>NW_028262336.1:53685000-54310000 GCF_047370975.1 Nipponia nippon | reverse complement strand
TTCTAGGGCCTGATTCATCTTGTCTTAATGTAGAAACCTAAAAAAGATCAGATGAATTGCAGCAGAAATGCTTATTTTTCTTCTTTGATTTTAAAGGAAATTCTTGGTGACTGCTCAAGATATAAATATATCCACTATAGACATCTGATCTTACATATAATGAATGTAGAAATGTTCTTTATGTAGTCTTTCAATTCCATTTGACTGTTAGAACTTATATGTCCTGCTCAGAATCATCTGTAAACTACAGATGGTTTATCACCATGTGTTTATGATAGATATAGTACTATACATAGGTGTTCTATTGTTTTTTTCAAATGTATGCAAACAAACAAACAATGTATACATTCTAGCTAAGATGTAAGGTTTTTATTTTTTCTCAAACCAAAGTTTTGTTAATCAGTACACATTTTTTATTACATAGAAGAGAAAACTATATTAGTACTAAAAAATTTAAACTTTGAATTTTTTTTACAATTTACTTCTTTATCTATGGACAGCTCTGATTTTTTTCTTAATACAGAATAAAGCTCAGATTATTTCCTATAATGTACTTTCAGATATTTAATACACTCAAACGACAAGTTTTCGATCTTTTATGATTTTTTTTTTCCTAAATGAAATGAATAATATGTTTTGTTATAACACTTGATACTTGGAGAACAACCAATGAGGTACATGACATTTTGTCAGATTAATGGCTGTTTTATTCTTATGCCTTCATTTTCTTAATATTTATTTTTAAAAGAATATAAATCAGTTAATCATAAATTAGAAAAAAAATGTCACCACAATTGAGGATGTCTGTAATTTTAGGACAGGGAACTGCAACGCAGGTTAGTAATGACTCAGAGAAGGATTTGAGGGTGTTCATAAATGACCACTTTCACACAAATTCTATGTGCAGTACTATAGCTGGTATAAAGGTTAATGTAATTCTTCTGAGAATAAATAAAAAAAAAAAAAAAAAGAAAAAAATCAAGAGGAAGAGAACTGGAAAGATAGTTACTAGAATATTATGTCTAATTCAGATGACCAAACTTCAAGACGAAATACAGAAGACGGTCAACAGAAGAAACATGAAGAGTATTTATGTTCCAAGAGAAGGTTTTATTTGTGAGTCTTAAAGACGTCCATCTCTTCATTTTGTCCAAGAGAAGTATGGGAAACATATAACTTGGTCACTATGCACTATGTATAAGTTACCACAGTCTTTTTTCAGTCTTGCAGATAAAGGGATGACATGATCCTATGTCTTGAATTTGAGGTTAGATAAAATTAACCTTTAAATAAGATACAATTTCCTAGCAGTGAAAATAATTAAACATTGAAACACTCACCATAGGTGGTGGTAGATAAGCCAAAAACCAGAATTTAAAATGAGATCAGGTATCTTTCAAAAAACACTTTTGACTTTTAGAAGCATTCTGTAATCTGCATACACAGAAGGTAAGTGCTGATGATCATAGATTTACTTTTGGCATTCATATCTGAATATAGGTTTGCATCTGAAGTGAACAGAATTTTATAATTAAATATATTGAAAAGGCATTAGAACACCAATATTTAATTGCATGCAGTGCTCCCTACTGATCTGATCCAAGAAGAGAGCATCTGCTGCTGTGTAAGGGGATGCTTTGGACTGTGTCTGTCTCGACATCACTGTTGCATCAGCTCCCCACTTCCTGACCTCAACATCCCATTTTCGGAGAAGCTGCCAGACTAAACTACGCTTGCATGTGGGTTGGCAGGAAAGGAGACTGCCACGCATAGCACAAACGACAAGTACTGCGCGTACGAAAATGGGCACTGCGCACGGGCGAGCCCCCCTATAAAAGGACTGCGTGCTCCTCCCTGGGGTCTGCTGGTTGGTCCTCATTCCTCCCTTTTCCTCTGAGAACCTTGGCTACTTGCCCACACGGGGCGTGAACCCACGGAACATCTCTGGATCGGTGGTGGTGGTAGCTATCCCTATCGCATCTCCTCCTCTGCTTGGTTAAGCATTCTGACTCTCCCTTTCCTCCTTCTCTCTGTCCTATCACTGTCCAGTTGTTTCAAAGAATAAAGTTGAAACGGCTGTACGCCATCTGACCTCGTTTGCATCTTAATCTCGTCCTTGGAATTGTATCGAGACCTCCCCTGACATTGGATCTGGACATGCTGTTACATCTAAAACCTATTAAGTTAGCTTAGTATCCTGTCCTTAAGTGGAAAATCATAGGTTTTACTTTTGCTGAGAGCTTGTTTATAAGCTGAGGGGTTTTATAAATTCCACAAAGAATGGAAGTTCTACACAGCTAAAGTACATGGTATGATTGTCCCGTAACAGTAAGCACATACAGGTCAGTATATGTCACTGTTGGTATTCTTTTAGTTCAACGAATCACAGTTATTGTTTAATGAAGTTCAGCTTAAATATCATAGAAACATAGAATCATAGAATAGTTTGGGTTGGATGGGACCTTTAAAGGTCATCTAGTGACAACCTGCAGGGAGCAGGGACATCTTCAACTACATCAGGTTGCTCAGAGCCCTGTCCAACATGACCTTGAATGTTTCCAAGGATGGGGCATCTACCAGCTCTTTGGGAAACCTGTTCCAGTGTTTCACCACCCTCATTCTAAAAAATTTCTTCCTTATATCCTATCTGAATCTACCCTCTTTTAGTTTAAAACCATTTCCCCTTGTCCTATCACAACAGGCCCTACTAAAAAGTTTGTCCTCATCTTTATTATAAGCCCCCTTTAAGTACTGAAAGACTGCAATAAGGTTTCCTTGCAGCCTTCTCTGCTCCAGGCTGAACAACCCCAGCTCTCTCAGCCTTTCCTCATAGCAGAGTGCTCCATCCCTCTGATCATTTTTGTGGCCCTCCTCTGGACCCGCTCCAACAGGTCCATGTCTTTCCTGTGCTGAGGACTCCAGAGCTGGATGTAGTACTCCAGGCGGGGTCTCACCAGAGCAGAGTAGAGGGGCAGAATCACCTCCCTCGACCTGCTGGTCACACTGCTTTTGATGCAGCCCAGGATACGGTTGGCCTTCCGGGCTGCGCGAGCACATTGCTGGCTCATGTCCAGCTTTTCATCTATCAGTACCCCCAAGTCCTTCTCTGCAGGGATGCCCACAACCCCTTCATCCCCCAGCCTGGACTGATACCGGGGATTGCCCCAACCCATGTGCAGGACCTTGCACTTGTCCTTGTTGAACCTCATGACGTTCACACAGGCCCACCTCTCCAGCTTGTCCAGATCCCTCTGGATGGCACCCCATCCCTCAGGTGTCTCAACTGCAGCACTCAGCTTGGTGTCATCTGCAAACTTGCTGAGGGTGCACTTGATCGTGCTGTCTCTGTCATTAATGAAGATATTGAACAGCACTGGCCCCAGAATGGACCCCTGAGGGACACCACTTGTCAATGATCTCCATCTGGACATCGAGCCATTGACCATTACCCTCTGGATGTGACCGTCCAGCCAATTCCTTATCCATGGAACAGTCCACCCATCAAATCCGTATCCTTCCAATTTAGAGAGGAGGATAATGTGGGGGACTGTGTCAAAGGCCTTGCAGAAGTCCAGGTAGATGACATCCATAGCTCTTCCCTTGTCCACTGATGTAGTCACTCCGTCACAGAAGGCCAGTAGGTTGGTCAGGCAGGACTTGCCCTTGGTGAAGCCATGCTGACTGTCTGGAATCACCTCCCTGTCCTCCATGTGCCTTAGCATAGATTCCAGGAGGATCTGTTCCATGATCTTCCCAGGCACAGAGGCTGACAGGTAGGTAGTTCCCAAGGTCCTCCTTTCTACCCTTTTTAAAAATGGGTGCAATATTTCCCTTTTTCCAGTCCCCAGGGACTCCGCCTGACTGCCGTGACTTTTCAAACATCATGGTGAGTGGCTTAGCAACTACATCAGCCAATTCCCTCAGGACTCTGGGATGCATCTCTTCAGGACCCATAGACTTATATACATTCAGGGTCCTCAGGTGGTCACGAACCTGATCTTCTTTTGCAGTGGGAGGACCTCTGCCCCCTTGATCCCTGTCAAATGGCCCATTGACTCGGAAGGTGTGAGGAGAGAGGTTGCCAGAGAAGACTGCAGCAAAAAAGTTGTTGAGTACCTCATCTTTCTCCTCATCTGTTGTTACCAGTTTGATAGCCGCGTTCATCAGGGGGGATACACTTTCTTTAACCTTCCTTTTCTGGCTGACATACCTGTAGAAACACTTGTTATTCTTTGCATCCCTTTCCAGGTTCAGCTCCAGCTGCGCCTTGGCCTTTCTGACCCCATTCCTACCCACTAGGCAACATCCGTGTACTCTTCCCAGGATACCTGTCCCTGCTTCCACTGCCTGTGCACTTCCTTCTTGCCCTTTAGTTTGGCCAGCAGGTCTCAACTCAGCCATGACGGTCTCTAGCCTTCCTTTCCTGATTTCTCACACCTGAGGATTGAGAGCTCTTGCGCTCTGTGGAAAGCATCCTTAAATATCTGCCATATGAGAGGTGTGTCTCTAGGAAATTAAGGTGTTCAATTCTTCTTTATCAATCTAGAAGAAAGAATCTTCCATTAGCCATGGACTTGGAACTGAAGATTTATTTGTATAATGTATTCTGCCCAGTGATAGGTTGACGGTTGGACTCGATGATCTTAAGGGTCTTTTCCAACCTTGATTTTATGATTCTATGATTTTTTTTTTCTCCTACTTTTTTTTCTAAACAATGGAACATCCAGCAAAGTTACCTTCAGAGACTATGCTGAAATCTCTAGAATCTTAAATACAAACATTTCTTGACATTCAACTTAGAATTTTTATTTTATTTAGTTTACTTTTTTTGTCCTTATTTCTATTATAGTGTCTTTTCAGTGTAACACTGAACTTTTTTTTTTTTTTTACTTTTCACTATTCAGTGGATAACCATCAGGAATATTCATTCTTCTTCTCCATTTGTACTTTTGGTAAGCAGTGTGAATTATTTTTACTGACACACAATAAGTGAAGGTGTCATTTTACTTCATTGTAGATTTCTAAAAGTTAGATGTTCAGGGCATGATAAGGACCTCAACTCCCTGTGAGTGGTGGAGAGACTCAGGTGATGTTTCAGTTCATTCAAGTCAAGGTGTCTGTTTCATTCTTGTTTCATCTCTGAAATGACATGAAGATGGCTAGAGACTCTTACGAGATCAGAGTATATCCACAGAGTTTGTCATCTTTTACAGAGATCAGATCTTTTGATAGAATCTGACATTTGCTGAATAGCTCATTTTAATTTTAATTTTTAAATCATGCATTGTTATTCTATAACTGAATTAAATCTCAAGTAATATAATAATAGTATATTATATTAAATATATATTAAAATATATTATTTAAATATTTAAATGTATATTTAAATATATATTAAATCTCAAGTAATATAATAATACAATAATATAATTAGGCCTCCCAGGGTTTCTGAATATTGATAAACATTAGAATTTAACTGGCCTTTTTTTGTTCCCATGGGCTGATAGCTTTTTACTGAAATCCTAATTCAGAGAAACAGACAGGATGCTAAACATCATATAAGCAATTTGATATTGTCAGAGAACAACAGTAGGGCTAATGAAATGGATATAAGGAGATAAGGAATTAAAAAGAAGAATGGGAGTAGTTTCAAATTAAACAGAATTTCTTAATGTCTAGTGGTATTATAATACACAACTGGGTTTTTTTGTTTGTTTTGCTTTGTTTTTAAGAATCTTTATGTCAGATCTGTGTAAGCAGGATGGACAATGGAATGCAATCTTTACTTATCTTACCATAATTGGTAAAAAGTTACAAACTGTGTGAAACTATGAAGGCATATAAACCTTTTATTCTCTAATGTGGCATTTTATTTGCATAAGAACAAATAAATGTTTGATAAATGTAAATATTTCAGGAGGATAGTCTTGCTGTTAATAAAGGCACAGTATCACGTAACTAAAGTTTATTGTCTTGTAGATGATGCATTTTTGTCTTAACTTAGTTCAAAGTTTCAGTGATCTGAAGATTTTAAAATGACTAACTGTTAAGGTGACTTATTTTACTTTATTTCTTATGCAGTTTCTTAATAAAGTGCTCAGACAATAACTCATTATTCTTACTATCAAAGGTTAATGAATTGACAAAAAATATCTTGACTCTGAATAACAGAATATCAAAACTATTCAGTAAAGAAATAATCATAAGAAGTGATGATAGAAACATTAAGATTTTTCATGGCCATCAAAAGATAAAAGAGATTAATTTTATATACACATGAACAGAAGGAATACTGAGATATAAACCTAATAACAAAAACCAAATATATGACAATATTCAAGATTATCCTAGATTTACAAAATTATTCCAGGGGAAAAAAAAAAAAAAACAAACCAAATAAAAAAAAAACCCTCTATGCTTCAGTGAAATAATTTGGTTCAATGTACAGACTAAACAGAGATATGATGCAAATAAAGTTATTAGAATCACCTACCAGTATGCTCTGTGGTAGGTCAGATTCATCTTATCCTTTGCAACAAAATGTATTCATATGAAAAAAACTTCCTGAGCTAATTGCTGCTCAGAGAAATGAACCATGTTTTTCTTTAAGGGTTCATAAAAAGCCATGAAGATAAAATGTGAGGCCATTTTTCAAACAGTCAATCTTTTGCCCAGCTCAGTCTAGATGTTAGGCACTTCTGGATACCATGTCTGAGTCATAATGTTTTGATCATCTTTATCCAAGATTCAATGTATATTTGCTATCCTGAACTTTGGATGTGTCTTCTAATGGTGGCATATGCTGTGTGTACTTCACATATAAATTGATCTAAGGGGTGTAGGGGGGAAGATAAAATGATTTTTCTCTTTGCCTAGAAAGAAAGGTAGTATTTTTGTGAATAGAATTCTGTATACTTAAGTTAGACAAGTGACTATAGGAGACTATAGGACTGGCTTTAACCTCCTAATCTCCGACACAGTCTAGGCAGAATGGAATAATTCTCAATTTTACCAATTCCTCGGGCTGTGTTTGCAATCTAAACTCCATGTGCTTTCAGCTAGACTCTACTGGAATCCAAACAAAATTAGGTATATCTCCTGCATGGCTGTCAGTATCTCATTTCCCTTTAATGAAACACTTTCTCTTGCTGTGTTAGGAAACCTCTTCTATACTTACATCAGGCTTCTAAAAGACAAAGAATTTTTCCATTTGTTCAGAAGAAAGTATAAGGTAGAGTGATTTTTTTCCCCAATAATTTGCTTGAACAATGTTGTATATAGGGTCTAGACCATTATATCAGCATGTGTGCTCTTTAACTCATTCATAAAGTTAAAGATGTATGTACCTCAGGAACTATAGGACACAGACTTATTCTGATTTAGAGAAATGAAAGAAAATAACTTACTGATCTACATTTCAACATCACAGTCACTCTCATTTTGTGAAGAAACTATGGTTAGCAAATCCATTCTGAAGAGAAAGATTCTTATTTAGTCATGGTCCTGTGGAATGAAGAATATGGATTCATTCCACAGTAAAATAAAATTTTGATCTAGTTATTAGTGAAAAGAGTATACACAGGTAAAGAACAAAACATTTTTTGTAGAATAAGCCACCAACTATTTATTATTTAGTGCCTTTTGCTGCATTCACCACCTACTGTATAGTCCATTTTATTTTGCCTTTATTATTGTTATTTTCCCAGCTTCTTTGTGTCTCTTCCACTTCATGGTCTTGGTGACTATCTTCTCTCTACATTTTCCTTCCTACAGTTTCTGTTTCCATTTTTTCAGGAAACAGAGGCACTCAGTCCTCCAAAATATCTTCCAGGTGATTTGCAGACTCTGAGATCATTATATCAGTAATATTCCATAAAAGTATGAAGTCTTTCTTCGTGTGAACAAGGTCATACTTTCAGGAATTATTTTGATTCTTATAAAGTTAAGATTTGGTCTGTTTGAACCTATAAAACACTGTTTTTTTATTGCACTGTATTGAAAATGCTTCCCTCAGCTAAATTTACATGGACTTAGCTATCAATGGGTTTGTGTCTCTTCATACTTTCTCCTTAACCCTATTTTTATTGAAGGGTCCTACTCTGGAAAGGTCTATTTTTGGGAAGCTCTATATTGAAGGATCTGTTAAGGAGATTCTCAGGATATTCTACTACTTTGAAAATGAAGGCATTATTGCAGCTATCACTTCTCTGTTTTATTTTGCCTTATTTTTAAATAACTCAGCTTCATTTCTGTAGAAAATTTATTGATTAATTAATTTGTTATCTGTGAACTGCTAAACACGACTTAGCATTGATTAGAGCCCCCTTGTTATTGCATATGAATTTGATTTTACTTCCATTTCTTTTCTGCTTTTACTATGCCCTTGCCCCACGTTTCTTTAAAAACATTGTCCTTCTCACATCTGGTATTTAGAGATTATGAAGGATTGAAAATGATCAACATAAGAGACTAGAGATTTCTCGTCTCAATTTTCTTTGCTTTCTTCATTTTTCTTGTGCTCTTTCTTTCTTTCTTTTTTTCTTTCTTTCTTTTCCATGACTTCAGCTATTTTGGACTTCAGGAAAAAATATGAGCTTGCTTGGAAGAATCCAATGCAGAGCTTAAAATAAAAAAAGAAAACACTATTTTTGGAAGATGGAACTCTGGTGCCAGCTAAATAGCCTTAAACATTTGCTTCACATCATTGGCCTGATCTAATTACCTTATGGCAGAAGGAGAAGCTCTGAAAGGTCATAACACGCACAAGCAAAAAGAAGCCATCTCATGGCTCATCTTAGTAAACTCTGTCACTGATTTAAACATAATGTCTAATGCATTCATGTGATTTGTGCATTCTATGACTTGAATATCATCATAAATTATGACATTAACTGACTTCTAAAATGCCTGGTTATACATATGTAGTGCAGATTGCGTGGAGCATGAGTGCCATATAAAAAGATATTGGCAAAGTTTCATGAAAAGAGGGCAAGAAGCACTGGCAGCAATATACATATAATCTGAGATAGGATGGGGCTGATCCAGACATGCAGATAAGGAGGGCTCCAGCTTTCATTGCTGAAGAGAAGATTTCTTGATTTCCAAAATGTGAGATTTTAGAAACTGTATCATTTTGCTTGATGGATTTGAAATCCCTATGCCATTTAGAGGAACAAAAAAGTATCATGTGCCAAAAAGATGAGCAACAAATTGGTTAAATAATAAATTAATAAATTGTAGCTTATGTCTGTGTCCTGAGAGCTATGTTGCTATTCCTATTATGTCAATGGCTGTATTACTGGTTTGTGATACCTGAATGCTATTAAATACATTTCTTTGATATCCTGTTCAGGGACTTAAAAAATTTCTCTTCGTAGTCCTTAAAAGAGTACTCTGTAAATAACCTGGATCTTCAGATGATAGAAGGCAGAACAGTTGTTTCAAAATAAATAAGTAGACCTGAGATACCTAACTATGTCTCAGAATGTGGCCCAGTGTTTACTATGTGGTAACCTGTGAACCTGATGATCTCTCCAGAGCCTTTCCAGCTCTATTCTCTTTGATTTTACTGTTTACGTATTATCACAGTACCTTGCTAATGTATGAACACATTCAGAAAGGTACACAATCCCTTCCCGGAGAACGTGCAGCCTGACTAAATCAGGGGAAACTGAATGGTCATATGACTCACATAGTGATGTAAAGCACATCACGAGGTAGTTATAAAATGAATACCAGACTCCACATTATTTGTACGTGATCTCATTATATTGTTTAAGCTATGCTAGCAAATAAGCAGCAAGAAAGTCTTTATTTTGTTATTTATTCTGCTTGCAATCTTTTTCTGCAATTAACTAAGGTTTTTATTGATCACATTAGAGTTGTTTGGGTGCAAGTAAATATTATTGCCTTGCTGCATTTGCATTTTGCTTAGTCCATCTAATTCTTAGAAACTGGTCCTTATCCTGAAGCAATGTGGAAATATTAGAATTCTTTTGTAAGGATAAAACAAATCTTTATTGTACTAAATTGGAATATGATAAATGTTTTACACTAGTCCTAATCCCACATGGGACTCTGAAAGATTCTGCATGAACTCCACGCTTGAGCAAGGAAAAAGGAAAGGACTGTGGTGGGTTAATCTTTGCTGGCTGCCAGGTGCCCAATGACCCTGTCTCACTCCCCCTCCTAAGCAGGACAAGGCAGGAAAATAAAATGAAAGAGCTCATGGGTTGACATAAGGACAGGAAAATCACTTACCAATTTCCATCATGGGCAAAACAGACTCAACTTGTGGAAATTAATTTAACTTGTTGTCAGTTAATAATGGAGTAGGATAGTAAGAAATAAAAACAAAATTAAAAACACCTTCCCTCCACCCCAACCTTCTTCCAAGGTTCACCTCCTCCTCCCCCACCTTGAGCGACACAGGGGGGATGGGGAATGGGTTTTGCTGTCAGGTCATAGCACTTCACCACTGCCACACTTTCCTCCTCACACTGTTCCCTGCTCCATGGGACACAGACTGTCATGAACTTCTCCAATGTAGGTCCTTCCCATGGGATGCAGCTCTGCAGGAACTGCTCCAGAAAGGGTCCTTTCCATGGGGTACAGTCCTTCAGGAACAGACTGCTCCACTATAGTTTTGCTGTCACTGAGCTCATTTCTACAACTTGCTCAGGTTTGTGCATGATTTCTGCTGAAGAAATCCAGGATCATTGGGAAAGTCTTACTTTGCTTCCCTTGCATAAAGCTCCTAAGACTCTGGCTGTGTATAAATGAAGCCTAAGGAGTGGAAAGCTCTTATAAATCCCCATGGGTCAGGTTTTGGTATGAATTTAATAGAGAAATAAATGCTATCAGGAATTACCTTCAGGACAGAATTGTAGCTTCACACATATATATTAAAGAACAAATGCTGTTAATAAATAGTAGGGCCCAGTTATTCCACAGTGTTGTGTTATATACCTTTGTTAAATAGTTACTACAGTAAAGGGTGACACATCTTACAGTATCAAAACCATAACAGGAGAGAGGGACAAAGATGTAGTTTTGGAAAATGTGATTTGATCACGGTCAACAAAAACAGATATTTTGCAAAAGATTTCAGATTAAACTGGGAAAAAAAAGGAGGGAAAAAATAATAAAAGAGAGAGAACAAATTAATGAAATAACTGGCTAAAGTGGTGAAGGATATGATTAATAGACAATATTAATGATGTCCTAAAGCCAGTGATTCAGTGATGACTTGCAGCTAACATTCCAATAAAGGGAAAAGTTTGCAAGGTCACCTATATGAAGGGAGCTGCATTTAGACTGGAATCAGTGCACAGAAGGCTTACAGAATAATAAGGATAATGGAGAGTTTATCTTGCTGGAAGAAATAAAAGCTTTGGCTCATTAAACCTGGAAAATTAAGGTCTAAGTTTAATATGACCGTTCAAGCTAAATATATTGGGGGGTTGGAAAAGCAGAAAAGATAAACACTAGGAAGATATGTGAGCTATTTAAACTACAAGTAATAAGAACAAATGGGTATCAACTGGCCATGAATAAACTTAGAATAGAAATTAAATGCCTTCTTTATTATCAGAATTGTTCTGGAAGTTTTCTAATCAATGGGAACATGTTCAACTATTCTTAAGAAGCTTGCTTAGTTTATAAACAGCATTGTATGATATGCTTGCACATGAAAGCAGAGGGCTACAGTCAGCATCTTGGGAAGTCTTTCCGAGTTCTACATTCCAATCACCTGACAGGAGAGCGGGTCACAGTACCGTAATACCACCCTCAGCCCCAGCATATAGGCAAAAGTAGGGACTTCACCCCCTTTCCCAAAGCATGTACATGCCTCTCCGGAGCCAGTAAATAGTGTGCATCACAGGTACTGTAATTCATTCATAATATTCCTGCCTGAATTATTTGTCTTTAATCTGATTGAGACTCATAGTGCATAGAGTTTCTCTGTGTATCTTCTACAGCCAAACTATTGTGTTACGTGGAAAGTAAGTTACCTTGAACTTGGTGTAGACAAAGTTTTTCTTCTGCAGCTTTGTGCAATACCTAGTGTATACTTGTCACAAATTCAAAAATTCAGCAAAGAACGAATGAAATCAGAGTCTGTATGTAAAATATGAAGTAAAATTAAAATCATATATTAGTCACCTTGTAAATCTGTTGTGGACAACCCATAAAATTACTTCCAAGACTTGAAAAGAGTTTTGTGGCTTATGGATCAAGGGTTGGTTCTCAAATTAGACATACATTCCTAAGAATGGGATGGAATTTAACAAGTTGAAATCTGGGATTCTGCACCTAGAATGTAGTAATGCTGGGCAAAAGCATAAATTGGGAGAGGAGTGGCTGGAGATCAGCCATGCAGGAAGGGATCGGGCGGTGCTGGTCAACACAGCAGGCTCAATACAAGTCAGCAGTGCGCCCTGGCAGCCAAGAGGGCAAACTGCATCCTGGGGTGCATCAAACACAGCATA
Organism: Nipponia nippon; assembly: GCF_047370975.1. NCBI lineage: Eukaryota > Metazoa > Chordata > Aves > Pelecaniformes > Threskiornithidae > Nipponia > Nipponia nippon. The sequence goes on along the minus strand of NW_028262336.1, from coordinate 54,297,509 downwards.
ACCAGCTGGTCAAAAGAGGGCGATTTATCCCACTGTATTCAGCATTGGTATGGTCTCACTTTGAGTGGTGTGTGCAGTTCTGGGCCCCACAATTTAAGAAGGATGTGAAGGTCCTTGAACATGTTCAGAGGAAGACAACAGAGCTGGTGAAAGGGCTGGAAGGCATGTCTTATCAGAAGCGGCTGAGGACTCTGGGTTTGTCTGGTTTGGAGAAAAGGAGGCTGAGGGGTGACCTCATGGCGTGCTACGGCTTCCTGAGGAGGGGAAGTGGAGAGAGAGGTGCTGATCTTTTCTCCCTGGTATCCAGTGACAGGATGCGTGGCAATGGTTCACAGCTGCGCCAGGGGAGGTTTAGACTGGACATTAGGAAGCATTTCTTTACTGAGAGGGTGGCCAAACACTGGAACAGGCTTCCTAGAGAGGCAGTTGATGCCCCAAGCCTGTCAATGTTTAAGAGGCATTTGGACAATGCACTTAGTAACATGCTTTAACTTGGTCAACCCTGAACTGGTTAGGCAGTTGCACTAGATGATCGTTATAGGTCCCTTCAAACTGAAATAATCTAGTCTAGTCTAGTCTAAATCAGTTTAGTATTACATAAATAGAAGGAAACTGTTAATCAAAACAGACACTTCAATTTAGTTGTTATAAAGTCAGAATTGTAAACCAAAGCAGAGCACTATAGTCAACTGGAAACAATGTTTTTCAGTGTTGCCAAATATCAGTATAGGACCAATCAAAAATAAATCTCACAAGAGTGTTTGTGTAAACTAAAGATTACAGTGCAGCTGGAATATGAGGTATTTTTCATGGTTTTACTCTATTATGTTTCAGCCTACACACCTGGTAAACAGACTGCAGCTTTTAAAAGGATGGTGCAAATTTCTTTAATCTTTACCTTCCCCTACTTTTAGACTAACAAGAAAATTGGAGGGAGAAATTGTCTGCTTATGGTATATGTGGACAAATACTGCTACTTGGCCTTAGCCAAAAATATATTTTCTGAATCTTAGGAGTATGTAAATAGTTTTAATTGTGCTAACAATCATTTAATTTCTCATAAAAGCTTAAAATAATTTCATGTTTCTCCTTAGTTCCAGTTAAAAATCTAGTTTTCTAACTAGTCATGCAGCAAGCAAAGAAAATGATTCATCATAAGTACAGCAAATGTAAGACAATGTCACAGCAGTGGAGTAAGTCATGGATGCTTGAAGGAAATTGAGTGGTCACAGAACCAGATTTACTGGTTCATACATTAATATATATAATTTTATTATATACAATTGCAATTCTCTTTGAAAGTCATTATCAACTTTAGATTCCATGAGCTAATTTAGGTCTATGAGGCAACTTTTCTGATGCTTCTGTTAATCGTCCAGGGATATTTTCTGCTTGTATAGAAGTTTCAGAATTTCAGGAGACTTTGCCTATTGAGTAAATACTAATACAGCAAGAGAGAAATTAGATAAAACAAAACAGGTATACCTTGTGTCTTTCAGTATAAAACCCCACAGTTTAGCTTTTAGAGAAGAGGCTCAGCAATTAGAATTTCTTCTGCTAGTTCTCAGCAGAAGAAATCATGACCTCGGGTAAACATTTATCTTCTCTATGTGAGCATCCCTAGCCATGGAAAGAGAGATTCTGTTTATTCCCTTTTCTGCAATCATGAAGACTAAATTCCAAATAAAGCACTGCATGTGGGTATACAGTAGGACAAATTACATGTGTGTTTTGTTGCTTGGGGACTTGATTATTTATATATTTGCACTTTTTTTTTTCTTGGTCTTTGTTAAAATAATCTAAATGTTGAAATTTTCCTTTTCTTTTTAAGGACAGGATCTATCAAATCTGCTACTGAATTTGCAGCAGAACTGAAAATACAGAAAAGCTATCACAGAAGGCAACAAAAGTAATTTCATTATAGGCAAATATAAATTCTATCACTGAGGTACTGTAATAAAGAAGATACTCCTTTACTAGCCTTAACAAACAACTTTTAACTTAATCGAACACTTGATTGTTCATTCACTGAGATTCTTCTGTTTGTGCAACAGCTAGCTTGGTAATGGCATGTAGACTATAATTAAAGCTGGCAAGTATTGCTGCCGCGCAAATAATAAATGTGTTTGCCACAGGAAGCTTTGAAAATGGGGTGGGAAGAATACACCATAAAAAGTAGTTATCATGATGATTATTCTGTGCAGTCATGTTTTGACACATCAGTCTTTGGATTGGCTAACTTTTCTTATGAAGGTAAATTTTAAAAGGCTCAACAACCCAAAAATGAAACACATTTTCTTCTTTTAGTATTTGAAAGAACAATTGGGTAAAATCATATATTGTTTTTCTAAATTTTGATTATATAATACTTTGTTTCAATTTTTATTATAGTTCTACTTTAATCAGATTCACAAACTTCTGAACTCCGCTAGAGACACTACAAATTCAATTACAGCAAAAGTAAGAATTTTCTTGCATTGCAAAAGGAGCAACTAAAGGTTTTTATGGATCTAGCTATGTTAAAATTTTATTTTGGATCAGAACTGTGTGTTCGAAGTAAATCCCTTAATTGCCTCCACTTGTCATGGTTGAAATCAAATTAAAAGCTACACCAAAGAGTACTATTCAGTGCTTCAAGTGCTAAAAGATATTCAGTCCATGGGATCAGACCAGAGCTACCACAAAATAACTCCCATGGAACTACTGTAGTGTGCCAGTCTGCAGCACTACCATAATTGCCTCAAAACACAATTTGTCTGCAGTCTGCAAGACTTTGTCACTGGTTAGCCATTCTCAGAATATCTCACTCTGAATAGAAGTGCAATGCCCTGATAGAACATCTTCCAGTTTGCTGCCTGCCAAAGAGAACAGTAGCTATCTGTTTCTCTGTCAGTATTAGTACAATCATTTCCAGTTCTTGTGTGCAGTAATTTGAAGCAATAGAGGAAATTACTTTTTTACTTTGTAAAACTCTTTGAATTAGTTCAGACATTTTCAGCTTTTTATCCAGAGTTCCAAGAACATTGTTAAAAACACGGTGTTTTTGTTATATTTCAATTCATGGAGTCTTAGCATACTGACCCATATACAGGGTCAGTATATATTTTTCACATATTTCACCTCATTTGATTTGGTATTATGATTTCTGTTCAATATTTGCATTTTGCTAGCATTTATAAGACACAACTAGAGTTAAGTGTGTTAGCTCCATAAATATGGTGTATAAGTTACTCACTGTAGTAAAAATAAAAAGAAATATACCTGTCCAACCTGAATCACAGAGATATGTGCTGAAATGTTTAAGAAATTAAAATCTCCCCTTCCCACCATCCTCTTAGAGTGTTAGAGTCAGGGCTTCCTTTACTCTGCAGTACTACTCTTAGAGTTGGTGCATATGACTTGCCTTTGAGAAAAATGAAAACTCCTTTTCTTTTGAAGTGCTGGTGCTGCCAATTAGCAAATTTCATTGTTGTTGGCCAATGGCTAACTGATCATAATTCTTTCCAGTAAGTGAAAACACCTTCTTCTGTCTGAGGGGACTCATATTCATGTCCTGCACTTCCCAAGAACATGTCCAAATGATCCATTTATTCTAGCCAGGAAGTAATTTATAAGTGATACTGGACCATTTCTGTCTATCAACCTTTTGTGGCCAATATTTTTTTTATGGTCAGATGATATCAATGCATAAGTTTCAGATATCAGTTTTCAACTTAGGTGCTTAACATCTAGGTTGGGTCTTTTTGTGAAATATTCATGGTACCCTTAGTGATATTTGTGGCAGTTTGTAATTTATGTTGAATTATAGACTTTTGTAGTGCATCAAAATGCTGAAAGAAAATTTGAAAAGAAGCCAATTTTTGTTCTTAGGTGTACTGGTTTTGGCTGGGATAGAGTTACTGTTCTTCATTGTAGCTTGTATGGTGCTATGTTTTGGATTTGTAATGAAAACAGCGTTGATAACACACTGATGTTTTAGTTATTTAATTATTTAGTGCTTACACAGCATCAAGGCCCTTCCTGCTTCTCTTGCTGCCCCGCCCATGGGTAGGCTGGGGGTGCACAAGAAGCTAGGAGGACACAAGTGGGACAGCTGACCCCAAATGACCACAGGGCTATTCCACACCATATGACATCATGCTCAGTATATAAAGCTAGCGGAAGAAGGAGGAAGGGAGGGGAATGATGATGTTTGGAGTGATGGTGTTGTTTTCCCAAGTAACCATTATGCGTGATGGAGCCCTGCTTTCCTAGAGATGGCTGAGCACCTGCCTGCCAGAGGGAAATGGTGAATGAATTCCTTCTTTTGCTTTGCTTGCATGCACAGCTTTTGTTAATCTATTAAATTGTCTTTATCTCAACCCTTGAGTTTTTGCACTTTGCCCTTTGAATTCTCTCCACCATCCCACCAGAGGGGAGTGAGCAAACGGCTGTGCAGTGCTGAGCTGCCTACCAGGGCTAAACCACATTAGGCAATTGTGTTCCTTAGTGTTCAGTAAAAAGATTTACTGTCCAATACCCAGCATGAGGACAGCTATCAAGGGAAGCACAAAATTGCAACTGCAGAAACAGATGGTCACATGATGAAAAGTAGTTACTGAAACCTAATATAATACCGAGTACTTTTTAAATGTAAATCCTGATTGTATTAAATAGTAGTGCCAGTTGTTTCAGCCTGAAGACTACACTTACTGCTGTACCCTGGGAATCAGCAGGTGCTACTTGTTCTGCTAGTATCAAATTATGAACAGATAGTTTCAAATGGACATTTCAGCTGTCTGTAGCTTTGGGACTAGCAACATATGAGAAAATGGAATATGAAAACCTGAAGAAAGAAGTGCACTGATGAAAACTTTTAGTTTTACTAAATGAAGAAAAGAAATTGGTGTTCAATTCCTTTCCCATTCATCTTTCCCCAACCTTTTCTAAGGCACATTTACCTGTGCATATTTTTACATGTAAATATGAATAAAGATTTTTTACAATAATCAGATGTAAAATGCTACATATAAGTTGCTATTTTTTCTATAAATGCCACAAACACAACTGCCATTTCTCTACAAATACCATAAAATGAAAGTCTGTACTGTCTTAGCCTGATCTAATTTGCACACATATTTTAACTTATGTTGATACATCAAGGTATAGTAAAAACCACACAGTAGCTCCTCAGAGGCCTAATGGAATAACTGTATTAGGCCAAACAGGAAAAAAAAAAAGAAAAAAGAAAACTTCACATCCAAAAAACCCACCAGATTTTCTCTTTGAACCAGGTATTTGTCACTGCAAACTAGCAATTCAGAGAGATTCTAAACAACAGTGTTAAGATCTTTTTTTTTTATACCCTGTACAGTATTATGTCTGGTAATAACACTCTTGTATAACTCACTCATTTTCTTAGGAATCATGAAGAATTCACTAGAATATAAGCAGGGGTATCAGAAAGTGAAACTCCTGTCTTAATGAATGCTACAGAACAGTAATGCACTTGTCAGTCAAGGATAAAGTTTTATATATTTTATGTCTTCAAAAAAGAAATATACATTTCTTAAATGTAACCTTTGTCAAATGTAATGTCTCTTTTTTTTCCAGGGGATAAAAAAGAAAATGCAGCTAAGAACTTTACCATTTCACAGCTACTGCTTTTGGGATGCATAGGGGAAAAAAATCCCAGAACACAAACACAACTTCCTCTTCCTTCTCAGTCATTGTTTAAGCAGCTTGCCTAGTGTCATAACAATTTTGTCTCATTCTTTATGACTTCAGAGTTCTTGTCAATCACACTGAAACACACTACAATAGTGTCAGCTTTTATTTTTAGAACCTTCATTTTCTGAAGTACTGTATGCTCCAAATGTTGTATGCAATTCCCTAGCAATGCTTTTCTGAGAATCTAGAATACGGATGAATCTTGGATCCATCTGGAGGTGACATGGAGGTTTTGGCAGTGAAATGTGTTTCTACTTAAATCTGAGCATTTGCTTATCTGTCTGTTTGTTCTTTCACATAAGTAAATATGGAAAAATGCATTTTAGGAGGCATAGAAAGCATTTTTTAATATAGACTGAATTTGACTAAAATAGGTTTAGTTAAAATAAAAATATTAAAAAAATCAGTACACCTTTGCTAAAGGAAATGTTCCAGAAACGCTGAGACAGTGTGACACCCAACTGAAACTTTTGAATTTGAATTAGTATTTTCCTCATAGTAGAAATAATTAATTTAATAAGAGAAAAAGGGGAAAAGGGGAAAGTTTTTATGGCTTCCAGTATGAAACAAAAATTTCAGTTCAGCAGTGATATATTACATCAAGATAGTATGTGTAAACATACTTTGTAAAGATTTTTTTTTCTGTTTGTTTCTTCAAGCTCTTGGAAGTACACTTGGTTTGACCAGAACTATTTTCTGTGATTTGGCCATTACCCTAATAAATCCAATGTTTACTCAGCTTTACAACCAGTAGCTTTATGCACAATGAAAGAAAACTTTTTCTCAACAGGTATCATTAACAGACCACATTTGGAAACATTGTATTTATTGTTTCCTTTCTTAAAATTAGCCTATGGTTGAATCAAGTCATAGAAAAAAGGATTCCAGAAAAAGAGATTGACTTATTTTCTCTGTGCAAGAACATCCTTGATGCCATAAAAGTAGCAGTAACACCACTTTTCTTTCTTCCTCCTCCCCACACTGCAAACTATGGCTGTCATCCTTTCTTTGCTTCAAGAAGAGGACTGGCTTCCCTACAGAGCACAACAGAGTCACAGGCTATTGGTGGTACGGTTGTCAAGATTCCCTGTTAAAAGTTGTCACAGTTCCTGCATATCAACTCTTCTAGGAGCACTGAGAAAGAATGACCAAGAAATGTATTTGATGCTTGAAATTATCTGATGTTACCTACATACCTGTCTCTCTCCCTTTTTTTTAAAACCTTAAGAGACATCCCAAAGTTCTGGAAGTTTGAATTTTCAGGGAACTCTATTAGCAATTCCTGTTATATATTAGGAATAGCTAAAACTGCAGATCAACTTAGCTGAATGTTATGATATAAATTCTGAACAAAAGTAAGTTTTGAGTCAAAGCTATTAGCTTGCTATCTCATGGGTTTATATAGAAGGCTCTTGAAACTCATTGATTTTACACAGCTGATGCCAGATTGGGGAAGAAAGAAAAGCCAAAGAAATTTGGTACACTTTCCAAAGAAAGCCAAACCAAAGAAAAAAAAAAGAAAAAAAAAAGAAAAAAAAAAAGAAAAAAAAAAAGAAAAAAAAAGAACAAAACCAAACCCTGGAACATTTCTTTCTACATATTTTAGTATGGAGATCGCTGAGCTATTGTTTCTATTGTTTCTATTGTTTCTATCATTTTTTCATACTATTTTTCAAGTGAAATTTTAATTGAAACAAATATATTTAAGACCTATATTCAAGCTCAAACATCTTTGTGAAGTAAAGCACATGCTATGAGTAGTATTAAATGCCTTTAAAGTGAATGCAAAAGGACCTAGGAATTATCATTTTCATTGACTGGTATGATTCTATGACATTATTTTGTCAGAACTTGTAACTAAAACAGCATACTATGGAGGAAATCAAAACAGTGTCTCTGGATACTTTTGCAAATTCCTATTTTCAATGGCACCTTTCAAATATGAGTATTTATTTTGTTTATTTTTCTCTTATTCTTTTAGATGTTGACTAGTTTTATCTCTGATTCTTCTGTTTCATTTTGAAGTGTCGTGGTTTAACCCCAGCCAGCAACTAAGCACTACACAGCTGCTCACTCAGTCCACCCAGTGGGATGGGGGAGAGAAACGGAAGAGTAAAAGTAAGAAAACTCATGCGTTGAGATAAAGACAGTTTAGTAGGCAAAGCAAAAGCCCGCATGCAAGCAAAGCAAAGCAAGGAATTAATTCACTACTTCCGATCGGCAGGCAGGTGTTCAGCCATCTCCAGGAAAGCAGGGCTCCATCACGCCTAACGGTTACTTGGGAAGACAAAGGCCATCACTCCGAACGTCCCCCCCTTCCTTCTTCTTTCCCCAGCTTATATACTGAGCATGATGTCACATGGTGTGGAATAGCCCTGTGGCCAGTCTGGGTCAGCTGTCCTGGCTGTGTCCCCTCCCAGCTTCTTGTGCACCTGGCAGAGAATGGGAAGCTGAAAAATCCTTGACTAAAGTAAACACTACTCAGCAACAGCCAAAACGTCAGTGCGTTATCAACATTATTCTCATCCTAAATCCAAAATGCAGCACTATACCAGCTACTAGGAAGAAAATTAACTCTATCCCAGCTGAAACCAGGACATGATGGCTAGATATCTGAATGACATTTCTATCTAACTAGAGCCTTGTCATTTTTATTGTAAATATAATCTAATTAAATTCTTACTGTTGAAGTTTACATGGTGTTTTTTTCTCCCCCAAGCGAACAGTTGAAAGAACTCATTCTTATTTTTTAATATTTTCTGTGTATTTTTAATTTATCCTCAGTTGCTCATTCTCATGTCAGTTTTCTTCCTTTCTTCTTCCTCCTACATTGTGAACAAATTTAGTATAAAAGCTGAAATGGAACACTCTTATAAAATAATGTTACCATAGCAGCAAAAAGTAATTTCATTTTATCACCTACAGTAAAAATAAAAGGTGAGTTATGCAGGTTTCTTATCAACTACAGAGAAGGTAATCAGACAAAATCAATCTGCATCAGTAATGAAAGAAATACTCACACAAAGACAAATCTATAGTGGTGAAGAAACCATCCTATTATTTCCTGGGAAACTAGAAGCTGCCCGAAATAGTAATGAAGGTATTGTAGAGCTTACAGATGAAACATTCTTATTTGTAATATATGATATTTTGAAAAAAAAAGTTTGTTGATGCTTTCTTGTATTCATCATTTGTATAATAAACAAGAGCTTTCTTGATGTCACATCTTAAGAGGAGTACCATATTTGTTATATGGTAATTTGTGTGTCAAGATATTGAAAGGTTATTTTTTGTCGGTTCTTGCTAGTTAACATGTATAGCATCAGTGACTGAAGACATATTTAGAACAAAGCATCATATCAATTTTTGGTTTTAATATATTCTAAGAAATTTCTATTCTGCTCACAAAGTTAATTTCTAAAATTCAGGTATTAAATTCCAGCCTAGAGTTATCATCCAAACAAGGATAAGTAATGCACATTATTGGGCAAGTGGAGGTACATTTTGAGTGCCAGGTGAATTAATATAGGCTTATAAATGAACGACAAACTTTCTGTGAAAAATAACATGTATTTCATCCATCCCTTCTTGAAGTTTCTACTGGGATAGTGATATAGAAACTGTAATATGTATTTAGTGGTCAAGGAGACCCCATATAGAGGGGATACTTTAAATGGATGTTAATTTTGCAAGAAATCACTGGATTTTATCCATTTTTGCCAATTACAGAAATTTGAGGGTACATGAATTACTGTGTCAGATTCCCTGTGTATAGTTTTTCAGTCTTTGATGATCTGTGGTGAGTGAATCAGGCCCCAGTTTTGTCATTAGGAAGTTTTAAAACAGATGTGTGCTGATTGAATATATGTTACTCAGAGCTGCATACATATGTATTTTCTATATAAAGCAGAAACAAAACCATACATGGGGTTTTGTTCATAGTTCAGAAATGTTCAATCAAAGTAAGACTTAATTATTCAGTACCGAGTTCTTTGTAGAGGTCAAAGGTTGGGTAATTATCCTCTTTGGGACTGTTAGCAGAAAAATGACTATTTGAGTCATCATTAATTTGCTTTCCAAACACCACATATTTTCATTTGGAACTTTCAGCTGCTACTAAATTATTACTTTTCCCTGTGACTTGACACTGAGGAAAGTCTGCTGCTAAATAAGGATTGCCAGAATTTAAGGACAGCTCTTACAGGAAGATATAATGAAAATATTCAATTTCTATTACTTCCATTCTACTGGGTTGGGGTTTTTTTTGGTGTTTTGTCTTGTTTTTTTTTTTTTTCCCCAACTTCTCTTTGGTCATAATAGGTTATCTCAAATATAGGATCATAGCAAATAGTGGTTAAAAAAAAAACAACTCTGGGATCAAATAGTTTGGCTAATTTCCAATAACCTTATCATATAATCTTACCCACGTTTTCATCAACCTCCATCTTAGAATAAGATAAGCTCTTAGGCCCTGCTTCTTCTCCCTTCTGCCCTTCATATTTATTTTACAGTCTTGCTCTTTCCCTCAAAAAATGAGAAAAAAAGAAATCAGAGAAACAGATTTCTATCAGCAATGTTAATTTTGCTTTATAAGCAAAGTTAGTAGAGACATGTAATTTCAATTACATAAAAATAAATCCACAACAACATTATTACAGGAAGGAGAGTTGAGATATCTGTCTTAAAGATTCTTTCCTCATGGGAGCATGTTTCTGTGATTTTGTAAAAACGTACAAGTGAAAAAAAAATCAAATACAGAAATGTAACGTAATGAAAACAGCAAATTCTCTCTTCTTTTCAACTCTTCGGAATCCTTTAAATTAAAAAAAAATTACTCTTCTGACCTTGTTTCTTTTGAAGACTTATCTCAGATTGTTGGCTTGTTTGTTTTTCCTGGTGCAAGCATGCTCTCAATTTCTAAATATGAGTTTAAAACAAAAACAAACCCCAAAATACACTGCCCATCCATTACCTTCTCTGCCGTTTTTACATCCTTTCTCCCTTTCATCTTCGGATCCACTGACTAAATCTTTGCCCTGACTTTCTCCCTACTGAAACTCTCTTTCATGTCTTCTCTCACCTGACATCTACTCTCTTGGGCTATCATCCATCTCAGCCTGTCTGACATTTCTTTCTGGATGGTTCACTGTCAACTCAATGTGAATATGCTAGAGACAGAAATGCCCATTACTTTTCCCATCCTTTTTTATATTTATTTCATGCCTGGAAATTATAGAATCTTCTTCTATTCTAGATTCCCTGCATTAGTTAAAACCTAACAACTATTACTTAATTATTACATATAAGTATGAAAAAAAAAATCTCCTTAAGACAAAAATAAAACCAAAATATTTTTGTATATGCTGACATTTTCTAATACTCAGTATACTGCTCTAGACAGCCCTTCAGGCATTCCAAAATGAAGATGACTAAATTTTCCTTGGTATCTTACCCACATTTCCTGGAATCTCTGACTTGTCTCTCATATCTGTAGGTAGCTTCTCATTCTTACCTTTGAAGCCCTTCATAGTTTCATTGTGTTTTCATATTAGATTTGTCCTTTACCATTTTACCGTTTTCTATGCATACAAAACATATGTTCTAATTTTTTGGCCTGTTTTCCCAAACTGACCAAATGCGTTTCCAGAGTATTATCCTAGGCTTTCCCATTGTTATGTAATAGCTGAAAAGTGGATGTCTGGTCTTCCAACATACTTTCAAGAATTAGACTTTAAACTCGTTGATATTTACGATTTCAAATTAAACCTGGTTATCCGATATTATTTTAGTCCTTTTTTTCTACTTAAACTATCTTGGATTAAATATTACAACATGCTGTTAATCTACATTTCAAAAAAGTAAGAGCTTTGTTTTTATTAATCTTTTAGTATTTTATTACAATCACTAATTTATAACTACCACAGATCCCTGGTAGTGCATTGTAGTAATACATGACAAGACTTCTAAGAAGTTGCTGTTTCAGAAAAGTCCTTTACTTCAAAGGAAAATCCAAATAGTGTATTTGCTGGTTTTTTTTTATATTTAACTAACAGGAAAAATGCCGTAGCAGATGTACTTCATCAACGTAAGGTATTAAATGTTACAGCAAAGGAATTTATCTTTCACCATTTTTCCACCTGATTTCTTGCAAAACACTTTCTATTTCTGGAATCTTATAAACATCTTTTGTACTGAACTGATATCACAATAACATGATTCAACACTACTAAGGTATGACATAGTTATTGGAAGTTTTAAATTTTAACATCATACTACACATGTGCAGAGTTGTTTTTTTTCTTGTACCTCAGGTAACTTATCCATTCTGCTGGACTAAGGTAGGCTTCCAAATTATTTCAACATTTATTTGGGGGATTAAATTTGTGCATAGTTTCAATTTTTTTTTTTTTTTGTCAACAACTGAATATGCAGATGTATTTTTTTCAGAAATCATGGGATACCTGGTAATAAGAAGTAGTGGCTGATTATTGTTACCCAGATAATCTTTGCATGAAATGGAAATAGTCTCTTTAAAAATCTCATTATTTTAAAATATTTTTAACAGATATTTACATTATGATAGTACATCAAGTTTTCAAGTTTCATGTGCATCCTGATTACAGATACCCTGACCATTTATAGAATGCACAGACTGTTAGCTGAAATACCTCACTAGTAAGCTTTAAAGGACCCAATCTGAAAAAACTCCTCTCATCCCATGGAATATAAGCATATAATGAAATATAGACTCTTTCTGAAGTGTGGGACGCTTGTTTCTTCCCTGATGAGCGTAGCCAACAGTGGTGAAGTCTCAAAGGTGTTATGAGGTGATACTACCAGAATAAGTACATCCAGCCTACACTACAGTTAACCTTGAATTCTGCAACAAACTGCTGTAGCTCTGAAAGGTCATTTGAAAATCAAAGATGCATGCTGAAGTTTTAGTGCAAGGACAGCTAAGTTCTTCTACTTATCCTCAGAATTCATATGCTGTGTAAACATATGCAGTGCCTTCAAGACCCGAATCTATCCTTCTCTAAAGCACATTTACAATACTGTTTCTATTGACTTTTTTAGAACTACTAGTTCCCGATATTGTAAGAATATATTAATCTTTAAAATTTAAAAATTGCTTTGAGATCCTTGCATGACACCTATGGAAACCCTGTGCTTGCACAATTACTATTCTTCTGATAAAACATGGGGCAAATGAGCCCATCTCCCAAGTATTGTCATGTATACATGACAGTTTGAGTTTCAGGCTATTTTCATATCACTTTATACCTGAGAAACAAGATACAGAGAGACAGTGTAAGGGCAATTTTAATGCTGTTTTTTTTTGACTGGGAAACAGAAGCCAGGCTCTGAGAAAGTCTTTTAATGATAACTGATCCTTTTGAATGGTGCTATTTTTATTACATAGTTATAAAAGCAAATTAATGACAAGAAACTTTTCATATATTTACTGGGAATACACTTCCCATTCTGGAGCCACTGGTTCACTCATGCTTCTTACTTCACATTTGAATTCCCAGTAAAGGTTATACTCATCCTTTTTATTTAAAGTAGTAGCATGATCAATCATATGTAACATTGGATAGTAGGAATTACCTTATCCTGCCTGCTTTGGTCACTGATATCTCCATTATCACTTATATTCTCTACATCCTCATGTGTTTCCTTGGTAGAGAATGGAAATAAATCCTTTCTAAAATCTGACTCATCTGACCTACTTTCAGCTTTCAAATGATGAGAAGTATCTAGCCTGTAAAAAAAAAAATTGCCTTCATTATGACAGGTGTTTAATAGTTAAGTTTTGATGTGGATATCTATATTATATTTACTATAAATACTGGCTTCTTGACACTTCAGCTTATTTTTTTTATTGTTTTGTGAAATCTTGATTTCTGTCTTTGTAAACATGTCAAAATTTTGCAACTTTATGGCACTGATATTGGTTTTGCTAAATAATGACATAACATCTGGGTTATAGTTGTAGATTCCTTACTACTACTTGCATAAACATAACAATATCATTTAATTTGTGCCTGCTTCTTTTTCTATGCTTTATTTTCCAACAGTATTTAGACTTGAACAATACTGTAGGAAGGTTTACTTTCTGAGGTTAAAATACCTAATACACATATTTGCAACATACATTTAAACTAGTACTGAATATAAATAGCAGTGGTAACTAAAATAATCACTGCAGAGGTGCAGAAATGTTATTCACCTACAATTTAAACATTATGATAATCACTTAAAACCCTTTAGAAAAGCATGTAAAACAACACTAAAATTTGAAGTATTTTCTAACACAACATTGTAGCTAATTTCTCCATGCAATTAGCTTCATATCCAGAAGTCAGCAGAGACATATGTGAAATTATAGTTATGATTTTTGTATTTTACCATTAATATTTTTTCTATTACAATTACTATTGTTGCTACCATTATTATTGTTATTATTATTTCTTGATACTCAGGTATGGATAACCAGAATTTGACAAAACACCACAACTTTTCTTTTAATGAGTAAAAAGAGAATGTTATACTTAGAAACAATTTCAACTTAAATACTTAGAGGTTTTACCGTTGACAAGAATGACCATGAAATTCAGAATTTAGATCCTTAAGTGAACTCTTCTTCTGATTGCAAATCTTAGTGTCAAAGAGAAAAGATATAGAATTATAAAATCAGTCACAGAATGGTTTGGACTGGAAGGGACCTACAGAGATGATCTAGTCCAACCCCTCATTATGGGCAGAGACATCTGTTACTAGATCAGGTTGCTCGAAGACCTGTCCAGTCTGACTTTGAACACTTCCAGGGATGGGGCATCCACAACTTCTTGGGGCAACTTGTTCAAGTGTCTCACTGCCCTCATCATAAACAATTTTTTCCTTATGTCCAATCTAAACCTACTCCCTTTCAGTTTAAAATATTGCCCTTTGTCCTGTCTCTACAGGCCTTGGTAAAAAGTCTCTCTCTGTATTTCTTATAAACCTTAAGTATTGAGTGGCCGCAACAAGGTCTTCCTGGAGCCTTCTGTTCTCTAGACTGAACGCCACCACCAGGAGTGGCTGGAGATCAGCCATGCAGGAAGGGATCAGGCGGTGCTGGTCAACACAGCAGGCTCAATACAAGTCAGCAGTGCGCCCTGGCAGCCAAGAGGGCAAACTGCATCCTGGGGTGCATCAAACACAGCATAACCAGCTGGTCAAAAGAGGGCGATTTATCCCACTGTATTCAGCATTGGTATGGTCTCACTTTGAGTGGTGTGTGCAGTTCTGGGCCCCACAATTTAAGAAGGATGTGAAGGTCCTTGAACATGTTCAGAGGAAGACAACAGAGCTGGTGAAAGGGCTGGAAGGCATGTCTTATCAGAAGCGGCTGAGGACTCTGGGTTTGTCTGGTTTGGAGAAAAGGAGGCTGAGGGGTGACCTCATGGCGTGCTACGGCTTCCTGAGGAGGGGAAGTGGAGAGAGAGGTGCTGATCTTTTCTCCCTGGTATCCAGTGACAGGATGCGTGGCAATGGTTCACAGCTGCGCCAGGGGAGGTTTAGACTGGACATTAGGAAGCATTTCTTTACTGAGAGGGTGGCCAAACACTGGAACAGGCTTCCTAGAGAGGCAGTTGATGCCCCAAGCCTGTCAATGTTTAAGAGGCATTTGGACAATGCCCTTAATAACATGCTTTAACTTTTGGTCAACCTGAAGTGGTCAGGCTATTAGACTAGATGACCATTGTAGTTCCCTTCCAAGTGAACTATTCTGTTCCGTTCCATTCCATTCCATTCCGTTCCGTTCCGTTCCGTTCCGTTCCGTTCCGTTCTATTCTATTCTATTCTATTCTATTCTATTCTATTCTATTCTATTCTATTCTATTCTATTCAACTCTCTCAGACTTTCTTCAGAGGAGAGGTGTTTTGGGCTTCTGATAATTTTCATGGCCCCCCTCTAACAGGTCCATGTCTTTCTTGTACTGGGGACCCCAGAGCTGGATGCAATACTTCAGGTGAGGTCTCAAGACAGCAGAGCAGAGGGGGAGAATCACCTCCCTCAAGCTGCTGGCCATGCTTTTTTTGATGCAGCCTAGGATACAATTGGCCTTCTGGGCTGCGAGAGCACATTGCTGTCTCATGTCCAATTTTTCATCCACCAGTATCTCCAACTACTTTTCTGCAGGGCTGCTCTGTACAAGGTACTACAGACAACTCTGATGTACAGAGCCTGTGAAAGCTTATATGACCTGTTTTCCTAATTCTCAAGAAGTAATCTTTTGAATATATTTTGGAAATAGGTCTATCCTTGGTTTCTCAATTTTCTCACATAAAATAAAACAAAACATAGTGGTTGTATAGTCAGGCTGTTTCCCAAGAATCTGCTCAGTCACTCATTCTCACTCTCTACCCCATATATATATGTGTATATATACACATGCATATATAGATATTAAGGTACATATATTTGAAAAAGTGATGCATGAAAAGCCAGAAACAAGAGATCTGCAAATCATATTAACAGACATAGAAAGAATTGTACTGAGATTTTTATTCCAATATTTATACATCTAAAATCTTGTATAACAAAAGATATCTGGATAAATGCTGTGATATTAGAAAAAGGATATCTCCTTTATCCAAATTCTAACTGAACAACTCTTACCTTTTCCTGCACTGCCAGGCATTTATGCTTGACCCTTGTTATCCCTTTTACCAGGAAAGGACTTTTTTCAGCATCTAAACATGTTCTGGGTTGACAAAAATCAGATATAACGTATAAAAATGTTAGCTGCTGAGCAAAATGAGTGATTGTTTTTTACACTTTTTTTTAGTATTTCATGTAAACTTTTTTTGTGTGTGTTCCTCTGAACAATATATACTTTTGACTATTTTAAATATGTCAATTTAATGTGACCATTACTACATTTACAAGCCTGCAGTACTTTTAGTCTATAAAAGAAAATTTGAAAGCAA
Organism: Nipponia nippon; assembly: GCF_047370975.1. Classification (NCBI taxonomy): domain Eukaryota; kingdom Metazoa; phylum Chordata; class Aves; order Pelecaniformes; family Threskiornithidae; genus Nipponia; species Nipponia nippon. The sequence continues at coordinate 54,280,820 of NW_028262336.1, read as the reverse complement.
TTTTAATAAATCATTAATTTTTATTAAGAAATTGTTAGTCCTTGTGAGTAGCTTCTCACATATTTGGCTGATTTATCATGTTTGGATAATGTGTCATTACAACAAAAATGTTGATAATTATAAGTAAATAATTTGCTCAAATTGATATCCTTGATTATCCAAGATGAAGTTCCATGCTGAAATTGATTTGAACTAATATCTTTATACAAGTCTTTATTGCTGTAAGTAGATGTAATTGCAATCCTTACCTTTGCTACCTTTTAAGGTACAGTGATTTTTTTGGATATATTAGATTCTCACTGTTGACCACTACTGAAAATAAAATCAGTTTTATTTAATGGCAGAAACTTAGGAATCTAATCTTCATTAGTACCTGGTTGACCCTTTGTGCAGCAAAGTATTTTCAGTTCTCCTATACGTTTACAACTACTTCTTCTTGACCTTCAACCACACAATCAGATTCCAGGAGTCTGAAGATTGCAGCTGACCAGAACTACTGCAAATTTAGGAAATCAGTGAAACACATAGGTAATTCTGTTGGACATTCAGAGTTGTTTGCTTGCCTAAATATAGTTATATTTGCACACACACATTCACATATGTGCATATATATATATATGTAAGTGTTGGTAAATTATGTTCTTGATACTATGCTATTTTAGCAAATGACTGGCCAGTCAAAAACACAACCTAATTTACCAAAAAGTGGCCTTCTCTGAATAAAAGCACCATCCCCTCTGCCATTATTCCACACATCTCTACTCCTAAATAAAGCTGAATAAAATTTATTTCGTTATTGACTTGACAAAGATAAGGAAATGCACTTTTAGATGGACCAAATGGATGTGAGTCAAATTTTAAAAATAACCTTGTTCAAAAGTTCAGAAAAGTTAAAATAGTTTTACAGAAAAAAATTAGATTATACTTTATATAAAGTTACATTTTCCAGACAAGAATGATAGAAAAGATGAAGAATTAGCAATAGGCACAATAATTCCAACCTTCTTTGGGAAAACACATTTTCACTGAAACTGTTGGTGTAGCTGCTGTCTAATCCAAGTCTTCAGAAGCTAACTAATCTAATTTCTTAAATTACTGCCTCAATTTATAAACTGTAGATTATTCTTAATTTGCCCCCCACTCCCTGTGGTCTCCAGTGGATCTATTCTTCTTAATATTGCACTTTTTATAAGAAATTGAAAGAGGTATGACCTTTCCTAGCTGAGTCTCTGACCCATCAAAATATGGACTCATTTTCTGTTTGATTGACTGAATGCTATAAATGTGGGTAAAATACCATAAATTTAAACAGAAGTCTTTTACTTGTGTCAAGCAGACAGTTTCATTTAATTAAAAACTTTTTCTTCTCAGCAAAACAGCAAATACAGTAATTTACAAAGCTTTATATATGCTTTACTTTCCCGTAGATCCCTCCACATTAAAAAAAAAAAAATAAAAGTTTTTGGTTATTAATCTTTTTGTATGTGTGAAGGGTCAATCAAGGATTTATTTATGCAACATTTTGGAACAGATCACGTGCTGTCTGTGCTGTACCTGGAGACATTGATATGTTTTTAGGAAAAACAAAACTGCCTCTCTTTTGTTTCTGCTTTCTACTTCAGGGAAAGAAAGTTCATATGTGGCATCCATTTTGAGAAGGACCTCAAAAAGCTAATGTCTTAAAAATTGATCCAAATATGAAGGTAAATGAGGGATATACAGGATCAATTTTAAGCATCAGGCCAATTTTATTAACAATTATCAAGAATGGCATGTTCTCATTCATTCTGTCATTCTGGACATTTAATTAGTTTCAGTGTACAGGAATGCACTTCCACCACATAATCAATACATTATGGCACATCTTCTTTGGTTTCATTTCCTTAGGGGTCAATTAATTTTTTAATATTACGTTTTCCACCCTGGAGAGTCCAAAAATTCAGTTCTTCTCCCTCCTTCTGTTTTCATGTGCTTCTGAAATGGGACTATTTAACCCTTTTCTGTTCCAGTAATTGAGCAAAATGAATTAATATTTTTCATTCATTCACCATCCTTTGTTTTTAAAACAAAAATGTGATTCCACAGTACTTCAATGAATGATGGTGGGGTTGGACTTGTGGGTGGTGAATGTCATGAATGGGTGAGGGGTGATTTATAATGATTAAGGAATCACTGACAGAGGTATTAGCAAAAGTGGTTTTAATATGATATTGTGAAAGTGCGACTTAAACAAACTTCGATGGCAAGGTTCACTCTGTTAATTACTGCATGGAAAAATTATACAAAGGGAAATTGAATTACACTCAAGTTAGAATGATTTAGAGTGATTGAAGATGTAGAGAGTAAGGATGACCCTCTCGTTGAGTCATGAGGTTCAGAAAGGACCCCCTTGCTTTCTAAACTCCTTCCTCAGAGAGGAGTCTAGGTGCGGCTGGATCCAATCCTAGTCTCAGACTTGGTCAACGGTTTATGTCTAAGGCAAGAAATACAGGCAGCAAGGAATATCTTCCCGTTGAGTCACGAGATTCAGAAAGGACCCCCTTGTTTTCTAAACTCCTTCCTCAGAGAGGAGTCTAGGTGCAACTGGATCCAATCCTAGTCTCAGACTTGGTCAATGGTTTATATTGAAATGATTATATATGCAAAGCTTATAAATTTCATTATCATCAATTCAGCATGCAATCAAAGTTACCAAGAAAAGAAGTTATGCGTGGTATCGGTCACTTACCAAAGATCTGTCATTGGAAAAAAGCCTCTTTGCCTTGACAAACAGCCTTCAGAGGCGTGCTGGGGCAGAAAAGATCACCACCATGCTGCCTCACTGCCTAGCAGGCAGAGCTCCAAAAAAATGCTCACTTAGGCTGTCATATATGTAGGGTAAAGTGGTTGACTTGTAGTCAAAATACAAGAGAGAGAAAAGGTATGCAGGAGATTCCTTGTACCCACAACTTCCTTTGTTTCCTTGATAAAGGAGTCATTCCGTTCCTTTGTGGGTTTGCAGAAAACAGGTTAAAAATAGAGGAATTTAAGGCCCATCTACAGCTCAGGTCTTTATTTCTTCTGAAACCTGCACCAACCCACTGCCAGTCTGTTGAAGGGGTCGAGCACACCCGTCACAGTGAACTCAATGCCAACTTCTAGATCAACATTTGCTTGAAAAAATGAAGAAAAAAATCTTTCAGAATGTCAGAATAAGAGGTCTGCCAGACCACTGAATCCTGAGAAAATCCAGGCTTAATTTGTCTGTACTATGGAGATGATAAAGTAGCAAAGTAGCATACAATCATCAGTCAAGGTAGAAGGTTTTATGTCTCCCATGGTTAAATAAATATAAATGCAAAAATATATAATTGCTTTGTGCTGTGCTTCTAAGGAATGAAATGATATCTCCAGTAATTATGATTACCAGCAGTATAAAGTATCTGATCTCTTCATAATAATGTAGATAAGTTTTGCTAACTCCTTTTACAGAAGATGTAAAGAAACTAAAGGTAATCTTTTGTCACATGTATCAGAGATTCTTTATATGTTCATGAATTAGTAGAATAAAACCTGAGACAATAAAACATATTGCAGCAAATCTACATTAGTCAACATTTTCTGTTTTTTTTGGTTGGGTTTTGTTGGCAGTTTTTTGAATATAAACCTGCAGTTCAGCTATTTCTAGTGTGTAACTATATGGACATATGTACGTTTGTCTCTGTACGTAGGTATTTTTTAGTGATTTTCTAGAAAGTTAATTCTTCAGAGATTTTCACTGTTTATAAGTTTATACTCATTCTGGTTTTGCTGTTTCACCTTCCTGTGGTTGTTTACATTATTATAAAATGCTTAGTGCTGAAAATTAGACTTCTCCAATCTGTCTGAATTTCTGCAAACAAATTCAGGAGAAAAAAAATCATATTTCAAAATATAGGCAAGTAGTAACAAGCAATTACAATTCAATCATATTATTTGTATGTTTTCTTGCTATCTGCTTTATTTGAAATTAGATGACTTCTTTCCTCAATTTCAGTTCCACCTAAGCAATTAGTCTAGCTTTTAAAATGCAATTATCTTCAATGATAAACCAGCTTATTATTGTGTTTCAATTCTATTTATTGATAATAGTTATAATACAAATTGTATGCAATACTTGGATGATGCAAAGAAACATGAACTAAATGTTGCAGAACCAAGCAAGTATTTTCTTATTTTCAGGCAAATAGAAATTGGTTTCAAATTTTACCTGGGTGTATTGGCAACACAAAGGTAAACAGAAGTTTTCTGACAGATTCATATTACTGAAACACTGAGCAACTACTGGACAGCAGAACAGTTTCTGCTGTGAGGAAAATAATACAGATTTTCTATTTTTCTTGTCTTCTTTCCTTCTTGTTAAAAAAAAAGAAAAAAAGAAAAGAAAAAGCGTAGAGGCAGATGAATGGATAATAGATGGTTAGAGATCTGCTTCTCTTCAGATAAATGGACTTCTGGTGAAGATTGTGAAAATGTTGCTATCAGAATTAAATATACAATAACCTACATCACAGCTGCTGAAACAACCCATACAATAGTTTTTAGTTAACTATGTGCAGCGGTTTAATTCTAGCATATTGCACCAGTTTGGAGCTCTGAAAGATCTTTGAAGGTTGTACATCTACGTGAAGAGAATAATTTACAGGCATACTTTTGGCAGCCTTTGGAAGTTAAAGAAGTTAGCAACATGGCTGCAAGTACTTGGCCTGGACATTGTGAACAAAGTAGATAAAGGTAATTATATATAATTATGTCCCCAAGAATAAAAAGCAGAATAACTATAGCAATCCAACCAACTCCTGATAGATTTCTGTTTTAAGATCTAATTTGTGGGCACCAGACACCTGAATGAAGAACACATTAAGTCTCATACAATATCACTGTATGCCTTGTTCTGTCAAACTGATGTTTCACATTGAAACTGAATTCATTGAAAATTATCCTCTTTCTTCAATGAGTTCTTGCTTCATATGTTACTGATATATTTTGCTGTTTGAAAGTATATTAAATAATATAATCAAGGAACCATAAAATAATTTAGCTATGACAAGAAAAATTGTGGTAAGTGGATTGAAATAAGCCATATATTTATATCATGCTGTTCTCGTCTTACTTGCCATCAACTCAGCCACATGAAAATAAAACATGCACAGTATTGACAAATTTGGCATATTTTCAGTGTTACTCTAAAAAGTTAGTAGTTACAGTTATATATTACCTGTGTGGCAGTTATACATTTTTGAAAATTACTTCTTGACAAGTTAAGCACCAGTTTCATTTTACAGTGAGTTACATTACTTTGTGTGACAACTTAAAAGCTTTCAAGTGCTAAGGCATGATATAACAGTTTTACATGTTGCTAACTTTGCTTTTGTAAGTAATGTCTTTTTATCTTACTCTTCAACATCGAAGGAAATAAAGAATTCCAAGTTCCCCCTAAAGAAGAGTAAGGATTTCCAATGTTAGTTACACTTCCCAAAAAGCAACATCTTCCCAGCTACAGCTTTTAGCAAAACATAACCACATTATAAAAACTACTTACACATAATTAATTCTCAGGAGTTAATTTTAAAACTTGAAATAATTCTGAAGAAGATATTGTTATGTTATTAATGGGGCTGGTGGTTTTTTTGTAATAAGCCTAATCTGATAGGCTTCTAGAGATTCAGTGCCCAAGCATATTTTACGAAACGATATTAAAAAAACACAAGCCGGAAGAAAACTAATTTCTCGCAATGAAAAAAAAAAAAAGCCTAGGTTTTGTAAGAGGAACATCTACAACTATAGTATTCCAGTGCTGAAACTTTCTTTGAAGCCTTGTTTGCACATCTTTCTGTATGCTTCTTATGAAACCAGGGACTCTTTCCATAATCCACCGCACAACATAAAGCATAGTCAGAGAACAAGGAAAAGTTCAATATGCTTTTTGTTGTGGTGGTTTAACTTCAATATGTAATGTCATACATTTTTTTCTCAATGTGTAGAATCTGAAATGAGATCTATATTATTATTATTATTATTATTATTATTATTATTATTATTATTATTATTATTCAATGTTTATTAATGAATTGATATTTCTTAATATTAGTAATTATACATAATTGAAAGTTATTAATATTATTAAATCATCATCATCATTATCATCTTTTACTTTAAGATTGAAACTTAACAAAAGCTATACCATCTTTTTTTTTTTCTTAGAAAAACCGAATGCATCAAGGGCCTGTAAGCTTTTAAGTACATGCTTCTGTGCCCTAAAAAATTTATGTTCCCACCCTCCAAACTACTGAAAATATATAAATAAATATATAAACAAAATAAATATATAAATAAAACAACAGTACTCCTACCCTTATTCTCATAGTTAATTGAATAAATTTAGCTAAAAGGGTCTTCTTGCTCTAACTGATGATAAAAATTCATCCTGAAGAGTTCAAGATTGACAAAGCAGTTGTTCTGGAACTTTAACTATAGGACTGTGATGTATTGTGTATTATGCTGCTACAGCTGTAATAAAATAGCACATATCTAGGAGGAGAAAACAGAAGCAAAAAGCAGAATGTATATCTTTGGACCTTGCTGAAACAATAATATTAACCTCTATAACTATATACAATAAATGAATAAATATAACAGGTATCCTTGCTGTGCAATCCTTTTAGCCATCTACTTGTTGTGGCCCTTGGGATCTCTCTTGTTGATGTCTGCAGTCTGGAAAGCAATCCTTGTGCTTTGCAGAACCTGGTCACATCATTAAACACACTGCAGCAGCTTTTCTGTTTTGTAGTCTACAAAACAATAATAATCTACCATAATTTGTACCTTAAAACATTTCCCTAAAAAAAGAAAAAAAGTCATATTTCACAAATGGGTTGTAAAAAGCATTAGTCCTACAAAAAGACTGAATAAAAGTGGAGATAGCAGGAGAAAGCACATTTGAGGACTAACCTCTACCAGTCTGGGAATGCACAGATGCAATTTTCAGCATCTGCCAGGAGTCACAGCACAGTGGCAAAGTCTAATTGCTTTTGAATCTTCCATACCCTTCACTAATGCTGAAGAAAATTGATCCAGAAATTTTGTTTGCTTATCAGGCTGGTCACTCTTAGACTGCAATAGTGACATGTGAGAGAGTGAAAACAGACTGGAAACCATTTGTCTCCAATGCAAATAAAGATGTGCTACTGACTTCTGAATTTTGAATGCTCTGTTATGACTGGTAGAGGTTCAAGGGCAAACCAGTTAGATTAAAACCCCACACTTCATACTCAGACAGTGTGAAGGGCGCACTTGACCAACTTTGTGCAAATCTGTTAAACACCCAGTAAGTCATTTCCTCCATGTTTTCAGTCTATGACATACTATCTTTGAGAGTATCCAAATAGAAACAGGGCCTGAATTAGCATATAAGTGATACTGTGACAAAAACATTGACAGTGATTTTTTTTGACAGATAATTTTTACTTGTTTTCCCTGCACAAACTCTTTGGCAGAACCAAATATCATAGAATTGTAGAATTATAGAAAAGCCCAGGTTGGAAAGGACCTCAAAAGATCAGCTGGTCCAAACTTTTGTGGGAAAGGGAGCTTAGATGAGATTATCTAACACCCTGTCTAGTCACTTCTTGAAAATCTCCAGTGATGAAGACTCTACCACATCCCTGGGGAGGTTGTTCCAGTGATTAATTATTCTTACTCTAAAAAATTTCTTTCCTATATCAAGATGAAACTTCTCCTGGTGCAACTTGTTCCAGTTGCTCCCAATTTTTTTTTTTTTTCCCTCAGAGGTAGTGTAGTCATTTACTTTAATGGAAGAGCAGAAATTTTTTCACTACATCTGAGTTTAAGTTTAGATTTGCCTCTTTCATTTGAGATCATATTTTTAAACAAAATTGTGACCAAAGTAGATCTGAATATTTATGTAGGCTTCTACCAGACAGGCCTTGTTTACACTTCTAACTGATCCACTACTTAGTTAAAGTCACAATAAAGTTAAAAGTAAAGTATATTTTCCTTAAATATACTTGAAAGAAAGAATAGCTAAACACTTAATTATTCAAAGGGCATTCAAATATCAGGGCAGTTATTTAAACCCAGTGCTAATGACTACTGGAAAGGGAAATTTGTTTGCTATTTTTCCATTAGTATTCCATTATTTCCATTATTGTATTTACAGTAATTTAATTGTGGAATGTATTCCATTATAGTTTTGAGTGGTAAGCACTGAATTTCCTACAGTGTCCACTAAATCTATCTGCAGTAGTATGAAGACACCTATTATCATTGGATTTATAGATCACAACTTGAAACTGTGTCAATTTGAAGCAATTATATGATTGTAATTTTTAAGGATCTTGACACTTGGATCCTGATTTTCTGTTAACATTTCAAGTGACAGTTTGTGCGTAGAACTTGTTTGAAAGTAATTTAATAGTTCTTTAGCACTACAGATGAGATTTAATGCATGCTTCAATATGCAGTATAAATTTGTCTGTCTCATCAAATAAACAAATTTCTTATATGTAAAAATGATGTTTGAGCTATCACCAAATGTGGCATATATTCTACTGGGAACAAAAGACACCAGTGAACTGGCTTACTATAAAAATGCAATATTTAGTAACATTTTAATAATTTTTTGTCAAAGATTAGTAGTACTGACATTTTATAAAACTTTAACAATCATGTACCATTTCTTTGAGTAGGCAATGCATATATTGAGTTTACATTGGTGTAATACTTAGAGGGGTATGTCACAGCACTAAACACCAGGAAATATCACCAATTTCGTCAAAGCCTTTCTGCATGATTTTATACAGATCACTTATGTAGCTTCTCATTCTGCAGAACTTTCACTTCTGGTTGTTTTGAATTCCTGAGATGATGCTATAGAAAAGTAAAATACACATCCAGATATCAGACAGTCTTAAGCTATCTGCAGCATGGATTCTTTCAGCAGCATTGCATTCCTCCTTTAAAATCCTAGCTGATTTTCTTTTAGGTTAAATTAGCTTTATATATTTACTATAACCAAGTATTTTTTGAATGAACTGAGAACAAATACAGCTTCTAATCTAATTGGGCTTCACTGAAGGTAGGTTTCAACTTTCTCTCTAGCACCTAGGTAAATATTGTCCATATTCCTTTGTTTTGCCTACCCTACAACCAATAATTCCTTCAGACTGAGTCTGACCTTGCCAGCCGTGGTGGGCTGCTGTCTGCCAACAGGAGTCATTCAACATGAGTGGTGTCATTCCCTAACTATAATGTCTCTTTGCGATCTGTATAATGTATAATTCTAGATTAAAAGCAGACCTGTCACTCTAAGCCATTGAATCTGGTTCCTCAACAAGGATCCTCTCCTAGAGGTGTGAGGAGAAAGGACATTTCTCTTCCACTCTTCCAGCGTGAGCTCTTGGTCATTCATCCTCACTTCCATTTTCCTCATGCTAAGTGCATAAATACACCATCCTGACAATCTGTCTAAGGTTCTTCAATTCACACTGGCAGCCACCATTTAGTTCTGCTTGCAATATGCCTCATCTTACATTGTATCCAATATGGCACTCTGTTTTCTGCATAGGCTTAGAAAAACCTTCCTTCCTTCGGACCTCTGCTCTTGCGACAAAACTGAGGGCACAAGGTACCAATTGATGAACAGATTCTGAAACTTGTCATTTATGTCCATTAAATTAAAACATTACAGATTAACATTAACATTACATATTAATGGCTTGGAGAGGGCGCTTCCAGTGGCACTTCAGAGGTTTTCTGAATGGTCATGTATACATCATCAGCTATGCTAAGAAACCTGGGAAAGCTGAGACAATGGAGTGTACGCAGTCTTGTTTTGAGAGTCTGGTTACACAGGAAAGCTAACAAAGAGCTAACTATAGGAAAATTAATCATAGGAAACCTAATTATGTGAAAGCTAAAGAAGAGATCAATATATTTTCCTAGGACACTTATGAACTTCTTCTGTAACGCAGAATTCACCAACTGAGCAATAACAATTGATAGTCCAGTCATAAGCTAAAAAGAAAGTCTAATCAGAACAGTTGGAAAGTCTGTCTGATTAGAGGTTCTGATGATGTACAGTGCATTTATTCACTTTACAACTTTCAAAATAGTTCTTGTGTCATTGTTACCTTATTAAGGCCTGAATTTATTTAGCTTCAGCTTCCTGACAATAAGTCTCATTACATTTTCTCTGCCTGATTAAATAACATTTTCCTATTAACATTCTTTAAGTGCTTGAAGGCTGTGATCAAACCACTTGCAAACAAGTAAAATAGATCAGAATCTCCAATTTTAAATCTCAGGAAAAAAAAAAATCACTCTGTCAATAATTCCTATGACTGTTCCGTCTCATCTTTAATTTTTCACAGATCTTTAGAACTGGAGATGTCAGAATCAAATCTAGTGATCCCATTTTGGTCATATACAGAAGTAATGAATTTTTCCCCCTGTGAGGTTTCACTCTTATTCATAAATTCAAGAAATGGACCAAGTCCTTGGATAATAATGTCACACTTGTGACATTAAGCTTGTGTTTCACTGATTTTCCTAATGACCACAAGTCCTCTGCAAACTACTGTTTTCAGAGATTAGACTACTGTACAGAAAATACAGCTGGTAATGAATTAATTTTACATGCAGCTGTATTAGGACAAACCTTGTCCCCCTGCAAACAGCTTACTAAACTCCGAGCACTGTGTTATTAATTTTTCCCCATTACTGAACACACGCATCATCTCCAGGTAAAGTCATTTAGTCATTTTTAATCCAGGCAGGCAGTGTCATTTTAAATTCCATTTTATTTTTTGCCGAGATGTGGTGGGTACCAGATCAAGTACCTTGTGATAATGAAAGTGAATCACATCAAACCTATTATTATTACCAAAAAAATGTATAATTTTGTCAAAAATTTTACCAAAATAGTTCTAAAGGATGTTTTTTCATAAATTATGTTGACTGAAATAATTTTCATTGACGTCCTTTAATTCTTTATTCATCTTTTCATTTGTAAGGTGTTCCTTGTTTTGTCCAAGATCAATATTCTGGTGAGCCAATAATTAACTAAGCTGTGTCTGTAAGCATTTTCAAATACTGCAACATTAGCTGTCTTCCAACTCTGTAGAGCTTTTCTACTGTCCTATGACTTATTGAAAACCAATAGCAAGGATTCAACTGATTCTTTTGAAGCTCTGTAATGTGAATTACCTTACCAGTAAGAATGTAGTGAGACAAAATGTCACATGGTATCATGGTAGGTCATAGAGGAAGATCTAGGGGGGTGTTTATTGTTGGGATTTTGTTGGTTGGTTGGTTTTGGTTTTTTTTTTTTTCTACAGAGGAAATGAGTGGGTTCAGTTCTTTTCCAGGAACTGAAAAGAATGCAATCTAAGAGAAATTGTGCCTCAAAAAAAAAAAACAAACAACACACATGTAACAAAACACAGCAGTTGATGCAGACTTCCAGAGTGAATTACTTGCCTTATAATCAGTAGGTGTTCTGCTATAGACTTCCATCAAGGTAGAAGCCTGCTCCTCATCTTTATACAGTAAGATTTTGATGTGTGAGATATAGTTTATTTCTCTATAAATATATAGGGGGGTTTCTAGCACTTTCATGTATTCTTTGTTCTCCAGCTTCTAAATCAATTTATGTTGGGAGCTGTAGAAGGCCTAGGAAGAAGCTATATGTATTTCGTACTTGAACTGTGAATCCTACTTACTGGAGATGTTTTTCTATTTGCATTGGTTTGGTTGGGTTTTGTTTGTTTGTTTTCAAGAATATTGCTATACATAAGACGTGTGCTGCAGAGATGTTCATTCCTTCTGATATATTTACTTTGCAAAATAATTATAATAATTCAGTCAGTTATACATTTCTTCAAGTGGTATAGATTGTTATAATACTGTAAAATTATCAATGAACTTACTCTTACACGATTACAACTCAATGAAAATTTGAGTCTTGATCCCTTAATTTTCAGGTTGATTTCAAACTAATGAATGATGAGAAGAGAGAATTTAAGTTATAGTGATAAGTTCTATGGACAAAATTTAATAACTGGTTCATAAGACCACTAATAGTAGTTATACACAACCAGCTATCTGTAGCTGGCACTCCGTTTGGTCATTATTTGTCCAATCTAATATACCTACTTTAACAAAAATCAGTAACTAACTATTGTTAAGAACAGTTTCATTTAATATACAAAAATATTTGTTTAATAAGCTTCATAGAGAAAGGATTATTTTCTGAGATTGTTACTAAAGACACATACAGAGAAACAAGGTATCTTATCTTAAAATAAACAGCTATCTAGCCACAACTCCTAAAAAAAAAAAAAGAAGAAAAAAGAAAAAAAAAGAAAGATGTTCTTCTAACACCTGTCATTTTCTTGAAAACAGAAAAGTGTAGAAAACTACAAAAGATCACAGTATTTTTGCATTTAGTGTCTATTTGCTGGAAGGATCATGGAAAAAAAACTATTTTTAGAGATTGAGATGAGTGGAAACTTTTTAATAGAATTGACGGTCACTAGATATCATTTAGTAGTTTTATTGCCAGTGGGAAGAGATCTCAGTGTAATGTCAAAATGAAACAGCAGTACAAGTGAAAACAAAAGAAATTATATCATAAATGATTTAGGATCATGTTCCTGTGCTACATTTCAATTCAGTTAAGTTAATCAGCCCTTGGATAGTATTCATTCCAAACCTAAAACTCCCTAAGGCTAGTCTGACAAGCCTAGAAAGAAATCAATTCGTAAGTAAATGATAGTTTAAACAAAAAATTCAAAATTGGATAAAAAGTGTATAATTGTGTCATATTAATTCAAAGCTACATTCGTCACAAGACAAAGTCTTCACATTCAACTAAACTATAATCTTGTTAAGTTCCAGATAAATGTATATAATTAATTTCTTGCTTTGAAATAATGCTTTAGTTACAAAATCCAAGTATGACCAATTTGGAAGGTTTTGTTTTAAGCAGCTTTAATTCCTGTTGGTTTCTAAGTAATTTCCTTAAAATAGTCATCCAAAACTAATTTAGAAAAAATGAAGACTCAGTCTCGCCCTTGAACAGATTATAAATATCTCAGGATATTTAGAGATAAATAGAGCCAGGTTCCAAAACTTATCAAACATATATATGTATATGGCTTCTACAGGTACATTAACCAGAAAAGAAAGATTAAGGAAAGCCTGCCCACTCTGATGAGCAATAGTGGCGACCTGGTGACAACAGATGAGGGGAAGGCTGAGGTACTCAACAACTTTTTTGCCTCAGTCTTCTCTGGCAACCTCTCTCCTCACACCTTCCGAGTCAATGGGCCATTTGACGGGGATCAAGGGGGCAGAGGTCCTCCCACTGCAAAAGAAGATCAGGTTCGTGACCACCTGAGGACCCTGAATGTATATAAGTCTATGGGTCCTGAAGAGATGCATCCCAGAGTCCTGAGGGAATTGGCTGATGTAGTTGCTAAGCCACTCACCATGATGTTTGAAAAGTCACGGCAGTCAGGCGGAGTCCCTGGGGACTGGAAAAAGGGAAATATTGCACCCATTTTTAAAAAGGGTAGAAAGGAGGACCTTGGGAACTACCTACCTGTCAGCCTCTGTGCCTGGGAAGATCATGGAACAGATCCTCCTGGAATCTATGCTAAGGCACATGGAGGACAGGGAGGTGATTCCAGACAGTCAGCATGGCTTCACCAAGGACAAGTCCTGCCTGACTAACCTACTGGCCTTCTGTGACGGAGTGACTACATCAGTGGACAAGGGAAGAGCTATGGATGTCATCTACCTGGACTTCTGCAAGGCCTTTGACACAGTCCCCCACATTATCCTCCTCTCTAAATTGGAAGGATACGGATTTGATGGGTGGACTGTTCCATGGATAAGGAATTGGCTGGACGGTCACATCCAGAGGGTAATGGTCAATGGCTCGATGTCCAGATGGAGATCATTGACAAGTGGTGTCCCTCAGGGGTCCATTCTGGGGCCAGTGCTGTTCAATATCTTCATTAATGACAGAGACAGCACGATCAAGTGCACCCTCAGCAAGTTTGCAGATGACACCAAGCTGAGTGCTGCAGTTGAGACACCTGAGGGATGGGGTGCCATCCAGAGGGATCTGGACAAGCTGGAGAGGTGGGCCTGTGTGAACGTCATGAGGTTCAACAAGGACAAGTGCAAGGTCCTGCACATGGGTTGGGGCAATCCCCGGTATCAGTCCAGGCTGGGGGATGAAGGGATTGTGGGCATCCCTGCAGAGAAGGACTTGGGGGTACTGATAGATGAAAAGCTGGACATGAGCCAGCAATGTGCTAGCGCAGCCCAGAAGGCCAACCGTATCCTGGGCTGCATCAAAAGCAGTGTGACCAGCAGGTCGAGGGAGGTGATTCTGCCCCTCTACTCTACTCTACTCTGGTGAGACCCCGCCTGGAGTACTGCATCCAGCTCTGGAGTCCTCAGCCCAAGAAAGACATGGACCTGTTGGAGCGGGTCCAGAGGAGGGCCACAAAAATGATCAGAGGGCTGGAACATCTCTGCTATGAGGAAAGGCTGAGAGAGTTGGGGTTGTTCAACCTGGAGCAGAGAAGGCTGCAAGGAAACCTTATTGCAGCCTTTCAGTACTTAAAGGGGGCTTATAATAAAGATGAGGACAGATTTTTTAGCAGGGCCTGTTGCGATAGGACAAGGGGTGATGGTTTTAAACTAAAAGAGGGTAGATTCAGATAGGATATAAGGAAGAAATTTTTCATTATGAGGGTGCTGAAACACTGGAACAGGTTGCCCAGAAAGGCGGTAGAGGCCCCATCGCTGGAAACATTCAAGGCCAGGCTGGATGGGGCTCTGAGCAACCTGATCTAGTTGTAGATGTCCCTGCCAATTGCAGGGGGGATGGACTAGATGACCTTTAAAGGTCCCATCCATCCCAAAGCATTCTATGATTCTATGATGATATATTTTCAGAACTAATTGTTAAGCAACAACCTAACTATAGTCACACATAAATTCCATAAAGGTAAATGAGATTAAAACACATACTTAATATCTATGTTGTATATAATAGATTTTACTATTCATACTAAAGACAGTCTATATACTTAAATTCTTCCAAGTGAAACTTTAACTTCCTAATATAATCATAATCTCTAAGCAAAATTATGTTGTTTCTCTTGAAAAACTTTTCCTGATTGTATCTCATCTAGTTTAGGAGTTGTGATTCATTATAATAATTCTGAAATGGTGTGACTCCCTTGATTTTACTATGGAATAGAACTGGCCCAGAGTGGTCTCAGTTGTTCCTAGGGTACGAGTAGATTAAAATGACTAGTCTTTTGAACAAGATCTTTGAAGGTAAAGGAGATATTTGTTGGGGAGCAGAAAACAACAGAACCAATAGTATTTCCAAGGTGACAGCCCCATGACAGACACAGGGCAGGGAAGAGCCACAAGTTTTTCATGTCCTAGCCTGGCAAAGTATTTCTCTATTCACCCTGTTTCCCCAGTGCAGTGTTGCATTTTAGCCGCAGATCTACTTGGAGTGTGGGCTCTGAGCACAGGAAAAGGAGGGTGCATCAATGACGGGACTGGCCTAGGCAGTCTTTCAAGTTCATGGCAACACACGCAACACCTGAGGGAATGAAAAAAGGTGCAGACAGCTTCCATTAGCAGTTGGTCCAGGGATCTTACTCTGTTTTGATAGAAAAATTTTCAACCTGTCATGTATTCCTGGATTAATAAAGGAATCAAATCTGAAGCTTGGAATTTGCTTTTTTCTTACCTCCTGTGTTATATTCCCATGACATTCAGGGTTTGAGAGATTTTATAACTTTGTCTTCAACAATGTTTTTTTAAATACTTATTTCTGGATCTTAGTTGTGGCATTACATCTTTGTCTTTAGTATAGTAATGTATTTAATTTTAGAAGAAAACAGGAAGATCACAAAAAATACAGGAAAATGAAACTGTGAAGAATAATAAAACATATTTGATTAGATAATCGGTTGGGAAGAACATATCATAAACAGTCTTAAAATAAGAAATGACAAGAAAAACTCACACAGATTTCAAACAAATTTTGGCCTAACACCATATAATATCTTGTACTTTTATGCCTATGCATATCTTGGTCTCTGCTTAATTCTTTTGATATAACACTGAAGTATCTTAAAATCTTTAAAGTGCTGGTTTATGTATTCACACACACAAAATAAAAAAAAATAAAAAAAAAAAAACAAGGAGAGGAGAGGCAAGGCAAGGTAAGGTAAGGTGAGGATTAAAAACTTGATCTAATCATGGCCAAGAAGAAATACAGTAAGTTGTAAAATAATTTTGGCTAGAAAAGATATCTGGAGGTCATCTGTTTCTATTCCTGCTAAAAACAGGGCCAGCTTAGATCGGGTTGCTCTAGGTTTTGCCCAGTTGAGCTTTAAATATTTCTACTGATGTACAATTCACCTCTCTGAAATATACAAATGTTCCAGTACTTGGTCACTCTCATTGTGTTTTGTTTTTTTTTTTTTTTCTCTTATTACATGGTTGGAATTTCCCTTGTTCCAACTTGTTTCTATTGTTTCTTGTTCCACTATGTGCACTTCCAGGAAGGGATACACTCTATCTCCTCTATACCTTCACATTAGACAGCTGTCAGCATCAGTAAGGTCACCCATTAGCCTTCATTTTTAAGGCTGAACAGAACCAGCTTTCTCCATCTGTCCCCTTAAGTCATGTTCTCCTGTTGCTTTGCTGGATTTACTGCTGGAAAACCAGGACAGAAATGTGTTTAGGGAGCCCAAAATGGAACACAAAACATTTAAGGGACTTTAAGAGTATGTAATAGATGTGGAAGTTTAGCTATTGTACTTACATATTCTGTGATAATTCTTCCCCAATGGTATTATTACACAGACAGAATTAAAAAATAATTAATTAACCCACATGGCCAAAAAAAAGGGACAGAGAAAGGAACTGGATATAAAACTGACAAGTTACTGAAGCATTTTAGCAAAATATAGGAACAGAGGAATGGAAGCCAAGTTGATACAAGAAGAAAAATCAATAGACTGCTATGTTCCAGATAAAGACAATCATTTGGCAAATCTCAGCAAGGAGAAAATTGAAAGTGTTCTATGAAAACGTTCTTTCCAGTGTTTCAGTCTTCCTGGTGTCAAAACTTTGTTTTATTAGCCTGTGTTCAGGCAAGAAATACAAATGAGGTTAAGACATAGACATCTGCATAGGAATTATGACAGACTAATCTAAACTTAATTTTGATATTTCCTTCACAGAAAGGAAGAAAACACTAGACTTCTCATACAAGTATTTAAAAGAGGAAAGATGCATTATGCTCTACAGGTGTTCTCCCCATTCCTTTCTCTTTGCATTGACTGTTGAGGAACCCTATAAAACCAGCTTCATCTAGATCACTAGCATTTAATGACAACTAAAACTAGGTGAACATTAACCTTAATGCATGGCAGCAAAGGAAGAAAAAGTACTACTTGAACATTCTAGGTTTCTTCTTCCATCAAAAGACTTATTTTTCATGGACTGATAAATAAACATTATTTACTTTCATTTCTAAAATTTAGCAATTTTATACAAAATGCTTTTGAGCAGCAAGGCAGGACAAGGAATTAGGAAGAAGTAGTGATGCACTACCATTTCTTATTCCTCTTTTTTTTGGTATCTTGAATCTCCAGAGGTCCTTCTCTGGCAAACCTTCTCCAGCTCCCTCTTTTTCTTCTTTTCTTTTTTTTAAGAATCACATATTGCCTCAGTCAATAAATGTCTGCTGCAAGCTATTATATGGTCATGTGGGACTTTCCAGAGAGCAAAAGAACTTGCAGAATTAATAAAACACTGATTCTAAGATGAAAGATTATTTCAGGTAGTTTAGTGTGTATCAATACCATGGAAGAAGTTTCAGCAGGGATGTTGATTTGGCCTGTGAAGCTGGTGTGATCCCCTTACATCAAATCCTGCAACAAACAAACAAACAAAAAGAAAGTACACTCCCTGGACTAAGTGGTTTATGGCAATTGAATGCTTCTGGCATTTTTTAAACATGAAATTTATGTCATAAGTGTAGAGAACTGCTAGTGTAAAACAACAAGATGTCTCAGCCAGCCTGGGTGCTAAAACCACAATGCAGAGCAACGGTCGCTAGGACTCAGGACTGGACAGTATCCTGGAGTGAGGGTGAGGGAGGGAGCCCTGTGGAGACAGGGCAGCCTTGCCTCGGCCCCTTTCCCCATGGTCTGTGAAGCATCTTATTCCCCCCCACACCTACTGCCTGGGGGACAGTCCCGGTATCACTCCTCTTGGTTTGACTGGTCACTGATCTAATTTTCCAATTAGCAAAACTACTAACCACTTGTGCCTTGGGAAAGGAATTTGGAAGGGAGCAAAAAGATAACAAAACTGTGGAAAACTAATGGCTCTAACCTTGAAGAAGAGCTAACAAGCTGATAAAAGTGAACATCTTGGCACCAAAGACTGGACAGTGGCCAGAGAAGATAAAACTGCAGAAAGTAGGTGAAAGGTAAATGTGGCGAGGGGAGTTCACAACCACTGACTCAATTCAGGACCGAAAAGACTTGCCCCCCCACACCTGAAAGGAGCATGCATGCTAATTTACATAGCAAGCGAGGCTAATTTAAATACAGTAAACCAATAGTGTATGAAATGTTAATCACTAACCAATAAGTGTAAATTTAGGCGGGTTTATACTAATCATGTAGCCTGATAAATGTTCTGTAGTTTGTATGATGGTGTGCATGCTTGGTTTGTGGAATTATCACTGAGCACCCTCAGCAGAATCGATAGCTCTATAAGAACCTTCACTTCTCCTCACTCTTCTCCTTTTTCCTCACTGAATACCCCTATTGGGAGGACCAACGCTGGATGCAGGACTGGTGATTCTCTTTTCCTTCTCTCTCTCTCTCTCTTTCACTTTTCCTAAGGTGATTAAGTTGTTAAAGTTGTTAAATTGTAGTCAAGTACTGCACAGCTTACCTTGACTTTCCATAAAGCCGCATAGCTGGGGTGGATATAACTGTGACATGGTTGGCGGGTATTGAATATTTGTACTCAATATTTGTCTCTATAGAAGCTTTCTATTAAAGCTGGTGTTTGTGTATGGACCTTGAGTGTTGGCCCACCTTAATCCACACCGAGAGGATTTGCAAATCTTTGTCACTCCTCCCCCCTCCTCCCCAGGTGGGACGTGACAATAAATAATAAATTAAACAGTGTCATGGAACATTCTTGGCACTGGCTTTTGATTATCTATATATTTAAACTGCAGCTCTTAATACACTTTTATTCCATTAATATTACTCTCCCAAATAATCCTTGTGCACAGTTTGGGACATAGGCCAGGAGCTACTCTTAACGGGCAGTTTACATGAAGCCACACTTTTCTGGGGTCTGAAAGCTCAGTGGCATGGCTGTGGGCCAATCTGTGACAAAAGGCTGCAGTGCCAATTAATGGTCCCAGTAACTTTTTAGTTAGTAGTGCAATGGCCTAGTCTTAATGGTCCAAAAAGATAATTAATGAGGAACTTCACAGAAGCAGGTGTCAAAGATTTAAAAAAACAACCAACCAAACACAACAAAAAAAAAACCCCTCAACACTAAGGGAAGATAAAGAAAAAGCATCTTACACATCGAAAAAAAATTATCGTAAAAGACCAAGTTTAGAGACAAATTGTTACAGAATAAAGAAATGAGATAATTGGTCCCATTACCTACTGTTTTCCATCAAGTCCAGCAAACCCTTCAGATGGGTATTTGTTTTGTGTAGGGAATCAAAATGTAGATCAACTTTTTGGGTTTTATATCATTTGATGTGTGTGTGTATGTGTGTGTATATATATATATATATGCTGTATATATATATGCATGCATATAGTTACGTATGACAAGATCTTGTTTTTCTAACATTTATCAAGGGTAGTTAAAAAATAAGTCTTAACAAGAAAAGAAACTCTGAGAAAAAGGGGAGAAAGATAGCTGGAGAGAAACAAAGGAAAGAAAGATCAACTTTAGGAGAAGTTCCATGAATTTCTTCTATTTTGGATAGGACTGTTTATTAAAATCATATAAATAAGATGGGGAAGTAGTTAAGAATGGAAAGTGTAAAGATACAGCAGATTAAAAAACAAATCCAAGATGTGTTGTAAAATCAAATGCTTCTCTTCTAAATATCTTCAAAGTGAGTACAAAATTATTAGAAGATACAATGATATGCCTGCATTAGGAAGGTGGGGAGCATGTAGATGAACAGTGAGGGAATCCATGCCTGAAGATGACTATTGAAGAAGAGGGTTTTGAGAAAGCATTCAATAACTCATTAAAATGTTCAGGCTGTTAAAAGGCCAGCAGTAAAACGAACATCATTTTTTCCAGGGTCTCAGCATTCTGTGAAGGAGATGGGAAGGGCAAGATCCCTAAATATTACTGAATTGACAAATGGGAGTTTCTGTCCTAACTGCTGTCATCCTCAGATACAAGTGTTGATGAGGAGGGGAAGGAGGAATGTACTTGTCCTTTTTTCCTCCCTCATAACACAAAACGAAAGAGACTTTTCCATAACCACATTATTGTCATTGTTGGATGAACTTCCTTATGGTCATTCTCCACTGGAAGCACTGAAAAGCAATTTTTGCTGGAAATGGTAGACTATAAAGGAATAGCACATTTTCTGCCAGGCCTGAAAATGGGTTAAGATTACAAAAAAATCTGTAGAGTGATGGAGTAAAAAGGGATTTGATGGTAGAGAAACTATATGAGAAGGTACCTATATTTTCATTAAGAAAGTTATAGTCAGGACAGAGAAGACCTATTTAAAAAAGTGGAAGATTCTGCTTAGAGTTTAGCCTGTTTTGAGGTAGAACTGACCATCCCTCTATTCATCAAAAGGCACTGAAGACTTTTATCTCTAAAACATATGTATGTGAAACTGCTTAAGTAAAAAAGGCTGTCCTTGTACATTTTTATCCTAATACATGTATCTTTACAGATTTGATGATTTCTGTTCTAGCTGTTCCCTTTACTTTATTAATCTTCAAAATTTTCCCTAGAACTAACTTTACATCAGCTGTTTGCATTTTTTCTTTTTTTGAGACTGCTTGCTGCAGACAACAATCTTTTGCCAACCACCATAGTTATGTCTGTTCTGCTACTCTCAGAAAAAAGGGTACTTTCTTTCCTCAATTACCCAGAGATTTACCTGCTAGGCAACAAGGATAAGGAAATATAGATATCTTTCTTTTTTTATTTTATCTATTTAAGGCATAGCACCTACACAGTGTAGAATAAAACAAAGAAACCAAAAAAGGTAGATCCACCATGGATGCTTGTAGTCCTAGGCAGACAATGACTATTTCTCTTTTGCATATACAAGAAATCTGTGAGTTTTCTGTTTATCTTCAAACCAGTTCAGCCAACAATGTAACATTTTAAGATTGAATAAAAGTAATGGGAACCATATTAACTATCTTCTGGGCAGTATTAAAGTCTTTTATTTTTTTTTTCTTAAAAATCTAAATTTACAATCTTTACTGCAACATATCTGCCTATTAATTCCTCATGTCCATGTTTGTCATCATGGATGATGCTCACTCTCTTGCTTCTTTTATATGTCCTGTTTTGTAATGTTGAACTGTGAATAGTTAGATTAAATAACTACATGATTTGTACATTAACTTACATGGTACACTGAAAACAAACAAGTAGCTGATTAGATGATATTTCATTCAGATTAAGAGACAAATACGTGGGTAATTTTTGAAGAATGGGATTCTTGGTCGTCCATACATCAAAGGTGAATTCTGCTGATTAATGAAATGAAATAGGGATCCAGTTGCTTTTGCAAGTGCTAATTAACTTGCCATGTTCTGTTAGTGGAATCTCAGGTAGAGTTATTCTGTTCACTGCTATACTTATCTACTCCCTCACACTTACACCTAAACTTTGTGTTATACTCAAACAGAACTTTTGTGACCTAAATCTATTTTAGAAAGAAAAATAAAACCTGCATTCCTTTTGAGAGTTAAACATACACAGGAAGCCTTTTATATACATAAAGAGAAATAACTTACTTACAAAGAAATTGTCAACAGATGCAGTCATTTGAAAGCAGAACTGAAAAAAGGTTTGAATGGTTTTCAAGAACAAGCAGTAGAGAAAATTCCTGCCTAAAATCTCTGACACAATCAAGCAATAAAGCTTGCAACACTGCATGAGCACCTGAAGTTGGGCATTAAAACTGAAGTATTAAATTGGTGAAACCCCAAGAAGCCTGTGTCATCTTGTTAAGTGCTAGATTTGTAACTATTTTGAAAGATAAATACACTATAATCTGTGTGGAATCATTTGGAATAGGTTTCCCATCAAAATGAAAGGTTACAAGGTCGCCCAGACATGCAACTTAAAACAGTATATTAGTTAACTGATGATTGGAATAGCTGTGAAACCCCAGAGTGTGTAAGATTCAAGCTGAGAAGGGCTAGCTGAGCAAAAGCTGGAAACTGGAAAGAATAAACCAGTTCTTGACAGATGATTTTTTTTAAACAATGAATCATAAAGAAGGCCTGGTAGATGATGTGGTGGTCAGAGGCTGTCTTGGGCTCAGCAACCATGAAATGATAGTTTTCAATTCTTGGAGAAGTAAGTAAGGGGGTCAGCAAAACCGCTACCCTGAACTTCAGAAGGGCAGACTTTGGATTGTTTAGGAGTCAGGTTAACAAAGTCCCTTGGGAGGCAGTCCTGAAGGGCAAAGGAGTCCAGGAAGGCTGGATGCTATTCAAGAAGGAAGTCTCAAAGGCACAGGAGCAGGCCATCCCCATGTGCCGTAAGTCGAGCAGGCTGGGGAGAAGACCAGCCTGGCTGAACAGAGAGCTTTGGCTGGAACTCAGGAAAAAAAGGAGAGCTTACCACCTTTGGAATAAGGGGCAGGTGACTCAGGAGGACTACAAGGATGGTGTGAGGCTATGCAGGGAGGAGATTAGAAAGGCAAAGGCCCGGCAGGCAAAGGCCCAGCTAGAACTTAAACTGGCCACTGCCGTTAAAGATAACAAAAAATGATTTTACAAATATATCAGCGACAAAAGGAGGGCCAAGGACAATCTCCCTCCTTTGTTGGATGCAGAGGGAAACATTGCCACGAAGCACGAGGAGAAGGCTGAGGTACTTAATGCCTTCTTTGCCTCAGTCTTTAATAGTCAGACTGGTCATCCTCAGGGTTTTCAGGCCTGTGAGCTGGGAGATGGAGATAGGATGCAGAATGAAGCCCCAGTTGTCGAAGAGGTGGCAGTCACCGACCTGCTCCTCCACCTGAATGCTCACAAGTCTATGGGGCCAGATGGGATCCACCCAAGGATACGGAGGGAGCTGGCAGAGGAGCTTGCCAAGCCACTGTCCATGGTTTATCAGCAGTCCTGAGGTCCCAGCTGACTGGAAGTTAGCAAATGTGACGCCCCTCTACAAGAAGGCTTGGAAGGAGGATCTGGGGAACTACAGGCCTGTCAGCCTGACTTCGGTGCCGGGAAAGGTCATGGAGCAGAACATCTTGAGTGCCATTACGCAGCACGTGTGGGACAACCAGGGGATCAGGCTCAGCCAGCATGGGTTTGTGAAAGGCAGATTGTGCATGACCAACCTGATCTCCTTCTATGACAAGGTGACCTGCTTAGTGGATGACGGGAAGGCTGTGGATGTTGTCTACCTGGACTTTAGTAAGGCCTTCAACACTGTCTGCCACAGCATTCTCCTGGAGAAGCTGGCTGCTCACGGCTTGAATAAGTGCACTCTGCGCTGGACAGCCGAGCCCAGAGACTGGTGGTGAATGGGGTCAAATCCAGCTGGCAGCGGTCACGAGTGGTGTTCTCTAGGGCTCAGTGTTGGGGCTGGTCCTGTTTAGTATCTTCATTGATGATCTGGATGAGGGGATCGAGTGCACCCTCAGTGAGTTTGCAGATGACACCAAGTTGGGTGGAAGTGTCGATCTGCTGGAGGGTAGGAAGGCCCTAGAGAGGCACCTGGACAGGCTGGATTGATGGGCCGGGGCCAACTGTATGAGATTCAACAAGGCTAAGTGCCGAGTCCTGCACTTGTGTCACAACAACCCCATGCAACGCTACAGGCTTGGGGAGGAGTGGCTGGAGAGCTGCCTGGCGGAAAAGGAGCTGGGGTGTTGGTTGACAGCTGGCTGAACATGAGCCAGCAGTGTATTCAGGTGGCCAAGAAGGCCAATGGCATCCTGGCTTGTATCAGAAAAAGTGTGGCCAGCAGGAGCAGGGAGGTGATAGTGCCCCTGTATTCAGCACTAGTGAGGCCGCACCTCGAGTGCTGTGTTCAGTTTTGGGCCCCTCACTACAAGAAGGGCATCGAGGTGCTGCAGCGTGTCCAAAGAAGGGCAAGGAAGTTGGTCTAGGGTCTTACAAGGAGCAGCTGAGGGAACTGGGGTTGATTAGTTTGGAGAAGAGAAAGCTCACGGGAGACCTTATTGTTCTCTATGACTACCCGAAAGGAGGTTGTGGCAAGGTGGGGGTCAGTCTCTTCTCCCTGGTAACAAGTGATAGGACAAAAGGAAACAGCCTCAAGCTGCACCAGGGGAAGTTTAGGTTGGCTATTAGGAAAAGCTTCTTCACCGAAAGGGTAGTCAGGCATTGGAACAGGCCGCCCAGGGCAGTGGTTGAGTCTCCGTCCCTGGAAGTATTTAAAAGATGGGTAGATGTGGTGCTTGAGGACATGGTTTAGTGGTGGACTTGGCAATGCTAGGTTAATGGTTGGACTTGATGATCTTAAGGATGTTTCGCAACCTTAATGATTCTATGATTAACAAACAGCAGAACCTTGAAGAAACGATTGAAAAAAAAAAAAATGACAATATCTATCCGAATCATGTGTAGTCTTTTGGTAATGAAAGTGTTAAAAAAGTATAAACAAAGTAAAAAAAAAAAAAAAAAGGAAAAAAAGAAGAATGCTTAAGGGATAGAATTACCTTTACTGCATATTAAATATTTTTTATTCTGGCACGATATAAATTGGTGCAATTTTGAAACAATTTCAATAGCAACCAAAATGGAATCAGAAAGTAAACTAACAAAACAGCACCTGCTGCTGTATTGGCACTAACAGTTGTGTTCTCATTTCAGTTGACACCATCAGATAGTACAGCAATCTTGAGGGCTCAAATGCTACATTTTGTGTTCTTATCTACTGTACAGGGAAGATAAAGCATGATATTTACTGTGAAATACAGTATTACACATTTTTAAATGCTGATCAGAGTTAAGTTTTGAAGAAAGGGCAGGGAAAGGAAATTGTTACATTTCAGATCTAACATTCATGGTAATGGCAGAGTGAAACAAAACTGGATTTGATCCAGAATGAAGATTTGCACATCAGAATTCACACATTGTCTTTTCAATGTCAGGTTCATGTGGCATTTTTCAGGACCAATTAAAGTATTTGTTTATAAAGGACATTTTTTGTGTCTGTATGGCTAAGTAGAGAATAAAATTTAAATTAAAATTGATCTTTGACCTGTTGCAGTTCTCATCTTAGTTGTACTTAAAAGCAGTGAAGGTAAACAGAGGTCACATTTTTCATTTTTTTACTATATTATTTGTGCCATTTTTCATTCATGCCATTCCTTATCACATATTATCATTTCTTCACAAAACTCAGTTTCAAATGACAACTCATTTATTCTAACTCTTTCCCATACATATTGAGAATATCACAAGGAATCTTTGGGCAAAACAAGACCTGAACAACAATGTCTGATAGACACCTTGCATTTGTCTTGCAAAACACCATAACTATGTGAAATTTGTTCAAAGCCCTGTGTAATTTCAAAACTTATTCTAAACCTGTTTCCTATTCTTGGAAAATATCAACAGTTATATTGTAGTAAATTGTCCAGTTTTCTCTGTGTATTCAGATTGTGTCAATCAATAAAACAAACATCACAGAAGAAACGTATTAAATAATTTTAAGTAGACTATATAGTCCCTATAAACTCCAGATACGTACCTGAAATCCATGAATGGCTTCTGTTTTAGCTTCCATTAAATAAGTACATCATCTAAAAACTGTTCAGTATAGCAACATTTAGAGTGGTCCAGAACATCTTCCTTTATGAGAAATTAAAATGAAATCATGGAATCATAGAATCCTGGAATCATGGAATGGTTTGTGTTGGAAGGGACCTTTAAAGATCGTCTAGTCCAACTCCCCTGCCAGGGGTAGGGACATTTTTCACCAGAACAGATTACTCAAAGCCCCATCCAACCTGATGAACACTTCCAATTATGGGGCTTCCATGACTTCTCTGGGCAACCTGTTCCTGTGTCTCACAGTGCTCAATAGAATCATAGATATAAAAAGCCCTATCATTTTCAATACAGCTCTACACGTCAGAGAATGGCTAAGCAATCAATTCAAGCTAGTATACGTGACTGTTTATTTCTCTCTCAGACTGCAGATTTAACGTCTGTAACAAACTCAGTGAGATCTAGGCAATGTCACTCTTCAGAATGACAGGATGATTCCAGGCGTTACATCACTCATGTCTTCCTTCCATGGGATTGGAGTTCAGAACTCAGTGGGACCCAGGACCTGGAGCTTCTTTTACGATTCAGAAATGTTTCTAAACTCTGCGAAGTGCTGTATTTAAAACTGGAGCCATCGCTTGCTCTATCCCACCTTCAGCTTGCCCTGTGTCTTGGATACAAAGTGAAACTGTTTGAAGGCAGAACAGTTATTTGGGAATTTTCCCCTTCCATAGACTGTGGTGCAAAATCAACAGGAAAAAAAAATAAGTGAAAGAAAAAAAAGAAGTGAAGAGAACAAGCCAAAAATCTGTCCCTCAGTTCCATCTGCTTCTGACAGCAAGATGGTGAGTGCACGACAAAACCCCATGCACTGTAAACAAGATGCTTGCCTCTGTAATTCCCTCTGAAACAAGAGAACAATATACACCTAGAGCAAACTGCAGTATACTCAACAAAGCGGAAAGACTTCCCATGTTGGCAGTGGACACATAGCCTCATAAACTGACTATCCACATTTTGAATGAAACACCTCTGTTTCTGAAAGACAGCGAATTGCGCCTTGGAACTTCATGATAGCTCTGTGTACAGTTTAGAAAGCAGTCAGGGAAAACCCAAATGTCTTTTTCCTATTTTATTTTTAATCTAAGAAGGAAACCAATTCCTTTAAATATGATTTTACTAATCCATTCTTATGCAGATCACCTACACTGCATATGCAAAAGATTCATTTGTTCTAATGTTGTTAAGGTTTTTTCCATTTTTCCCCATTAGGAATGATTTTAATTCATGTCTGCATATTTCTGGAAGCCACTAGTGTCATCCACAGAAGGGAATTCATTTTAATTAAACCTGCTTTGGTATTCACTTTGGTGTACTTTTGTAAAAACATGTTCGTTTTGTTTCATTTTTTCCTACTTTCATCTGCAGGCCTCTTAAATGGGGGAAAAGGGAGGAAAAAAGTAGAATTTCTTGGAAACAGCAATGAAAAACGTGTTTTTTCTAACTTGGACAGCTTGATTAAATAAACCATCTTTATGTCCTCAAGGAGCAGAAGACTAACAATCTTCTGCTATTTAATTTCTTTTTTTTTCACAAGAAAAATGTACAAAGTTTTAACAGTGCTTACATTTCAGCTTTGTTGTTGATGTCATTGATGCTTACCCTGCAAGTATATGATAGTTTTTAATTTAGGATATTCTTATATATAAGGCTTGTTAAATGACAATTGACTCTCATGACCAACATCTGACATTAGAAATCTGAGTTCTATTGATGACAATTTTCTGGCAGCGAAATTAAAGGTGAATCACCATGGACTTTCAGACCACCTAATGCACACTTGAAGTAAGACCTTTTTGTTGTCTTTTGGTGCCTTAGAGCTCCTCAGTCCAGAAAAAAGAAATCACTTTGAGGGCTTAGCATTACTCAGAAACAGCTTCTAAGATAACAGAAGATAATAAGAATCATCCTGTTGTGAAACTTGATAAAAACTGTTAAGATAGATATTTTAAGAAGAAACAAATTTCACATGAAGCTATCATGACACTCAAAGCTGCGTAATAAAGTTCATTTATGTAGGAAATATAAAACAAAGCTAAGGCTAAGACAGGAGACATTTTAAATTTTTCGTACAACTTATATAGCACTCTGAAAATAGAGGATTTTTGGTTTGGTTTTACTCACTAGTTTGCTTCTAAATCTTCAGTTGATTCAGTCTCAGAAACTGAGGGACTATGATTTATTTAGAGTTAATAACAGTATGCTTTCTGAAGCTACAAAACTACTTATTTTTAGACTATACAACTAAAAATGTTTGAAGAGAAGTAGTCTTTGGTTTTGTTATATTGGCAACTCAATATTCAAGAAGTCCAAAGTTAAGTTATTAGCCTATTCCTGTAAACTTATTTAAATAACATACACATAATACTCCTGATGGTTGTATCTCATATTCATTTTAAACAAAGCTCAGAGTCTGTGAACATTTACATACATAAATAATTTTTAAAATATCACTCAAAAGTCCTTACTTTTTATGGAAAGGTCTCCAAAATAATAGCAGTACTGGGACTGAGTTATTTAATGGAAACTACATCTTATTTACTGCATTTGTATTTATATGTTTTTCATAAGATAGCATCATAAATACTAATAAAATAAGGACAATGACTTGAAATAAATTTCATGAACTTAAGGAAGAGAGTAGGAAAAAAAAAACTGGAAAGAATTTACTTGCCTTATATATTGAAAAATTTCTGAAAATAGGAAGTACAATTTTTTTTTATAACTTAGTACTCACTGAGAATGATACAAACCCTGATCTACACAGTAAATCTGTTGTGGTCACTGGAAATAAAACACTATGAGATCAGAAAATGTCATCCCAGAGACTTATATCGTCTGTTATTAACCTGTATGCTTAAAGAGTGTAATGACACATTTGCATTACAACTTAGAATTGTAGAATTGTTTAGGTTGGAAAAGACTTCTAAGATCAATTCCAACCACAAACCTAGCACTGCCAAGTCCACCACTAAATCCTGTCCCTAGGCACCACACCTACACATCTTTTAAATACCTCCAGGAATGGGGACTCAACCACTTCCCTGGGCAGCCTGTTCCAGTGCCTGACTACCCTTTCGGTGAAGAAGCTTTTCCTAATAGCCAACCTAAACTTCCCCTAGTGCAACTTGAAGCCATTTCCTCTTGTCATGTCACTTGTTACTTGGGAGAAGAGACCGACACCCAGCTCACCACAACCTCCTTGCAGGTAGTTGTAGAGAGCGATAAGGTCTCCCCTCAGCCTCCTCTTCTCCAGACTAAACAAACCCAGTTCCCTCAGCCACACCTCATGGGACTTGTGCTCCAGACCCTTCACCAACTTTGTTGCCCTCCTCTGGACACACTCCAACACCTCAATGTCATTCTTGTAGTGAGGGGCTCAAAACTGAACACAGTACTCGAGCTGCGGCCTCACCAGTGCTAAGTAGAGGGGAATGATCACTTCCCTAGGCCTGCTGACCACACTATTTCTGATACAAGCCAGGATGCCATTGACCACCTGGGCACGCTGCTGGCTCATATTCAGCCAGCTGTTGACCAACATCCCCAGGCCCCAGGTCCTTTTCCACCAGGCAGCTTTCCAGCCACTCCTCCCAAAGCCTGTAACATTGCATGGGGTTGTTGTGACCCAAGTGTAAGACCCGGCACTTAGCCTTGTTGAACCTTATACAATTGGCCTTGGCCCATCAACCCACCCTGTCCAGATCCCTCTGTAGGGCCTTCCTACCCTCTAGTAGATTGACACTTCCACCCAACTTGGTGTCATCTGCAAACTTACTGAGGGTGCACTCGATCCCCTCGTCCAGGTCATTGATGAAGATATTAAACAGAACTGGCCCCAATACTGAGCCTTGGGAAACACCACTTGTGACCAGCTGCCAACTGGATTTAACTCAATTCATCACAATTCTTTGGGTCCAGCCATCTAGCTTCAATAGCCTGAGTTACTTTACATTTTAATCTAATTTTTCATTGTCTTCTATTGCCAGCCTGCAGATTCAACCTCTACAACAACCTCTGAGTAAACGCTGTCAAAAAAAATCTATGTGTATTCTCATGACTATTAGAAGTGTATCTTAGATTTTTCCTCTGTTTCTACTAGAAAGAAACCAAATACCAAATGTAATTTTTTTTTTCTCTCATGGCTGATAGAACATTTTATGGAACTGTAATAAAAGTTGCCTGAAGAATGTCTTAGACAAACATAATATAACAACAGAGCTGTATTTTAGCTTGGTGGTTTTATATGCTTTATTTCAAAGCAAATACAATGTCACTATCAAGACTGAAAGGAAATATGTGTTTTCTCATTACTAGAATTGAATTTTAAATATACAGTGTCAAATTCTTCACTAGGAAAAAAAATATCTGCAATATACCTTTCATATGTTGTTGATACGTCCTGAGATCATGAGAAAAACATGAATGGTAAAAGTTAGTGAACTTATCCAGAGATTCTTGAACCTCAAGAAACCATTCCAAACAGAAGCAGTAATAAGGAAAAATATATTCTTACTTTATTTTTTCAAAACTAATTTGGTTACCCTAAACAATTTCCTCATCACCTTATTTGACACAAGAATGAAGTTTGTTACTTATTCTATTTACTTCAAAACTCTTCATTACCACTTGGATTACAATAGGAATAGAAAAGGAAAAACAAATCTAACTAATGCAATTTCCCTGGTTTTCTTTTTTTTTTTTTTCCCCTGAGGAAAGACAATCAATCAGGATGTAAATTGCGTAATGTAATTGACATCAAGATGTTCTTAGTTGAAAGAGAAGTTCTGCAACCAAAGTTGGTATTCATGAAGTTGTTTTGTAGCAAAAACAAATCCTTCATCAGCTTGCCATCACATGTGCACCTCTCAGGGAAAACAAAAAGCACAGGGAACACGCATAGGATTAAAATAACCAACAGTGCTTTCACACCCAGAATGCTCATCAGTGTAACAACCAACACTTGCCTCTTGTGGTTTAATCCCAGACAGCAACTAAGCACCACACAGCTGCTTGCTCCCCCTCCTGGTGGGATTGGGGAGAGAATCAGAAGGATAAAAGTGAGAAAACTTGTGGCTTGAGATAAGAGCAGTTTAATAATTGAAATAAAATATGATAATAATAATAATAACAACAACAACAAAAAGAATGAAACCCAGGAAAAACAAGTGATGCAACCACTCACCACCTGCCAACCAATACCCAGCCAGTCCCCCGGCAGCAATCCTTGTGCCCTGGCCAGCTCCCCCCAGTTTATAGACTGAGCATGATGTTAAATGGTATGGAATAGCCTTTTGGCCAGTTTGGATCAGCTGTTTTGGCTGTGCCCCCTCCCAGTTTCTTGTGCACCTGGCAGAGCACTGGGAGCTGAAAAAGTCCTTGACTAATGTAAGCACTACTTAGCAAAACTAAAACATCAGTGTGTTATCAACATTCTTATAATAAACCCAAAGCACAGCACTATACCAGCTACTAGGAAGAAAATTAACGCTATCTCAGCTGAAACCTGGACATTGCCAAACATCTCCACCTGCTTTCAGTGACTCTTTAACTGTAAATAAGCAAATGGAAAAATCACTTACAGGTAGCTAATGACAAACTTGTCTATTTTCTCTGTGTTTAAATGCCTTGAGAATAAAGCTGGATTAACTGATCATATGTCTGCATAGCTGTTTACATTATTATTGTTATTATTTTCATAGTAGATGATGATGGTAAAAGGGCATAAATGGAGATAAGGATATCACATCTTTTAAATAAATAAATAGTTAATTGTAGTTTTACCCAAGGTCTTGAGAAAGAAACTTCATAAGTGTTCTTAAACTATTTTTATCAGTAAGAGTTGACTATACCCTCTGAACTATATTTTGCTTTATGGCAGAACCTCTACCCATATGTTGTTTACTATATCTCTAAAACAGTTTGGCCTGTAAGCAACTTGAGGTGCAGGATGGTCTGTGTGTTTCCCAAACGCTATGATGTATGATATGGGGCATCAGTATGTTATCATAAAACAATAAAATATTTTTCTCAACTTTAAACTGAGCCTGAAATTGCTTAGTGACCTTGTTGGCCATAAAAATTTGCTCATACTCACCATGTATTTACTTTATATTTACTTAAAACTGAAACATTGTGAGGTATTATAGTTGCCAGTGAAAGAATGCTTATGAAGTAACATTTACTTGCAGGACAATAACTTTTTTTATATTGATCAATCTTGTCACTTGCTCGTGGGATATGACATTCCACAGCATTAAAGATACAGTACTAAGAGCTAATAGGTAGAAATTTCATATAAACACAGTTAAACAGCATGATTAGACTTAATTACATGGTGCAACTGGGAAGATATACATAGGGTCCTGTGACTCAGACTTGTTAGTGTAGCAGTGTTTAATGACACTTGAATATGTTCCCATAGAGTTGTACTTTAAACAGAAGCAGGACTCCTCTAGGTGATGGCATCACAGGATTTTCCCAAACGTCACTAGGGAATATAGTTGCACCTGTAAAATGTAAAGGTTAAATATTTGCTGAGAACAAGGAAGAACCTTAACATAGAAAAACATTTTCACTTAATTGCAAATAACTATTTCTCTGAACAAAACTTATTCTGAAAACTGTCTAAGATAGAAGATAAAGTAAGTGGTATTTTTTCCTTTAAGTGCTACAACAAGTCCTCAGTATTGTTAAAAAATGTATTAGGCTGTGGAATTAATTCATTAAGCCTTGGTTACTCTACAGGGACTTCCTGAAAATGTAGCTAATTGCACAATTAGATTTGAACATTTGCCTCAAATTGATGCAAATTTTTTTGTCCCTAAGAGCTAATTTCTTAAAGAATTTTTCATCAACATTAAATAATTGTTTCATGACCAGGTGGTGTAACTGTGATATCAATCTCGACTGCCACATTTGTATGTCATTTAATATAAAAGATCAACCTGATTATAAATTAGTATCTACCAGTACCCACTCATTCTGTACCAGAAAATCCCTGGAAGACATCCTCTAATGAACAGTTTTGTAGATCAGCCATAGACTTCCAGCATATGTGCAGTACAAAAATTAAGCAACTTGGTTAGGTAACACCTTAGTGCCTTCTAGCATAAGCAATCCAGTTTCATTAAAATAAGACCATAAAAGCATTCCTCTTTTTCCCAAAAAGGAGGATGTATTAAAACAGAATATTGAGGAGATGAAAAAATATGTTTTATGACATGTTTTTTGTAGGCAGAGACTTCATAACCTTTTTACTTCATCAGCACTGTTATTGGCAAAGTCTGGGCTATTATGCCAACTTTGGCACTGGTATAAAATTTACAAAACAGTCAGTTAAGCTGTTGTTGATTACGGTTTGAGTCCAATGAGGTTACTGCAGTATTTTTAGTAATATACGAGAAGGCTTTGTAATTTTGCAAGAGTTTCCTTTGGCCTGTGTATTTATTTTAAAATACAGATAAGAAAACAGTTTGAAACTAATTTGTCAAAAACCCTGAGCCTTAATACCTATTTTCTTGTGACCTTATTTATGAAATTTTCTGTACAGAAGAATTCAACTGAGTACTTACTTATTTAACTGGTCTCTGTCTAAATTTACTTTAAATTTCTTGAATAATTCTTGAAGTTTTTACAGAGACAAATATAATTTTTAATCTTTGAGTAAAATGAAAATAATTACATTTGTTGAGGTCTATAATTGTGTTCATGTTCCACTTACTCTATAGAAGATACAGTTGATTTCCCAGCAACAACAAAAAAGAATTACTTATAAAATTCTATTGTGAATTCAAAATTTAAAAACAGCTTTTTTTCCTTTTTCTAAAAATTTATTTTCTTAAAAAGCAAAACAAAATCCCTGCACATCAAGTTTGACTTAAGTATGTAAAGGTGAAAGAACAGTATAACATCATTCTCTTAGCAGAAGTTTATTTGTTTAATTGATTTTGAATGAAATAGTATTTGTGAAGTATGTAATTTATGACAGTTTTTGAAATGTTTCTGATAAAATTGTGCAACACATTATGATTAAGATAGAAGTTATAGAATATGATTTCATTTTAATCATAATGTAATAATTTAATTTTATTTCTCTGTTATTTCAGTTTCCAAAGGTGCTTCCTAACCTGGTGATCTTAAAAATAGGCATGATTTCTTGTGATATATTCAGACAGATACTCATAAAATATAATTTCTATCTATCTTCTGTATTATAACATTTGCACATTTAGCATAAGTTATTGTATTAGCATTTCCATATGCCATTCTTTTACATATTAGTTTGGTCATTGCCTAGTTTGTCTATAACCAGTTTCCTTTCTTTCCTTCACGGAATTAAGCACTGAATCTAAGACCGCTGTTTTTATTCAGTTATTCAAAAGCCTTCCTATCACCAGCTTCAGGTTACACCTGTCCCCAGAGAGGCAGCCGGTCCTGTCTGCTGCATCTTACCAGATTCATTAAGCTAAAGGCCACACTGAAACTAAAGACAGTAGGTTCAATACAGTTTGCTGATTGGAACTGGGCATAGACTAGGAATTTATTTCACAAGCAAAAAAGGAAAAGAATTGTCCACTTAACTTGTTGACATTAGAACTAATGTTCCTGTTTCTTTTCTCTACTTAGATGTCCCAGAGAAAGAGTATAGGAAAAAAAAGTCATAATGAAAATAGCTGTTTTTTTCACTTCCAACTCTGCTCTGTGAAGAACAGAGAAAAGATTAGATTTTTTTTTTAATGACATTGTTTAAATATCTGGTTCAGCAATATCGACTTAAATTTTGAAACGGAACAACTCTCTATTTAAATCTCAGCTCTTGCTAAATCAAAGTCTAAATTGCCCACATGATATAGTGGTGTGTTGTGGGAAGAGAAAGGTCTTAATGTTTGTGTGTATATGTGTTTATAAATACAAGCAGACTTGATGCATATGAATTTTTTGTCATATTTTAGAATCAGCTGGTATCTTTGGACAATCAGTTCACACTCAGTCCTATTAGAATTATAAATTAAACCCTGACATGTACAGCATACATTGAGGATATGGGATTAGACTGCAGAATAACTTTTATTTGTGTCAAAAGGCAATACCGTCTGCTGGATTGGTCACTTGGGGCAGGAGTCCATCTCACCTTGTCTTTACCAACCACAAGTCAAGTGTCTAAAGAAATCTGTTCATAAGGATTCCTTTTTGGGTCTGTGGAGAGAGAAGACCTTTGCCAAAAAGTAAGTCATACCATTCTGAGATGGATACCTAAAGCAGCCAGTATGAGTAGGTGGTGTAAATCATGTTTTTTAGGAGTTTTTCACCTTTTTACTATATCACAAGACTAGACAATTGGATCAAACTAAACACATGACATTTAGACAAGAGTTAGAAGTGAACCTGTTTCTTATCAAACATTGTTGTAGCACACTACCACTACCTCCATAAGATGGAATATAGCCAGAATTAAAACCAATGGGTTTGGAGGTTGCGTTTTGGTTTGGAGATGGAGGAGGAAGACACTAAAAAGATGGGAATCCTTGCTTCAAGGTAAACATAAGCTTTTATTCAATTTTAATTTAGAATATGCTGCAAAGAAAAAATGATCATGTAAAGTGCATTCATCAGAGAGAAAATGAGCAGATATGTTTCAATTTTCATATGTTAATGAATAAATTACATTATCATTTGTTACAGATCAAAAAATAGATAATTAATCGTTTTAATTCCACTTGCCAAATTTCTGCAGTTACAGAAAAATGTCACTCTAATATATAAATCAAATATTCTCTGTGCCAGCTTCCTATGAATGTTGAGATCTTGTAATTATCACTCGCTATTTAAGGTGTTTAGTATATGTGGTTATCAATGCAATATTTTGGTACTATATTGTTAGAATAATTGCATCCAAATGCATTTTCAGCTTCTTCCACTTCTCTTTCTTAGTGATTATATTACTTGAACTAATTCTTTGTCTGAGAACTACATTCTACTTATTTACTATAAGCTATTTTTTTCTATGTAGACTAGCTCTTTCAAAAAACATGGATTTGCTTTACAGGTGCGGGTTTAAGAAACAGCTTTTGCAAAGTTTTGAAGTTGGTAAAGTTCAAGGTCAGCAATACTTGTGCGTGCAATAAGGAAAATCCTTGGCCTGTGAGAAAAAAAATTGGCAAATCGTGGGGAAGAAGTGTCTCATTGTGGAGACAGGGAGGAGATCTTCATGTGTATGTGGAAGTATTTGCATATGTGTGAATGTAGGAATGCAGAGAAGTCCAAATTACAGATCAGGACAACAGGTATTTTCTGCTTCTCCCTTTCCATCCTATTTGTCTTTGTGCAATGTGCAGTGACTTTCAGTGTGCTAACAGTCAAAGACAATGAACAGAAGAAGCACCAGCCCACGTTTCCCCAACATGTGGTCATGCCCAGTGGAATCCTGAAACCAGAGGACCAAATCTTGTGACAGAAATAAACTGTAGTCTGGCTGCTCTGCAGGGGATTTCCTCTTTCATTTCTGCATGGTCATGTGCTTTGTTGGTAAAGACAACCTAATTTTTCTGTGAAGTCCCACAAGTAGGTCAACATTTCCACTTAATTAACTGTTTATACTTCTAGTAATTTTAGCATAGACTTGTATTCTGTATCTATATTTAAGACAATATTTTGATGACAATATTGGTAGATAATTTCCACACCTTGTGATATTCAGAAAAATAAATATGAAGCATAAAATAAAGAAACAATGGCCATGGGCAGCTGGAACTTTGTTTGCTACTAGCACCTTTACTGAGCAACCACTAGGACCACTAGTGGTCTGTGGGTTGTAAACCTATACTTACCTCAAACAAGTTTAGCCTTGTTCTGCAGAGTGGAAGAGATTATGATCAAAGGATTGTAAGAAACGCTGACTTTATTTAACTGCATAGGTGTAATTTGCATTTGAGCTAATGATCAAATGCAAATGAAATTCCTTTCTTCTCAATGTGGAAAACTAGTCACTTGTGGGGCATGATATAAATAACCTGATTAGATGTCTACAGTAGACCAAGGAGAACTAAAACAGGAAAATTCCTGCTTCTCTACATTCACTACAGTAGGAGCCTGAAGTCACTCACATTAACAATGAAGACGTCTACAGTCAAACCAAACAAAGCTCACCTTCAATGTCTGTAGTCCCAGATTAGTCTCACATTGGATTAAACTAATTTTTAAAGGTCAACTAGAATTATATATGATGCATTCTAATATATATCACTTTTACATATGTGTGTGTTTATATATAAAAAAATATGTATCTTTCATTTAGGACAGTTAAATATGGCAGCAAAACAGGAGTTTTCATTACTTATTACATTGTTCACTTCAGATATTAAACAGTATGTTCATTTCTGTGCTTATGGTGCTAATGGTTTCAGAAGTAATTAAAACTAATATTTTAAACCACAAGGCACTGATATACAATGTCAAATTTGATAAGAATTTGGATTACTTTCAGGGCTCTGTTTCCTGCTATAATATCTGAGCACTTCAAATCAGTTTAATCTAAAACATTAAATGTTCTTGCCCATCAGCCTAAGAGGGAGGGAAGTGTGGCTAGGAATTAAGGAAAGGACGTATTGCAGAATACCACATTGTTTACCTAAACCAGTCTAACTGTGATGGTACAGGACTAGCTAACTATGGATAGCCAGGGTCTATCTGTGCCCTAGAATCTTCCTACTATCAGTGTTTTTCTTCTTTTATTTTTTTTAAAGATGTTGTAACCTCTGTAGTTAGCTTCAAAATTAGTGCCATTTATATAATCCTTGCTATATGACAACAGTAATATGTGCCTAATCTTTTTTGATAGAATCAGAGAAGACAAGCCTCTATACAAAATTCCTCACATTATATAACTCTTATCCATCAGATATGCTGTAGACTTGTGGAATTTTCTAGCAAGATTTTCTTAAAAACTATACTAGTCATCAGCTGGTTTAAACACTCAGCAAGAAATAGCTGACTACTAAATTTATGACCAAGTTTCAGAAATATTTCCAGTTTTACATGGCCTTCACTCATGCAGTTCATTTCATCTGTACAAATAATAGTTATCCACTGAAAATATAATTTTAATTAGTTGAACTAAGATAGTTGGCTATTGATGTTGCTTCCTGTCTCAGAGCAATGCATTATTTCACTTGTAAGCTGATGAAGAAGGAAACGTGAGCCTTACAGACCTGGAGGCAAAGGCTGAGAACTTCTTTTAGAGCTCAAGAGGGATGAAAAAAGGAATATATTTTTTCATCTCAAGGTCTCAAGCTTGGAAGGGGGAGCAGGATAGACAAAATATTTGCACATAACCTTTTTTCATGTTAACTAGAAGCAAACGCCAGATAAACTTGTATCTGGTACATTATAATTCAAGCAATATTTTATACATCCAACCGTAAGAGAAGAGTAACAGCATGGGCTAAAAGTTCTTAATTGTTTCTTAATTTTCTACAGGGTTTTTTTTTTTTTCCTTCTCTGCCTTCTAAAGGTCTTTTCGGAGGGTACAGAAACTGGAACAATCTGACACTGTTATGAATTTCAATATCATTACAGAAATAGGTTAGGGAGAAATTAACTATGCACGTCTTTTCTATAGTACATTCAGGCTAAAATAAAATCCAAAGTATTCCTTAAAATGATGCAGAAGGCAAGGCCTTTCATGATAGATAATGAAAGGGGGAAAGAAAGGCAACAGTATATTGTCTTTCCAGAACAGTACTGTAGAGACCACCTTTAGTGTTACAGCAAAATTGCACGTACGTCTTATGTTCCCAGTCATGTAAGACTATAATACAGTGGTTTCTTTTTAAACAACACCATAAAATAAATAGCAGAAATTTTTGGATTGCTTTCAAGACTTTGTGCATATTTTGTCCAAGGCTGCTATTATAAACCAATTACAGCTACTGAAATGAATATGGGGATGTTCAAAGA
Organism: Nipponia nippon; assembly: GCF_047370975.1. NCBI lineage: Eukaryota > Metazoa > Chordata > Aves > Pelecaniformes > Threskiornithidae > Nipponia > Nipponia nippon. The sequence continues at coordinate 54,241,692 of NW_028262336.1, read as the reverse complement.
TCTCTCTGCAGGCAGAATAAAAAGATTTGGTGCACCTGTGGTTTAAACTCAAATAATCACTCAGGGGTTAGTCTTCACTGTGATTGTTTTCTCAAGAGAATTGAGGGGATAAATTAATCTGAATGAAAACAGTTCTCAGTATCAAACATAATTTTCTACACTCTTGTGATTAGATATCTTTGGAGGTACTTCATTAATGCAGATGGACTCACAGAGAGACAAAGTGAAGGGTTATATTTCACTGCAAATGACTCAGGAACGAAAATGTCTAACACTGATATTAATAAAGAACATATGAGGAGAAGCAGCATATTTACTGTGACTGTAAAGGAGTTTGAGTTGGTTTTTTGTTGTTCTTTTTAAAGAAATTTGCATTTTAAGAGACAGAAGACAAAGATATGACTTTCTCAAACACGTTTTGAATGGGGAATTAAAGCAACATGAAACTGTTCTTAAATTTTGAATGGTGATTCTCTGTTACATCCCTGGAAATTGTATATAGAAACAATTGGACCTGTGTGTTACTGATGATACTGTAATGGTCAGAATACAACTGTGCTGTAACAGGACATTGTCAGTTGTCATGAAAAACTCCTGTCTTTTCTGATTTCTACTGCTGTCACTTTAAAGTGAAGTTTGACAACAAATTCTCCTTAGCTTACCTGAGCAAAGAGCTGATTCAAGGTCTTTTGCACTCCTAGTCTCTAATTTAATTGTTTACAACAGGCTTTAAATAAATTTTGCATTGTGCATAATATTTGCATAGGACATTCATTATAGGGCTCTGTGAGTATGGTCTACTGCAGCATATACTCTGTATCAGAGTACTGAGAAGAAGTGACACTGGTATTCACCTCTCAGATCTCGAAACTAAATATCCAGCCATCTATTCAAACACAGTTAACACTTTTTTGTCCCAGCAAAGGTGATCGTCTGGTTTCTAAGATTTTTACTTGTTTATTATTGATCACAGGCATAGTAAATCTGACCTTCTTAAATAATTATACATTCATGTCCTCGTTTTGTTGACTGAAGTTCCAGGTTACAGGTAAAGTGCATAAAACGTATAACTGCAGCAAAGAAAAAGTTCCTCACATCTCTCTATTTTATATCAATCTGTCATAACAAGTGAACTGTTAATTCTGTAAAATAGAGCTGGCAATAAAAAGTCTATGTAAAGCAGCATATTTTAGTGATCTAGGTAGCAACCATTAACTAGTTCATCTGCAAGAAATTTCAAAACATGAGTCATGAAGCCAAATAAGTATTTCAAAAATATAGGATATACAGTATCTTTACATTTCTAAACTAACTTAGTTTTCATTTATGCTTACTCATTTTGCGAGAGCTTTTGCTTTTCAGTAAGTAGAAGCATAAATGTAAAATACACAGAAACAGGGAAAACAGCGGGAGCAACAGACAGGACTGCTGAACAAACGTCATGGGGTTGTGTGATGGGAAAGGTTCACAAAATCAACAAAAAGGATCCTGTGAAGGGTCACCTACAGCACTTGCACATTGGTAGGGAGATGCCTACATGGCACCATTGTAAAGAAATACCCCAAATTCTCTTCAGGAACTCAGGATGCTGGGGTGCCTGTATATTAATGCACAGAGTATGGGGAATAAACAGAAACAGATCTGTGTGCAGTTGCAGGGCTGCGATCTTGATGACATCACGAAGATGTGGTGGGATGGCTCTCATGACTGGAGTGTTGTGTTGGAGGTATACAGGCTCTTTAGGAAAGAGAGGATGGGAAGATGAGGGGGAGTTGCCCTTTATGTAAGAGCGTAGCTGGAGTGCATGGATCTCTGCGTGAGGATGGATGAGGAGCCAACAAAGAGCTTATGGGTCAGGATTAAAGAGAGGACAGGCAAAGGGGATATTATAGTTGTTGTCTGCTATAGGCCACTCAACTAAAACCAAGTGGATGATGCCCTCTACAGACAGATAGGAAAAGCCTCATGTTCACAGGCCGTGGTCCTGATGGGGGACTTCAGCTGCCCCTTTATCTGCTGGAAGGACAACTCAGCAGGGCATAAGCAATCCAGGAGGTTTCTGGTGTGTATTGATGATAACTTCCTCCTCCAAGTGATTGATGAGCCAATGAGGAGAGCTTCTCTGTTGGACCTTATACTCATCAAGAAGGATGGGCTCATTGAGGATGTGAAGGTCAAAGGCAGCCTTGGCCACAGAGATCATGAAATAGTGGAGTTCAGGATCCTGAGGGCAGGGAAAAGGGTGAAAACAAGCTCACAATCCTGGACTTCAGGAGAGCAGACTTTGGCCTCATCAAAGATCTGCTTGGAAGAGTCCCATGGGATAAGGCTCTGGAATGAAGAGTGGCCCAAGAAAGCTGATTAATATTCAGTGATCACCTCCTGCAGGCTCAAGAGCAGTCCATGCCCAACAAAGTCAGGCAAAAAGGCCAGGAGGACTGCATGGATAAACAAGAAGCTCCTGGTAAAACCCAAAAACCACAGGGGGTGGAAGCAAGGATGGGTTACCTGGGAATACAGAAACATTGTTCAGTCATCCAGGGACAAAGTTTGGAAAGCTAAAGCCCAGATGGAATTGAATCTGGTCAGGGATGTCAAAGACAAGAGGGCTGCTATTCAGTTGTCGAACTAGTTTAGGTCCTGGCATCTACGTTGAAAAGGAACCTGTTTTTTCTGTGCTTTCAATGTCTTTCTCTTACAACTTCGTTCCATCTTCTTGACACACACTCACCACTTTCCCTTCTTCTCCCAGGCAATAGAGTGAAAGAAGCCATCACCAGAATAAAAGGCAGATAGAAGAGGGGCTACACTTGGAATACACTTGGAGACAGCGGCCTCCATAGCGGCTGAGAACAGTGGCTGCTCTCAGACCATGGTGGAAAGGGCTCCCAAGTCCAGTTCTGAGCTCCCCAGTACAAGGGAGACATGGTCATATTAGAGAGAGCCCATCCAACAAAGGGCCACAGAGATGATTAAGGGACTGGAGCATCTCTCCTATGAGGAAAGGCTGAGAGAGCTCGGACTGTTTAGCCTGGAAAATAAAAGGCTCAGAGACATCTTCTTAATGCATATAAATACCTGAAGGGAGAGTGCAAATAAGACAGAGCCAGGCTCTTTTCAGTGGTGTCCAGTGAGAGGACAACAGGCCATAGGCACAAACTGAAACCCAGGAGGTTCTCTCTGAACATTAGGAAACACTTTTTCACTGTGAGCGTGACTGAGCACTGGCACAGGTTTCCCAGAGAGGTTGTGGGTTCTCCATCCTTGGAGATATTCAAAAGCCTTGTGGACATGGTCCTGGGCAACTGGCTGTGTCCCTCCTTGAGCAGAGACATTGGACAAGATGACCTCCAGAGTCCCTTCCAACCTCAACCATTTTGTGATTCTGTGATTCTGTGAAATCAAATGTATTTGCCACTTGACACATAATTTCATTATGTAATATCCTGATTAACTCAGGTACTTTTAAGATGCCTTCCTCCTATTACTGGAATAACTTAACAGTGTTCAGGCTATTAAATATTTACCTTCACACACTTATGTCAGAGAGGAACTGAAGTACAGTGGATTACAATCTCACAACAGAGGATACCAGTTTCTCTCCAGTGATAATACAGGAAGTCTAGGACAGTTACAGGTCCCATGTTGTTTTGCTGGTATATATCTTTAAACATCTTTCAAATTCATCTTATTTGGCTAGGATGAATCTAGGCTTATGTGAGTTACTCATTGTTACACACCAGGCTTATGATGGAATGGAGATATGCATTCAGATATTTCACAACCCATTTTATCTCTCTTATTATCAGTTCATTCTTTCTTTTACTTCATAAATCAACATACCTCATCTGACACCAGCTAAGGATCTACAAGAGAAAGTACAAAGAGGAATACAACAGGATATATCTGATTCGTTTGCAAAATTATTTTCATAAGGGTCCCATACAGTGACACTGTTAAGGAATACCCAGTTTTGAGATAGAGATTTTGAGATTCTTACAGAAGTTGAGAATTGACAAAGCTCGTCAAGTTTACTAAAACTGAAAGTTTCCTAAAAGTGGTTTACACACTGTAAAATGACAGAATTACATAGATTATAAATTAATGGATAATTTATATCACTGTATACTTAGAGGTATTTTAAAATCTTGATGATCTCTGGCTGTGTCTGCTGGAGGTATAATCAACAGGTGCATACATTCTGGGTCCCGCCACCTGAGTTACTGGTCAGGAAGGAGACTGTTGTTTTTAACTGCAGGACAATTGCTCTGACCAGTCAGAGGTGTAGTGCACCATGAAGTGCTTTCTTCACACAATACTCAGTCTCCCTTCCCACACACCCCTCCCTCAAGTCATTCCGCAAAGAAGCATGCATTACTAAATACAAACATGATATATTACCATAATCTTTCCTTGAGGAAATTCCCAGTTCTCTGGTTTTGCCTCTTCATTCTGTGCATAGCTGTACAACTGAAGGTCTGGTATTTCACAACTTCCATGTGACTAAGCAGCATTTGATTATTTGCAATCAAATATTGCACATTTAACTTCTTGGGTTTTTATTCTACTCTACTTTAGCTAAGAACTAAAATAATATATTGTTGATTTTTTGGGGTTTGGTTTGGGTTGGGTTTTTTTTCATTTCGTCTTTCCTCTGAAGTACATGCAACAAAAGCTCTAGGAAATTCATGCTGTGAAATAACAGAGCAAAATACATTTCTTTCATTGCAGAGGAGAATAGGCTAGAATAATGCAGACAGTGAGGCAATTCAAAAAGTGATAAAATCAGGAAACAAGCAGTCCAACTTTTTCCTCAGACTGAGACAGGGTGTCCTTGCCTTTCAATTTGCTGAGACTCACTCAATGCTGCCAGCTCTACCTATTTCAGAGATAGAGTAGGGGGCTTAGTAATACTCCATCTTACTTTTTTTGAGTGAAGACCAACTGACCTGCTGGCTATACGGAATTCTTGGAGAAAAACCATCGTTCATGCAGAGTCTTCTTGTGTGATATACTGAGCATGTAATGGGAAGATTAATTTAAGCAAGCCAAATAAATCAAGACTCAGAATGCATAATACCATTGTATAATACTATTTCTGGTTGTGTCAATATTGACAGCTCTGCTATTCTTTATCAGTGGGACCCAGAAATTCTGGATTGCTAAATAAAATGAGTAAGGGTAGTTTCTGCCATATGGTAATCTGGGTCTCAAATTTGCATCCGAACTCAGAATCATTTGTAAACAACCATTTTAGCATGACAGGAGCAGTTGTAACAACTTCTGTAGATAGTGACCATGGCTGTTAATCTCCTTGATCAATGTAGAACCTAAACTAAGGCCTGTGCTATGTTTTAGCAAGCATGCTGATACAGCATCTAGTTGAAAGCCAAATTCAGTGGTATGAATGAAGCCGCAATGTATCAGGTATTACTGTCTTTGACTTCTAAGTTTGGGATGTTTGGGGGTTTTTTTCTGTATAGTGTTGGTGGGAGAGGGTGGTGTTGTTTGTTTGTTTATTTAAATTATATTAGGAATTATTGACGAAAAAATTAGTTCTTCTGTGTATGCAGTAGCTGTTTGCATAGGGAGATCAGCTGTTTTTAAAGAATCTGTTTCATTCTGTTACTTTGTTTATTGACTTACAAGCGTTCACTGAGCTTGTTAAAGTATTATTTGGATATGGGCATTTCTTACTTATGCTACATTATAAATCCTTCACTTCGGGTGAACCTTTCACATTCAGAGAGTACTGATGTGCCTTGACTTCCAGACAGGCAAGGGCGCAGTGGAGTGCTGCCTTGCCAGACTGCACAGCTGCACTGGTAGTGATTGCCAGCTCCTCAGCAACTTCACTGTAAATAAAGCAGTCTCTAAGCAGTTTGAATTTGTTGCTCAACGTGATAGTAGCACAGTACTGGAGATGCATTTGAGCAGTTGTCAGCCCTGGAAGGCACACCTGTTTTTTCAATGTTTGAGACTTTTTTGGTTCTCTATTATTTTTAGAGGCATGCGGTTCACAGCTTCTTGGATTCATGTTGCTCTCATGGATCATTTATCATATGCTAGCTTTTTGCTTTCTGTAAAACTTATCCTTTCATATAAAGCAGGATATACATGATTTTGAAAATTCCGTAATTCCTGTTTAGTTTTAGGTTCTGTGATGGGTTGACCCTGGCTTAACACCAAGTGTCCACCAAAGCCACTCTGTCACTCTGCCTCCTCAGCTGGACAGGGGAGAGAAAATATAACGGAAAGCTCGTGCGTCAAGATAAGGGCAGGGAGAGATTACTCACCAATTACCGTCACGGGCAAAACAGACTCGACTTGGGGAAATTAATTTATTACCAATCAAATCAGAATAGGGTAATGAGAAATAAAAACCTAAAACACCTTCCCCCCACCCCTCCCTTCTTCCTGGGCTCACGTTTAGTCCCGATTTCTCTACCTCCTCCCCCACAGGGACGCAGGGGGACAAGGAATGGGGGTTGTGGTCAGTTCATCACATATTGTTTCTGCCACTCCTTCCTGTTCAGGGGGACGACTCCTCACACACTTCCCCTGCTCCAGCGTGGGGTCCCTCCCACAGGAGACAGTCCTCCGTGAACTTCTCCATCGTGACTCCTTCCCACAGGCTGCAGTTCTTCACAAACTGCTCCAGCGTGGGTCCCTTCCATGGGATGCACTCCTTCAGGAACAGACTGCTCCAGTGTGAGTCCCCCACGGGGTCACAAGTCCTACCAGCAAACCCGCTCTAGTGTGGACTCCTCTCTTCATGAGTCCACAGGTTCTGCCAGGAGCCTGCTCGAGCGTGGACTTCCCATGGGATGACAGCCTCCTTCGGGCATCCACCTGCTCCAGCGTGGGGTCCTTCATGGGCTGCAGGTGGATATCTGCTCCACCGTGGACCTCCATGGGCTGCAGGGGGACAGCCTGCCTCACCATGGTCTTCACCGTGAGCTGCAGGGGAATCTCTGCTCCGGTGCCTGGAGCACCTCCTCCCCCTCCTTCTTCACTGACCTTGGTGTCTGCATAGATGTTCTTCTCATTTATTCTCACTCCTCTCTCCAGCTGCAGTTGCACAGGTGTTTTTTCCCCCCCTTCTTAAATATGTTATCACAGAGGTGCTACCACCATCACTGATTGGCTCAGCCTTGGCCAATGGCGGGTCCATCTTGGAGTCAGCAGGCACTGTCTCTATTGGACATGGGGGAAGCTTCTATCATCTTCTCACAGAAGCCACCCCTGCAGCCCCCCTGCTACCAAAACCTTGCCACGCAAACCCAATACAGGTTCACATCAGGATTGGATTCTGAGTGGCAGCTCTAAAACTAGGTCTGCTGCCTTCTTTCTATTTCTGTTATTTATTCATTGTTTTTAATATTATTATTTATTTTTAACCAAGTAAAAGTTCTATTAGTGAATTTACAACATATTTCATTGCAAATGAAATCAAAATTAGTATTAAACTAAAATATCTTGTTCTTCTTCATTTGTAACTTTTCCACACAATTGTAAAGAAATTAGAGCATCTCTGTTACCACTGAACTATTTGTTCTTTATTACTAAAGCTGGCTTTGCAATGTAATGAAACTGTGACATGAGAACCTTGAATTCACACACACCTCTTTATTTAAAGCAGAAATCTGTGTACTATCTATCATAAAATCTGTGAGATTAAAAAAAACTCAAACAAAAATATGTGAATGTCTTGCTTTTATGTCATACCATTCAAATGTCAGAGGAAAAATAACCAATTGACTTCATTTCTCATGGAAAATATTAAAGAAAATTAACAACTCAATGAAGTTAATACAAGGTAAGTTTGCTACATGTGAAAATGTAGAAAATATAAAGCCACAGGAATGACAGTTTAATCTGCAATAGATACAGGAGGGGAAAAACAAGGTAGTATATCATAGGAAGCTAACAATACTGTAGAAATCTATGACAGAGCATGAGTTGGTACAGATAAAGCTGGAAGTATAGAATGGCTCTAAAGAATTGAGTCTAATGGGAAAAAAGGATACAGTGAGCCTAAGGAATATGAAAAATTTGCATAATTTTTTACATATGAATTTTTTACATATGAAACCTAAGGAATATGAAAAATTTACATAAGAAAGAATGTTATAAAATTATAATCTATGAAAGTAAAGGAAAAACATAACATGTCAGAAAAGGTACTCTCTAGACATGCTTGCTAGATTGCACCCCAAGAGTACAAGGCTTATGTGATGATTAGTGGCAGCTTTGATGTTTGTAGCTATTGGGGAGTCTCAATAGAAAGGTTTCTGGGTGGTTTGTGTTCTTGCGGGGGGGGGGGTGGGAAGGGGCGGTGGGCGATGTCCATGTAAGGCAATGGAGATTTCAAAGAATACTACACAAAACAAAATAATATAGGTTATTCATTATCAAGATAATGATGGCAAGACTTGGGGATTTTGCTAGCTATCTCGAAAACTCATGGACTAACATATGACTACTTAGGCTGAGCTTGAAAAGAGGTATGTTGGAGAAAGGTCCTTTGCAAGATAAAGTAATTTCCTCCACACCCCTGCTCTGTTTTCCAAGTCATATTTACTAAATATTCTTTCCTTATTAGTACTCTCTAAGCTATGAATAAACCATACTGTTCTTTATTTGTATCATATTTTTCTTTTAAACATCAATGGTGTAATGCTGCTGTTGTGTTACTATGTTTTACTAATAAGATAATGACAGAAAAAAAAAAAAGGTTTTAGTAAGTTTTTTGAAGGTCTGGCAGGGATGGGCTCTGTTATCCTCAAGATAATATCCACACTATGTAATGAGACATCACATACAAAAACATCATAAAAAGAGCAGAAAAGTAGTAAGCAATGAAGACGATCAAAAAGAATTACGAAGGTGGAATTACATTATCTATTTAAGATTTTAGGACATGGATACATGTCCTGAATCTTCGGGAGCAAAGAAAGCAACACAATATAAAACAGTCACTAAGCTATTTAAAATTGTAGGTGGTTTTGCGGTTCCCCTTTCTACTAGTTGAAATCTAAGGAATTCCTGTTTTTTGTATGAAGGCATAAGACATTTCTTCTCACTTAGAATGATATTCCAAACAAGAAAAGGCGAATTTAATTTCATTATTTTCCTGTGTAAACTAAGCTTTTAATTGAAATAGAATATGCCCCATTTTTTGTAAAATTCTTTTAATGTGGTTTTTTACACTATAATCCCATCTAAACTCTGTCTGACTTCAGCACAAAATTTCCCTTTTCCTTCTCCTCACTGCTGATGTAGTCAAAGAATAACTTTTGAAAGGAAGAGTTAGCACGCATCATCTAATGCTAATGGAAGACATTTGGGGAACAGAGCTCTACCTCCCCACAGCAGTTTGTGTATTGAGTCTGACAGGCTCTCTATTTTAACTACTGTTTTATGTTTTTCTTTTTGTTTTTTAAATCTCTTCATATAGAAGACATTCCACAAATAGCAGCATCTTACTCCTATACCAGGAAGCAATGGTGCTGTTTCCTTGGTTGTCTTTTTTTTTTTTTTCTGCTATCCATTCTTGGCATTACATTGATTTCTCCAAAAACATTATATCCAAATGAGCAATTCAAATGTGTGATGTGCTCTGGGCAGTTTTTGAGCCTTTGGAAGATAGTATATATATGTGACTTGGTGAAGCCACACCTGGAGTACTGTGTCCAGTTCTGAGCTCCCCAGTACAAGGGAGACATGGACATGCTGGAGAGAGTCCAGTGAAGGGCCACAGAGATGATTAAGGGACTGGAGCATCTCTCCTATGAGGAAAGGCTGAGAGAGTTGGGACTGTTTAGCCTGGAGAATAAAAGGCTCAGAGAGGATCTTCTTAATGCATATAAATACCTGAAGGGAGAGTGCAAATAAGACAGAGCCAGGCTCTGGTGGTGTCCAGTGACAGCACAACAGGCCATAGGCACAAACGGAAATCCAGGAGGTTCCCGCTGAACATCAGGAACTGTGAGCATGACTGAGCACTGGCACAGGTTTCCCAGAGAGGTTGTGGGTTCTCCATCCTTGGAGATATTCAAAAGCCTTGTGGACATGGTCCTGGGGAACTGGTTCTAGGTGGCCCTGTTTGAGCAAGGAGAGTGGACAAGGAGATCTCCAGAGGTCCCTTCCAACCTCAGCCATCCTGCGAGTCTGTGAATGATTTGATAACCTAAACCGATGCCCTTAATAAAAAATGTATGGTGCTAAAATCCACTTTCCTGATAATGCAGGTACTATATCACTGTCTAGACTCCCTTTAGGTGAACACACAGTGAACAGATGTTCCACACATACTCAGGATATTCATCATGTTCAGGTTATTTATCTGTTACACAAACCAACTGTAGAAGTGCTGCAAGAATGCTCTACAGTTCATGTACCTTTGGTCAAATACTTAGCAGAAGAAGCAGGCTCATTGCATGTTGGCTTTATAGTTGATATAAGCTTGTATAATTCCTGTTTTGGAGATTCTTGGGCTGTCATCTGTATGGAATGCTGTATGCCAAGCAATACCAGCCAAGTGTACAAAATCCTTAAATTCTTCTCAGAGGAAAGCTTAAGATAGTTGTACATATCTGGAGAGATCCATGTAGTAGTGGTTCTGCTGAAGAATATCTCTTAGACTACGCAATAGAATGGAACTATTGAATTCTAGAGGGAGCTGGTAGAGATGAAAAACAGCAGCTTATAGGCAAAGTTTCTCACCTCGTTTCTTAGAAGTCATTTGGAAAACCAGAAACCTATGAACATCAGAAACTTGGATATTAATGGACAACAAAACAATTATTGTAATTTTTGAGAGATCTACAAAGTCAGGGGCAGACGATAAATATAAGCATTAAAAAAATCATGAGAGGGATACACACTTTATTATTAATGAGACTGGTCTCTCAACTATACTGAAAATAATCAAGTCTATAGATTAATTTCTTGGTCTTAGCAAATATAATTGAATAAGTGTGCAGCATTTCCACTAGTAAGTCCTATTGACAATAAATAAAATAGTCTTCTGAAATCCTTTATTGATTTTAGCCATTGACATAATGGAAACTATTTCGATAGACCATGTTAATGGTGTGTTACTATAGAAACAACAGTACCAATTCAGGAGTCTGTAGCCAACTGTCTTTAAATCAGCTTAAATATAGTAGTTCAGATGTCTTCATTTTATTGTAGTATTGTCAGAGCTGAAAAAAGGATTTTCCAAATTATCCCAGCTGCATCCTGTGAAGACAATTTTTACTCTGCAGTTTCCATTTCTTGAAGGATACAAACAAAGGTTTAACATGTGACTAGAAGCTCAAATAAAACAAAAATCAGAAGAAAATACTGGCCATATCTTGATACATTAGCAAAGTAAGTTAAGTAAATCAGTATTTTTTTTACCAATCTGGTCAGATCAACGATTTTATAAAGAGATAATATACCTTGACTAGTTTGGTATTATAATAATTCCTAAATTAATGAGCTTGCTGTTCCATAAGATTTTAATGTATTCAAGATTTAAATATAGGGCCTTCAACATCAGTATTGATTACCAATAACTAAAAAATGGAATCCCAAATGAGCTCTCAGTTTTGCTGTTGGAATTTAATGTGACTGAGATGGTAGATACCAGGTAAATTCCTTCTTTGATGCTTGCTGAGAGTTAAACACTAAGAAAGGATGGAAATGCTAACTTCTCAGCAATTATAAATATGCTCCTAAATATCTGGAAGCCTGAGGCAGAAATTCATAGTTTGAACGACAAATATATTAATCTCAGTCTTCACTTGGAGTTCAAACAATAGCCTCTTATTTGAAATATGATGAAAAGAGACATTTGAGTTTACAGTCTTCTCATTAGAATATTAGTCCAAGAAATGAGAGACCTTGTAAAGCTGCCATTCTGTAAGTAGGAGGTGGCATCCATTTGCTTCAAGCTTATCTCTACTCTGACACTCAGACCATCTTTGGAGATGGCTTGTATCAACTGGAAAATGTCTTAGACTAAGAAAGGCACATCACTTATCTCTCTTGAGGCTGGCATGAGTACACCAATCATGCAGATACACACTTGTGTAGTTATCACGACAGCATCATTACCACAGGTACTGTATCTATGCTGAGTTCATCCTTGTAGTGTATGTGACTGATTTAAATCAACACTCCACAGTGGGGTGTACAGATGTTTCTTTTGTGCAGGTCTGAGTATCAACACAGGAAGAACTTAGGTTCCCAAAATAACTAACATCTAATAAAATTAATTGTGTTATAAAAGAAATATGTTTCTAAAGCTTAAATATTTAAGGAAGATTTTGAAGATTGTTTCTTAGAAATGGGTAGGTAAATTCCATTTGAATGACACTATATACTTCAGTTTTCCTTCAATATCTTTTAATTTCAGCTGTATTGATGATATCCGTGTATATCAATCAGTAAAGACAAACCTGCAGTTGTCATCAAAGTAAAGTATTGGCATGAACTAGCTTTTCAGTTTGTGAATGCTACTGATGATAATTGTTTCCATCTCCATCCCTTCTTAGTCTTTTATTCATTTTTTATCCCTCATCATGTAATATAAATGTAGTAACTTTTAGAATTAATTGAGTGAATAGTACTTGCAAGAGGTGAATGGCACATATGTGTGTGGCTGCCTAATTCCTATTCATTTTTAACAGGGGTTAGAAATTGACCAGTTTCGGTCAGTTTTGACCCTTGAAATTCCTTTCTCTCAGCAGTGCTAAGCTCCTGTTTGTGACTGGAAGCATTAGATAGTAAATATAAAAAAAGAACAGTAATACACCAGCACCTATAATATATTTTTTACACTATTCTATCCCAGGAACAGTAGCCCAGAAAGCCAGTGTTGCAAAGAGGAAGAGTTACCCTTTGACACACATTAATTTACTCTTTTTGAAGGAGTACAAGGCTCTGTGAGGAATTTGGGAATTCAGTTTCTCTTGTTTACAGTATATCCAGAGTTAAAATTTCTTTTTTAAATCCTAATAGAATCTATATATTCTGTATGGAATATGAATTGAAAGATATTCATTCAGCTCTCAATCAGAAGACATGAAATAATTTTAATTCAAAGTATGTATGTATGTTACTTTATACTGATGTATTTTGCTCTGTTTGTGTGTGTGTATTAGCAAGCTTTATTTATATTTCTTGTGCAGTAGCTAATGACAAAGAAAGGATAAATCTAATTTAAAGAAAGAAGAGAGAAAGTTAACAATTTTTCATGGTTTAAAAGCGATTTTATAGTGTTTGATATCAGTGATACTGCTGTTTAGAAATTATAAAATGGTCTAAGTACTATTGATTTTGTTCTGCTAGTTTTATTGTGCTTCTCATATATGACTGTTTATCTAAAATTGAACTTACTGGAAACCTAGAACCTGACAATGACAGTAATGCCACTTGATTTGTAAAATATAATTACTATTTTACTTTTTTCTGACTTTCTATTTTGATCAGATATATTTATGATCATTTAAAATATAACAGTAGCTGATGTGACGATGGTTTTATAAGTTGTTTTTTTGATTGCTTCATTATTTACATAGTAAGCCATTTTTAAGCTAGATTATACTAAACAAAAACTAATAAAATTTCTGCATCACATCATCTTTCATCTTGTATATTCCACATTTTGTACAGGAAAAGGAAGATTCAATCTGTGAAGCTGTTTACCCCGTGGAAAGTCTGTGTGAAAGACTCAGTGGGACAAAAATGTGGAAAGCTATACAGAAGTAAACTTAAGGAAGAAACATACTAGATTTCCTAAACACTAATATGTCACAGATTTAAAGACTAGTGTCTTGGGATATTCAGCTCATATGCAAAATAAATCCATCTATTAAAAAGAGAGAGATCTATACAGCCTGGAGCTGATTACTTATAAGTGTCAAATTGTAAACTTTCAGGCTGACATTTTTGTATTAGCTTTGTATCTTACATCAGCATTTTATTTCTGTCTTTATTTTCAAAAGGTGTATTAAAAACCAGAATTTTGGAAGATACATGTTTTGCCTATAAAAAAAAAATAGCTCACCAACTAAATAAATAAATGTGATATATGATTCTTATCTTTGTAAGTTTTAGTGTATATCAACTTCTGAATAGAGTTGATATACAGTTGATATACATATCCTGATGTTAGGAATATATTGGTTTTTTTCCATATTTATCTATGATGTAAACATTTGAAGAAAAACAGTTCACAAGTAGGTATGTCCAATGTTTAGACTTTGTTCTATACTATGCACTTTCAAGCCTAAATTGCAGAGTTTGGACAGAATTTCACGGTAATATTTTCTTCATGGCAGGAAAAATGGGTATAGGAAGAGAGAATAAAAGTATTCCTGTTAATGATTGTAAGAAGTTTACAACTTATTGTAACAGGCTAGTACTTAGGTTTCTGGAATAAAGGCTCCACCAGTCTTATTTATTACCAAAAAGATCATTCTTCATTGGTAAAAAAAGCATAATTTTATGTAAAGATGTGTGAAAACAGCATAAATATAAAAGAACAGTTTAAAACATCTGAAATGAAGGGAAGATGATAATAAACCCTCTCTTCTTTAACATCTATAACTTTCTATAAATGTAAAAGCCACTAATTTATTTTCATTCATCAGTATTATCTTATATGAGCTAAATCTAAAATGTAGTTTGTATAAATCATATTTGGATAACTTTATATAAAGGCATCATTTCCAGCTTTCCATCACCTTTATCTGAACTCTGCAGGAATTTGTGGCTGGTTACATGAAAGAGCTATTCGGTGTGTTACACTGTTCTTGATACAACACAAGTGACTGTAGTGATTTACTCACCGGCATATTGAATAGATAGATAGAGAAAAAAGTAATAAGGATACCCTTATAGTAAACATATGAAAGATCCACTTCCTTGCACTAAACGGATTCTGGAAGTGGGGGAATGGAGGAAGTATCCTGCTGTGTATGAAGCAGGAAGGAAGAAGCAAAGGGTCCTGGGAGAATCAGGAGCAGGCGGCATTTAGGGTGTAGCATGTGAGTGGTTTGAACTAGAGGGTGAAGACAGGAAAGCACGGAGTGCAGTACAAGCTGACAATAAACAGAGAGTTGAATGAAGCTGCAAGCTAAGACAGCATGTAAGAGATTGAAAGGAAGCAGAGCAGAAAGTTAGCAGGAGGCAGGGAATGGTTGTAGGCATTTGACAAGAGCAAAGATTAAAGTGGGCATATGAGGTACACAGCAATGCAGGGCTTTGCAGTCACTAGACTGCACACTTCCCTCAAAAATTGGGACACCACTTTTGTTTCCTTTGTGCAGACTCTTAATAACAAAGGCGGGATCTATGCAGAAGCCAACCCCAGCCTGAGCAGAGAACACTTCAGCCCCGCAGCAATAAGTTCTCTCATCACTATATGAACGTGAAATAACTATGCCTGCACTCCTTATATTCCTTCTCTCTTCCTGCATGCATAACTCTCTATCAGCATAATTTGAAATAACAATGTGCAAATAATATAGGATAAGGCCCTCAAAGTATTATTATACATGAATTCTTACTGCTCCTGATACTGCTGCAGCATGTTGTATTTTCTTTCTATAATTCACAGCTAATTGACAGTAACCTGTAACAAAAAGGTTTCTCAATGTGCTATAGACATTGAAACCAGCAATATTTTCTATTCTATGTGGCTCACTTTCAGTACATAATAAGAACCACTTTATCAAAACATAATAAACCCCCTATTTTTTAAAGTTGTGATTTTTAAAATTTATAATAATAAAAAGGATTAAAAATTAATAATTAATAGTTCAGAAAAAAGTTATATCCATGTAATATAATTCAGAAAAGTTTTTTCTAAATTCTTTATTTAATAGATTTTAAATAATGAAGTGATTTTAAAACCTCTTCTACCCCTCATATTGTAGCAAATTATATCATAGTAAGAATTTCCATTTGGTCTTAAAGGATTTGAAGTAAGAAGTGTTCACCTTATGAGTAGATATTTTATTTCTTAGGATCTAGAATAAAGACTGAAACTAAAAGTATTTTCTAATCTTCGTAAATTAAAATCTTTAGAAAATACTTTTTATTAAGAAACTTACTTTTATTGAAAATGTATAATGATGTTTCTATTAAAAAACGTAAATTACACTTACTTTACTTGGGAAAAAAAATCATTTGATGTCTCTTCCATTTGGCTAAACTTTTTTTGTTGTTTTTAAAACCTTACTTGCTGCAACTTACTATCAATTTTAATTTATTTTCATTGGGCTCATTCTCCCATGTTTTGCATAAAAATGACTGGTTTGGCTTTGGCAGCTACATTAATTTTTTTCTGGAACGCAGAATGAGCACAAGACATTGGTGCATAGTTTTGCACGTCTCATATTCTAGTCTCAGGCTTGCTGAAGAGTTTGCATGTAATCACGGGCAAGGCTCTGCACCTTGCTTTTGCTTCAATAGAATATAGTAAAAATGCTTTTGGTCTCTTGATGTGCTTCCAATAACACGTACTGTGCGAAAGATGTAAAGTACTGCATAATAGCAAATATAAGTATGCTTGCTAGACATTGCTGAAATTAATATTCAGAATGATCTGATTACTGGGATTTCTTTGATGATCTACTGGACAGAAAAAAAAGGAGGTCTATTATTTATCTTTGTTCTGTAAAATCTTTACGATTTTCTGCTTCCTATGGCATAAATGCCAATACATGCTGAGATAGGGACAGGAAACACAGACACTTGTTGGGAGAGCATCTTTTTCCCCAAAGATGGATGATTTGTTTTCCTTTTGACTAAATTTTGAAATTTTTCTTTGGTCACTGTTAGCATATAAAAGAAATCAATTGCTAACATTTTTTTGAAGGTTTCTAAGTGTTTGAATTCACATTCTCAGTTTAATTTAACAAATCCCAAAACTCTAAAAAAATCACTTACTAGAATCTAATTCATCAGAGGCATGTTTCCTGAAAAAAATATTAAAATAAAAGACACCATTTCTTGTACACAGTGTTTCTTTTCTTAAATAGCTCTTCTTTCTACTTCACACTAAAAATCAAGTCAGAAGCAAAAACCGGAATATGGGGTTTGCTGGGGAGAAGTCCTTAAGAAAAATAGACTCCAAAGTCCAATTCCTCAAGATTTTGCAGGGAATCACTATTTAGCTGATTGTTTAAGACTGACCATTTCACAGGATCACTACCTCTGCAAGGCTAATTGTTTGCAGCAGAAAGTGTCTCAATTCAATACTTCTTTTGGCTTTGCATTGCTACTTTAACAGTGTGATACATTTCACAGAGAATGTGTATATGCTATGCAGCTGACAACAAGTAACTGCTTAATAACTTTCCCTTGATATATTTTTAACTGAGATGTAGTTTCAGTGACTTAGAAACATTCTCATTAGGAAAACAAAAATTAATACATGAATTTGCAGTCACTAAAGATGATGAGTCTCTTTTACAGTTCATAAAATATCTCGATCTAGTCTTTAGTACTAGTTATTTAGTTATTAATTATTCATCTTCTGTGTTTATCATTAATTATAACTCTTATTATAAATGAGAGTGACAGTGCAGGAAATGAGGGGTGAGTAGGTGAGTGGAAAAGAGCTTAACTGTGGTTCTTAACACTATCATCTAATCACAAGATATGAAATATTTCAAGAAACACAAGGAAATTATTCCCACTCTTCTTTCTTATATTCCAGAAGTTCTCTCTCGTAAAGGAAATTCCATTCAAATATTAAAAAAAAAAAGAACAAAACAAAACCAAAGGTAAACTGAAGCAAGACAAAACTCCTGTCTTCTTCCTCCCACCAAAAGCAAAACAAAACAAAAACCTCAAACATAACAAACCCACACACACAAAAAAAATCAATCTTTCCAAAATTTAAGGACTAAGACATTACAATCATATGTTATGGGTTACGAGGAACTATGTGCTGTCAGTGAGTTTGTAATGTCTCTTTCATACTGCGGGTTTTTAGTCTGACTCAGAGACATCCCTGATTGTTGAAAACTGACAACAATCTTTGCTGCCACTTAGGCCTTCAATATAGGAGGCGTAATGTAGAAGGCCTTTACTGAAGACATCAGAATTATGTCAAACATAAATTATTTAAACAAATTCATTTTCCCAAAATGAATGGATAATAGACTAAGTGTTGCTTATCCCCTGTTGGTCTTCAACCACATCACTTAACCTAAGAAGTTTAGACTTAGAAGTGAAAATTCTGCATTAGGTAGTACAGTTCGTGAGACACTGTATATCACATCTAACCTAGAAGCCAATCCCTTTCTATACCAAGCATGGCATGTGGTTTCTATTGAAGAGCCAATAATTTCATAAGCCATGTTGAAGGTGAATTCTGCTACAATGTATTAAATATTTCATTAAAATACATTGAGAAAGAGAAGAATTATGTAAATAAAAGACCATTTGCATATTGTTGCTTTTACATAAAAGGAAATGTTTGTTTCTCCTGATGAGAAGAAACTCTCCAGTGCTGTCTCATGAGAGTCATCCAAGAAGATCACTGAACAGGCCAAAGTCTGCTCTTCTGATCTTGTTTTTCACTTTTTTTTGCTTCCCATCATGATCCTGAACACCACCATTTCATGGTCACCGCAGACAAGGCTGCACCCAGCCTTCACATCCCCAGGCAGTTCTTCCTTGTGTGTAAGTATCAGGTCCAGCAGAGTGATTCCCCTCCTCAGCTCTTCAGTCACTTGTGCCAATAAGTTGACATCAATAAATTCCAGAAATTTCCTGGCTTGCTTGTGCCATGCTGTGCTGTTCTTCCAGCAGATATGGGAAAGTTAAAATCCCCCATGAAGACCAGACATGAGATTTCTTACAGTTGTTGAAGAAGTCCTTATCTACTTCTTCCTCCTGACTGGTAGGTCTGTAGCAGACACTCAACGCCATGTTGCCCATGTTGGTCTGCCCACTAATCCTGATTCACAAGCTCTTAGCTGGCTCATTACCCATCCCAAGGCAGAGCTCCACATGTTCCCAGTGGTCGGTCTCTCACAAAAAGCGCAAATCCCCTTCCTTGCCATCCCAGCCCATCCTTCCCAAAGAGACCATATCCATTCATGACAGCATGCCAGTTATGTGACCTATCCCACCACAGCTGCATGATCATAATGAGGTTGTAGCCCCGTAACTTCACACAGAGCTGCAATTCTTTCTATTTCCGAAAGTCATTCTGTAAGTCTGAGAAGGAAAGGTCCTGTTCCCAAATCACATTTTTTTTAAAGTCCTTTCATCCTCACTTTCTTCCTTGTAAGCATGTAGAAGATTCAGTCTCAAGTTCCCACTCTTTGTAATTTGAAACAAGAGAAGAAAATATTATTTTAATTTTTTTGCAAGACTGCATTTTAAGTCTCCAACTTACTTATTATACACATACTAGCAAACAAGCTTTCCAGGCAGTACAGAATCTGTAAAAGACAATTCACTTACCATTTTAAGATATTTAACACTATCTTTGCTAAGCAAAGGCTGTCACCTGTGTGAACTGCCCCATGTAGAGCTCCAGCCCAGAAGCCAGGTCCCACGTTCTAAATTGTATGATACAACATCCTTTGCTACGTACAGATACGGGAAATCTTAGAGTTTTACATTCAGAATACTCCTACTTTTTACCTTGCAGCTAGCTATCACCATGGAAGGACATGTCATTCGTGTCATTCACAAGAACAAGAAGTTATCACAAGAACGTGACTTGGATCTCTTGGGACATATGAGAAATTTTTCTTTAGACTATTGCTTAGAAATTGTTCCTTTAGACTAGAGACTCTGGAAAGTGAGGTTGGGAGGTAACCACAGAACTCAAACCATCTAAGAATAGGGTCCTCAGTTCTTACACTACAGCCACAGTCCTGCCAACTCCTCCCAAATCTAGTCCCTGAGCTATTTAACACAGCTGCATCTGACAGACTAAACACACATGAAAGATGGTTCTTAGTGCTGCTGTCGGCTCCAGCAGGTCAGCCTCAAGGTTATGTTATTTGGCAGCTTCCTCTGTAAACTCCTGTTTTTGAAATGGGTATCTGGATTCTCATAACTCCAAGTTAAGGCAAAACATCAAACCCAGGTACTTGATGTTTTGCCTGTATTTACCTTCAGGAAGATATAATCATCTGAAATCAACTTAACTCTAAAAGCATTTCACAAATTATAAATTTTTTTGGGAGTTACCAAAATAGCAGTCAAAAAATACATGTGTTTGTAAGGAATACAGCCAAAGATACAGATAAGACTTCAACATTATCACTCTACTCTTTATTATGCAACAGATTAAAAAAAGTAATATCATCTTTCATTAGGTTTTCCAGAACTCTAGCTTCAGGTCTCTAAGACAGACATCCAGGTGCCAGAGCAGCTCACGTAAGAATAGCTGAGCAAGCATCTAGTATGACTGTTTTTCATAGAGATGTAAAGCTGGTCATAGCTGTTCAATAGTTGAGAAAGATCGTAAAGATCTTAGTCAAAAATATGAAACCAAAGAGAGGTTAGAAAGACGGTTGAATAATGTTCTTCAGAGATTTTGACATTTGTTTTTCATTATTATTATTATTACAGACTCCAATGGAAATATGAACTTGCAATTTCTTTTTTTTTCTTTTTTTTTTTCTTTTTCTTTTTTTTTACAAAATAGACCTTTCTTAAAAAGCCTGCTTTCAGACTGAAAAGGGTAGTGTTTTTCTGTGTGTCTGTGTGTGTCTCCTTTCTCTTTCTCTGCAAGTGACAGAAACTCTATCCTATATCTGAAATAAGCCCTATTGAAAAGGTCAACAAAATCAATATACCTTTGTAATGTTTCAGGTTTTGGTGAAATATATATTTTGATGAAAATGTTCCATCCATTTCTAGTATGAATATCCTTGTTTTGCTGCTACTAGATTCTCAGAAAGCTTCCACTGCCACTGGCAGGTTGTTAGTGGTGCTCAAAGAGTTACTTTACTCAAAATCTAGGTTAGTACTTATTTGTGTGACTCCTCTTGCATTGCTCTTTATGGCTTAAAGATGGAGAGAACCTAAAACTTTTATTTATTTTTAATAAATAATTGCCACAAAAATCTTGCAATACCAACAACCTCTAAATAGACTAAATAAATATTCTTTTCCTCATAGTCTATGTGGGACAGGCAGCATTACCTGTCATTAGCTCTCAGCCTTATGTTTTATGTACTAATAGAATTTTTGCTCTAACTCACAACATGGGACTGTGCCCTATTCCAGTCAGAGACTCAGAGATCTCTGATTTTATAGCCATTTTTCTTTATTTCTGGAGGAGTCAGAGCGTTTTCAGAACGTCCAAATCTGTAGCACTCACTTCCAGTCAAGGTACCCAAAATATTTCTTCAGTTTTTCAAATCTAGTGAAAGTTTCTCTCTTGGGAGAAGCTTAAAGAAGAAATATCAGATGACAAGTGCTAGTTGCATCACCTAAAGTGACATGCATAGGTATTATGAGGACACAAGGCAGAGGATCCTGCATAGATGAGATGCAGGTTCCTGAACAGACCAAAATAAAAGCTTAAAAATTGCATTACATTGGCTTATGTTTCCAAAGATTATTATTTTCTCACTAAGAAAACAACTAGAAGATATTTTTAGAATTAAAATTAATATCAGCCCTGACATTTCTAGGTCTTCTATAGCATGAGCCTGAAGGCTGTCTCTAGTGTGGTTAATTCACACAAGCAGCTTTGTTCATTGCTATGGTGCTCTGAGAGCATCTTCAATGGACTCTGACAACTTCCTATACCCCTGTATTCTTTTGTCCTTCCCATAGCTTCCTCTGTATCCTTCTTCCACTATCTGAAAGTTCACACATACAAAAAAAATCAATTTTTCTTTCTTGCTTGCAAGTGTAGGGGTTAAAAAAATGGTGTTAATACCTTTTATAAGGTCTTCAGCTGTGAGTGCCTAGCCATCCAAATGGAAAACCACATATTTCCTTGGCCCACTTTTCTTTCTCCATCCCTATTTCCCACGCTGATCACTACTGTTTTTGTGAAGATGGATTTTAAGCTTGTGGAATTATTTCCACTTCATTTATAAAAGTTATGGAAGCTCAGTAGAGGTTAATGCAAGACTGTAAATCAGACATCTGCATATAGCTATCCATCCCTCTGTCATTACCATGAAGTTTACAAGCAGACACATTTAGAGGGAGTAATATGGGGGAAAATACCACAAAGCATTTATTGACAAAATTAAGTTTGTTTGTTTTTTTTTATTTATGGACACCAAACTCCTGATAATTTTTTTTTTTCTTGATGAAGAGATGACAAGTAGAAAATTTTGGGGTGATTGTTTTTGTCTTTTTTTTTTTTCCAGATTTCTCACTAGCTTTAATACAGATAGATATTGTATAAAAGCTATAGGGTCTCTCCTGAGGAATTATAACTTGACAGCTCAGTACAAATAGGCTTGCATTTAAAAATATAAGGTTCTGGATTATCAAAGTTTGTTTGAAGTCCATAGAATTAAACACATTTAAACAATAACCTTAAATTTCCTGCTTACACCAAAAAAAACTTTGCAGTTATCGCTATTACAAATCCAGAGAAAGCACTTGAAATACAAAATTATTGCTTCCTCATCCATAAACGGTGTATTTCTAGCAAAATTATCAAAGCTGTATGGTCTGTTGGCCTCATAAGGGCTCTTGGGCAGCTTGTGGAACCAGCTCAATTGAGGATACATAGTTCCGTTTCTGGCATGACTAATGCAGTTGGGAAATATGCCAAGAATCAGGCTCTTGAGGGAAGAAGGAAAAAAAAAGATAAAGCTAGAAAGAGCCTGGAGGGGAAGATCCAAGCAAATGAATGCCACTGAGCCAGCAGGCTTCACTGAAACACCATTTGACATTTGCAGGGCTGTAATGTTAGGAAGCCTGTAGCAATACTGAAACTCTACTGCTCTAAGGGGCATCACTACTGGAAAGCAAGCAATGAACCCCATGGGAACAAGGTTGAAACCTGGACATAAAAACAAGCAACTGTAACACATCAATCCTTATGTTGCACAGGGATGTAAAGCAGTACAGGAATGGAAGTGGTTGTGAGGGACATTTATTTTTCTTGTAAAGAAAATGCAAGGGATTTCAGCTTACAGAAAAAGCAGGTAGCTTTTTGTGATGGGAAACAAAATACAAAAGACTTAGCCAGCCACTTGACCTGTGAATTTCATTCTGGAACATCAATTAATGCTGAGGAACAACTGCCAGCAGTTGGCGCTCCAAGTCTGGCCCCTTTAAGTTGCAATAACCTGGCAAAATAAGGTCACAGGTGTTGCTAAAAAAGATGCTATGCAATTTTTCTGTCTAAATTACCTTGGTGCATATCAAATATAATTCTCCTCTTAAATGGAATGATAATTTATAGCAAGCTGACAGCCTCAATGTCAAAAGGGTTAGGCTGGTGATTGCCCAATTTGAACTATCATTGTTTGCTTTCTCTCTTTTCTTCCCTCTTTCGTATCTGGCTCCTGAAATGCCAGCTACCTTGGGAAAACAGATCCTTATTTATAGCGCTGCAAAGATATTAAGGCTGTTAAACTGAGTGAGTTCTTTAAGGTTCATGGCCAAAAAGGCTGACAAAGCTCTTACTGTTTTCTTCCCTTAGAGGGGGAAAAAAAAGGAAAAAAAAAAAAAAAAGAAAGCAAAAAACCCACCCAAACCTATATCTTTTTTTCTAGATGATGATAAAAACTGCAGTACTGAGCACTGACAGTAATTGTCTGTCTCCAGCATACTGCATGAGAAATGAATTATATGATCTTGTGACAACTGGCTTTCTACGTGGCTGGGAGGTAGCATTAAATGCTGTAGGATTTCAGAGGAGTTTTAACAGTTGCTCAGCTGCATTGCAGGTAATTTGAATGAATGATCCCACTTTCAATATGCAGCGTGTAGGCATGCTCCTTCATATGAACTGGTCAAGGTTATAGTGTCATGCAGTGTATCATTTCATAATCCAAATCTGTTACAGGACACACTGACTGAATGCAATTTGCATTGTACAGATTTTTAGGAGCTTACGCAGATTATGATCACCAGGATACTCTGTTCCTCTTTTAGCAAAACATTTCCACATTCTATACAACAGGTTCCTCTCCCTGTTCAGCTAGTCCATGCTGCCTCTTAGCCAGACATGTCTGGCTAAGATATGCATATTACTCTTCATATGCATAGAAGTAAATGTGACAAATACCCCTGAAGGCTTTTTTATGCTGTGTGTGCAAGATGGTGTTTTTCCATATTTTGTTTTTACATTTTCATATTATGGGACAGTAAGTTTTAGATCATATAATTTTCCACAAATTAAACTATTAATAAACAGTCTTCTCCCCTTAATCTCCACAGATTATCCTTGGCGCTATAGGTCATTTGGTTGTATTCCAGTTTACAGGGAAAAAAATGTTATTATCCAGCGATTAAAGACAGTGATAATAAAACTAAATCACAAAATATAAACATCTAAGTTATTACCCCATTCTTAGAAAGCTGGAAAGAAAAATTTGGAAGTGTTAAAAACTGAATTTTATTACAGGAAGAAAAAAAATCATTAATATCAGTGTTATCACATTTCTATTAAATAAAATAATTTTGTACAAGCAGTACTGGCAAATGGAAAAAAAAAATATAATTATCCCTCTCTTTGAGAAATTTGTATATATTTTTGTTGTCTTTAACCTCAGAGTTTCATTAGTCTCATATGAATGCTGTGTAAGGAAATGAGCTACTAAAGAAAATTGTTTTGTAACTTGTATTTGTTTCTCTATTGCTGACACTTCAAAATCCCACTGAGAACTGACCTTCAAAAAAAGAAAATGCTCTGCAATAATTTATCTCATTTCCACAAAGGGTAAGGTCTCCCCAAAAGCTTGTCTTTTGAATGTAACATTCATATAAAGGCACCTCGCCTATGCTCTCTTCGTTAGGCTAATCAACGAACAGAAGTTAGTATGAGAAATTTCCTGCCTACCTCTGAACATTCTTGTTATTTAAAATATTGCTGCTAACAGGCACTTACCAGAAAGTAGTTTACAAAGCTTGTAAATGGGGGAAATATGCTTTTCTTCTTCTTAAACCTATACCTGGAAGCCTGAAATGTTTTATATCAGTGCAAACTCTCTTTTGGTCTGGTATTACAGTGGGTGATGTGAGACATCACACCCACTTCCATCAGTCATGTCAAGAGATGGGTTTGTCACATAACTGAATGAAACAGCAAGACAGAACAAATTACAGAAAAGAAAATGATGAAGGTTGATCTGCCATGGAAAGGTACCTCAGGCTATAACAAAAATAAACTTTGTTGTGTGCCACTGGCAATGAATACTGAAGTGTTCATTGTTTGTGGAAAGGATTTTGCTGATGATAAAACCAAACTGAACACTGAGATCTCTCTGCAGAGCCTTGAAGGCACTTCAGGCGACTTTACTGGAACAGGCCGCAGTCCAAAAAACGGAGGACAAAACATATCTATGAGCAGCATCCAGCAAAGAAGCAAAGTCTACTTACTAAGTTTTATTTACTACGTTTTCTTCACCGTTGCCATCATTTTAACCTTGACCAATTATAGCACAAATGGAAATACCAGAGAACGTAGTCTTTAATGTTATTGCTATAACAACTTCTATTCCAGCTCAGAGTATATCTTCATAACATAGGGATGCTGTTTGCCAGTGAGTTGTCTTGTTCACGATAGTACACCACATGGAGCCATAGCAGTGATAGCAATGGTGTAACCACTTTTTTGTGTTGTGTTTTTTGTTGTTTTTAATTACTCAGCAAGAGGTAGACTTGGAATTTACTCTTGGTCTTGCATCCTGCCTCCAATGGTAATTAATATAGCATGGCTGGAGGAAACAGTAACCTTTCCACAAAAAAATATGAATAAACAGCATCTGATACATGTGATTAGGTTTTGTCTAGTGACTACAGATTGGTTAAATCTGGATGATCAGGTATTCTCCAAGATTTTTCAACAGTAACACTGTAAATCTGGATATTCTTTTATCCACATAAACATCCAGTTCCTTTTAGAAACTCAGTACATTCTTGGCTTCCACAGCTTCCTGCAGCAACATGTCACACTGTTTAATCCAGCACTTTTTATACCAGCGTGTTTTACTTCAGTTTTTAATTGCTACCTCACAGGTTTTCAGGACAAACACATTGCACATATAACCAAGCAGATAAATATCTTTGATCTGCATGAAAAATCTGCCTGATTTTTATCTTGTTTTGATAAGTCTTTACATTGTGATGGTTTATACACACTACTGTTGGTGTTAGAACATTAAACATTACTAAATAGTGATGTGAGGGTGTTGTGGTTTAACCCAAGCCAGCAACTAAGCACCACACAGCTGCTCGCTCCCCCTCACCCTCCTGGTGGGATGGGCAAGAGAACTGGAAGAGCAAAAGTAAGAAAACTCATGGGTCAAGATAAGAACAGTTTGATAATTAAAATAAAATATAATAATAATAATAATAATAATAATAATAATAATAATAATAATAATAATAGTTGTAGTGAAAAGGAAAACAACAACAACAAAGAGAGGAATAAAACCCAGGATAAACAAGTGATGCAACCGCTCGCCACCTGCTGACTGATGCCAAGCCAGTCCCCAAGCGGTGATCGATGCCCCCCCAGCTAACTCCCCGTCATTTATATACTGGGCATGAAGTAATACGGTATGGAATAGTTTTCTGGCCAGTCTAGGTCAGCTGTCCTGGCTGTGCCCCCTCCCAGCTTCTTGTGCACCTGGCAGAGCATGGGAAGCTGCAAAGTCCTTAACTAGTGTAAACACTACTTAGCAACAACTAAAACATCAGTGTGTTATCAACATTATTCTCATACTAAATCCAAACCACACCACTGTACTGGCTACTAAGAAGAAAATTAACTATATCCCAGATGAAACCAGGACAGAAGGATATGTTAGCTGCGTGCCAATTACAAGCAGAATCCAGAATAATTCAAAAAAGTGTGCATTTGTACAGTCAGAGGTATACTTGTGACATTGCTGGAACAGTTAAATATATCCTGCAATGGATATTACTGCCCTTCAGTTAGAATTTAAGGGTTCCTAAGCTCTCACACTAAAGGTGATTTGTTAAAATTTAATTTACTTTCAAAGAAAGGGGTATAGTGCTAAAATCCTGAAATAATACAATTTTGATCATGTACCAGCTCACCAAAGAAATTCTTTTTGTAGGATGTCTTTAAAGATTATACAATTCCTGCTCTGAGGCACTGCATAAGAAAATCAGAAAGTGCTGAAGGTTGCAAGGCTTATAGGATAACATTCATGGGTTTGGTAGAACAGACAAAAGGGCAGTCTCTGTCACGATGTCATTCTTACTGCTTTTAGGAAAAGGCCATCGTAAATTATCTTCAGACCTTACTTGTAGTCGTCTCAAACACAGATAGTTGGTTTTCTCCAAAAGGCATCTCAAAAGCAAAATAAATATAAGCGTCTATGCCAGTGCTCTAGTTCAGATCAGGAGGGCACTTTTGAAGCATATATTGCAATGATCCCTTTGAATGTGCTGTGTTTCCCGTTGCAGAGTAACTTCGGGTACAAGCTTCATGGTTATTCAGGAACTAGTAGTGAACCAGGAAACTAAGTTACTTGCTACTGTAGATGAACCAATACACGTTTTGATAATTCATTGCAATAAAAAAATTAATTTAACACAAACAAATGGTGAACAAAGATCTGAAGTAACTTTCATATACATACAAAAAAAAAAAAAAGCGAAATCCCATTTTCCCATAGCTGAAACAGCTGAGAGAACAGTGCGTTTACAGCAAACTGACCAGCTATATAGATTGTTACATTTTAATCTCTCCCTTGAATATACTAAATAGCATACACTTGCCAGGTAAAACCTTGGATTTCCTAATTTTTATGAGTACTTAATTACATAATAAATTTGACCAATTTTTACTTAATATCTAGAGTATCCAAAGTGATTGTTGTCAGGACCCTGAGGGCACCTTCCTAGACCTCCCTAGTCTAGGGATTTAGCTTCCTGGGTTCAAGGACAGCTCTGATGTCGTGCAACTGTGTAGCCTTGAACAAGACAGCTATGGGGAAAAAAAAAATCTGTGAGAAAGAGCTTTAAAAGGAGACTTGCTGAGGGCCCCCTGCTTTCACTTGGGAGCTACCCTTAAGCTCAGACCCCTGCCTTGTGCCTTGCTGAACTATATTACAGGTGTGTCCATCCTTGGCAACATATCTTGCTGATACTGACCTGAACCCTGATACTGATCCCACAGATGGTGAGGTTCATCCACACTGGAACTTTATAAACAAACATCAACAAACACTTTCTGAGTTTTCTCTTGTGTTAGGCCCAACAGCATGCATGCTAGCATAAAATTCAGTGACACAACTCACTGAAACAAGAAGTACATAAAGGAAACATACATTGAAGCAGAAAGTGTACTTTGCCTGCCTGTGGAGATTCCCACAAGATGGAATGCACTACAGGTGTCATTGCACAAACTTTACAAGGAATGACATTCCAGAGGACACTATCTTTAAAAACAAATATAAACTGAATACCTGCATAGTTCCTCTCTTCTGTTACCAAGAAATGTTATTCTCTTCAATTTCAACGCATTACATTTATGTTTTGCTTCAATATTTTATAGTGATAAGAACCAATAAAGATTATTAATTTGCTTCAGTCTCATTGTGAAACCTAAGAAACCAAACTT
Organism: Nipponia nippon; assembly: GCF_047370975.1. Classification (NCBI taxonomy): domain Eukaryota; kingdom Metazoa; phylum Chordata; class Aves; order Pelecaniformes; family Threskiornithidae; genus Nipponia; species Nipponia nippon. The sequence goes on along the minus strand of NW_028262336.1, from coordinate 54,212,918 downwards.
ATTTTTCTATTCTATTTTATTAGCAAATTGCAATGGCAACTACAGTCTATTGTGGTGGAAATGATACTGTAATACAGAGAATATTAACTTTTGATGAAACAAGTGTATGGAAATCACAGTTGCTGACCTTTTAGTTATTATTCAGGGTTATTGTTTCAGTCTTCCATGACATTGTTTCAATAATTAAAATGTATTCTATATTTTTATTTCTCAAAAATAAAAATTTGTGGGTTTATATCTTGAAAATTTAATACCGTCTCAATTTATATTTTTTTTTTATCTAAAGACATAAGACAGGTCTGAACTGATTTCAATACATGTATATTTAAAAAAAGATTAATCTGAAGACAATATGGAACTGTTGAATGGGAGAGAAGAATCAGTTTCAATGGCTTCTCTTAATAATATTCTTATTAATCTCCTTAATATAATAGCTTGCATCAGTTTCAGAAAAACTCAGTGATTCAGTAAAGATTCTAGGGACACCATTACTATTTGATAATTTTCCTATCATTCAAAATGTGGAGTATTACACAATGATCTGTCAACAATATCTGAATAAATTATTGTTCATTTCAAGCTCCTTAATATTTAGAATACTTGCAAGGGATCTGCAAATTAAACTAATTCCTTACCACATGACATATCACCAATTCACTTTTGACATGACATTCATGTAATTTTTTTCTCATTTTCAGTCGTTCATAAACACAGTCAAAACAGGAATGCTCATTAAATTTTTCTCACTTCTAAAGGGATTTGCACACATTCATTATTGGAAATACAAATTCATCTGCAGAAATACTGCATACCACAATTTATCTTCTTTGAGCTGTATTTCTGTCCTTGATGGTTTCATGTTGAGTTGCTGGTTTTCATCCTTATGAAGAATTAAAAAACAATTTTAAGAAAATGAAGAAAAATCAGGTACTGTCATATTTACTCATTGCATGATCCATCATATGACCTGATCTATTATGCATTCTATTATGTGAAATCAATGTTTTTTACAAGATATATCTAAATGGTGAACTGAAGGCTTTCTTCTCCCTCCCCCCCCCCTTAATGTTCACTAGAATTACTGTTGTTTTACACTAAGGTATACAGAAACAAGGCCATGGAATGGTATGAAAGATCAGATGCCATGTTCAAATAAATTTTGGAGTCTACCTCTACCCTAACATGAACATTGGGTGTTTTAGGTAACATCTCCCCTAGGCTTAACAAAGGAGTTAGGGTTGGTCCAAAGGGGCACCAGTGAACATCCCAAAATAAATTTTTGTAAATTATATTATTCAAATATTATGTGTATGCTTGGTTGCACACAAAAGTTTCTGAAATAATGCAAAATAATTTATTTTTAAGTACTTACTTGGCTCCAATATTAATACTATTAAATGGAATGCATAGCCTTTCCACTTAGAAAACAAGAAAGTGGGAAAAAAGGGTAAATTATGAAGAAGCCACCACATGACAACAGTGTGATTATTTGATCTACTCTTTCACATCATTGAACACATACAAAACTTACTTACATGTTTACAAAAACCTTTGGAGTTTTATTTCACAAAGATACTGATCAATAAAATATAAAAATGCTGAACTGTACTTGTTACAACTTGGAAACTGTTGTAATAAGATAGTACTGTCTTCACTGGTCCATGAATTAGATAATTGAGTTTACTTTTATGCTAAATGTATACAAGAAATGCTTTTATTATTTTGAAACACACTTGATCCTTCACAAAATATTGTACATTTTCCCAATGAAGCATGCAACTTGTCACTCATGAAAAATAGAGTTCATGTTTGCAATAACAGCACTATGTTAATCACACTACCTTGGAAGATCTGCTAATATGTTTGCTAATAACTTGTCTGATCTTTCTGAAACCAGCTAATTCCATGAATATTAAGGAATACTGATTTTATCCTTATGTGGTTTTTTTTATTAGTAATATGAAGAAACACCAATTTATCAGTATGAAAATGCATTACTAATATTACTTATCATGCATAATACACAAATATGAAACCTACATGGTCTGAATTCATCATTTTATCATTTTTGTAGCATAATAACATAGTACCTGCTATGATACAATATCTAGCACCAGGGAAGGCAATTAAGAACTTGCATTTTCTCTAATATTTTTCTTGGGCTTGAAAATGATATATTCACTGGTTTATTTTCATTTACATCTTGACATACAGTAAGTCCATAGTTCATTTGATTATGCTACATCTGCATTTCATCCGTTCCATCCGCATTTAAGGGTTACTCAAATAATTTTATCACAGTCCTGGAAAACAATAACTCCTGGAAAAAAATACAAGAATTAAATATTCAGAGACAAAAGGCAAGAGGGCTGTTGAACCAAACAGATAAAATAGGTGAACAAAATAATTAAAATTAGAATTTGAATAAGAATGAACTAAACAAATGAGAAAGAACTAAATTAGAGTGGCAGCAGGACAACTCTTGTCTATGTATTAACATTGAAATTGTGCAAGTAGATCACACTTCTTTGAGCTTTGTAATCCATATGACCTTCTTCCTTATTCCTCTGTCTTTAATTTTGGTAAAGTAAATGGAAAAATGTAAGTCAGAGATGGAAACCGTTCAGCAGCAGTTGTGCTGGTGGGGTCCTTCCACTCAGAAATGTTCAGCATGCTCTGATGACTGGCTGTTACTTCCCATGCACCACAGGTGCTCCAGCACCCTGCCAAAATCCTCCCTTCTTCTAGTTATGACCGGAGTGTTTGATAGCATCATTCCAAAATGAAGGATAATTTGATTCAATCAAACACTGCCTCAGACACCAGCATATATTCAGACAGTTATCAGACAGACACTGCCATGTCTAGATTGGAGGTAAGTGTTTCTTTTGCAAGTCTCTGAAGGTGATACAGGCAGATGCCCTGGCATCCGGACAACTATTTAATTCAAGATATCTCTGCTGAAATTATTTTTATAACCAAATACAAATCAGAGAGTTAATATGAGTTTCATAGTTCAGTGCTCCGTTTTTTTACATATGATATTTTTTTCCCCAGCCATTTCTTGCTTTGTCTGTTTTGTTTGTGAGCACCTCAGACAGTGACCATCTCTTCTCTCTGTTTCAATATTCTGAGGACACAGAACCCTATTCTGACTGTACCCGCAATAGTACTGAATACATGTAATAAATACATTTAAATTCATCTAACACATTATCTTCAAAATAGAATTCTAAAAACATACTAATGTTTTTAATCAAATACCTCCATGGTTACGAAACAGATGAAATCTGGCTTCTTATAGACCTGTTTTATTAGTCCAGCACGTGGAATAGCCAAGCATTTAATCTAAACCATGGCAGTCCAAATTGATCAATTCATGTGCATGGCTTGTTTAGCTCTTAACAGCTCTCCATAACTTAAACCAGTTATTCCACCACAAATAATTCTCAAAATGAGTCTAGAAACGGTGATACTAACCCAAAAATAAGTTCAGACTTCTGAAAGGGAGACATAAGTATCCTGGTTTTGGCTGGGATATAGTTAATTTTCTTCCTAGTAGCCAGTAGAGCGGTGTGGTTTGGATTTAGTATGAGAATAATGTTGATAACACACTGATGTTTTAGTTTTGCTAAGTAGTGCTTACACTAATCAAGGACTTTGCAGCTTCCTGTGACCGCAAGAAGCTGGGAGGGGGCATAGCTAAGACAGCTGACCCAGACTGGCCAAAGGGATATTCCATATCATATGACGTCATGCTCAGTATATAAACTGGGGAAGTTGGCCGCAGGGCAGCGATCACTGCTTAGGGACGAACCGGGCATCGGTCAGCAGGTGGTGAGCAGTTGTATCGTGCATCATTTCCTTTGTATATTTTATTATTATTATTATTATTATTATTATTATTATTATTATTATTATTATCATCATTATTATTATTATTATCATTATTATTATTACTACTACTACTACTAGTACTTCTATTTTACTTTATTTTGTTTCAGTTATTAAACTGTTCTTATCTCAACCCATGAGTTTTCTCACTTTTACCCTTCCAATTTTCTCCCCCATCCCACCAGGGGAAGGGGGTGAACAAACGGCTGTGTGTTGTCCCGAAAGCGGGGTCGTTCGCCCAGTGTGCAGACACCAATTAACACACAGAGCAGAGGTGTTTTGTTTCATGTCTGCGCAGAGATGGGTGCTAAGTAGTAAATCCACAAAGCTAGCACACTTTCATACAAAACTACAGCATATTTATCTCACTACATGATTAGTATAATCCTGCCTAATTTTACACTTACTGGTTAGTGATTAACATTTCATACACTATTGGTTCACTATATTAAAATTAGCCCTGCTTGCTATGCAAATTAGTATGCATGCTCCTTTCAGGTGTGGAGGGGCAAGTTGTTTTGGTCCTGACTTGAGTCGGTGGTCGCGATCTTCCCTTGCCACATTTACCTTTCACCCAGTTACTGCAATTTTACCAAACTTCATGTTTTTTCTGGCCACCATGCAGTCTTTGGTGCCAAGGTGTTCCCTTTTATCAGTCCAGTAGCTCTTCTTCAAATGTATAGCCATTAGTTTTCCACGGTTCATTAATTAAACAAATACTCTTATATCTTTTAGCTCCCTCCCAGATTCTTTTCCCAGAGCACAGGTGGTTCATAGTTTTGCTCAGTGGAAAATTTTCACTTTCTGCAGGATATCATGTGTAGTGCCTAGTTGCTGGCTCGGGTTAAACCACAACCATGCAGGACATGATGTAAAAAATGTGCTCTACACCACAGCTGAGGAGAACAACCCTACCCAGAGCCTTTGGTAGAAAGCACCAGGGGAGACTTGAGGTTGACCCCTAAGGTTTTGGAGTCAGGGATACAGAGGATCTGAGGCCCGCTATACTCCAACTAAAAAAGAGATATTGGCAGCATATGAAGGGGTTTGAGCTGCTTCAGAAGTTGTTGGTACTGAAGCATGGCTCCTCCTGGCACCCTGACTGCCGGTGCTGGGCTGGATGTTCAAAGGGATCCCCTGATGTAAGAATGTAAGACATCATTGTTTATGGATTGGAGGGAATGAGAAATAAGAATAAAGCCCTATGCTTCTGTAATCAAAACCTGAGATCAGAAGGCAGCCTTGCTCTAAATTTGGGGGAATATCTGATCAATCCCAAGACAACTCTATGTGACTTCTTTTGCCTAGGCACCTATGGGCATTGTTGCGTTCAGACTTAGCCACACCAAGCCTTCAAGACAAGTAAACAGAAAAAACAAATGAAGCCAAAAATACATTGGGGTAAGTATTAAAACACAATTCCCTTTAATAATGCTCAGTTTTGTATAGTTGGTTCTTCAGAAGAGGAACATCTGTGCAGATCAATAGAGCTTGCTACAGTCCAGGAAACAACTAGAGCTGGCTTCATTTGCGTTATTAGTTATAGTCAACCTTGATGATTCTTCACATGGTTAAGTTATGTGATCCCCATACAAGCTTAATTAGTTTTCCCACAGAAAGTTTCTGTTTTCTTTAATTTGATATCACTTTCCATACTATTCATAAATGTAAATTTTTATAGATAACTTGTTCATATCTTGCGAAGAGTACATTTTCTTAGTCATTCCAAGATCATCTTTATACGACCCATTAGGGTATATTTGTCTACAGATGCAGATAAACATTCTTTTAAAACATCATCTTCTACAGGTTTTCTTCTAAGTGTGCTTCAAAATAGTCTTAATGCTTATTTAGTCATGCATACAGTGGGCTTCCAACATTTCTCAGGCTCTTTTGACATTCAATTTACTTTGCAGTGTTAAAAGAGTAGGTAGATAGAAAAATACATACAGACATAAACAGATATATGATAGTAACCTGTTTAAGATATGTATGTATATATACATATATATTATATGAGTATTTGTAATACCTTTCTAACTACTTATAAAAAACATCTTCATATCTAAGTATGGTAGCGTAAGTGGCAGCTACTAGACTTTTTAACTTGAATTTATTTGATTCTTTTCAGCATATGATGATATGTGTGCTCAGGGTCATTAGGTAAACTGTAAGTTGCAAGGGACATGCAGGATCAGGAACTGATCAACGTAGAAGAAACCAAGGAGGCTATATGTACTGCAAATTAGGCCTCTAAAGGCAGAGCAAGCAGAGGATAAACAAGTATAGGAAAGTGAAGCCAGACCTGGAACCAGAAATCAGGGATGAGTAAGCATGTACCAAGGGAGGAATGAGATGAATGATTGCAACTGCATCCAAAACACAGGCTGAGCAATCAAGAATGGAATTGTTTTGAAAAGGCAATAGTAACACCACTGACCAGCCTCTGAAAGCAGGCTGTGGCTGCCTGGGAGACTGATAGCCCCAGGAGGCTGGGTGCAGACAGATCAGCCAGATGAGGAGGCAGGAAGCGTTTCACAACTTCCATGTTCTTGGCTTTTTCAGTCTAAACCTTCCCCATACGTCTTAAACGCTTCCCACAAAAATCAAGACTCCTCTCCTTCTTTGGTGTTTTAGAAAGTGTAAGTACTGAGCAAAGCTTTCTCACACCTACAGCATTTATACAGCTTTTCTCTTTTCTACTGAACAGAAATGGGGAGGATTTTAATTACCTTTGAGCTCTTATCTATCCATGAGATTTATTTGAAAGCAGCCAACAAGATTTAAAAATAAAGAAAAATTAATTAGGGAATGGAATGAAGAAAACCAGAAAGACTGATTACAAATGCCTTTTTCTTCCTGTAATTGCAATTTTTTTTTTTCTGTAATCAAAAGGCTGAAAAGCAAAATTAAGCATGAAGAAACTATCCTTTGTATCACAGCAACAGGAGTAACTATGTAAAAAACAGCCAGATTAAGCACACTTCTTTTAAGCGTTAAATTTCAGTGTGTCCTTTTTACCATGTGTAGTCCATCAGAAGCTGAAAATAATTTTGATATGCAGCCTGAATAATAAGGGAAATTATATTGCTTTGCAGTTTCACAGAATTATTTTTTCCCAGTCAAAAAAGAATTTAGTAGAAAGTGATCCAGTGTTTAAACAACTAAGATTTGTGTTAACATTTGGTGGCAATTAAGTAACTAGGAAAAGTGTTGGAACTGAACAAATATATCAAATAAGGATAACTCTAAAATATATATATATAGCAAAGAACAACTATGCTCTGTGTGTGTGTAAAATTTGTACACTGGTAGAACAACAACTTCAAACCAATGAAGCAGGGATTGTGGCTGTTAATATTTACAAAATCCTTTATGACATTCTATATGTATAGTTTATCATTTATTTGAATCATGTTGATGAGATAATGTTAAAATACCTTCCAACATGCACTGAAGAATTCATCAAGTAGATGCAAAACAAAAAAAAAAATAAACATTTAAAACATTTTTAAATTCATCAAAATATTTAAGTAGGCTTCAATTTATTTATTTTTCTTCATTTTTCTTACAAAAATACTGGCAGGATATTTGTTCTTTATATTATAGTGTTCCCAGCTAGAAGACATTGCACATTGAGAAGTTAGTACTCCACGTAACAAGTCAACCTGAGTGTAGGCATGTACTGTGCCCTGCCATAGTGCACATTTCATTTGGTCTTCAGGACTGTGCTGTACCCATCCCTTTATGTGGGATGAGCTTAGCCGGATAATCGTAACTAAAGATCTTGGAGGCAGCACATAGTTGCCATCAGCAGTGATACCACTGGCATGTCCTTGGCTTTATCTTGAAGTGAAGTAACATGATTTTCTTCTATGCCATGGTACTTTTAAGAAAATCCTAAAAAAAACCCTTTAAAGACCACAATACTGGTGAACAACACCACAGACAGTATGCATAGAGCATGCTGTGACCTGACTGGGGGTGTATCCAGTTTTGCACTACCTTGGCATTCCCAGCCTCAGAAAGGATGTAAGATTTTTAAACTAAAAGAACCAGCGCACCTCTTCATGTGCAACACGTATGAACTAAAGGTCTGGTATTTGAAAAGTTGTAGTAGCAAGAAACCTAGCCTGAGTGCCAGACATTTCCCAAAACATAACTTTATCAGCCAGCTGTTTTTTTCTTTCTCTTTTAACAAATGCATTTGTCAAACAAACACATTCCTTCATTATTATGTAGAGGTTCTGGCTTGTTATGATCCTAGTAAGAAAGGCATTCAGATTCTGTACCTCAGGACAAGACATGGACCTGTTGGAGCAGGTCCAGAGGAGGGCCACAAAAATGATCAGAGGGATGGAACACCTCTGCTATGAGGAAAGGCTGAGAGAGTTGGCATTGTTCAGCCTGGAGCAGAGAAGGTTCCAGGGACACCTTATTGCGGCCTTTCAGTACTTAAAGGGGGCTTATAAGAAAGATGGGGACCAACTTTTTAGTAGGGCCTGTTGCGATAGGACAAGGGGTAATGGTTTTAAACTAAAGAAGGTAGATTCAAACTAGATATACGGAAAAAAAATTTTACAATGAGAGTGGTGAAACACTGGAACAGGTTGTCCAGAGAGGTAGTAGAATGCCCCATTCCTGGAAAGATTCAAGGTCATGTTGGACGGGGCTCTGAGCAACCTGAGTTGAAGATGTCCCTGCTCACTGCAGGGGGGGTTGGACTGGATGACCTTTAAAGGTCCCTTCCAACACAAACCATTCTATGACTCAATGATTCTATAAAAGGTTACTTATTTGAGCTAATATTATAAAGAAAGAGGATAGTCTCTTCTCCCAAGTAAGAAGTGATAGGACTAGAGGAAATGGCCTCAAGTTGCACCAGGAGAAGTTTAGATTGCCTATTAGGAAAAATTTCTTCACCAAAAGGGTAATCAGGCACTGGAACAGGCGGCCCAGGGAAGTGGTTGAGTCTCCATCCCTGGAGGTATTTAACAGATGCGTAGATGTGGTGCTTAGGGACATGGTTTAGTGGTGGAATCGGCAGTGTTAAGTTAATGGTTGGACTTGATGATCTTAAAGGTCTTTTCCAACCTGAACAATTCAATGATTCTATGATTCTGTATTACATCCCTTCACATGCTGGGAACCCCAACTTGTGCAGTATTGAAGGGCTGCCAGTCAGAGTGCAGTGCACTTGTGGAAAGGTTACTTGACATTTTGGTCTTTTGAGCTCTTACAAGAGGACAACTTTACCCATCATTTTGATTGTCAAATATAAAAGATGTTCACCTGAGAACTTGTTGCTGCACTGCTAGATAAAGGCAGGGACACACACATGGTTTAATTGCTGGTACCAAGCGGGACCTGCCTGCAGGCTCCTCTGCCACAAGAAGATAGCCAAGTGTGTTCTGCGGCTTAAGGGATGCGGGCAGCACAGCACAGGCCTGTGCCTGCTCAAATTACCAGTTATGTGGACCACTATCTCCTCTATGAATAACTGGCATCCAGTCGGTACCACCCCATCTATACACATTGCATGAAACTAAAAAACTTCTCACCATTCAACTGTCTTTTTCGACTTGGATGCTCATTAAGTGGCCTGTTCAAAATGGAAATGTTCCAAAGCACAACACTGAAAAGCAATAAGAGAGGGAGTGGCAGGGAAGGGGACAGGGCAGGAGATCTCATGATGGTCTTCATTCTGTGTATTTTATATTTCCCACATCCTCATTTAGGTGAAACTTTTTCCTGTAAAACCAGAAGTTGGGTGGAAGGAAAATATTATTTTCATATCAGCTCTGCTGAGAATATAGTTTGTACTGAGTTCATATGAAGATGTTGTTCAGCAATCTTGACATTTTGTTTTTTAGAACCAGAATGTGAATTTAGGAAAATAATTATTGATATGCAAGCTTGAAAATTTCAACTACGTTTTGAAGCACCAAATTTGCATAAAATGTTTCCTTTCAAGTGCTTAATTCTTAAAATAATTTCAAATAACATGTAAACCATTACTGAAGCAAAATTACATTTCAAAGTGGTACACAGTGATCTAGCTGCTCAACTGTCACTGGCATTAATGAGCCACACAGCTTAAGTCTCTGTACACCACTTTGAAAGTTTACTGCTGTGTGTCTCCATTAATCACATCACAGAGGGAACATCCCATATCAGCTGTTTTTTATCAAAACTGCATAGCTCCATTTAAATATTTTATCGTTATCTATCAATCACTGTACAGAGACCCTCCTTCAAGCAATTATTTGCTATGAAATTTCATATTTATTCATATTAACTATGCCCTCACTCTTAGTGGAAAGCCCAAGGTAAAATTGCAATGTCACTTGGGACAGCAGAGGTAACTGTATCTATTTTATGAATTGCTAGTTTTATAGTAACAGCCATCTGCAGCCTACTTATTTGCTTTTGCAATTCATTTAGTCAAAAAAAGTTACTTTTTTCCTTTTTTTTGTGTATGATAACAATGTTTGCAAGGAGGATATCGAACATTTCTGTTCTGTGGATAGTCAGGACACTTGAGATAGATGGAAGAGTGTGTTGATTACAAAGAGAAGAGGAAGGTCTTCAGGTACCCCTTTGGCACATGACTTTTTTCTGACACTTTCACTTCACTTATAAAGACAGCAGGAAAACAATGGATCTAAGTCTGTCTAAGTCCATTAAAGGAAATGTGAAAGCTAGTGAGATCCCATTATTACTTCAAGTACTTAAAGACACTTGAGATGGGTAGGCAATAGTAAATATCTTCCATGAAAAATTTCACAAAAAACAAACACCACCAAAACTATCTTTCTTGCCTTTTTTCTTATATTTTTCTCACTATTTCTGATGAAAAAGCCCAGCCACAACAACAACAAAAACTACAGTAAATCAGTGGACAAACAGAAACATAACTTTTCTTAGGGAAACCATGTTCATTAGTTGAATATTTTTGCACCTTGAGTAACCATCATCAATTTAGTGTCTTGCAATGCATGTATCTTCTTGGAAAGGTATTTTAAAATATTCACTTCCTCAGTATTGGCTAAGCGTATATGTTATTCTCAGTTTCTAGCACAATAAACTGTGTATTTGCCCTTAATCACTAAGATAAAATCATGTCTTGATATACAGCAGTAGAGATAAGTGTATGTTTTATATAATTTCCTAGATTTTGACAACTATCCTCATATTTTCTTGCTCTTATTTGTCATCTGTAAACAACATTTTCAAAACAAGCTTTGCTAAAACTGGCATTTGGAATGATTGGTTGATGGAGACAGGGTTACTCCTTCAGAGACTTAAAAATATATAGCGCTCTGCATAGAAAATACTTCAAAATGCTTTCAAGATGGATATGGCTACTGAATGAAAAATGTTTCAACACCAGTTCAGACACTACTTATTGAATAAAACATATTCTTGTAAACTAAATAAATGTAGTGTTTACAGCAATTCAGAAGAGGAAAGACCGAATGTTGGAAACAGCTGTATTGATTTGTTTTGGTGTTAGCTCAGATACCAGTCAGTGATACTGGCTATAGGTGTATGCCCTTGTGGATGGGGTACTTCGATCAATATTTTATTGGCTGTTAGCACTTTTTCAACAAAAAAATTGCAGTATCAGCCTATGTATCAAATGGCATTAAATCATTTATCAGTATCTCCTGTTATTTGTTGTCAAGACTTTATCCAGGAAGGCATTCAGTATATTGCAACCATATGCATACTTTGCTGGATTTGAATATTTTTAGTAAAATTTAGTTCTGTTTCATCAAAATGTTTATATTCTGGAGGCCTTTGAATCAATGTTTCCCCTTCAGATCACTTGCACCTCCAGATGACACCTCCTAAATGAAAATTTTCTCATTTGTCTAGGAGAAGGTTTCCAGAAACATATGTAAATGAATTATTACCTACATGTATAAACACATGGGAAACAGACAGAGCAGGGAGCTAAGACTATGGAAGAAACTCCTGAACTTAATCACAGCAGAATCTTTTTTTCTTATTTCTGTTTTTTCATTCATATAACCCACACATCACTAAAAGTACTACTCTTTGAAATAAATTCCTCAGAAAATCTGCATCAGAAGAGAGAATATAAGCAATATAATGTAATTTCTGGAGAAGAGCCTCAGTGCAAATGGTAACATGTATTTCTCATGTGTCTGTACAATACACAGTCTTGTTAAATCTTGAGATTCTTTTTTACAATAAGTAGAGATTACACATATGAAAATATCCTAGAATTGTAGAATCATAGAATCATTTAGGTTGGAAAAAACCTTTAAGATCATCAAGTCCAATCATTAACCTGGCACTGCCAAGTCCACCACTAAACCATGTCCCTAAGCACCACATCTACATGTCTTTTAAATACCTCCAGGGATGGGGACTCAAACCACGTCCCTGGGCAGCCTGTTCCAATGCTTGACAACCCTTTCAGTGAAGAAAGTTTTCCTAATAGGCAATCTAAACTTCTCCTGGTGCAACTTGAGGTCATTTCCTCTTGTCATGTCACTTGTTACTTGGGAGAAGAGACCGACACCCAGCTCACCACAACCTCCTTGCAGGTAGTTGTAGAGAGCAATAAGGTCTCCCCTCAGCCTCCTCTTCTCCAGGCTAAACAAACCCAGTTCCCTCAGCCACACCTCATGGGACTTGTGCTCCAGACCCTTCACCAACTTTGTTGCCCTCCTCTGGACACACTCCAACACCTCAATGTCCTTCTTGTAGTGAGAGGCCCAAAACTGAACACAGTATTTGAGGTGTGGCCTCACCAGTGTTGAGTACAAAGGGACAATCACTTCCTAAGTCCTGCTGACCACACTGTTTCTGATACAAGCCGGGATGCTATTGGTCTTCTTGACCACCTCGGTACACTGCCAGCTCATATTCAGCTGGCTGTCAACCAACACCCTCAGGTCCTTTTCCGACAGGCAGCTCTCCAGCCACTCCTCCCCCACCCTGTAGCGTTGCATGGGGTTGTTGTGACCCAAGTGCAGGACTCAGCACTTAGCCTTGCTGAAGCTCATATATTGGTCTTGGCCCATCAACCCACCCTGTCCAGATCCCTCTGTAGGGCCTTCCTACCCTCCAGCAGATCGACACTTCCACCCAACTTGGTGTTATCTGCAAACTTACTGAGAGTGCACTCAATCCCCTCATCCAGATCATCAATGAAGATATTGAACAGGACCAGCCCTAATACTGAGCCCTGGGGAACCCCACTCGTGACTGCCCACCAACTAGATTTAACTCCATTCATTACAACTCTTTGGGCCCGGATATCCAGCTAGTGTTTAACCCAGTGAAGAGCACACTCAACCAAGCCATGAGCAGCCAGTTTCTTCAGGAGAATGCTGTGGGAAATGGTGTCAAAGGCTTTACTAATGTCCAGGTAGACAACATCCACAGCCTTTCCCTCATCCACTAAGTGGGTTGCCTTGTCATCGAAGGAGATCAGGTTTGTCAAGAGCAATCTGCCTTTCACAAATCCATGCTGACTGGGCCTGATCACATAGTTGTTCTGTATGTACCACGTGATGGCACTCAGGATGATCTGCTCCATGACCTTCCCTGGCACCGAGGTCAGACTGACAGGCCTGTAGTTCCCCAGATCCTCCTTCTGACCCTTCTTATAGATGGGCATAACATTTGAAAACTTCCATTCAACTGGGACCTCCCCGGTGAGACAGGACTGCTGATAGATGATGGAAAGTGGCTTGGTGAGCACTTCTACCAGCTCCCTCAGTACCCTTGGGTGCATGCCATCCGGTCCCATAGATCTGTATGTGTCTAAGCAGTCTAGCACGTCGCTAACCATTTCCCCTTGTATTTTGGGGGCTTCATTCTGCTCCCCGTTTTTCACTTCCAGCTCAGGGGGCTGGGTAGCCTGAGAACAGCTGGTCTGACTATCAAAGACTGAGGCAAAGAAGGCATTAAGTACCTCAGCCTTCTCCTTGTCCTCTATCACTGTGTTTCCCCCTGCATCCAATAAAAGGATGGAGATTCTCCTTAGCGCTCCTTTTGTTGTTAATGTATTTATAGAAAGCTTTTTTTATTGTCTTTTATGGCAGTAGCCAGAATAAGTTCTAGCTGGGCTTTGGCCCTTCTAATCTTCTCCCTCCATAACCTCATCTTGTAGTCCTCCTGAGTTGCTTGCCTTTTCTTCCAAAGGTCATAAACTCTCCTTTTTTTCCTGAGGTCCATCCAAAGCTCTCTGTTCAGCCAGGCCGGTCTTCTCCCCTGCCGGCTCGTCTTTCAGCACATGTGGACGGCCTGCTCCTGCACTTTTAGGATTTCCTTCTTGAAGAATGTCCAGCCTTCCTGGAATCCTTTGCCCTTGAAGACTGCCTCCCAAAGGACTCTGTCAACCAGGCCTCTAAACAGGCCAAAGTTCCCTCCGGAAGTCCAAAGTAGTAATTCTGCTGACCCCTCCCCTTCCTTCTCCAAGAATCGAAAACTCTATCATTTCATGATCACTATGCTCAAGACAGCCTTCAAGTGTCACCTCACCCACGAGGCCTTCTCTGTTCACAAACAACAGGTCCGGCAGGGCTCCCTCCCTTGTTGGCTCTTGCATCAGCTGTGTCAGGAAGTTATCTTCCACACAGTTCAGGAACCTCCTAGACTGCTTCCTCTCTGCTGTATTGTATTTCCAGCAGGCATCTGGTAAGTTGAACTCCCCCACAAGAACAAGGGCTAGTGATTGTGAGACTTCTCCCAGCTGCTTACAGAGTACTTCATCCACCTCTTCACCCTGGTTAGGAGGTCTATAACAGACTCTCACCATGATATCTGCCTTGTTGGCCTTTCCCCTGATTCTTACCCATAAACACTCAACCATATTGTCAACATCAGTAAGCTCTAGACAATCAAAACACTCCCTAACATACAGGGCTACCCCACCGCCTCTCCTTCCTTGCCTATCCCTTCTGAAGAGTTCATAGCCACCCATTGCAGCACTCCAGTTGTGCGAGTCATCCCACCATGCTTCCGTGATGGCAACTATGTCATAGTTTTCCTGTTGCACAATGGCTTCCAGCTCCTCCTCTTTCTTGCCCATACTGCGTGCATTGGTGTAGATCCACTTCAGTTGGGCTATTGATCCCACCACCTTTTGGGGGGAGAAGCCCTAATTCCTACTTGACCATTCTTAGGTGCTTCCATGGTTTCTAACACATCCATAACCCTTACGTCTTTGCTGCCAAATGGACCTCCATCCCCTACCTCTACCAAGATGGCAGACCAAAGGACATCACCAGCATACCATCCCTCAAACACCAGAGTGCTGCCCCCAGGCTTAACTCTAGCAAGCCTGTTTTTTTCTCTTTCCCCCTTCAAATCTAGTTTAAAGCTCTTTCAGTGAGCCCTGCTAACTTCTGCACAAAGATCTTTTCCCCCTTTGAGACAGGTGTACCCCTATCTGTCGCCAGCAGGCTTGGTGTCGTGTAGACTGACCCATGATCAAAAAACCCAAAATCCTATTGGTGACACCAGGCTCGCAGCCAGGTATTGATCTGCTGGCTCTTCCTGTATCTTCCCTCATCATTCCCTGAAACTGGAAGGATAGAGAATTACACTACTTGTGCTCCTGATCCCTTAACCAGTCATCCCAAGGCCCTGAAGTCTCTTTTGATTGCTCTCAGACTTCTAGTTGCAACTTCATCGCTGCCTGCCTGAAAAATCAATAATGGGTAGTAATCAGAGGGACATACCAGAGTAGGAAGCTTTCTCTTCGTATCTTTAACCTAGGCCCCAGGGAGGCAGCAGACTTCCCTAAGAAGTTGGTCTGGTCTGCATATTGGGCCTTCTGTTCCCCTCAGGAGAAAGTCTCCTATGACCCATCTTTTCTTCTTTGTGGAAGTGGTTCTGGTGCAAGACGTAGGCTGACTTAACCTCGGTGACAACTCCAAGTTAGATGAACCATTGTCCTTGTCATTGTTCGATTCCACTTGCAGAGCCTCATGCCTATTATGCAAAGGCACCTGGGAAGGTGGGGCAGTCACAGAGGAGACGCGCCTGCTGTGCTGGGCAGGAGCTTGTCACGATTGCCCCCTATCCCTTAAGTACACTGTGTTCAGCCAAGTGGAGAGAGCATAGGGAATCCTCCATACCATGGGTCCTGTCTGCCTGAGCCTGTCTCGGGGAAGGTAGGGTTGTGGTTCCAGTAGTCTCTCTCTCTCTCGCACCCCTTGATACCCATCAACCTACTCACCCCCTGTGCGCTGCAGTATAGTGTTGCACTGACGATCATGCCAGCCCCGGAGCTGCTCGCCTAATCTTCCTTTAATTATAAGATAAACAAAAAGTAATTAGGCCAGGACTGCATTTCCTTGCAATAGGTTTAAATGAGCCTTACTGCTTCAGTAGTAGCACTACTCATTTCTAAATACACAGAATATTTCTCTATGAAATATGTCTCAAACATTTCCACATTCTAAATACTGTAATAAAGACGATGCTGTAAAGAAATGCTGTAAAGACAAATATTAAATACACTGTAGAAGCAAAGAAATTGAGTAATTCCATCTTTAGTCTGGAAAATCCTAAAGAACTAAAAGTTTGAAAAATCGATTTTATTTTTTTGCCATCATTACCACTGAGTCAAGAAAAGAAAATATTTGGAGGCACAAGCACACAGCATTCATTAAATTTCTGTCCAGAAATATTTTACTTAACACAACATTATATTTACAGAGTATTTCAATAATATTCACACTCACAATGTGAGTCATTCTTATAATTTATAATACTTAGAAAAAACCTGAAAGTCACACAGCAAATATATGATGGATTCAGGTTTAGAGCAAAGACTCCTTGCTCTTAGGTAACCAGATATTGTTTGTAATATGTGTTAGCGATAGCTCTGAAAATTTTGCTGGTTAGAAGGGTTTATATAGCAAACAAGAGATTAATTTTCTTTAAACACTTTCTGGAAAGGAAGCACTAATCCTATTTTGTAGTTCTCTAGCCACATTGTTAAAATATTCAGTAAGAGAATTACAAGTCAGTTACTCCAACCTGTAAAAAGTAGAAACACATAAATAATGTACTTATCATCTTATAAAGAGTAACCCACCAGCTGCCAAGATTACCTAAAGCTGAAAGACAATATTAAGAAACTGTGATCACTATAAAATATGAAAGACATCTGTTAGGTGTCTAGAGTTGTATTCCTTATGGTAGCTGCTTAGCTACTATCCAAATATGCAGAGAATAATAGGATAATAAGTTGACCTGTCTGGTTACTTGAAAATGTAGGTCAGGTGTTCACTGCCTGAAGAAATTACCTGCTAGGTGACTCAGGTTGCACAGAGCATTAGCTCATCTGCAGGCTGGTCATATATCACTGTCATATAGGGGAAAGAAGGTGGCAAAACATGATAAAAAAGAAGAAAGGAATTACAAAGGAGGACAAAAAGACCCATATTTTAATGAGCTCCAAAGAATTGTATTGGCTGTATATGTGTTTTTCAGGGAACTTGGTTTGATAGTGATCTCATAACAAATCAGTCATTCAGTACAAAACTCCTATCAGTGTTGTTCACAAGATTAGCTTCTAAGCTAAAGAGTACTACCAAAAATAAGTGTGCCAGGATGTGATGCATTAAGCTACAAGCACATGTTAACTAGGCTAATACTATAATAAGAAAACAATAAGAATTATCCTATTATTACAAGAATTTTACTCTAGTTTATAACAAAATTATAACAATTTAGAGATTTATTGTTAAAATATATCTGATATTTAGAACAGAATGGACACTTGAAGAAGTAATGGTATTATCAATAATCTTGTTAACAAATGTGGTTATTATATTTTTCCAGTCCTTGACAGGCAATTAACTATGTGCAAATGAATCATGTGCCTCACATGATGCTCCACTCAAGTCATAGCAAGATAGAAAATGTGGAGTCCTAAACGGAGTGAATGAAGATGTTACAACTATTATGGACTCAAGGGTTTTAAGTTTTACCATATTGATTTATATTCTTATATACCTTTATTTGCTGAATTAAAGGTTCTTCCTCTGTCAAGTGACACTTTTAATTAAATAATTGTTGGACCAGAGCAAGTAATCTTTGATAAGCTACACTTAATTTCCTTACACCTCTCATTGAAAGGTTTTATGTAATTTTTTCCTGAAAAACTTGGCTTTAAGTTTCAAATAGTTTGATTGTTTTGTAATGATTTGTAAAATGCAGGAATGAAGAACAGGGACAAGAAATGCAAACCCATATGAAAAAAAAATATAGAATCATAGAATAGTTTGAATTATCTAGTAGCTAAAGGTCATCTAGTCCAACCCCATTGCAATGAGCAGGGACATCTTCAACTCAGTCAGGTTGCTCAGAGCCCCATCCAACATGACCTTGAATGTTTCTAGGAATGGGGCATCTACACCTCTCTGGGCAACCTGTTCCAGTGTTTCACCACTCTCGTTGTAAAAATTTTTTTCTGTACATCTAGTTTGAATCTACCTTCTTTTAGTTTAAAACCATTACCCCTTGTCCTATCGCAACAGGCCCTACTAAAAAGTTTGTCCCCATCTTTCTTATAAGCCCCCTTTAAGTACTGAAAGGCCGCAATAAGGTGTCCCTGGAACCTTCTCTGCTCCAGGCTGAACAACGCCAACTCCCTCAGCCTTTCCTCATAGCAGAGGTGCTCCATCCCTCTGATCATTTTTGTGGCCCTCCTCTGGACCTGCTCCAACAGGTCCATGTCTTTCTTGGGCTGAGGACTCCAGAGCTGGATGCAGTACTCCAGGTGGGGTCTCACCAGAGCAGAGTAGAGGGGTAGAATCACCCCCCTCGACCTGCTGGCCACGTTTCTTTTGATGCAGCTGTCGTGGTTTAACCCCAGCCAGTAACTAAGCACCACACAGCCGCTCGCTCACTCCCCCCGGTGGGATGGGGGAGAGAATTGGAAGAGTAAAAGTGAGAAAACTTATGGGTTGAGATAAAGACAGTTTAATGGGTAAAGCAAAAGCTGCATGTGCAAGCAAAGCAAAGCAAGGAATTCATTCACTACTTCCCATCGGCAGGCAGGTGTTCAGCCATCCTCAGGAAAGCAGGGCTCCATCACGCGTAACGGTTACTTGGGAAGACAAACGCCATCACTCCCAAAGTCCCCCCCTTCCTTCTTCTTCCCCCAGCTTATATACTGAGCATGATGTCATATGGTATGGAATAGCCCTTTGGCCAGTCTGGGTCAGCTGTCCTAGCTATTGTCCCTCCCAGGTTCTTATACACCTGGCAGAGCACGAGAAGCTGAAAAGTCCTTGACTAGTGTAAACTCTGCTCAGCAAGAACCAAAACATCAGTGTGTTATCAACATCATTCTCATCCTAAATCCAAAACACAGCACTCTACCAGGTACTAAGAAGAAAACTAACTCTATGCCAGCTGAAACCAGGACAGCAGCCCAGTATACATTTGGCTTTCTGGGCTATAAGCACACATTGACAACTCATGTCCAGCTTTTCATCCACCAGTACCCCTAAGTCCTTCTCCTCAGGGCTGCTCTCAATCCCTTCATCCCTCAGCCTGTATTGATGCTAGGGGTTGCCCCAACCCATGTGCAGGACCCTACATTTGGCCTTGTTGAACCTCATGAGGTTCACACAGGCCCACTTCTCAAGCTTGTCCAGGTTCCTCTGGATGGAATGCTGTAGGTCAGGCATGTCAACTGCAGCACTCAGCTTGGTGGCATCTGCAGACTTGTTGAGGGTGCACTCATTCTCAGCCTATGTCACTGATGAATATATTAAATGGTACTGGTCCCAATACAGGCCCCTAAGAGACACCACTCATCACTGATCTCCATCTGGACATTGAGCTGTTGACCAATACCCTCTGGAGGCAACCATCCAATCAATTCCTCATCCACTGAACAGTCCTTTCAATTTAGAGAGAAGGATGTTGAGGGGGACCATGTTAAAGGCTTTACAGAAGTCCAGGTAGATGACATCCATAGCTCTTCCCTTGTCCACTGATGCAGTCACTCCATCATAGAAAGCCACTAGGTTGGTCAGGCAAGACTTGCCCTTGGTGAAACCATGCTGGATGTCTTGAACCACCTCCCTGTCCTCCATGTGCCTTAGCATAGCTTCTAGGAGGATCTGTTCCATGATCTTCCCAGGCACAGAGGCTGACAGGCTCGTAGTTCCCAGGGTCCTCCTTTCTACTCTTTTTAAAAGTGGGTGCAATATTTCCCTTTTTCCAGTCTCCAGGGACTCCACCTGACTGCCATGACTTTCCAAATATTGTGGAGAGTGGATTAGCAACTACATCAGCCAGTTCCCTCTGGACTCTAGGATGCATCTCTTCAGGTCCTACAGACTTCTGTATGTTCAAGTTCCTCAGGTGGTCATGAACCTGATCTTCTCTTAGAGTGGGAGGGACTTTGCTCCCCCAGTCCCTGCCTTGGGGTCCACGCACTCGAAAGGTCTGGGAAGAGAGGTTGCCAGTGAAGACTGCGGCAAAAAAGTTGTTGAGTACCTCAGCCTTCCCCTCATCTGTTGTTACCAAGTTTGACAGCCGTGTTCATCAGGGGGGATACACTTTCTTTGACCTTCCTTTTCTGGCTGACATACCTGTAGAAGCCCTTATTAGTCTTTGTGTCCCTCGCCAAGTTCAGCTCCAGCTGCGCCTTGGCCTTTCTGACCCCATTCCTACCCACTAGGCAACATCCGTGTACTCTTCCCAGGATACCTGTCCCTGCTTCCACTGCCTGTGCACTTCCTTCTTGCCCTTTAGTTTGACCAGCAGGTCTCAACTCAGCCATGACGGTCTCTAGCCTTCCTTTCCTGATTTCTCACACCTGAGGATCGAGAGGTCTTGTGCTCTATGGGAAGTGTTCTTAAAGATCTGCCAGCTCTGTTCTGCTCCCTTGTCCCTGTGGGCAGTTTCCCAGGGGGTCCTATTGACTAACTCCTTGAAGAGCTGGAGGTTTGCTTTCCTAAAATCCAGGGTCCTGACTCTACTTTTCACCTGGCCCATATCCCTCAGGCAGCCCAGGCTTCCTCAACTCTTGACGTCAGCAATTAGCTCACTTGTGCTGGTGATCATCAGGTCCAGTATCGCAACCCCTCTGGTAGGGCTGTCTATTTCCCGGCTTAAGAAGTTATCCTTGATGCATTCCAGGAGTCTCTTGGATTGCGTACAGCTTGCCGTGCCACTTTTCCAGCAGGTGTTCGGATGGTTGAAATCCCCCAGCAGGATGAGAGCGTGTGAGTGTGATGCCTCCTGTAGCTGGCATAAGAAGGCTTTGTCAATAAGTTCCCCTTGATTGAGTGGCCTGTAGTAAACATCAACCATGTGCAATTAAAGAGTCTAGAGAGTTTAGCCTTACTTGGGAGGGGAGAGGGACAGAAATTAGATTCATCTTGGAACATGGTCAGTCAGAATAGGAAAACAAATCTGAAAGACATTTCTTTTTTAAGGAAGTTATGCTTGAGAATCAAAGACCAGTACAGAATGATAATTACAGATGAGTTTATAACATACAAAAGCAGCAGAAAAGCCTCCTGAGTATTGATCAGTATAGCAAAAAAACAAAAAAAACAAAAATAAAAAACAACTAACCCCCAAAAACAACTTTATATATTGCATTGCATTGCAGTCAGACCTGAAGTATTTAATTTAATTTTGTTTTGGAGAAACTGTCTATGGTTGAAGATACTGATGCTGTACCACGTCCATCACAAGCATCAATGGTTTTTCTAATCCTCTGCAGACTGGAAATGAATGCAGCCATGACACTTACTTGTTTCCTGATCCACCGCATGTTTATAAATCTCATTGGCTGATCTGAATCGTGGACAGCATTATACTCAAGCGGCAGAGGTCTTGGCGGTGGATATTAGTTCATCACCAATGGCAATCAACAAGACCAAATACCAGATTCTGCACCTAGGATGTAGTAATGCTGGGCACAAGTGTAAATTGGGAGAGGAGTGGCTGGAGAGCAGCCCTGCAGAAAGGGATCGGGCGGTGCTGGTCAGCAGCAGGCTCAATATGAGTCAGCAGTGCGCCCTGGCAGCCAAGAGGGCAAACCGCATCCTGGGGTGCATCAAACACAGCATAACCAGCTGGTCAAAAGAGGTGATTATCCCACTGTATTCAGCGTTGGTATGGTCTCACTTTGAGTAGTGTGTGCAGTTCTGGGCCCCACAATTTGAGAAGGATGTGAAGGTCCTTGAATGAGTCCAGAGGACGGCAACGAAGCGGGTGTCATGGCTTTCCAGGTGGGATGGAAAGAATGCCCTATAAGGAGAAGCTAAAGACTCTGGGTTTGTCTAGTTTGGAGAAAAGGAGGCTGAGGAGTGACCTCATTGCTCTCTACAGCTTCCTGAGGAGAGGAAGTGGAGAGGGGGCTGCTGAGCTCCTCTCCCTGGTATCCAGTGACAGGATGCATGGAAATGGTTCAAAGCTCCATTGGGGGAGGTTCAAACTGGACATTAGGAATCATTTCTTTACCAAGAGGGTGGTCAAACACCAGAATGGGCTCCCTAGAGAGGCAGTTGATGCCCCAAGCCTGTCAGTGTTTAAGAAGCATTTGGACAATGCCCTTAATAACATGCTTTAACTTTTGATACTCTTAAGCCTTATGGTTTTGTATAGGACTTAGCAGTTTGACACACCACTAATCATGCTAATTATCATGCTAATTCACTTATATAGCTCCTGGATCAGACAATCAGATCAGATTTCATAGAATCATAGAATCGTTAAGGTTGGAAAAGACCCTTAAGATCATCGAGTCCAACCCTTAACCTATCACTGCCAAGTCCGTCACTAAACCATGTCCTTGAGCACCACATCTGTCCATTCTTTAAACACCTCTAGGGATGGAGACTCAACCACTTCCCTGGGTAGCCTGTTCCAATGCTTGACTACCCTCTCGGTGAAGAAGCTTTTCCTAATAGCCAACCTAAACCTCCTCTGGCACAACTTGAGACCAT
Source organism: Nipponia nippon (assembly GCF_047370975.1). Lineage (NCBI taxonomy): Eukaryota > Metazoa > Chordata > Aves > Pelecaniformes > Threskiornithidae > Nipponia > Nipponia nippon. Next base: position 54,190,047 of record NW_028262336.1, on the reverse strand, counting down.
TTCCTCTTGTCCTAGCACTTGTTACTAGGGAGAACAGACCGACCCCCAACTCGCTACAACCTCCTTGCAGGTAGTTGTAGAGAGCAATAAGGTCTCCCCTCAGCCTCCTCTTCTCCAGGCTAAACAACCCCAGTTCCCTCAGCTGCTCCTCATAAGACTTGTGCTCCAGACCCTTCACTGTTGCCCTCCTCTGGACACGCCCCAGCACCTCAATGTCCTTCTTGTAGTGAGGGGCCCAAAACTGAACACAGTATTTGAGGTGTGGCCTCACCAGTGCCGAGTACAGGGGCACTATCACCTCCCTGCTCCTGCTGGCCACACTATTCTTGATACAGGCCAGGATGCCATGGGCCCCCTTGGCCACCTGGGCACACTACTGGCTCATGCTCAGGCGGCTGTCAACCAACACCCCCAGGTCCTTTTCCAACAGGCAGCTCTCCAGCCACTCCTCCCCCAGCCTGTAGCGTTGCATGGGGTTGTTGTGACCCAAGTGCAGGACTTGGCACTTAGCCTTGTTGAACCTCATGCAGTTGGCCCCGGCCCATCAATCCAGCCTGTGCAGGTCCCTCTGTAGGGCCTTCCTACCCTCCAGCAGATCGACACTTCCACCCTACTTGGTGTCATCTGCAAGCTTACTGAGGGTGCACTTGATCCTTTCATCCAGATCATCAGTGAAGATGTCGAACAGGACTGGCCCCAGCACTGAGCCCTGGGGAACACCACTCGTGACCGTTGCCAGCTGGATTTGACTCCATTCACCACCACTCTCTGGGCTCGGTTATCCAGCCAGTTTTTAACCCAGTGTAGAGTGCACCCATCCAAGCCGTGAGCAGCCAGTTTCTCCAGGAGAATGCTGTGGGAAATGGCGTCAAAGGCCTTGCTAAAGTCCAAGTAGACAACATCCACAGCCTTCCTCTCATCCACTAAGCGGGTCACCTTGTCATAGAAGGAGATCAGGTTAGTGAAGCAGGACCTTCCTTTCATAAACTCATGCTGGCTGGGACTGATCCCCTGGTTGTCCCGCACTTGCTGCATAATGGCACTCAAGATGATTTGTTCCATGACCTTCCCTGGCACCGAGGTCAGACTGACAGGCCTGTAGTTCCCCAGATCCTCCTTCCGACCCTTCTTGTAGAGAGGCGTCACATTTGCTAGCTTCCAGTTATCTGGGATCTGCCCAGTTGACCAGGACTGCTGATAAATAATGGAGAGTGGCTTGGCCAGCTCCTCTCCCGCTCCCTCAGTATCCTTGGGTGGATCGCATCTGGCCCCATGGACTTGTGCGCATCCAGGTGGAGGAGCAGGTCGGTGAGTGCCACCTCTTCAACAACTGGGACTTCACTCTGCATCCTATCTTCATCTCCCAGCTCAGGGGCCTGAAAACCCTGAGGATGACCAGTCTGACTATTAAAGACTGAGGCAAAGAAGGCATTAAGTACCTCAGCCTTCTCCTCGTGCTTCGTGGCGATGTTTCCCTCTGCATCCAACAAAGGAGGGAGATTGTCCTTGGCTCTCCTTTTGTCACTGATATATTTATTAAAATGTTTTTTGTTATCCTTCACTGCAGTGGTCAATTTAAGTTCTAGCTGGGCCTTTGCCTTGAGTGCACCCTCAGTAAGTTTGCAGATGACACCAAGTTGGGTGGAAGTGTCGATCTGCTGGAGGACAGGAAGGCCCTACAGAGGGACCTGGACAGGCTGGATCAATGGGCTGAAGCCAACTCTCTGAGATTCCATAAGGTTAAATGTCAGGTCCTGCACTTGGGTCACAACAACCCCATGCAACTCTGTAGGCTTGGGGAGGAGTGGCTGGAGAGCTGCCTGTTGGAAAAGGACCTGGGGGTGTTGGTTGACAGCCGCCTGAACATGAGCCAGCAGTGTGCTCAGGTGACCAAGGCGGCCAATGGCATCCTGACTTGTATCAGGAATAGTATGGCCAGCAGGAGCAGGGAGGTGATAGTGCCCCTGTACTCGGCACTGGTGAGGCCGCACCTTGAGTACTGTGCTCAGTTTTGGGCCCCTCACTACAAGAAGGACATTGAGGTGCTGGAGTGTGTCCAGAGGAGGGCAACAAAGTTGGTGAAGGGTCTGGAGCACAAGTCTTATGAGGAACGGCTGAGGGAACTGGGTTTGTTTAGCCTGGAGAAGAGGAGGCTGAGGGGAGACCTTATTGCTCTCTACAACTACCTGAAAGGAGGTGGTAGCGAGGTGGGGGTCAGTCTCTTCTCCCAAGTAACAAGTGACATGACAAGAGGAAATGACCTCAAGTTGCACTAGGGGAGATTTAGTCTAGATATTAGGAAAAATTTCTTCATGGAGAGAGTGTTTAGGCATTGGAACAGACTGTCCAAGGAATAGTGCAGTCATAGTCCCTGGAAGTATTCAAAAAACGTGTGGATGTGGTGCTTAGGGACATGGTTTAGAGGTGGACCAGGCAGTTAGGTTACCAGGTTGGACTCGATGATCTCAGAGGTCCTTTCCAACCTTAATAATTCTATGATTCTATGATTCTATGATTCTATGATTCTATGATTCTATGATTTGGAGGTGGAAAAAATTATTCGGGTACTTCAGAAAGTGTCATAAGTATTTGAGTTTGAAAGTGAGCAGAATTCTGGGCTCATGCAGTATAAAGTGACTGGAGCACTTTTTCTAATTAGGGAGATTAGGAGTTTCCCAAATCAGAATGTGGGTGTTTTTTTAATGCATAATGAACTATGAATGGCAATTTGAATGTTTGATCACCCAAGACTGGATATAATGTAGATCAAACATCAGAAGTCTAAAGAAACTAACTGCTCTAATGAGAGTATTGCAGTGGACTATTAACCTGCTTTCTCTGCTGACTCTTGCTACTAGGATACATATGGCCAGGTCTTTGATCTCATTTTGCTTTTCACTCTTCTGGCCCTTTAATGACATAGAAGTGCTAAAGGTTTTAGCAGCTCACTTCTGACCGTTCTTCTTTTTTTCCCATCTTGCTTTCCTTTTTTCACAGTTATAAGAAAGTCTTTCTGCATAAGCACTAATAACTTGTTATTTTGAAACTATCTGCCACAGTACATTGCAAAGAGTGAAAAAAAGCAGGAGGATGAGAAGTCAAAGTTTCATGGTCTCCTGATACTGTCAATGTTCCTGGCAAAGGACAGCAGAAATCCGTTTCTCTTTCAATTCACCTGGCTTTCTCTTTCTATCTCCACCAGAAGTAAAAAAATAAAATTGCTGTTGTACAGATAGACACACACAATCTACTTGAAATGTTTCATAGATGACCTGAAGAAGATAGGCAAAATATAGAATTGTAGATTCTTTTTTCCTAATTGTCTCTTGTGGGTTTTCTTCTAATTTTTTTTCTGGTTTTGTTTTTGTTTTGTTTGATTTATGTTTTTCTTAAATCTGGATTCTATTTGTAGTTGATTCTGGAAATTCCTAGGGACTTCTGCAGCCAATGGTTTCTGCTAGCTGTTTTGTGAAAAGATATCCTGATTAAAAAGGGATGGCAGCAGCAGTCTGTAAGAGACAGCTGAGTGGGGAATAGCAGGCTCCTGCTCATCTGCTTTGGGGAGCACCTGTTTAGCTGATATGCAGGAGTGCAGCTAACACAGACATCAGCTGTCACCAGGGCAGGGGATGTGAAGGGGGCCTAGAAGTTCTGCTTCAGATAGTTTGGGACTCTGTGACCGTGGTGGCTATGTGCTGTGGCCATTTCTCCATCTTTTACCAGCTGGAGAAATTACCCATTGCAAATTGGAGGCCTTGACTCTGAAGGAGCTGCAGAGGGTGGGTGCTGCCACCCAGGCCTGGGGCTACAGGGGTGCCTGGTGCTCCTCCTGCTCTTGGGTAACAGTGGGAGGTACAGGAGGAAGAAGTGAGCAGACTATATAGCATCAGGATGCTGAACAAGAGACTGACAGTGATTTCACAAACACTTTGCAGAGGCAAAAGCTGAGTCACACAATGCAAGGAAGGAGGAACAGCTAAAGGCTATGCTTAATGGCAGACCGAGACTCCAAAGATGGGGAAAACTGGACGCTTGTGGCAACAAGAAGAAAACTTCTCTACTACCCTCAGCATCAGTGCAATGGCCTAGTTGCCAAGGAAGGGGAACAAGCCCAATTAAGGCAGGCCTCCAAGCCAGCTTGGCATGGACTGACCATGAAAACTGAAAGGAAGCAGTAGGTGATAAAGGTTGGAGATTCCTTTTTGCAAGGGATGGAGGCACCAATGGTTCATCTAGGCAGACTATCCTGGGAGATTTGTTGCTTGCAGAGGGGCAAATTCAGGATGTTGCTGAAACTCATCTGGCCTTTAGAGCCAACCCTTGCTGTTCATCCACATGAACAGTAACACTGTCAAGGGAGACCTGGAAGAAGTCAAAAAGTGACTGCACAGTCCTGGGGGCAAAGTGGATGGGTAAGAGAGCCCAGGAGATCTAGGTCCTACAGGTGAACAGGCAAGGCTTGATTAGAAGAAGATGCTTCCTAAAAGTTATCAGCTGGCTCTGGTTGGTGCTACAGGCAGGACTCTGGCTATTTTTACCATGCTCCCGTCTTTGAGGAAAAAGAACTGCTAACAAGATCCAGGGCTCGGTCAACAAAGAAGGGCAAGGGCACCTTTCCCAGCAATTTGCTAACCTTGTGAAGGAAGTTGTAAACTAGGTATGTCAGGGGATGGTGATAACATCTTGCAGATAAGTCAGGGAACAGGTGGTAAGTCCTTGGGGCAGTGTGGTGGGAGTAAAACTCATAAAAAGTGAATGTGATCATAAAACCTAAAAGAAAAGTCTTGCACACGATGCCAACAGGATAGGAAACAAACAGAAGACAGAGCTTCATATGCAGATGGAAGGATTCAGGCCTTTTCACAAAGGCAGGAGTAGAAGAATAGAAGGTGGAATTTCCTTTTGCATCAGGAGTGGCACAGATGTTTGGATTTCCTTTGTGGAGTGGATGACAGAGTGGTTGAAGTCTTGTGGGTTAAGATCAGAGGAGTAAGGGCTCTGTGGTGGAAGTCTGTTACAGGCCATCCAATCAGAATATAACCAAATTAGAGGCCTGTGACACCTGTAGATTGCAAGTGCACTAGACAGCATATAATTCATATTAATTTGCTTTGAACCCAGTGTAGTACAGGGGGTTCATATTTTCAGTTAACATGCATTGTAAGAATAGTACTTTTTGTGAAAAGTAATTTATGTTTATTCTTGAAATTGCCTTTGCTTCAGGCAAATAATCTCTCATTCTCCATTGTGAAGAAACAGACTAATATCAGAAACAGTGGTTTATGGAAGTGAAGCTATATAGAAAATTATGGCAAACAAGTAAAAGCTATAATGTATATTTGCTACTTTGATATTTTGTGGGCCCCATTGAACCTTCTATTTGGTCACTGCCAGACTGAGGGGTTTTCCATAAAGATATATCCTATCAAACATCTTGTGGACTGACTTGTCCTCAAGTTTCAGGGCTCATACTAATCTCTATGTTAACATGAAGTCCTTCCATTGTCTGTTGCAATCATTGTATCAGAGTATGTACCTTGAAAGTAAAAGGATTTGAGCATTTTGAGTTATCATCTAAAATTTTTAGAAAAACTTTGGAGTGTATTATGTGCCATAGTTACACAACACTGGATACCCTACTTTGTGAGCCATTAAACATTCAGCAATAACACTTGCTAAGAGAATTTTACCAAGGAGATTCATTGAGGTCTGAATAATAGGATGAAGAAGAGAATGAAGAAAAATAAATACTTACCGTGTGTAAGTATTCACAGGAAAATAACAGACTTTTCTGTCAATACATTTTTGCTCGTGAGATTAGTTTGATTATTTTTTCATTCCATTGTTCATCTCTTCAGGTTTTTTTTTTTTTTTTGATAGTAGTACAAGTTTCAGCTCAAAAAGGACCAGATGTTGAAACTCCGTTTTTTCAAAGTTCAAGGTTGTGTGCATGGAAATATTGCAGTAAAACAGTCTTCTAGTTATTTAGGGAAAGCTAGCATGTAAGGATATGAGAGATGATAAGTGGATTAATTCACAGATACAAATGTACACAAAATTGGATTCTGCAATTCATCCATCTTAGAAAGATGCATACTTTGCCTACATAAGCATGTGAGAATTAACCCACTGGTTTCAATGCTAAATAATAAGACTATAACATTTATCATATGATATCAGCTAAAGTCCTTGGTCCTTAGCACAAAAATGACATTAGGCTTACATTTACCAGTTTTAACATACAAAATATAATATCAGATGAGTTTATATGGCTTTTTTAAATCATATTTGATTTTTAAAAATGTAAAGAAACAAGTTATTCAAGAGTATTGTAGTTGAATTATTATTAGAGAAAGTGATAGAAAATCAGAACTACCAGCCAGTGAGAATTGTTTAATTTCAGTGAAAAATAGTTTTCTTGAGATACTGTACGTTAAAGTATGGTTAGATCCACTGAAATTTTTTGTTTGTATGTTTACATTAGCATAACATCAAACTGTTAATCATCTTCTGAGAACTGCAAACTCTGATTTTATCAGTGCTTTGAAGGTTGCATCTTTATTTCTCTCTTTTCAGAGAAAGAGAGAAATACAATCTCTCTGATAGGTTCTACAGTAATATTTGCTTTTGTCTCTTCTTCATCTTGTTGGTAACTTGGAGTGTAGCTAAGATTTTCTGTTACTCAGCTCTCTATCCTCCATCATTGCAGTTTTACCCTCAGTTTAAAAGGGAACCTTTCTTTCCAAGACTGTTTCTTGAGAATCTGACTGCCAGACTGAGGTTTGGCTTTCACACTAATTCTCTCTCCCTATATATGTTTTGATATACATATAAAACTGATATATATAGATGTGTTTGTTGGGGTTTTTTTAGCAGAACTGCATTTTCATGTAACAGTTATTTCAGATTTATAGCAAGAAGATTCTACAAATTGAAAAGTTTTGCCTCTAACTTCAACGGAACAATAGACATTTGTTCCCTTTAGTCCTTCTGCTCTTGCTCCTACACCCAATATTATTGTCCTCCTTTGAAAACAGAGATAAAACTCATTTAAATTTGAGATTGTATTTAGACCATTTTTTATTTCATTCTATTCTAATTTCTTGTTTTGTTTTGTTTTGCTTACTCTTTCTTTATCTACATAACAAAGGAACTTATTTTGTTTAATGCTTTTGACAGATCTAGCTATGTACGGCTTCTGGTAACTTTCCCCAGGTCTCTATCTTGAAGTCTAAAATAGCTTCCTTTATGATCTATGTGTATTTCCATTGTTTATAGACCATCTACTTAATAATTTCTGAGATTCAAACTATTATTCCAAATGTTATTGAAACTATCTATGAAAGTATCAGGTTTTTTTGTCTCATATTTTTTAGGAGGGAACACAAATTCCAGGTAATTTGTGATTTTGTGAGTTAAAGAAATCTAAGCTTTATCATTATTCAGCTCCTTGAATTATTCATTTTAATTCACATAATCTTTTCTGAAAGCAGGATTTTGGTATGTTTCATTTAGTTTAAATTAAGTAAACTTGTTATCATTTCCATTTTTGCTATGATCTTACAATTCATCAAAATGAAAATAAACAAACTGAAATTACATCATCTCTTAATAGTGCTGTGACTATCTGATGAAGACATCTGTTAATTATCATACACAAAAGCAATATTAAGCCTGCCATTATCTATAGTGTTTGTTATCTAGAATGTATCTTAAAATTTAAAATCTCTTTAATGACATATTTATTCTTATTCCTCTAGGTAAACAGCTACCCATTTCTAAATCCTGTCATTTGGAATATAAAAGATTTCCAGCCCTACTTGCATAAGACATCTCTTAACATCTTACCTTAATATTTGACCCAAGCAAGTTCTATTTCATTTATATTACCTTAGTTATTTTGGATCTCTAACATATAACAATTCCTCTTGCACTTGAAACTTCCCCAGTACAACACATCAACTGATGTTTCTACAATTCCCAAACAGTGCAACCCTTCAAAGTTTGTTTGATATTCTATTTTATTTCTGTTCTTCTAATTATATCTAGTTTACCATTCTGCACTAGTTGCTCTAGCTTCTTGATTTTGTTTTTCAGGTTTTTGGCATCACAGTTGATTTCCTCTGACCTCATTTAATTTCTTGGAGCATAATTCTTTCACCATAATTCTTTCATCTAACGATCTAATTGGTATTAAAAGCTGATGAATTCAACTTTATTGAACTATTTTGGTTCAACTGATCCAATTCCTAATGCTTCAGGTCACAATTTAAAATATTTTCATTTTAAAATGTTTTATAACATTAAATTAAATGAAATTTGAATTTATTCTTGAAAATAAAAGAAAATTAACAGTCCATGCTAACTAGCAGATTTATTTTTAATAGCTAACAGCACTGTTCTTTATTCTCCATGTTTAAATGGTAAATTTTTGTTTAACTTCCCAAATCACTACAATAAGCAATTTTAAAAAAATGAAATATCATAAATATCTGCTCTGATCATGAAAATATACTTGAAACAAATAAATGAATTTTTAATACCTTATTAGAATATCAAACGAAATGTCATAGAAATATGATTCTGTTTGCATTGATTTTAGTTTGTATGTACTGAGCTTTGCTGACAGAAAACCATGTTATGAATGAACTGGCTATGGATAAGCAGTACTCTCTGGGTAGGAAAAGGAGCCATTGTCCTTACTCTCACACAGTCTCAAAAGTTTTGGGTAGCAGCAAAGTCCAAGTGATGAATTGAGCAGAGAAGGAAGTTGAAGAGCCTTCCGACCTCCCGCTCTCCCCTTCTCTACTAGTAAATGAAAGATTTATGCCTCCCTTAAGAATTGCATCATTTGCCATAGAGGAAATAAAAAACTCTGACATAGACTAGAGAAAACAACATTATCAGAAGCAGCAGCTATTCCTGAATTTAAAGGATTGCAGCATGCAGTCCTAATTTGTGGTCTTTATTCAGAAGTGTATACAAGGGTTCTGACTACTGCTAAATTGTAGTTATACACAGATATTTTGGATTTAAAGTGTTGCTTCAGAATACTTTAGGATTTCCATGAGAGTATATAACACGCAAGTAAGAAACCAGACAGACAAGAAAACAAGATTTTTGAGGAAGAAAAGTGACTGATGAGACAGTGACATGAAGAAAAGAAATTCACACCACAAATAATCTATCTTGGATTATATAGTATAGTTTAATTTGACTGTACAGACATATCTGCTTCATTAATGAAGTCATTAAAAGTATTTCTGATACCATCCATACATTGCTGTTGCTAGAGAAAATACTGAAAACTAAATAACAAAGCACATTATCCAAGGATTCAAATGTGTTTCATTCACTGTGGAAGAGACATATGGGAAGTGAGAAGTGTCTGAGCATAGTATGGAATAGTCTGTAAAGAAAGTAATGATAGAATAAAAAATAGTTTTATAGTGATATTTGCCCACAGTAAAATTATATATACACAATACTTTCAGACAGTACATCCTGATGTTTTAATTCCCCCAAGATTTCTTGGTTTCTGTCTATAGGGAAAATATTAATCTGCAATCTACCATGGCCTCTGGCAAGTACCTTTAATTCTTATGATCCAGTGAATGCCTGAAGTAAAATATATTACTAATTAAAAAAAAAAACCAAACAATTAAGAATGATACAGAGGAAAATGCACTGAGGTTAAAAAAAAAAAAAAAAAGAAAAAGCCCTATAATCTAGCACAAAAGAGAAACACATTTAAACAAATCAGCAAAACTCAGCTATAAAGTAAGGTATGTATTAAACATATCAAGGGCAACCTGCAGAAATTAAATTTGTCAGCAGAAAAAAAGTCACAAAAGTACAGCATTAAAAATTTAGCTTGATGCAATTCCATACAGAGGTTTAAACAAATACACCTGGGATTTCAAAAATTAGTGGAATCTGGGTAAAAATGCGTTAAAAATTATATGTTTCTTCTTCAAGTGTTATGGTTCTATATCCGAATAAAAGGTCTCCAAGCACAAGACCCTTTTGGAAAACCTTGAAGACCATTTTATGCTTTCTTATTTTCCATTAAAATGGACTTAGGAATGTAAAATATTTATATATTGGTCACCATCTTGGGAAAATCAAATGAACATTGTTTTGGATATAATTAACATTTAGTATACTGTTTATCCCCACATCAATAATTTTTATAGAGCCTCAAATAAATTATTTGACTTTAGTCCATCACTGAACTTAACACAGAACTAGGAAATTGTATTTGTTATTATTATAAGTTATAGCAAATTATTCTATATTGTGACTGTATGTTTTTTGTGTAAGTACGTATATGTATAAGAGAAATATGACTTTAGAAAAGTTCATTGCAATATTGGTTCTCCATTTTCTGCAATGGCTAAGGCTCACAGCCTGCTTTAAGTTATTGACACACCATGATCCTCTGATCCTTCAAATTGACATTTCTTTTCTGTCATTACTGTTTTCAAAAGTGTAATTTCTGTAACAAAAATAATAGTGCATACTTACATAAGGTCAGGATGTGCCTGGCACATTCCCATTGACATCCTCCTCAGGGAAACATCAGTCCCTCTCCCCTTTCTCACCTTCCCACCAGGTGTAAGAGACCCCAGCCTTCTGTGCTACACTGGCAGAGCACCCCTCTTGCCCTCATTGCCCAGACATACTGCCGCCAGTGACTGCTACTGAGAGCTTCATTTCCACAAACTTAAAGCTTCCCACTTAGTGGTGTTGGTTGAATTCCTCTTCAGCTCATCTGCATGAAATTAAAGTAGCAAATAAATGGAAAAATCTAGGCTTAGGGGAGAAGGAGTTTATATATAAAAACCTTCATGCAATTGATTTAAGGATAATATCCATTTATCCAGTCTCATGAAATCAAAAATGTCTAAATTGTGAGGAATTACTTTCTTTATTCTCAGCTCTTCTGATTTCTGTGGTGATCACAGTCTTGACAATGTCTTTTATGAGTTGCTTTTTACACTCTAACAATACAATGTTTAGCTAACTGTAAAATGTAGAGGCCTTTTTTCTTTAATTCAGTTACTCTATGACTCCCCCCTAAATACCAAGTTCAATATATTCAATTCATTCGTCATATGAAGTACAAGAAAAGACAATGAGTTTTACGTGTGTAGTACCTTGCACAGTACAGTAATATTCAGAGTTAATCTTATTCAACAAAATCAGGATAGTACCTATTTATTCAGACCAAACAATTTAACACAGGATTAATTTAAAGTATTAATGAAGAATGATTTCATTAAGTCAACAGATTTTCTGCAAGTGTCCTCATTTGTAATGGATGAATTTATGTTATTGCTTCCTCTTTGCTTCATGGGCAATGACTGACTTACTGACTTCATGTCTTGTAATACATATGATATCAGTTCATTCTTCTAATGATCTGAGCAGCCTTTTCCAATCCTACTGTTCTTGCATATCACTTTGTTGCTCAAAGCAGTGAAACGCTTGTTTTGTTCCAGTTGAATGTCTAAAGTGTTTTACATGACATTTACATTTAATGAAATGTTGTATTACTTGAATTACATGAAAAGAGCATTAGGAAATACAAATGCAAATCTTAACTCCCAACAACAACAGACAACAGTCATCTAAGCACCTAGTACAATAGCATTTCTGCCCCGAGCCCTCAACTGAAGTAGAACTGAGGTAACAAAATTAAAAAGTAGTATAAAAAAACCATCTTGCTTCACTGATTTTGGTACTTGAGAACCATAAGAAAACATGATGCTTAAAGGTTTCTATTATGTAGAATTAGAGTCCCTACCATTTTGTCTGAGCACCTAAGTCACACCTAAATCCTTCTGTTTATTCTTTCTTTGGACGCAGGACTCTTACATTCTTTTAGGTTATTTTTCTAGATTAGAGTAGCTTTTCCAGAACATATTTGTGATGACTTTAAATTGAAATTTCCCACATCTAAGCAAGTCCATTATAAATTAAGTTCATTTTATGTACAGTCATTTTCTGTTTCCACCTGATTTTTTGTAGAAAGAAAAGTGAGGTCATGCCAGTACTCAAATACACAACAATGTCCACCTTTACATTATCTTTTATATGTTCTGACTTTTTTTTTTAATTTTGCCAAATCCAGACCTGCCTTAATCCAAAATTCAGTTACTGTATTCTGTTTTCAAATTAAACGTCTAAGAAGCTCAAATGGGTTACCAACTCAGGCACAGAACAGTTAATATGGATATATGTCTTTTGGATGAGCAAACGTTTGACTTAGAACCCAGCACAGGTCTGTTTAAAAATGTTATGCAGATGTCTTTTCAAATATAAAAACCTGTAAGGAAGGGGTTAATAATCTTAGCCTTTGAAACAGCAGTGTTTCCTATACAAAACTCTAAAAAGATACATCCAGTGATTTGTTATTAACTAGAAGCAGCACATAATTTTTTTTTCTGCTTTAAACAATAAATCCTGATCTCACGTACCCTTGGATGTGATTTCAAAATTATAAAAATGTTTTAAAAATTTTTTAAAAATTTTGAAATAACTCTATGTTTATCTGCCAGTAGAGGCATCCTCACTGAACTATAATTTAGTTACTCTTTTTCTAATTTTTTATTTGAATTCTGTTCATCTGAGTCTCATTTTCAAGTCTAGGCTTTCAATACAGTACCCCACGGCCTCCTCCTGGAGACATTGGTGTGTTATGGCCTGGACAAGTGGTCTGTGCAGTGGGTGAGGAATCGGCTGGCAGGATGCACCCAAAGGGTGGTGGTAAATAGCTCTTTTTCAAACTGGCAACCCGTTGCAAGTGGGGTCCCCCAGGGATCGATATTAGGCCCAACACTATTCAATATCTTCATAAGTGAGCTGGATAACGGGACAAATGTAGCCTGATGAAGTTTGCAGATGACACCAAATTGAGTGGGGAAGTAGACACTCTGGAAGGGAGAGCCGCCCTGCAGGAAGATCTGGATAGGCTGGAAGAGTGGGCTAACAAGAACCTTATGAAGTTTAACAAGGACAAGTGTAACTTCTTGCACCTGGGAAAACATAATCCAGGAGTGCAACTCAGACTGGGATCCACCTGGCTAGAGATCAGCTCTGTGGAAAGGGACCTGGGGGTCCTGGTGGACAGGAAGCTCAATATGAGTGAACAGTGTGCTGCTGCAGCCAAGAAGGCCAATAGGATGCTGAGTTGCATCAAAAAGGGCATCGCCAGCAGAGATAAAGAAGTCATTATCCCACTCTACTTGGTGCTTGTCAGGCCACACCTGGAATACTGTGTACAGTTCTGGTCCCCGCTGCACAAAAAAGATGTGGGCAGGCTGGAGTGGGTCCAGAGAAGGGCCACCAAGATAATCAAGGGTCTGGGAAGCCTGGCCTATGAGGATAGGCTGAGAGAGCTGGGCTTGTTCAGCCTTGAGAAAAGGAGGCTTAGAGGTGATCTCATCACCATGTACCAGTACTTAAAGGGTGGCTACAAAGAAGATGGAGACTCCCTTTTTACAAGGAGTCACTTGGTGAGGACAAGGGGTAATGGGTACAAGTTACTCCCAGGGACATTCCAATTGGACACGAGAGGAAAATTTTTCACAATGAGAACAGTCAATTATTGGAATAATCTCCCCAGGGAAGTGGTTGACTCCGCCATGCTGAACACTTTTAAGACTCAGCTGGACACGGTGCTGATCTAGATTCTATCTAGATTGTGCTAGAAAGGTTGGACCAGATGATCCTTGAGGTCCCTCCCAACCTAGTATTCTATGATTCTACGATTCTATGATTTTTTTTTTTAATTACCTTTCTTCATAAAGCACATTCCTGTTATACTTTCTAGCTAAGTTAGGCAGGAACTATTGCTTGGTACCAGGACCTGTGGATGGCTAACCAAGGATGACAAAAGAAGCTAGAGAAACACCTACTTAGATTACCATAGTAACATACATCTAGAATGGATAAACATCTAGGACATTTTTCACTATGAAAACTAAAGCACAAAGTCAATTAGTATGCTTCATGCTATGGAGATCTACATATTGTAAGATAGATCAATGCTATTTTCCTTTTTACCTGCAGTTAGTTATGGCTGATAAAAATTTAGAAGTTTTTGTTTATAGTTTTTCTTCCAGATTAAAAAAAAAAAGAAAATAGGTTAAAATGTGGGGGAAACAAAATTAGCTCTACAGATCATAGATGTGAGTTTTGAGAAATAACTAGAAATAACCAGATGCTTTTTTTTTTTTTTTTTTTTTAATTTACCTTTAGGTAATCCATAATACAAATGTACAAGCCTGTTGGAGATGAGTTTACCATATTTCCTCTAATGACTTTTAGCTCTTTTGGTCAGAGGAACGCATGTCTGCATCAGTCTGCCCTTACAGGGCTTCCCCTACTGAGTTCTGAGTGCACATCTGACAGATGCTCTTGCTCTCACAGAAGGGGGGCTGCTTCTGTGCAACTGCTTGTTCTTCGACCTGGTCTCAGCACTAAGCCTCTGCTTTAATGGCAAGGATCAGCCCGCTCCATCTCACATATGCCTTTGTGGTAACTCTGCTGCTATGCTGCAGTCTCAAAACAGTGCCTTACTCACGTTATGCAGTATTCCATGACACAATGTATAATTTCATTATGGCACACATTGCTACAGGATGTTATGGAAGCTAATAATTTAAATTGATTTTAAAAGCTGTTAGGAAAATTCATGGAAGAATAGGCCACTGAGGTCTATCAAGTGTAAAAATGCAGACTCTAGAAGAGAAAGTCTTAAGCCATAGATGACTGAGACAGAGAAAGTAGTTTCACCATATACTTCTTGTGTTCTTAATTACTATTTGCCCCAGAATATACTGTTGGCCGTAGTTAGAGACAAAATACTGAACTAGAGAAACATTCATTCTTGTCAAAATGGCTTTCTGATGTTGTTTAGATTACAGCATCAGGTAGGGTTGATCTTTTTCAAAGCAGAAACTTTCTTTCCAGTGATGCTTGCATACTACTGTTTAAATTCCTGCATATTTTTTTTTACTTTGTTTCATTTATATACTTCAAACCAAGCAGAGACCTTCAAAATTTATGATTCACATTCATTTTATAATACCATAATCTAATACTAGATTGCAGTTATCATTGACATGTTTAATTCACCTATAGATTCAACACAGCTTCCATTGGAAAAAAAAAAAAAAAGAAAAAGAAAAAGTAAAAGCAAGTTGGGAAGATAATAAATTGGGCATATCTTTTTTTAATGTGTCTGAATTATACACTGAATTATATAATCATATGTACAATAATATAATATAATACTGAATGATACAATCTAGCCAAACTTAAAAAAAAAAAAAAAAAGATTGTATATTTACCAGGTCATACAGTAAATATTGTTGTGCTTTGCAATTGAGCAAGTCCATTCTTCTTCACCTTCTAACGTTCTAAAAAGGTGGCCCAAAGCCACTGCTGTCTCTTTTGTGCTACTCTTAATAGCATGACAACATGTCAAGCCACGCTGACAAGAGTGGAACAGAGTCCAAAGAAGAATTAATCCTCCTGTGGCAAAGACTGCATGCAGACTTATTTTCTAGGATGTGAAGATGGAGTACTTACTTTCTTATCATTGTCTACATGCTTAGCTTCTCCTTCTCTGATAACTGAAAGTGTAGTGAATAGCTGTTGTCTGGCAGTAACTGTCTCCTGATGTTTTACTGAAACTCAGTTGGGGTATGCATAGGATTTTAAGAGCCTGAAAGCATTCTTGGGTTTCCTAATTACAGTTATATCTAGTGGAAATGTTATGTTCCACACATACAGCTTGTAAGTCACATCAGTAGCAAGACAGTGATTTCTGTTCATTTGCATCACAAAGCAGACAAAAAATTTCCAGATGTGCTTATATAGAATCATAGAACAGTTTGGGTTGGAAGTGACCTTAAAGATCATCTAGTTCCATCCCCTCTGCCATGGGCAGAGACACCTTCCACTAGACCGGGTTTCTCAAAGCCCCATCCAACCTGGCCTTGAACATTTCCAGGGAGGGGGCATCCACAACTTCTCTGGGCAACCTGTTCCAGTGCCTTGCCACCCTCATAGTGAAGAACTATGAAAAGCTTCAGGACTTTTGTTGAGCATCACATCCAAATAATTAAAAACTACCATGTATCAAGCAGTGTTGAGTCACTACCCATTTTATCATTTACTTCTAGGATATAGCTCAATATGTATGAAAATAAGGTCTTAATTGCAAAACTGTCACTCATTCTGCCTCTAACATGTTTTGTTGGAACTACACATATAAACGTGCAATATGTTCCAAACAATTAAATATTAGCAGTTAGTATATAAGCGGGGTGGTACCTTAGTTTTACTTATTATGAAGCAACCCTTTTGTGTGATAGTTAAATGACAAAAGTAATGATGATTATAGACTTGTTATAAACAGGAGATGCCTCTGGATAAAATAATTTCAGTTGCACTACTTTTGTAACTAGGTGTGTGTCACCAAACAGCACACTAACACTGGGACCTTGGCAGGGCAAACTGGTAATAAGTAAAACTGTAAAGTCAGAATTTCATAGGGGCATCATATGCATTTTGGGGCAATAAGACAAAAGAAAATTTCACTTATTTACAGACCTAAAAAGCTTTAGCAACTTAAGGCTCCTCTTATTGCATTAATTTGCTTTGTGAAAGAGATGAAAAATTGCCTTGAAACACTTCCAGGTCAGAATGGTGAGTGTAATCATGAAACAAATTTATTTTCTGTCTTAATCTAGTCTAATGTTTCTAATGTCCGTTTTAATTTAGCATTATGTTCCAAGACATTTTTACTGGAATTGAACTAGGAATATTGGGAAGGGTGTTCTGCGCTGGAGAGGGGTGTGATGAGAACCAGCCAGTGCAGGGCTTTTTCTGGATCTCAATAAAAAAGGCCCGAAAACAAATAACTTAATAAGATATTTAACTGCGTTAAGAAGTCAGAATAAGAAAGGGAACACAGGTAGTGAGTAAATCTTAGATCCCATCAGATCCTGGGCACCTGTGTTTGTGCAGCATTGGGGAGATCCTGGTTGGATTTTCCCCCGGTGCACTGTGCAGAGCAGAGCGGATCCTGACCACAAGCGAAGCTCTCCCTTTTGGTCCTTTCAGCTACTCTCTAATTTACTCACAAGAAAACTCTATGCCTAAAAGATGTTCTCATGAGAACTTGTTACTGCACTGTTTGACAAAGGCAAGGCCATGCAGGTAGCTTAATCACTGGTACCAAATGGGAGCTACCTGTAGACTCCTCTGTTACGGTGAGCTGGCTGAGCTCATCCTGTGGCCAAGGGATGTCAACAGCACAGCATAGGCCTGAAGACCACTCTGGACATGCAGCACGGTGCAGCACGGGCTTGCGCAGGTTAGCTGTGATGTGGGTCACTAGTTCCTAAATGTGCAACGGGCTCCTGATCAAGATCAATACGTTCCACTCCTTGCTACAGTTTACCTTTCCCAAAGATATTGTAAGTTACAGATTGTATTAATTGCTTACAGGTTTCTCAAGACCTAAGTAGTAGCCCCAGTAGAGCAGACATGGCCTGTCCAAGATCACCAACTTCTTGAATACAATGTCTTCCGCAAGTCTCCCAGTACCAGGCAGGGCGGATGGGGAGTTGCATTTCAGTGAAATTCACAATACTGACTTTTTAAGAAAAATGAAATAGTAGTGGCAACAGGATACTACATTTTATAAACCAGAATAAACTGCACTTCCACTCAAGTGGGCTGTTCAGACTTGTAGAAGAGAGAGTCAAATGAGATGCTAAAGTTGTATTGAATTTAATCATCCACTGTTTAATAAATAAACAGAACTTAACATATTATGAATATTGATATTGGACTGTTTATTGTAATTATAATACCAAGCTGAAAAATATAAAGTCACTGTGTAAAATATCAATCTTTATCTTCCTTTATTGAATGTTCATCACATTGTTAATGTGCAGAAACAGCTTTACTGTACTGTGTCATTTTACGAAACTAAGCTTTGAAAAGTCATATATAAAGGTCTGTGGAAAAAAAGCTGCAATTATTTACTTTGCTACTACAAATTTTGAATTTTTGAAGCATGAAACTCCTAAACTGAAGACAAAACACGTTCCCCACCTGTTCCGATCCATTGTTGGGGGAGGTTTCGATACGATCCCAAGGACAAGATTAAGATGCAAACGAGGTCAAATGCTGTACAACTTTTTGACTCTTTTTGACTTTATTTTGGTGAACGAAGGGGTGAGGACCGGGTAGGGAGATGGGGGGGGGGGGGAAGAGAGAGAGAGAGAAAGAAAGAAATGAGCAGAAAAGCAGGTGAGAGGGAAAAGAGAGAAAGAGGGTACTCAGGCGGGTGAGAAGAGGGCCACGTAGGGGAACTAGCTACCGCCATTCCAGGTCCGGCGTTATCCCGTCGATCAAAGGTCCAGTCGGTCCAGTCTCTGTGTCCACAGGAGCAGCTTCCAAGGAGTGCACGTGGTAGAAGGAAAAGAGAGGGGGCGAGGTCCAGCCTCTGTGTCCACAGGAGCAGCTTCCAAGGAGTGCACGGGGTAGGAGGAGAAGAAAAAGACAGCCCTCAAAAGGCGCACACGGTCCTTTTATAGGGCCATGCACATGCGCAGAACGGGTCTGCGTACATGCAGTTTGCGCTTCTGCTTTTCTCATCCTGGTGCTGGTGCAGGCGTGCGTGCAGTCCACAGCCCCGTCTTTCGCGTCCTGGCCTCTGCTTTTTGCGCCCTGGTCTCTGCGCAGGCGTACGTGCAGTTCATGGTCCCGCCTTTCGTGCCCTGGTCTCTGCGCGGGCATCCTGTGGTGGTTTCGTCAGGGGCTGGATGTCGAAGCCAGAAGATGGCGGTTGAACGGCAATGTTGAGACAATTCTGGTTTCATAACAGTCCTCGACACCACCTCCTAGTCTGTAGAAAGCTGTATTGAAACTCTTTGAAACTAATGGAAAGACTCATATTTTATCCAATAGTGTCTGGTTTAAGCCATCAGAAAATTATCTGTCTTAATTGAAATCTGGTTTTAGACACCAAATATCATAAACTATATAAAGCAAGGTACAATTATTCCAGCCCACTTGCGGAAGGAGAAAGAAGTAATGGATGAACTCTGCTTGCACTAGATCTTGTAGCATAACATCTTTTCTCTAAGGAACAGTATTTCCATTTCTAGATACCACTTCAGTTAAACTAAGGCCTGTAGTGACAGGACAAGGGGCAATGGTTTTAAACTGAAAGTGGGTAGGTTTAGATTGGACATAAGGAAGAAATTTTTTTATGATGAGGGTGGTGAGGCACTGTAACAGGTTGCCCAGAGAAGTTATGGAAGCTCCATCCCTGAAAGTGTTCAAGGTCAGGTTGGACGGGGCTTTGAGCAACCTGATCTAGTGAAAGATGTCTCTGCCCATGACAGGGGTGTTGGACTAAATGAACTTTGAAGGTCCCTTCCAACCCAAACCATTCTATAATTCAATGAATTTTTTCTCTGGTTAAGTAGTAACAACTACAACTTTTAATCTAGGTACCTTGGGTGCTTTTCCTGGTTTCTTAATAAAGTATGGTAGAATCTGTTTAAATAAAATCTACCCCATTCTTATCCTACCATCCCTTTTGTCTTTTCTATGATTTCCAGTGAATTTGCACTTCACTGATCTTTTACCAAGCATTCCACTTTGGTCCATGACTCAGGGTTTAATCATCAGATATACGTAAGTTGTGATTTGTTTTAAGGTTGACTAAGGTAAAGTGTTGGTCAGCTCTGCTGCCAACAGGAAAACCGATTAAAAATAAGGATACTGTGCTATCTGCAACCTGATTATGCATCCTTATAAAAAGAAAGTATACAAACCATCCAGCAATAAAAGAGGTAAACATCTCGGCTAGTGTAATATATAATAGACACATTGTAAAATCTTAGTGTACTTTCTTTTAATATTTCAGGCCAGTACAGATCTTCACAAGCAGAATATTTTTTTCCTCTTATTTATAGTAAATATTTTTTTTAATTTTTTGCTTTCTCTCCATTTGTTATATGTCAACTAGGATAAACCAGATAGACAATGCATTAATAAAGAACTAAGTTAACTGTGAAATTCCCTGATTAAATCAGTTCCACTATGTTTTCTCCTAGTTCATTTTCCCCCACCTTGAATAGCTATAAAAGTTCATGCAGTTTTGTAACTCACTCCAAGAGATCTCTGACAATTTTAGTGTAAGTAAGTTCAACTCAGTACTCTCAGTTGAAGTTCTCTTGGATTTATGGTTGGAGGTTAGCTTCAAAACCTAACACTGCACTTCAAGGCAGTGAAGAATAGTCTGGCATAGATACTTGCAAAATTCAGGGCACATAATACATAAAGAAGTATTATAAAACATATAAAGAAGTAGAAGTATCTCCAAAATTTCTGCATCCTGTTTGGAAACGTAGCTCTACAGAGTAGTGCTCCAGCACAGAGGCGGCACAGAGCCAGAACCAAGTGAGCAAATAAAGGAAGCAGGAGTTAGGTTGTAGAGAGAAAGGCAGGATAGAGGAAGTCAGGAAACAGGCAGATCTTCTATTAATTTCTATTATCAGAAAATAATTGCAGTTCAAATCTTTAATTACTCTTTAATCATTTATTAATCTCGTTGGTTTTAAACATTGTCAAATCTGGCAATTTACGTGCATCAATAGGACCAAATCAGAGGCCTAACATAGTCAGAATTAATTTGGATCTAATACTGTCTGGTCTGATATGACAAAGGTAGATTCAGATTAAGCACAAGCCTTTCCAGAGACTACAGTATTAACTTGATTCATGCAATTGACAATCATGACTGAGCATATAGCACTATCAAATGTTAAAATAAAAAATTAAGTGGACCCCCCAGTTGTCTCCCTTTGTAGGCCAAACTAGAAGCAAATGTGACCACCACAATCCAGAAGAAAGAATATGCATATGGTGTCAGGCAGACAGGATATGAGGCTGCAGTGATATCTTGAGACAGGCTGCTCTGTTTTCATATTCTGGCCAAACTCTTGCACCTGGAGACGGGTCTGTGGGAAGGCAAAAAATCTCTGTCCTTTGACACATGTCCCCCATGACAGGGACAGAACACTTATTTCCTTAGAGCAGGCAACTTTTCAGGGCATTTTTTGCAAAATGGGCTTAAAATGCCAGATCATGTTTCTTCCAACATTATAGCCATGCTTGATACCTGAGAATATGGAGCTGTACATCCAGAGAAAGATGGAAGAGACACTCAGCAAAAGCTATCACTGTCACTGCATCTTCAGAGTCTCTTGCTACCATTCCTCTTCCAAGCTGGTATCCATGTTCTTCAAATAATAATGCCAGGTTACTCTGCATCTTCCAAGAGCCTTTCTCTCCTTTCTCTCTTTTTTTCACGAGTCTCCCCATAAATCTCCACAAGAGAATGGACAGCTCTCCAGAACCTATTCCCTTAAAGTACCATATCCTCCTCAAGAGTTGGAGTAGACCACCAAGAATGAAGCCATTCCTAGACATCCACTACATATTTCCTGCAGATATGTGAGGACGAAATAGTGAGAAGGTATTGCTATTTCCTCATCATTGGAGGATATCTGGATAACAGGAGAGAACATTGTCCTTGAGGGTCTGAGAAGCCACAATGCATGGCACCATTCCCAAACATCATCCTCTTCACAGTCCTGATTCTGCAATAGTCCCATTTTTGTCTTGAATGTACTCTCTGAAGACTGTGTGGAGCTACAGATAGGATGGGTCATCAGGTGTTGGCAAGGTACCCTTGTGCTAGCCACAACACTGTGATGTAAAAGAGTAATTTTTTTTCTCTGTAATGAATTAATCTCTGAAGTGTGGGAAGGCCAAGCTGCCAGAGAGAATACAGGCTTTGAGAACTAAATGCAGGAGGTGTGAAAGAGATTAACAGTGAGAGAAAAAAATAATAATCAGAGGGGTGCTCTGCTGTTCCCAGTAGAGTAGGAGAAAATTTAGGCCAGAGTTTCTGCTTTAGTTTCTCTGAAAGAAAATCATGGAATTCTCCCATTTCTCCAAGTTTGAGGTTTATCTTTGGCTATAAAGCACTCAGTTGCAGAATATAAACATATACAAGTCAAATTCAAACAACCCAATTGTTTCTTTAAAGCTTGTTTGTCAAAGAAAGTAGGTCCTAAGTTAGTCTAGCTAAAGAAATTCAGAGGCTAATTAAAACTCTTCACTCTACTTTTAAACTAAATCCTGAATGGGATTTCAGGTTTAATGATTTCAGAAAGCAACATAAACAAGAAATCAACAATTCTGAAGAAAAACTCATTGAGGAAAATCTGTATGTGTTACTTAGCTTTGCATTCAGAGCTGAAGGAAAAGATTGGGGGACAGTAAGGAATAGATTACCTCATCCCTTACCTCCTTGTTAAAAATCCCTATCTCTATAAATCAAGAAAAGTTTGTACTGAGCGGCAAGACGTGCCATTTTTCTGCCCTTTTACACAAACTTCATAGTCAGACCACTCCTCAAATAAGGAAGACCAAAGTTAAGTCCCCTTTTCTTGCCAACAAGCCTCAAAACTGTATCTTTCAGGAACATCTGAAATGGACTTCTTAGTCCATTTTCTCCATCCCATCTCCACAATGGTATTCAAAGCTTCAGGCTATAGACGTGTAAATACAAATGTCTAGATATCAGCTCCTATTGTAAATAGTGGAATACTGATTAATATAGTTAATCTTGTCTAGACAGCTGTTCATCTGTTCAAACATAAGCACCTTCTTCAGGATGAGGTGAAGAGTTCTTCCGTTTTACTCACTGTTTTCTGTTGTCTACAACATACTGTGTTGCCTACAACTCTCACTTAGACATCTAAACTTAGATACCCACACTTTGTTATTGAATTCTGCCCTTATTGTGAAAGATATCTGGTTTTGTAGAAACTAATAAAATATGTACTGTTCTCGGGAAGGATTTAAAAGTATGAGAGTTGAGAACACTACTCTCAAAAAGGATGAAGGGCCTCAACTGCTTTGAGAAAAATTATTTTAACATTGAAATTGAACATGAAGTCAGGTGTGTGTATCTGCTCTAAGCAAACTCTGTATGGACTGGGTTATCGTGTCCGCTCATCGTCTCTGCTACCTCTTAAACTTAATCTGTCTTTAGGCTGTTTCTGGCAAAATAACTCACGGATGAAGGTTGTATTGAATTAGAAAGATCACAGAAAGATCAAACGACACACAAAAAATCTCCAAAACCAACTCCCCCAAATCCCCTCTAAATTCAGAGAATTTTCTTATTCATTCAATCCTATCAAGTTATAGTCCATATTATAAAGGCTTTTAGTATTATTGGTTTTGCAGCTTCCTTATTTTTGGAGTGCATTTTGGGAATAATGGAAAACTGTGGAAAATAGAACACACAAAGTAACTGGAGAAAAACCTTGCTTCTTACCACGTGTATAATTATTTCATTGAATACAACCAGTATTCACACGTCATTGATGTTAAAATATATATATATATGTACTTCTCTGAAAACTTGAAATGTGCATCAAATAAAGCAAAGAGCGTGCACTGAATATTCTACAACACTGAGAATAAGATCTGGGCAGGTTCTCTCTTCTGCTCATTTCCACTTTGTCTTCAGACCAATTGACCATAGCTGTAAGATAAACTGCTGCTTATGAAGGTTTCCCATTTCCAGATGCTAAAAGTGCAGAACATCAGTCTAACACTAACTATGTTCAGAAAGAAGGAACTATATTATTACTGTTTGGTCGTCAAAGAGAATCAAATCTATCATAATACTGATTGGATTAATCAGACCATCCAGAATTTATGAGGTTTGAATGCAAATAGCTCCACCACTATTTTGATCCTAAGATTTAGGAAAAGAAAAAAATCTCTCAAAAGCAAAACTGTACATCTTATCTTCCTAGTTTGTTTTTTTCCTTTTCTGTTTTACATATTCCATGTACCAGTAGCAATAAGTTTCTTCTGTCAATGCAATATCAAACTCCAGCATGGTTAGAATACTCAGTAACTCCTTTTCTTTTTTTCCATTATTCTGGGACTGTTTATGCAATTTTTTAAGATTGGATGCACTAAATCATGTATACTGCATGACATTCTTCACTGTTTTACACATATGAAGTACAAAGAGAAATTACTGAAGAAATATATGCAATATATCCATAAATATAAAACTTTCTGAAAATAGGAAAGTCATTAAGATGAAATGAATACTTTATTGGTGTCAGAGTCCCCAAAAGTTCCCAAAGGCCTTGATGTGAGGTGTGAATTACCCTGCTCAACAGAACTTTTAAGTACTGTACTGAAATAGCTGCTTCTTACATTCATCTTCTGTTCTGTAGCATCTGCTTTCAGTTTAAAACAGCTAAGGTGAAAAAAGGCCTACTTTACAGTGGAGATCTACATTATACACCACTAGAGGTTTTTTCCCTTGCCTGCATGTTATATACAGTAATGCATACATGCAAATGAGAAGACCTATCTGACATGATTCTTCAGCATCATATAATATAATGTCAGGTGAATCTGCCAACAAGGGCTTGGGTGAGAAAAAATCAAAGGGAAAAAAAAAAAGAAATAAAGGCAAAAAATAATTTTAAAATCACTTTTATTCTTAGATTCTAATTATTAAAGTTCAGGAGGTACTTAATGAACCAAGAAAAAAGGAGGACTGAGCTTTAATAAAAGCAGTAGCTTTTGGTATAATAGTTTTACTATTATAGGAAATATATTCAAGAATTCTGTAATACATATCAAAATATCATCACATCTAGAGCTTCTTGCAGGCAAAGGCACTGGCTTCACTGCAGTATTATGAAGGTAAGACATGTTTCTTAAAGAGTTAAACAACACGGTGTCACTGTTTACCCTGGATAAAGTAGAGGAGGTCAGTGCCCACTCACTGCCCTCTCATACAGATGAAACTGACAGACACTAACATTTCTTTGAAAAATTATGTCTGTCAGGGTTGAAAGGCCACATCAGTTATGTACAATAATCACATTTAAATCAGCAGTCTTTTGTTATTTATTTATATGCATCACAGAATTTGTTTAATCTATTTTAGGGTTTCAGTTTTCATTTCTATACTTATATGAAAATGGCAACATTTATTTTTAATCTTCAGCAGCTCTGCCATGTTTCATTTCCATGTACTAGAAGTACAGAAAAAACAAAAAAAAAAAAACCAAACCACAAACGAAAAAGATGACTATGCCCTGGTTTTTGTAAGCATTGCCATAAACATACAGGGTAACTTGTTATTTCTTCAAGAGGTCTGACCGCAGCCACTCATTCTTCCTCCTGAAAATACTACTAAAACAAATATATATATTCAATCAAAATGTTTAGCAGCTTATTCACAACTGTAAATTAAAATTCATTTCAATGACATAGAAATGTTTTTCTTATACAATTTTATAATTTTAAAATTGATATTATGCTATTGATAGAATGCAATTATTTGGCTGATATTATAAACTCCTACAGAGATGTTTATTGATACTTCTGAAATTACAGAACATGTTGTAAAATACAGAAAGACCAGATCCAATCTCTAAATCCAATATCTGATTGTATAAAAAAAAGTTAGTATTTGTTTGTGCTGCAAATCATAGCACTTACAATAAAATGTCTTGATCCTGGCTAAACCAACAACATTGTTAAAATGAAGCTTGACTGTGTATGGCCAAGGTAGATACAGAAAATGCTGAGAATGCCAAGAAAACAACAACCTTGCATGATGGGATCAACCTCATTTCACAGACTTCTTAACTTTGTTTGGCTGAGCATTTGAAATGATGTCTTTATAGGCAAATCCAGTTTTCTCAACTATAGTTATTTAAATTTTAAGGTCATTGTAAATTTGACTGTCCTTTATGAACATTAAAAATGTGTTAAAGCTCATAGTTGATTTAAACGATTTTGCCATGACTTTTAAAACACTGAGATGAAATTATATGAATGAAAAATGGTTCATCAGTTTAAGTTCACTTAATAGTACCTAGTGGTAGGATACCACTGAAGAAAACTGCTAATTGCTAATCTTTGAATTTTGCATGCCTATGTGAACCTCTTAGACTACTAAACTTTCAGATCATGTTATACAGAATGATCTAAAACTAAATATAAAGGGAAATGGGCTATACCATCATACTCCTTATTCAAAATGCCAATTACTTTTGACTAGGCAAGCATTCATGTTTCCCATAGACAAATACATTTGCCCAGTGATCCCTCACATATAGGCCTGTGAGTCCCTCCAGCCAAGCAGGATATTGAACAGTTAATACATGAAACGAGTGCCTGCTTACTCCACAAAATTCATCCAGCTACCAGGGAAGATCTTGCCTCCTAACAGAATACAGTGTTAAACAGCATCTAGCCAGCAAACAGGGAAGACTGGTGGCTTTATTGATTAGACGAAGATCAAAATGATGATGTGCTAATAGGACTGACCCTCCATCATATTCCTACCAATGGGGTGTATAAACAAAATCTTAAGCAGGTGATGAATACCCACTCTGTTTCTCTCTTTTTATAATTATATAAATATATGTATAATAATTTATGCATATTATTGTGGTAGGATCTGAAATTATTAAATGACAGAAGTTCAAATAGGAAGAGTGGGAAAGAGGTGCCCAAGACGGGTGATAGCAACAACATGAACACAAGGACCATCAAGAATGGGAGGACCAGCAATATAGGGGTTCCTGTTAAAGAAGAAATAGAAGTACTAGGGTCTCTGGGGCCAAAAACTGGAGCCAAAGTGCTACCACCCAAAGGACCTCAGGGGGCTCAGTCCACATAACCATGCCAGTACTGTGCTGGTTGACATGTTTCCTCTCAGTAAGGAGCAGGCATGTTTAGTACTGATTTTTCACTCGGTTACCCAAGTCCATGTAACTGAAGACTTCAACTAAGCAACTGTATGTGATAAATTGCCTAAGAAAGTGTCCATAATGTTGTCATCATCAGGACCGAGTACTTCATGCCAAAGATGTAGTGGCAATTTAGGGAGAAGAATGAGCTACTGAGCTTGAAATCAGCAGAGGTATCCCACAGCATGACTGACCAGCTCTCTTACTGGAGCAGTATTCCCAGCAGACCTAATTATTGTAGTACTACAGATATCTGTCAGACTTTGGGGAAACCATTAATTCTCAGATAAGGAGCATTGCTTCTGTTTTTTTCTTCACTTTTCTTTTGACAATTTTCCTTAGCTGCGGTCTGATGACCACAATGCATTCAGCATTTAATCTGCATGGGTGCTGAGATTGCAGACAGCTCCAGCAAGCAAGCAGACTCTCTCTGATCAGTAGACATTGTCCCTTATTATTTCAAGTGGTCTCCCTTAGGGGCCAGGATGGGGCAGGGACGTTGTTTTTTCTCCTCTTTCTTTTAATATTAACTGTGTTTAAGGGCTCACACTTTCACAGCAATTTCTCAACACAAAAACAGTGGAATTGACTTGTTCTCCCAAATAGTTTTCCTTTTGAAAATATGGTATTCTTGCATATCAATATATATGTTAGGTCCGTTTTTCAGAATATTTGAACACTTTCAATTGCCTTTGACGTCTAGGGAAAGTGGGATTCTAAAAGCTTCTGAAAAATCATGCAGTTCATCATAGAATAACAACTTTAACTGAAGCAAAATAAATAATATTCTTCCAGCAGTAATATCCTAACAAAGTGGATTATTTCTTTCAAAAATTGCCTATTCAGGAAAAGATGTTTAAGAAATTATCCTGCATATCCTATATAACCATATTTTGGCACTTTGATTTAAATTTGGAAGACAGAATGAGGAAAGAAAGGAGAAGATGTATTGAACACACATCTGGCTAAACACAGCAGAATTAGCCAGTGGAGATGGGGAGTGCATTGCATGGGGCTTGACTGGGTGGTGGAAGAATGAGTAATGAATAGAAATTGATGAGGAATGTTTAGATCTGAAAAGTCAGCACTTAATATGGTGTGGTTTTAGAGAAAGATAGATTATACATGTATGCAATATTATGCAGCTGCATGAACCGTGCAAATGTACATATAATACTCTAGGAGAAAGAACCTAACAAAAGTTTGAGAAATGCTGGTTTAGATGGCTTCCATTTCTGTTACAAACTTATTTATTGACAAACCAATTTGGCAAGCTGAATATAACCCATGTGTAAAAATCCTCAGAGCAGCACAACCTATGATACAGACTGCTTTAATCTTTTTCTGATTTCTGATTCCTTTACTGCACATTGTTACATTCTTTTCAATACCAGTCTTCTCCTTAAAGTAGGAAAAACTATGGGGGGGGTGGTAAAAAGTTATGTTTGTAAAAAGAACCTTAAAGATCTTCTATGCAGCTTGTCTACATCAAAGTCTGCAGTGGCAAAGCAGATTTAAACAGTGTATTGCTTGTATAAGTCATAGTTTAGCTGCACAAACACATGTGGATGATTTCCCTCATTATTTTAATTTTTTTGAGTGGTTTGAGGGGGAAATGCTCAGTTATATCTGAACAATGTGAATGAAGGACAAAATGAAGACTGAACAGCTTAAAGGCAAATCTAAAGGAAGAGTAATACTTTGTGCTTCATATTCATGTTTTATTTGGACTGACTTTTTATTTTAAAGGAATGTGAGTTTTGTAGCTTCTTTATACCTGTATTTAACCTAATTTCTTTTGATAAAGTTTCTCAGTAGTTTTTTATTTTTCTGATATACCACTTAAAATCGTTTGATACCATCTGTGTATCGGCTCTGATTTCTGTTTCTTCTGGCTCTGCTTTTACACTGTTTTCACATTATGAAGGAAAATAAATATTCCAGATCTCAGTAGAAAGTCAGTTTTTGACAGTGCATAAATGTAAATGCACATACTCATTTTAGCACATAATCATATTAAACTCTACATGCAATGTTTTTCTTTAACAATTAGATTTTTAATGACTGTTCCATCAAATTGCATCCATTCTGAACATATACTAACACCTTATTATATGTTTATATTATGGCACTCTAAAAATAACTAACATGGAGGTTATTAAAGTACAAATAATATATAAAACCAGTAGCTCTTAAATATATTACTCACTATAAACAAACAAATAAATAAACTGCTTTGCATAACAGCGTATCCCTTTGAGATAGAAAGCTGCCACCTTGGGAACACACCCATTTAGACTACAGACTGTAACAACTACTCAATTCATGAAAAAAAGAAAACTAGAAGAGAGAGACCAAAAGAGAAAGAAAGAGAACTTCTGTTGAACTTCTTTGTAAATTAATACAAAAATAATGTACAGTGGTCCTAGTGAATAAACATCTCTGTAGAAACATTTGCCTTTAAATCACCATCAATATTTTTTTCCTGAAAATTTTGCCTACTCATAAGGTTTCAGCCTTTACAGAGTAAACAAGAAAGGGAGGCTTGTAACTATGGATCGTGAAAACTGTCACATCATCTGAGAGCCTACCACGTCTCAGAAATAGACACTGAGGAGTGGAATATACTCGCAATTCTGTCTACTTTCGTGAACTACTTCTGCTGTTTTAATATATTTCTATTTAAATATTCTGACATCACAAAGGCTGCTTAAGCAAGTTTGTTATATGTTTCACCCACTCTTCTACTTTCTTTGTGGACATCTAAGGCTAAAGACACAAAGTTCTCATCCTACTTGCTGTGAATTCTCACTGGTATCTATTCTTTCCATACACAGCCCCTGAGGAAGAACAAATTATGTAACTGGGTTGATTTTTCTCTTCAAAGTCCTGTCCAAGTGGTAATTCATAGGAGCTATTCAAAGGAAGTGATCTATAAATAAATTCTTCCCCTCACTTGAATGCAAGTTTTCAATTGCATGGAACATGTATTTTTCCTATAACCTGTTATTTACAGGGCTTTATTTTGTTGTGATTAATAATTAAAACAGCAAGTCTCTCTAAATTATTGTTGTATGTGAAAGGATACGTTACAATGTTATCGTATATCAGGTACAATGAAATAATGTGCAAACAGGAAATTTTCCATATCCACATTCTCATTTATTTCTTTTTTCTTTTAGAAAAGAAACCAGCACATTCCACTTTACTGAGATGAGTTACCCTACTAAGCTTTCAATCCAAGTTAAGTATATTTCTGTATTTTCTTTGTCTTCAGGTTTTTCAATTATAAAAATCCAGATCATAAATACAGAAAAGATAAAGATATTTAGCTATAGAGATGAAGAACTATTAAGACAGCAAAATGAGGCTGCCTTTTGGAGAAGGCATGATTCTAATTAGACAAGTGAAAAAGATCTAGGACCAGATCAATAAACAGGAATACTTCATTCTTTGTTACTGGACAAATTCAAGAGTCTTTATGTGAACATAAATCCCCAGAAGATAAATTATTTCCAGAGGAGAAAACTTACAGCTACGTGTATGTAATATCTGAATTTTACATCACTCCTTTTCATGCTTCATATTATGGAGAGAAGGGGCAGGGGTGACCTAAAAAAGGGATTTCTCCTTTCGGTTGAATCCATTTAGGGCATCTTTATCATCCATTTTTTAAAATATTCAGAATATGAGCTGATCTTGTAAGATAAGCAGAGAAAAGAACATATCTTAAAGCACTTCAGTGAGTATGTGATGAACTAGATGGTTTTTGTTGCAAGCATTTTACAAATATCTAAAGAGATGTTGTTACTCCATATCTCAAATGACACATACATACTACAAAGCTATCAGCTTTTGCATTGCTTTTTTTTCTGTGTTGAAACAGGAAGAAAGAACATGCCTGATTTGCACTGGGGGCTGCAAAATTAATGTGCAAGGGGGTTTTGCAATATCTAACAAATGTTTAGTTTTCCTCAGTATATGTTCAGGAAGATATTTAAACCTTCAATCAAATTGAGTCAAATCTACAGTCTTACTTTTCAAACTGCATGTTTTTTGATCATATGTGAAAGTCTGGGTTTCAGAAGAACTCTCAGGCCACCCAAGAAGATAACTAATGCAACCCAGGAGGCTGTTGGCCACTTTTGCTGCAAGGGCTCATTGCTGGCTCATGAACAGTTTGGTGTCCACCAGGACTCCCAGACCCCTTCTCTGCATAGTTCTTTCCAGCCACCCCTGTCCCACCTGCAGCACGTACTGGTGCCTGGGGTTAAGTTATGTCTACTGAGAGCAGCAGAAAGTAACAGAAAGTAGCAATAGCAGAAAAAACTATTATTACATAGCACATAGATCATGTACCATGCATTATGTGGAGCATAATTTAATGTGACAGCAGCATCTCTACTGACAGATAAAGAATATCACTAAATTTATGCTTACAAAGGTGGAAGAAGATATTAAAATGAGGGACAATGCACCCCAAAAGTCTGAGTTACAGAAACTTAAGATAGAAACTGTATTCAAGAAAACATACAGAATAGTCCTAAAAGATCCTAAACAAACTGAACTTCCTAATACCAAAATACCGTCTCATACTGAACAAAGGAGTTTTCCATTTCTCTGTGAAGAGCAGGTTGTTTTCTTGAAAACACTGAAATAAATGAGGTAACAAACAACAGCATGAATATTAATACACTCAACAGAGAGCTCAACTGTAGCCTAAAGCATTATCAATGACAGAGCTGAAGGAAAGATTAATAGTTCTGACATCACTGGAAGAAATAAGTAATCATCCCACCATTCTCAATAAAAAACATATTCAAATATAAACTGAAGAGGATCCTGAATTTGACAGTTTTACATATGGACCTACAAATCTAAATAGAAATAAAAAGTAAAAAGAATTTTGAAAATTAAATACACAAGGCATAGGTAAAGAAAATATAAACTCATAACCAGGCATTCTGCTATTCTGTGATTCTGCAATCTGGCAGTGATGAAAAGATTAAAATATTTAGGAACAGAATTCAGTAGAAAATCCTTCATGAGCTATAATCTCCTGTTTTTAATCTAGTAAAAGCAAACAGACACAAATCCAGTAAAAGGCATGAAATATTTTCCATGATGCTATTTAAAGAGTCAACTAATAGAAGTTCTTAGATTATGTTTAAGAGTTTGCATCATAATGTGTGAACATTATGTTTCTATTGCCTTGCACTCTAAACCTATCCTAGTAGGGGGCACTGATGTTATACACTATAATGCATTCAAACAGAATAGTGAAAGAGGTCAGATGTGATGCCAGCTGTCTAATCTATCACAATTATCTAATTTTAAACCCTCTTGGCACAAAGTGAGGGAAAATAAATTTTCTATTTACCATTAATTTTCCCACTGAGCATAGCCTGTTGATAAAGAAAGCAAACAAAAAACAGTGTAAATGGATAATAACCTGGCACCATTGATCTAGTTCTGAAGGTTAATTAATCATACACTTGCCTTCAAGTAAGTGTTATATTACAAAGAACCTTATTTCTTGCTGACTTTATCAGTCGGGTACTTTGCCCCCTCAACACCCACAGCCAAGGCAAAGATTTGACTTTCAAAAGCTCCTTAGAAACTCAGGTTAAGAGTCTGCAAAATATCTATAGTTCAGTTCAAATATTTATCATTGCATATCCTGTATTATTTACAGCACTGACCAGAATAGCAGTAGTAGGCTGGTACACATGCGTAAATTCCTTTCACAGTATAGTGCGCTGGGAGGGAGCTGGAGGTCTACTATAGGAGAAGAATGACTCTCACTCATTTCAGTGGCAATAAATCAGTGAAATGAGGATTAATAATTTCTATCTGTAATGCTACTCCAGAATTTCCTTCTGAAGTCATGAACCAGGAAAAGCTCACAGTGTATTGACTCAAGTTACTTGTAATCATGCATTGGATTTTGTTCTCTCTGAAAAGTACATTTATTAGCTAAATCAGAATGGCATGTATATTATTTCCTCACAGAAGTGCTGATGAAGGGTTACGTATATCTTGTTAGTTCAAGTATACTCATAGTGTTGCACCTCTATGTCACAGTCAAATAAAGAAGATAGGAGAGTATTTTTGACACTTAATCAACAGACATACAAAACAATCAAACATCATTAAAAGACACCCAAGAACCTGGACTTAATATAGAAATGTGAAAATGGCACACATCCTATAGCTAATGCAAACATACTGCAGGTTACACTTCCCAGACCTTATTCAGATTGGTTAAAAGCATGCCACCTTTCAATAATTCCTTCTTGATCAGGATTATAAAATTGTATTTATTTAATATCAATTTGCAAACCAATTTCTTCATCCTTCCTTCATTCTAGATTTTATTTTTTCCCCATATATCATAGAAATGTGGCTTAAAAAATTCTTTATGACACAAAATCCTTTGATGCTTTTTTTAATCTTACTCCACTGAAATTACTTGGGAGGATTGTATGACCTAGTCGTCTACAGTCACATGCCTACAGATGCACCCAGTGACTTGCTTTGACTATATTTATCACATATTGCCTTTTATCTCTTCCCTAAGAGAGTGTAGGCTGCCATTTTTATTTACAAGAAAAGGCTCAATCATCCTTTTTATTTTTTAACCATATCCTTGCTGAAAAAAACTGTTGAAAATTGTCATTTCTGTTAGAGCCTCACCTCAGTGCCTTCAATCATTTTAGTAATATTTAGATGCATAATGCATTGCAAATCTACCTAGAACATTCTTCTTGTTTCTGTTGCATGGCAGCAAGGAGCACTGACCCTACTAGACGGTGTTTATTCAGCTTGCAACCTCTTTCAGATTTAATAGGTAATCCTTCATCCAAAAGCAAACAGCTCTTAAATGGCCACAGATAGATCTGCAAAGTGTTTGTTGTCAGCACTACTGCATTCCATTTCATTTATGACCTTCTACAGTGAAAAACTGACTTGATATTCTTCTAAATGCTTAGGCAATAACGGGAGGAGAAACCAGCCACAAGATCCTGTGCCACTATAAAGTGCATTTACTAGCAAGAAATTAAAGGAGGCTTAATGCTTATTTTTCCTGCCAAAATACATTTAAAATAAAGAGAGAAAAGTCAAGCAGCCTTATTATGTATTAACCCCATTTATTCATCATCAAATCTGGTGTAGGTCCAAACAGACTTCTTTCTCACGTTAGAAATACAGAAGTATGTTTAAATACTCAGTAATAATCTAAGTCACATAGCCTCTAAAATGATAACAATGGGGAAAAAATAGTTATGTATGTATTTGCTACTTAATAAACACTGCATAAACTAATTTTCTCTTCATCATTGCAAATCAGATATACCTGTGATATCTCTAATCTTGCCAACTGGCTGAAATTAGGGTGAGGCTTTTTCCTCCCCACTGTCTTATATCTAGCACTTTCAGATTTGAAGCTGGTTTTAATTAAGGGGATTATTTCGAACATTCTTCTGTTGTATTCTGATTTTTTTTTCAATATTAGTGATAATATTCTTGTCCCCTAACAGAAAAAGATACTAATTAAAAAAAAAAAAAAGTCTAGGAAATAATAGTAAAGCAAGAAGTGTAATTTGTGGTGCAGTATTTAATTAAAGTGAATGTTAATTCATTAACTTTTGCATTAAGTTTCAACAGTACACATGGAAGTCACTTGGAAGATCAGCCACTGATTCACTGATATTTATCTGTCTAATCTATTACACAGATTACAAAGAGAGAAAGAGCAAATATTTTATCATGATGAATGACTTTACCTTATTAAAATACAACACAGAGCATAGGTCTGTATGCTTATATTTAAATACAAGACAGAAGAAAAGTGCTGGACAATGCCTGAATCTGATGTTTATGGTTCTAAGCAATGTGCAGCTTACCAGTTACAGAGGAAGCCATCATCATGAGTAAGTCACTTATTTTCTAGCCTAAATTTTAATTTTTAAAATAAACTTCTAAAATTATTTTATGACATTTTATGGAATGTACCAAACAGGAAGGCGCTGCAGTTCTGCTGTCTGCATTGCAGGCTGTGGTGAAGATTGTCTGCTGTACGTTGCAGGGTAACACTGCTGCCCAAAATCGTAGAACCAGAATGACAGAATCATAGAACCATAGAATTGTTTAGGTTGGAAAAGACCTTTAAGATCATCAAGTCCTACCATTAACTTAACACTGCCAAGTCCACCACTAAACCATGTCCTAACAACCACATCTACACATCTTTTAAATACCGCCAGGGATGGGAACCCAACCACCTCCCTGAGCAGCCTGTTCCAGTGCTTGACAACCCTTTCAGTGAAGAATTTTTTCCTAATATCCAATCTAAACTTCTTCTGGCGCAACTTGAGGCCATTTCCTCTCATCCTGTCACTTTGTACTAGGGACAAGAGACCAACACCCACCTCACCCTTCTCCAGGCTAAACAACCCCAGTTCCCTCAGCCACTCCTCGTATAACCTGTTCTCTAGACCCTTCACCAGCTTTGTTGCCCTTCTTTGGACATGCTCCAGCATCTCAATGTCTTTCTTGGAGTGAGGGGCCCAAAACTGAACACAGTATTTGAGGTGTGGCCTCACCAGTGTTGAGTACAAAGAGATGATTACTTCCCTGGTCTTGCTGGCCACACTATTTCTGATAGGAGCCAGGATGCTATGATGCTATTGGCCTTCTTGGCCACCTGGGCACACTGCTGGCTCATGTTTAGCTGGCTGTTGACCAGCGCCCCAAGGTCCTTTTCCGACAGGCAGCTCTCCAGCTGCTCTTCCCCAGTCTTGTAGCGTTGCATGAGGTTGTTGTGACCCAAGTGCGGGACCCAGCACTTAGCCTTGTTGAACCTCATATAATTGGCCTCAGCCCATCAATCCAGCCTGTCCAAATTCCTCTGTAGAGCCTTCCTACCCTCCAGCAGATCAACACTCCCGCCCAACTTGGTGTCGCCTGTTAGCTTACTGAGGGTGCACTCAATGCCCTCATCCAGATCATTCATAAAGATATTAAACAGAGCTGGCCCCAATACTGAGCCCTGGGGAACACCACTTGTGACCATCTGCCAACTGGATTTAACTCCATTCACTGCAACTCTTTGGGCCCAGCCATCCAGCTAGTTTTTTACCCAGTGAAGAGCACACTCAACCAAGCCATGAGCAGCCAGTTTCTCCAGGAGAATGCTGTGGGAAACAGTGTCAAAGGCCTTGCTAAAATCTAGGTAGACAACATCCACAGCCTTTCACTCATCCACTAAGTGGGTTGCCTTGTTATAGAAGTACATCAAGTTAGTCAAGCACAATCTGCCTTTCATAAACCCATGCTGACTGGGCCTGATCACCTGGATGTCCTGTATGTGCCACATGATGGCACTTAAGATTATCTGCTCCATAACCTGCCCTGGCACTGGTGTGAGAATGACAGATCTGTAGTTCTTTGGATCCTCCTTCTGACCCTTCTTGTAGATGGACCAACTGGGACCTCCCCGATGAGCCAGGACTGCTGATAGATGATGGAAAGTGGCTTGGTGAGCACTTCCACCAGCTCCCTCAGTACCCTTGGGTGGATGCAATCTGGTCCCATAGACTTGTATGTGTCTAAGTGGTGTAGCAGGTCATTAACCATTTCCCCTTGCATTATGGGGGCTTCATTCTGCTTCCTATTTGTCTCTTCCAGCTCAGGGGGCTGGGTACCCCAAGAACAGCTGGTCTGACTATCAAAGACTGAGTCAAAGAAGGCATTAAGGACCTCAGCCTTTTCCTCGTCCTCTGTCACTATGTTTCCCCCTGCATCCAATAAAAGATGCAGGTTCTCCTTAGCTCTCCTTTTGTTGTTAATGTATTTATAGAAACATTTTTTATTGTCTTTTATGGCAGTAGCCAGATTAAGTTCCAGCTGGGCTTTAGCCCTTCGAATCCTTTCCCTGCATAACCTCATGACATCCTTGTAGTCCTCCTGAGAGGAGGCCCCAGAGCTGCTTGCCTCAGCAGATCCAACTACCCAACTTGGCTTTACAGGCAGTAGGGCTTTACTGAGGGCCTGGAGACTTAGAAAGCAAAAACGTGCAGAATTTATGGGGAAAAATACGCACTCGGACACACACACATGCACACTTGCAGCATCATGTGAAGTCTGGAACAACCGTCGGGCAGGTCCCAGTTCCCCCAAGGGGGCTCTAGGAGCATGCGACAGGTGTGAGGGATGGAGAGCTGGATTCCAGAGCTGGCAGGCAGCCCAAGGGCACACGCCCCGCTTCCACCATCCTGTGGTGCTTCTGCAACCACAGCTCCCATGGTGACAATTTCCCAAACCTCTTCCCTCTGTTGGAGGTCTCCTCCTATGGCAAGGTGTTTCTAGACAGCCCCCAGCCCCTGGGCAACGTGGACTGCCTGCAGTTCATTGCTGGGCTGTTGTTTTCCTAGTCTTGGTAGATGCCTTATGCTGTTGCTCTGTTATTTTTTCTCACTTGGCTACTACTTATTTTCTTTGCTATTCTTGAAGCAGTCTTTTCTCAGCTCTCAAGGCTGGTCTCTTATTCAGTGACCAGCAACTGACAATTAGTGAGGTTTTTTCCCAACTTATACCCATATTTTCAAGACTTGTACTATTATATGACACTTAAACTCTTTATTATAACAAGAGATACTTGGTACCAAATTCTTTATCACACAGCCAGTTTTCTAGCAACTTGACTGACCAAGGCTAGAGCATCATACATTTAGCATGCGGCAAAGTTAGCAAAATTTTAACCTGTGGCCTGTTACTAGCAATGGCAATACTGTTCTTTCTGGGTCACCATGATGCAACAGTAGATGCTGAGTGACCTTCTTTCCACTAAATGAAGAACCATGTAGAAATGCTAGCTAAATACCAGAAGGGTCATTTCTGCATTTGCACAGCACTGCTGGTTTGTTAGGTAGCTCAGGTGGTTGAGGGCAGAAATCCCTGCACTGCATTTCATTGTGCAGTAAAGATATATCAGATACCCACTTACAGATGCTGAGAAAACTGCCTGCATGGAATCAAATAGCTACAGCTTCCAATTGTGTGACAAAACCATCATTTTCCTTCAGTGAAAAAACGAAATCTACAGTTCCTGCAGGCAGCTCTGGAATGTAGTTACACCACTCTATACCGTGATTGAGATCATTTTTGGAAGCCAGAAAAGCCATGAGTACACATAATATCATGCCTCTACTTAGCCATATGTCCAGTGTGAAATAGCATTGTGTATAAGTTACTCCACAATATAGTATTCAATTTCTTTTGTAATCAAAGTAGACAAGAAACTGAGTAAATGGAGAAAATGGTTATCTATGTTTTCCACTATGGATGGTCCCAGACACCAATCTAAATGTCTTCCTTGCACATGTGTTTCCATTGCTTGAGATTATCGCAGACAGTAAAAGCCGACAGAAAAATAAACATGCAACCCTTCGTGTAAGTTCAGGTACTATTCATACTCACACTGACTGTTGACCAGCAGCCTGTTTCCAGTCTTAGGAAAGACTGGCTATATAAACCACAAAAGCATACAGTACATTGGAGTTATACCTAGCTCAAGAGATTTCAGAGTTTACACACTAGAATTATGATTATGCATAAACTGTATCTAAAAGCTTTATTCAAAACTGTATTCAAAGCTTTAACATACCAGAATTTATAAATGAATGTGACAATAATTATTGGTTTGGAACACTTGTTTTCTCATCTCTCTCTAATATGTTATAAATTATACACTGTGAAATACTTGTTAAATCACCTTCAAGGTATAATGATAAAATAAGATTTATCAACTTGACAGTAAACTAATTTCAAATTGACTTATGGGAGCTCAGTACATTAGGAAATGTTTGTACTATGTAACCACTTTATCAAGGCAGGCAATGAAGCTTACTTTCTATCATTTACACCAAGACACAGGAACTGTTCATGTGATCAAAGATTAATATTTACCTTGTATATCTCATATTTTTTTCACAGAATATCATTCTGACCTAGTTACTGGAGAAGATGCAGCTATACTGAGAGATTTAGGTCACCCTTCAGTTCACCCCTTCTTTAATATTGGCCACACTGTAGCCACAAAGCCAAAGTCTAGTTCAGAACTCGGCTAAATAAATGTATTTAGAAAGAAAAAAAGAAGAACGTCATTTTTCAGTTGGATATTCCCAACAGTGTCCCTATCTGCCACTGAATTCTTCACTTCCTCTGGCTCCTTAGCACAGCAGATGTAGCTGTCTCCAGTGGGACTGAGTTAGCTACTGACGGAAAAATTATCTTCACAGTTCAAGATTTCCACCTGCTTTTCTGTACCCAGCTCATCACCTCAGCAATGGAAATCCCTTTCCTTCTAAAACATGGTCAGAAGAGATGAGCAGCATTAGCATTAGGTTTCTGAAATTTTAAGCTGAATATCACCAAATCTTTGTAGATTGGCCTCTAGAGATCTAGGGACTAGTCTGCAGACTCCAGGAGGGCTATTCAGATGTGATGTGGTGAAATGTATTGAAGGTGTAGATCCTTAATATGCTTTCACTCCTGATGCTGATGCTGAATTAATTGAACATTCACTTACTGTAAGAGATTTTATGTATATTATAATATTTTAATATATAAATATATATTTAATATATATATAAGATATATAATAACTTACATATAATATGCCTCTGTTAAATGTGCTGTCAGCATTCATTATGGAGCTAGAGTAGTGACCAAATAAAAGATCAAGTTCATTTTGAATTTTGGGGACTGCAAAGAAGAAATTATTGACTGGCATGATGCTCTGTCTCTTTTTCTTTTTCTTTTTCTTTTTCTTTTTCATTTTCTTTTTCTTTTTCTTTTTCTTTTTCTTTTTCTTTTTCTTTTTCTCTTTCTCTTTCTTTTTCTTTTTCTTTTTCTTTTTCTTTTTTTTTTTCTCTTTTTCTTTCTCTTTTTCTTTTTCTTTCTTTTTTTTTTCTTTTTTTTTCTTTTTCCTTTTTTTTTTTTTAGTCTTGTGCTCCTTTACTCTGAAGGTGAAATTGCAACATTCAACAGGCTGGTTAATTAATTAGTACCAAGCTCACTGCTGACTAACAACAGCTTGTTTACTTAATGTACTAATTAAATTGAAAAACAAATTAGTGATTTGTCTTGATGAAATAGTTGTTTGTGACACAATTCAAGCCTTGCCCATAGAAAATTAACACTTTATAAGAAAGAAAAAGAAAGCCACAGTTTTCAACAAGTTTCAGTGGTAATTTTCATTAAGGGTTAACATTTATCCCAATGAATTATGCTGTCAATAGCTATGTATTGCATTAGCGACCTGCTTTTCTGCTTTCCCTGCGAAACTGCAATATTGTTTTCTTTCATGTCTTTGTCTAGTGAGAAATAAAAGAATCATATATGATACCATTTAAGTAGGTTTATACAAATATATGTATAGTATATTTTGCCTAGAAAATTACCTTTTGTCTTCTGTGAATACTCAGACTTTGGGCTTTTATTTATAAGGAATCTTCGATTCATCTTAAGGCTTTATCATTTATTATGAGAGAGGAAGGAATTCTAGTGTTTCTGTCATACTTTGGTCTGTCTACTGTACTAAGCTTTTTTGGCAAAGGGCTTTTGTCATAGTTGCTAGCTATGACAAAAGCCTTCTTTTCTAAGAAGAAAAGCATATTCAATAAATAACAGTACACGATATGTTCATAAAAATGGCCAACACGATATGAAAGCAGAAATATACCTTCCAGACCTGATTTCCAACCTTTCTAAACACTAAAAGTCAATTATAGCATTCCCCAACTGACCATATCCCATTCAATAGTGTTATGAACAGGGAACTATGAAAGGAGAATCAACTTTGAGTCACCAGCAGAACATAAATGATTCAAGTATACAAAAGTATTCAAATTAAAGAGAAACTACCTTTCACAATTCAAAATCTGTAAAGAAATAATTCATGAAATTACTGTCTGGTCATAAGGAATTGTGGTGTGACTGGAGAAATAAAATAAGTGCTGTATTAACAAATTCAA
Source organism: Nipponia nippon (assembly GCF_047370975.1). Lineage (NCBI taxonomy): Eukaryota > Metazoa > Chordata > Aves > Pelecaniformes > Threskiornithidae > Nipponia > Nipponia nippon. The sequence continues at coordinate 54,149,093 of NW_028262336.1, read as the reverse complement.
GGAAGGAAAGTTATGTGCAGATTCATTGGTTTAAAGCTTTTCACAGCTCTTGTCCAGCATATACATTAGTGTTTGTTTTCTGTACAAATCTGGTTATGGTGTGCACAACACATAAAAAAAGGAGACATTAATTTTCACCTGTGATTGAAGCAGAGCACAAGTGGGGAATTCACCTGAACCAAAGATACTGTCACAGTATTCCTGAGTCTGGTATGGAGGCATAAATGAGAAATCAGCTGATCTCGATATTTTATATTTAAGAAAAACTGAAGAAGATAAGTAGAAATTGTGATCACTGGAAATTAAAGTTAGATTGTGCCATATTAAACAATCTTCTTTCTTTGGAAACAAAAATTGACTCTTGTTATTTTATCAGCAAAGGGAAAAGAGTGAACCTGATTTATCTGATCTTCAATAAAATGTTTAGTGTTGTGTTATCATTAGTTGGGGAAGTTCTGGAGGAAAATAAAAATTAGTATATGAATTATAAAGTGGACTTTCTATTTGTTTTAAGTTAGACTGTTGTAACTTTTGTGAAAGGACAGTAGTAGACAAAAGTTTTAATAAAAAAATAAGAATTTTTAAATCCTATCTTATGATTAAGCAAGAAGCAATAATAATATAGTATAATATAATAAAATAAGCAATATAATAACAGGTAACAAAATATACTAACATTAATAAATATATATGTATAGACATTATGAATATCTATATAAAAAGGAAAGGGATGTGTGGTGATGGACTCATGGATTCTTTTGCCACCCTCCAGAAAGCAAGCAGTACCAGGCAACTAGCAGTAATTGTGCAATTTGAATTTGCAAAGCACATAGACTATATGATAAGTCAGAGAAGAGGTCTGAGAAAATAAATACTGTGATCTTTGATGAAATGCAGTTCTCACCCTTGTTAAGGCACCTATTTTTCTGAGAAATATGCTAGGAACCTTATAAAAGTTAGAAGCACAAACTCTTATTTTATGTTGTCTCATGAAGATAAAAGGAATGTGTTGCTTGTTTGGTTTGGGGTTTTTTTATGGTTATTAACAAACTATTTCACATATAAATTTTGAAAATTGCCTAATACTAATCACAATAACAAGTATTACACTTTGGGGACATATTTCCCTCAATAGCTACAGCAATCGAAATATGACAGGCATGATTAATCGTTAACATTGTATAGTCCCCTTATGGTGAATCATATCCACCTTTTCTTTGATACTCACACTTTCGCTTAATCAAACCTGAAAATAGTAGGAAAGATTTTGTGACAGGTTGCAAGTTTCAGTGAACTTCAAAAGCAATCATTGTTTAAAGGCAAGATTGTTGTGGAAAGGTTTTTGATGTGATAGCTTTGGGGGGTTAAAAGGCTATACCTCATATAAGGAAGATAAAAGATATATACATGTAGTTGCATGAGTAGCAGTGAAAGAAGGAATTAACTTTTAGTCAGTCAAGTAGTGTTTGTTAAAAAGTCACTGGAACAAGAACGAATACAATAAAGTATGATCTATTGGGGTTTGCATTTGAATCAGTTTCCTGGTCCTGGGACAAAGTATTGATGCATGGGACAGTTAAAAAAATGAGAGAAATTAATGTAATTCAACATCTTCCTAGGTGGTTTGAATGAGGTAGGAATCAAATTTAGTGGGTATTTTTTAAAAGCACAGAATCTACTAGTCTGTATACAAATGCATTCTTTTTTTTTAAAGAAAACTAATAATTTTTACCAACATACAATAAATAGTTTGACCACTATTTATTTAGATCAGTAGTACATGTAAAAAAGTAGAACTGACCATCATAGTGGTAGAAGGCACAAGATCTTGGAACCATAGATGGACTGGGATCTGAAAGACAACATATATAGGATGAGACATCTGAAGTGCCCTGAAAAAGCTCTGCCTAACTACTTATCAGCTAGAAATCTACAGGCACTTAAATTTTTTGCCAGTAAAATTAATTAAAGATTTTGCTGTAGATTCAGAAACCTAATTTTAAGAGTCCTTAATATAGATATCTACGTGTGGATAGATAGCTCCTATAACACTCAGTGAAAATTTTAGCAGTACAAGAGTCCAAAGACATTCAGATGACAAAGTAGAAGTGCCTACTTTGGAATAAGGTGACTAGCTCTCTAATCCCACCGACTTTGTTGAATAGAGCCTATTATTATAACCTAGATGTCAAGTTCACTTGTAGACAACTGAATTTAGGTGTCCACCTATAGAGCTGAAGCCTACCTTTGCTGATAAACCTGTGTTTTTGCAAAGGCTAGAAGACCTGCAGTAACAAATGTTTTGAAGAATTCAGTTGCTGTTTCCTACTTTAAAACCATTGAGAATCCACATGTTAAATGCCCTATTTCATTCATTAGTAAAGGCTGTACAAGCCCTGGGAGACTGTCATGTCCCTGAAGGCGCCAACAGCCCTGAATGTTGTTGCCCAGCTTCCCGGGGGTCCCCCAGCTTGCCCAGGGTCCAGACCCCACATCAGCCCCCTGGGACCACCAGGCTCTGCCCCAGCAATGCCACAACAGGGCCAGTCTCCAGCTCCCCACAGCCCTGCTCTTCTGGATATAGATTTCAGCTGTATATGAATTTCCCCCCTTAACATGAGGTGTGGTAATATTCAGTATTCTCATGTCTAACCCATTTATGGAGCCCTACCAGAACATTTCCCCCATCTGCCCAACATCCAGCAGCTCTCAGAAGACAAATGCTACTTTCTGAATATGGAGAAGGAATCTCCGGTCTATGAACTTTACGTGGCTTGAGGGAAAAGACATGCAAAAATCCCACTGTTCAGCGATGACAGGTTATGTCAAATTTGTTAATAAGCAGAACTTCAAAACTATATAGAACTTATTTTTATTATTTTTATCTGAAAGAAAAAAAAATGGGCCCTGGTAATCTTTATATATAAAGCTGTTTACTAAAAGAATATCTTGTTCTAAAGCAAAATTTGGATCAAGTTAAAGTTGCATTAAAAATTTTAATTCATGTGTGTTTTAGACTTGGACATTATCATAAAGTCTGCTGCTGCATGAACGTAAAATGTATCACTTATTGCGTTACGCCAAATTCATTAAAGCATTTATGATGAAAATACCCAGAAAATAGTGTTTACTCAACATACTATTTTTTAACTATATAATAAGGATGAAAATATCAAATTAATATACATATATATTCACAACTCATTTATGGTCTTAACTGCAAGAATAATAAAAGCATTTTTTCATAATGCAGTTTAACTGAATTTAATGATAGACTTTAGAACTGAGGCTTTAGATAAAAATAATGTATAATATGACAGAAATTAGCATAAGAATGCATTTACGACAAAATTTTGCAAAAATACTGATATAAATTCAGTATTTTTTCTAAATGCCTGTTATCATTCTCCTTCTGTATTTGCACACATCCAGGTTAGCAAAGGTGTCATGATAAGTTGTTTGAAAGGTAGTTATTAAATTGTATTAGAATTATTCCTCCATTTAGAAACCTTAATGTAAAGGAGATATGCAGCATGAAGTCTGCATAATGTATTAATGCGTTATATATCTGTATATATAGTATATATAATTTAAATTTAAACATCTGTCTATGTTTTCTTCAGATAACAGAGTCTACAAATTACACAATTATTTTACTATTGAGAACTGCTTTCAGATCACAGTCTGTAATGAAGGTGATATAAATGGAGATACAGTATGTTAGCTATGAATATGTTACAACATGACATAATAGTACTGAAACCAATGAAGAACTCACATGGAAGAAAGATTATCCCTTGAGAAATCAATAAAAATACTTCTGTAAGTGTAATTGAAAATAAAGAAATAGCTAATATCTTGAAAGAAAGTACTGACAGATAAGGTAGAAGCAGAGTTTAAAAATCATATATAGAAGAGGTAAGACGTTCCTATTTCCAATAAATACAGTGGTTACAAATATGTTACCATATATTCATATATTTATAGTCAATACAATGATACACAGTGAAATTTACTGTGTATACAAACTACAAGTGAAGATGGAAAAAGCCCAGGAAACACATTTTATCTCTTTCTGTTCTCTTTTTTTTTTTTAAATCCTTCTAAATTAATGAGTTTTTAAAGGTTTAGTTTTACATTTCTTTATTATTTTTATTAGTAATTATTAAACATATTTCTGTTGGTGTAATGTATTATGATACAAATCACCTGCATGAAGGCGGTTGTTTTGGAAATGCAGTTTTGGGTGAAAAACCTGTTTGTGTTTTCATAACTATGTATTTACAGTATCAGTGTATTGTGCAAAGATAAAGCACATATAAAGCGTAACATAAAATGAAAGTTATATGCTGCTCAGCTTTTCTTTTTTCTTTTTTTCTTTAAGAAGCATACTGAAGTACTGAAGAATACATAAAGTATATTACTATGTAAACTATGTTCCTCCAGGTGATGAACAAAACACAGAAAATAACCTGAGAAATATAAATTATCAGGAAATATGTAATTAGCAGTAAAACTAGCCAGCAACTTAAAGTCAGGAAAAAGTACTGAAAAAGTAGTTTATCCCATCAGAGTATTCCCTGCTGAAGGGCAATTTGTCAATAGAGGGGTAAAGAAGTTGGTTTGAAAAAATCTAAACCAAAATCTATCTAAAATACACCTTTTCCTGAATATGCATAGGTATACATGATTTTTCCATTGTTTTTATATTCTCTGGAATATGGAAAGGGAATATTAGATTAGATTAAATTTTTACTTTGTCCAGATTGAGAGTCAATATTCTTCTATTGAAAAGAAGATGGCAAATCCCTGTGGTATTGCATGTGGTTTTGTTTTGAGTACAGTTCCTACCTGTATGATTTTAAATGATTTATATTCATATCATATTGGTGGAATCACACTACAGTAGTATCTTCTTGTACTGAGAACTTGCAATTATAGTCAGTCTCATTAATAAGCAAATTATCCATGACTGGTTCTATGAATTCCTCTTTTGTATGTCATGGTAAACATTTTTAATTATTTATTTGCTCTTTAATAATATGCCACATTTATCAAACTTTCTTTATATGCACTTTGGAAATATACTTAGTCCTAAAAAAACTCAACAGTGGTACATGTTTTATGCAGCATTAACAGTTTTTATAGTCTCCAAATTACACAGTTTAGAAGTAGAATGAAGAGGGAAAAGTGGCAAAAGTAGTAAAGGAGTAATTTGTTTCTACTTTTGCTTGTGATTATCCATGTTGATTATTTGATTAATGAGGGCATGTAAAATGAGGAACACAGAAAACTGGATGTATGGATAAGTATGCTCTCTGAGATATAACTGAAATGTATTGTACAGTGGCTTTTTTCAGTTAAGCCAGTGACTGTGGAGTGGTCTGTTTTCCTGAGCTCACCTGACAATCTTCAAAGTTTCTTGCTTTCTGTGTATTGATTTTTCACAGGAATTGTCATTTCAATTGATGAATTTATGAGACATGAAGTAAAGATGTTCTCCCTGCTTACCTAAGGTGACTCCTGCCAAAGCACCAATGTCCTCTGCAAAGAGTCAAGAGCTGTGCAAGTAAATAAAGAATGACATTACAGAAAGAAAACAGAGAAAGTAGGCTTTCTAGCTAAAGCATCTTCAAGCAATATCCAAAAAGGAGGAGAAAAAAAAAACCACAGTCTTTTCTTTCTTTTAATTTCATTTTTGTCTTTCATTGCATCTTGGTCATTGTATGTGTATATTTGTAAGTCTCCTTCTTGGCAATGATACTGGATTTCTAACAGAAATCTAGGAGTATAATATAGACCATTGATGTGGTCCTATACAGATGGTACCGTGTATCTTCTGTATTTGCATATGTTCATTCAATTCCTATTTTGATAAAAAGAAGAAAGACAAAGTTATTACAGCTGAAAAGCTTTGCAAAAAAAAAAAAAAAGAACAAGGAATGGCTTTGCTTTTTGAGGTAGCACACGCGTAAGGATTAGGATGAAATAGTCATAGAGAACATAATAAATTTTATTTTCCTATAATGAATTCACTGCAGATCATGGGCACAAATTTACTGTCTCGGGCTAGTTTCCATTCTGTGTGATAGGTATCATCTCTCTTTCCCCTGTAACAGAGAGCCCTCTGAGAAAAAGACAGTCTATGGTATATAACCTTGCCAAAACCAGAGCCTAGGTTATGGACCAGTCAGAGCACTGTGAAGGATATGGAGAATGCTACTGGGTTTTATTTAATGCCCGCACCAGGAACTAGTGAACTGCGATGATTTGAAGCGTTGTGTTTTGCTGCTATGTTGTACAAGGCCCAGCGGATGGAAAGTTGAAATGGAGACAGTTCAATTGAAGTCAAGATGTTATTAACAAGTATAATAAATTAAATAATATAAATAAACCGGTTCTGGGTTTTATGAGAATATTTCCTTTAGAATTCGCACACTATTGCGCTGTCATATAATACAAGGGTTCTGGGGTTTTCCAATCTTATCCCTGTGAGGTACTAGAGATGTTTGCCTTGGAGGCCCCTGAGGTCACATGTCTTTTCTTTTACATACCTGTCCATATTTATATATATCCATCCATATAACTGTGACTGTATATGATTTTGTTAATTCCCAAGTCTGTATACTTCATTGCATATACATGGATTCCTGTGTGACCATTTAATGCACAATATTAAAACAAATTTCAGAGCAGAGATCAAGATCCATAGTACTCCCTCATTAGTCCTTGTAGAAGATGCTTTTATTGGTGAGATATAGCTGTACATGAACTCTCATTCACTGTCTTATCCCAGGCATTTTCTTATATATTTTTTCATTTAGAGATTCATGATCAATAGCAGAGTTTAAAAAGTCTGGATCTAGTGTAGATATTTTATAGACTTCATTGAGATATGAATAAAAAACTCTTTAATTAAAAGAAAACATGTATTCTAATTTTTAAGCAATACTGTATATAATTTCACTGAATGTGATAATCTCCTTTTCCTCCACAAGCTCTAACTGAAATGAACCTGACCCTTTTTCTTGTATTGCGTTCAATGATCTCTACACATACTGGATGTAGTCCAATTCAAACACATTTAAAGGATTAAAATAGAAATTGGTTTGAGGATTTAAACATCTGTGAATTATGACAAAGCTCAAACAGATCTTCTGATTATACTGGAAGCCAGTACCTAAGTGCTGAGCATGCTTTAAGGTTCAAAATGAGCCTCAGTTGGCTGACTGATTTTAAGGATTAGGTAAAACTTGGTGTACAGAAGCACTCTATAAAATATTCTGAAGGACCAAGATTAAGATTTGTGCTGTGTAACCTTAGACGCTGGAATGTGTCCAAATCTCTAAATTAGTGATTTTCAGCCTTTTTGTTATAATCAAAGATAATAAATAGGCACTGTTGGGGCCTTTTAGAAGCACCTGGCTGATCTGAGATTTGTACTTTAAGATGACCAGCTGAATGCTAGAAATGTCTGCTTCTTTCCACAAGCATTGCAGATATCAGATTATTATCATGCTTAAAATCTGCTTAATCTGGTATTTAAGTAGCCTGTCAGCATTTATACTTATAAATTCCCATAGTTTCCTACTATTTTCACTAACAAGAGCAAATATTAACTGTTAGCTTGCAAATTTTGAATATGCAGATAGGAAAATTACTGAAATAAACTTTGACTCTGTTGAGAACAGGTTTTCCAGTCAGTCTGTGGACCCTCTGGCCCTGGAGATTTTTAGAACTCAGCCACACAAAGCCTTTAGGAGCTTGAGCTGAGCTTTGAAATTAACCCTGGTTTGAGCAGGAGGTTGGATTAGGTGACCTTCAAAGATCCCTCCAACAAAAGCCTTTCTGTGGTTCTAAGAATAGTAATGTCAGCTCTAGTAAAAAGATCCCGTGAGTCCTTGATTAATAAAGAGCAAAAAGGCTGAAATAGAAGATATGACTTTTGCTGCATAATTATTCTTCATAAAGCAGAATATTTATGTAGCTTTTCTTCATTCTCCTTAATGTCTGAAACATTCTACTGCCAGCGAAACAAGAAACTGATAAAATTATGATAGTATAGAATGTGGCATAGAATGAGATTAGATATATGCAAATTAAGTCAGTTATGTTTAAAGGCTTTCTACAGTGTGTTGAATGTAGTTTGAAAAGGAAACTTCTGGTCTTTGTTCTTTTTTGTGAGCCCTCATGAAAAGAAGAAAGGATTTTCATATAGGTTTTTATTCTTTTAGTGTGGGCAGAAGGGGATGGATTCAGTTGCAGGCTGTCGGATGGGTGAATTTTCCATATTTGATAATGTATTATTAAAATTCTAGATATTATATATTAAAAAGTGTTTTCTTCTTAATCTTTGAAAAAATTTGCCAATGAATATTTAACGTTCGGCCGTATTTCTGAAATGTTAAGATGCCAATCATAATAAAAAATTCTATTCAATTTGAAAGAAATTGTAGCTATTTAATACCATCAAATAAACAGTTTTCTGTTGCATTTCCAAAATTTTGTCATCTTGCTTCCGATTTTTTTTTTCAGAAAGTGTTACAATTTTTTAAATGGATAATGTTATTTAATATTTTAAACTAGTTTAAGACAGTAGCAAATTGTATTGCAATGATAAGAAGCTGCATCCCGCTGAAATATTATAATCTCTTTAGAGACTAGATATTCCTATCGCTTCAATTACTACTTATTATGAAATACTCAAAAATGGAAAACTAGGACTTGATTCAGTCTATCTAAATACAGGTATTTAGTATCATCCAGGGAAAGACAGGCTGAAATAAGCTGGGAAATGTGGAATTTCAATTGGCAAATTTGCCACTAGTAATGCTGTGCTGGAGGGTTTCTGTGAAGCAGAAGGCAACAGAAATGGTGGAAAGACTATTTGAGTATTGACTCCAGATGAGCTTGACAAAAAAATTAATTTTTATCTGCATCTGTTTAACTTTTCTCTGAAAGATCATGGGGGAGCAGGAGAGGGGTGGTGGGGAAGAGGATCCAGATACATAAATATTCTACCTTTGATGATCAAAATCTATGTCTGAATCCAAGAACTAGGACTTGGACACTTTTTATGGGTAACATATTGCAGGTAAATTCAACACAACAGAATTTCTAAGCAGACAATCACATTCAATATGGTTATGCAGCTCTGGGTCCTAATGAGCATACACTGGTGATTACCAAATAAACAGTTAGGAATTCTTGCCATATGGAAAGTTATATTCAGTGTTTACAATGACTTCACCCAGCTGTCACTGAAAAGTGGCCAGCAGTAGAATTACTCTCTTTACAATCTGTCAGGAAACTTCAAAGGCAAGATACCATCAACATGGATTATTGTTTTTCAGTATTACATCCCATACAGATAAGAAGCTGTTGCAGATAGTCACATTTAAAGTCTTATAAACTCTTAGAAGTCTCATATATATCTACATATGTTCATTTCTATAGTTAATCATTAATTTCAAAAGACAATGGCATAGAGAAATACAGAAGACATAATACTGATTGTATGTTACATAAAACTTCTCTGCACATACACCAAAATGATTTGAGTAATCTTTGAGTGGCAACACTTTATGTCCTTATGCATCACCTTTGGTGTATAGTCCCAAGAAGAAAGCTTTCATGTCATGAAAGACTTGATGAAATTCATCGAATCAGGGGTATTTTGTTGCAACAACCAAGGGTGTAGATTTTCAGTATTAGAAAATACCCTCTAGACCAACACAGCGGACCAACATGTTTCTAATCCCTGGCTTCAGGGAGAGTTCAGGGTTGCTTGTCTACATTGGCAAAATTTAGTTTTGTGGCAAGATCAGGATGGGTTCACATTAGAGTAAAAGAGGTCACAGTGAGATAGTTAATGAAGAGTGGTAGGGCTGCGATAGTCTAGGAAGAGTGGGCAGGAGTTCTCTGGAGGTAACTAAAAATACGGTTAGAAAGGAGTCAGTGACAGTTTTGTGGGTGTTGTGGTATTAGCAATAATTAATGCAGCTTAAGTCATGTCAGGTGACTAAAGCAACTAGGATGAGTTGATGTGGCTTCATGGCCTACGGGAACCTTTAGGTAGCAGAGGGAACTGTCTCTTTCTCAGTCTTGCTCTCTTTTATATCTTGTCTCCTATTAAGACCTTTCTATTTGACAGTCTGCCTACCCTGAGGCTTGCTGCTGTAGCCTGGTGCTTACTTTGCCTGCTGCTGTGAGCTGCTTTGAGCCTTGCTCTGGAAGGCATATTGATAATAAAAGAAATTGTTGCAATGGTAAAACCATCAGAAGTTGGAAGAGAGGATGGCTGGAAAAAGAGAAAAAGCTACAATAAAAACTCAGGAAATCTGGAAAATAAGGGGACTCTAGAACTGCTAAACAAATTGGGACCTGCCTATTTAAATTCTTTTATGCTCTATTATTAGGCCAGAATATAAGATATAGGGGCATGCTAGCAGCATATCTTCCAAGAGTTGTCTATTACTGGGAATTCATTGCTTGCTCTGTGAAGGTCTGCAGGTGGATAACTGGGCCCTGGCCTGAGGTTTGGCTGCCTGTACAGCCATGAGTGTCTGGGCAGAACATGCAAAATTGCTGGGTATGACAAATAATAGAGCGAGCAGATAACAAAATTATAGATAGTGCTGTGAGGAAGGGATGGATTTCACAGATGGTTAAGGGAAATTATGTGAAAGACATCCAAACTTCACAGATAATTGGAGAAGAGGATTAAGGATCTTTTGGAGAACAGTGCCTTGCAGAGACAGCAGTGCCTAAGTAACCATATCAGCAACATAATGCATGGTTAAGGTGATCTAGGTAATGGTATAAGAGGTCCCAAATTTGGGTACAGACTTAGCAAAACTGGGACCATTGGGGAAAGAAGAAGGCAGAGGGGTGTTATTTATCTAGGAAGAGATAAGGGCAGAGAAAGAGGGGAGGTCAATGGGGGAAGAACAAGCCTGGAAAAATGAAGGGGATAGAAGGGACCAGTTGGTTATGTGTGAGATGCTGGCCCTCACGTTTTTCTGACAGAGCCCCACAACTGCACTTGTCACTGCAAACAGTTGTGTCTTAATAATATACTGTATTCCTCATGATTTTGCATGTGAGTGGGATTTCTATTCTGCATGTGGGGGATGCACATGCATGGCCTGATTGTAAACTTCAACATGAGCTATCCAGTGAGTGGGATGAGAGATCTGGGTGCCTACAATTGCAAAGACCAGGGTCTGGGTACCAGCTGCTGGACAGACCAAGCATCTATGGACAGCTAGTGAAGAAATCCATGTGTGTCTGTACATCTGTGTATGTAACCATAACGAACTCTCTTTGATCTCAGGCAGGGGGAAGAACTGTCTTGTGCAAGATGGTACTCAGGCTACCATTTACATGTTATAACTTCTGTTGGTTCTTTTACTGCAGATGGCTAGACAACTATGAATTTTAAGACTGTTAGAGTGAGACTCATTAAATGATGTATCTGAACATCCCTTGGACTGCTATCTTCTTCACCAGGCAGCTGTGTTTTGTAACTACAGTTCATTCGTTTGTTCCTTCTTTTCTTTTCTTTTCTTTTCTTTTCTTTTCTTTTCTTTTCTTTTCTTTTCTTTTCTTTTCTTTTCTTTTCTTTTCTTTTCTTTTCTTTTCTTTTCTTTTCTTTTCTTTTCTTTTCTTTTCTTTTCTTTTCTTTTCTTTTCTTTCTTTTCTTTTCTTTTCTTTTCTTCCTTTCTTCCTTCCTTCTTTTCTTTCTTTCTTTTCTTTCTTTTCTTTCTTTCATGTTGTTTTCCTTTTTTCAAGTAAAAGGAAAGGATTGAACCTCCCTCTCTTTCCAGGATGCGTAGATTTTTCTTAAAAAGTACAAATAACATAGCAGTAACTATTTAAGAAACCTGAAAATGTTTCAAATCTCTTTGTACCACACTAACAACATAAAACAGAATATCTTTAACATAACATGAATTAAACATTACAGTAAAATAATAAATTAACAGCATCCCTAAACCTAGTAAGTTTTCTAATGAAGTTGTAATCCTGAAAACTTTATTTCTACAGAAGATTGGAAGACGAAAGCAATTGTGATATTATAAACTTTGTCTTATTTTCAGTGGAAAATAGTTTTAAAAGAAAGGATTTTTTTTATTGAAAAAAAATATAGTTAGACTTTTAAACAAGGAAAAGAGAAAATTAAAATCCATCACTGAAAGATATTAGAAGTGAAGTATATTTTTCCATTCTTTTCTATATTTTTGTTTCTCCCTTCCCTCCAAAAGAAACAAATGAGAAAAGGAAAGAGAAAAGGAAGAGAAAAAAAAAAAGACAGTGCTGTCCTTACCATTAATGCATGAAAATAACGGAGAACATATTCAGCTGAAAAACATTAGGAACATCAGTGATGTATTTCTTATTTTATGGAACTTCTTGTCTGCTAATGAACTTGCAATTGACAAAATTTTCACTACCACTAGTAATGTATCTAGAAACCAGGGGGTAAAAGATACTAATTGTTTTTTGCAGTATCTTTTTCTTGACCAATGCTTTCCTGTAAGGTCACATCATTGTCTATGATCATAATTTTGGATGCATAAGAAATTAATTTCCATCATAAATTGTAAAATGCCTATTTCCTGTTTTAGGCTGATCTTCAAAATGGATTTATTAGCTGAAAAGAGATCTATAATTTCATGTCACTGTCCTTTACAAACTTTTCTCAGGTGACTAATAATCAATAGGTCAGAGAAGAACCTGTTCTATCATAGAATGTAAAAGGTTAATGTTATCCTCAAGACCCAAAATAAGTTAATTTAAGATAAACATAATTTTCTAAAGGTTAGGGCAAAATGCATTTCAAAACCAAGAACTTTTAGTTTTTCACAGAAAACCATGGTCCTAAACAATATATCTTCAACTGATTAAAAATATTTTCAGTTTACAACACAGAACACAATAAGTATCACACTGCTAGTCAAGTTTTATTTCAAAGTTTTCTGTGCGTGTCGTGCTCTTCTTCAAATAAACAAATCACTCCGAAGGATTTTGGCAATTGAAAAATAATTTGGGTTCTGTCCTGGTTTCAGCTGGGATAGAGTTAATTTTCTTCTTGGTAGCTGGTATGGGGCTGTGTTTTGGGTTTAGGATGAGAACAATGTCGATGATACACTGATGCTTTGGTTCTTGCTAAGTAGTGCTAAGCTGTTGCTAAATAGGTGCTAAGTGGCGCTCACACTGGTCAAGGACTTTTCAGCTTCCCATGCTCTGCCGGGTGCACCGGGGGGCTGGGAAGGAACACAGCCGGGGGGGCTGGCCCAGACTGGCCAAAGAGCTATTCCATACCATATGACGTCATGCTCAGTATGTAAGCTGGGGGAAGAAGAAGAAAGGGGAGGGGATGACATTGGGTGTGATGGTGTTGGTCTTCCCAAGTAACCATTATGCGTGATGGAGCCCTGCTTTCCTGGGGATGACTGAACACCTGCCTGCCGATGGGAAGTAGGGAATGAATTCCTTACTTTGCTTTGTTTGCGTGCATGGTTTCTGCTTTGCCTATTTAACTGTTCTAATTTATTTTACTTCAATTATTAAACTGTTCTTATCTCAACCCATGAGTTTTCTCCCTTTTACTCTTCTGATTCTCTCCCCCATCCCACCAAGGGGGGAGTGAGCGAACAGCTGTGTGGTGCTCAGTTGCCGGCTGGGGTTAAACCACGACAGGTTCCCTAAGCCCTATCCCAATAAAATGACAGATATCCCTGACTGTAGCTATTTCCACTTCCTCTTGCTACCGTCGCATTTTTGCTTTGCCTACTTTTAAAAAGTAGAGACATTATCTAAGATCCCACTCCCTTTATTTCTCTTCTGCAATGAAATTCTGAGAGTTTAGAATGCTCTGAGAATGTTTTGAGTGTTTCTGAGTGCTACAGAGTTCATCCCCGTTGAGGGCTAGCCTCCTCAGGGGCAGGTTGGCATATGCAAGCTTCATAACACTTGGCCCAGGTGGCCTTTGTGTTCCATAGGATAATCCTGTGATTCCTGTGAATAATCTGCTCATTTCAAAATGAATCATCTATTTAAAGGTTAAGATTTCATTAATGTTGAACACATGTAAAATGTCATTTTAAGTGAATCTTGCTCTCACCTTATATATATACACACATACATATATTTGTTTAAATGTATTAAAGAACTGTACAGACAACATAAGATACTTTTGAAGAGAAGGCTTACCAATTTTCTGTAAAGCTCAGTCAATCTCATTCCTTTGCCAAAATTTTAATTCACTTGTGTAGTAATAAAAAACATTCTACCTCATCTTTGTGAAAAACACCTGTTCAGACCCACCAGCTTCAGCTACCATTCACGCATTTTAAAGCTGACACATTGAGCCCTTTCCTCACAGTTTAGTTTCACTGTTCCTCTTGTCGCTGACTTGTCACAGAGGTCCAAAGTTTAAGCCAAATGTCCTTTCTCAAGGACATCTGATGCTTACTTTGTTCACAAAGAGAGTTTAGTGATGTAAAATGACAACTGCGCATGTGGGAAGGCCAAAAGAAATATACTGTAAGCTTGAAAAAGAGTGTTTAGAGAGAATGTTAAAAGTAGTTTAAGCCTAATTCCATGAAATAAAAGGTCAACTTGTATTTTTACTTTGTTTTATATATTCACATTTGTCTGTGGTAGAAAATACACGATGACTCCTCTGAAGTGACTCTTACTACAGAGTGCAGTATGTTCCAAGGCAAAATCTCTACACAAAATCAAATATTTTTTTAACAAGAATATATATATATATGCACATATATAAACATTTGCACATAGGTAGCCGTAGAAACTAATACCACATTTTAAACAGAAACAAAGGAAAAATGCATTATAAAATTGTTCACAGGCCACAGATGATAGTATTCAACAAGATCTTAAAGCCTGAAGTCTAGGAGAGTTCTCAATTCACTTGTATAAAATGACAAGTAAGATTTTCTCATATGATGCAGGTTGCAATGATCAGCAAGACCAAGTTTGAAGGAGACCAGCTGTGGCATTTTAGGCAAGTAATACTGTATTGCCATTGTTAGTAACAGGCTAGTAACAAAATTTTCAAGGCCTCAGGAAAGAAGCTTGTCAGGCTTGGTTTTCTTGAACTTTCCTTGATGTTCCTGGAGCTTTGATCTCATTTGGTTTACCTGGAACAGGATTTTTTTTTAAATGTCTGGGTAGCTATGGCTACAATTTGTTTTACTTTTCCTTATATTTCTATGGAACAACCATAGTTTTTATACAGATAGTAGCAACAAGTAGTTGTTCTGTGCAAATGTGATATTTATGACTATTATAATGATACAGTGTAGAGGGAAACAGGCCTAGCTTGATAGCAGACTTTGAGAAGTGGGGAAACAGGATGCAGCATAGAAAAGTACAACACGGGATGATAAGGGACACTGTCTGACTCTGGAGGTGGTTAGTTAAAGAAATGCAGATCTAGAAGCCGGACAAAACAAGTTCGAGAGTAACAAAGACAACAAAGAACAAGTGTCTAACAAAATGCACCATATATAGTAAATTCATGCGTACAGTGAAGTTGCAGATCAATGAAAAGACAGTATGATGTGGAACTTCGTTAGAAAACAGACCCCAGTAAATCCAAAAAAGGAGAAAGGAAGGGAGGAAGAAAAAAATAGGTGGAAGAAGAAACTGGATGAGAGGATTGAGTGCACCCTCAGTAAGTTTGCAGATGACACCAAGTTAGGTGGAAGTGTTGATCTGCTGGAGGGTAGAAAGGCCCTACAGAGGGATCTGGACAGGGTGGGTTGATGGGCCAAGGCCAATTATATGAGGTTCAACAAGGTTAAATGCCGGGTCCTGCACTTGGGTCACAACAACCCTATGCAACGCTACAGGCGTGGGGAAGAGTGGCTGGAGAGCTGCCTGTTGGAAAAGGACCTTGGGGTGCTGGTCAAGAGCCAGCTGAATATGAGCTGCCAGTGTGCCCAGGTGACCAAGAAGGCCAATAGCATCCTGGTTTGCATTGGGAATAGTGTAGGCAGCAGGACTCTTGTACTCGGCACTGGTGAGGCTGCACCTCGAATACTGTGTTCAGTTTTGGGCCCCTCACTATAGGAAGGACATTGAGGTGCTGGAGCGTGTCCAAAGAAGAGCAACAAAGCTGGTGAAGGGTCTAGAGAACAGGTTATGCGAGGAGTAGCTGAGGGAACTGGGGTTGTTTAGCCTGGAGGAAAGGAGGCTGAGGGGAGACCTTATTGCTCTCTACAACTACCTGAAAGGAGGTGGTAGCGAGGTGGGCGTCAGTCTCTTCTCCCAAGTAACAAGCAATAGGACAAGAAGAAATGGTCTCAAGTTGCACCAGGGGAGGTTTAGGTTGGATATTAGGAAAAAATTCTTTACTGAAAGGGTAGTCAGGCATTGGAACAGGCTGCCCAGGGAAGTGGTTGAGTCCCCATCCCTGGAGGTAAAGACATGGAGATGTGGTGGTGCTTAGGGACATGGTTTAGTGGTGGACTTGGCAGTGCTAGGTTAACAGTTGGACATGATGATCTTAAAGGTGCTTTCCAACCTAAACAATTCTATGATTCTATAATATTTGGCTTTACATATAAAGTATATTTCCTTTTTGCACATAGCAATACTTTATGCATAATGCAACTGGAATTCCAGTAGCAGATATTGATATTTGCATTTAGCTTGCTGAAAGATTGCATATTACACAAAGTCAATAGATAACTAGGAGCATTCTGATGGGAATGATAGTAATGTCCTTTCTGCAGATGAACGGACCTCAGACATCGTTTTTCATCTATGACATCAGTAATAAATTTTTCATAGAAAAAAAAACAACAGTATTTTTTGGAATAGGTATGTCTACCTTAATGCTTTCAATCAAGTATTCAAACTTTATTGTGTCAGCTTTAGTTATAGCACTTTTATGTGCAAAATAAATAAAGGCTGATAATCAAAATACACAATGTTTAGGTGGCTACATCATTCCTAAATATTTGACTTCCAAGATGCCATACAGAGACAAGAAAGTGTTCCCTTTCCATTTCCCAAAGTTGCTTACACTTTATTATATTTTAAATTAAATGTTACAGCAACATTTGGAAGAGAACCCGTGATGGTATGGATGTGAGTCACAAAATATCACACAATTACTTAAAGTGGTATTCCTTCCTATTAAAATAATTGAATTTTTTTGTTGATCAAACTCATAGCACTGGATCAACGTATTGGATCAAACTCCTAACACTCAGCAACTTATGTTCTTGTACTTCAGGCCAGTCAATTCAATTAAAATGCTTCCACTATGTATGATTAAAAGTCCTCTGCAGACATTGACTATGCTTACTGGCTGTAGCTGACATTATGTCCACATTGTCAAATATCCTACGGATATTCTTTTGCTTTCCTGTTCATTTATTGATGTGCTATGTATTTTAACTGTTGAGTATTTTAAAACATATATACTCACTTAAAAGAGGTAATCTTGTGTTCTCTACTGGGAGGGACCCTTCCACGGACAGAATCTGCACAGACTGTTGTGCAAAAATCCATCCAGGTTCTGTCCAATGCTGCATGAAAGCAGGGTGTCCAGCATCTGAAGAGATGTAAAATTTACTTGCTATCTATATTCTTCTTTTTGTTCTATCTTATTTAAACAACTATTTTATTATGGCCTTTGTTGTCAGGCCTTTTCTTACTGAAAGCCAAAAAGAACCCCACACCCTCTCTCTCTCCCCTCACCCCAGTGAAGAACATCTTGTTTACTGGATTTTAAGGTATTTGTGTTTACTTACCAAAATGGAAGATATTGGAAAAGTGACCTTATCACACACCGAGGCATCTCTGTTTAATTTTCTGTTATGTGTGTGCATGTATAGGAGACAGCTGGACAACATCCATAATAATGTCACTGAATGCCTTTTTAAAAATAAAAAGTAAGACAGCATTGTAATAAACAACATTTTACATTCTTTTAAATCAGAAACCTGACCAACCAGTTTTGAACTTTAATAGGATACTTTTCTGGTAGAGTACAAGAAGGATAACTGCATACGCATCAAATGAATGGATTATTACTCTTCAGAAGTTAAAGTTCACCTCTGCAATTAAATCAACTCTGGTAAAAACAGCAGCTTTGCAGAAAGGTCACACATGAGTGCTGAGAGGCTGCAATCCAAAGCATCTAAAATAAACAGCAAATGAACTGCCTAAGAGCTTGTAAATCTAGTCCTTCCTGTATATCTGCTGACAAAGCCAAGATGTTATGGCAAGGAATTTTTTAAATAAACTTGAAAAAGAGGCTAAATTACATTGGCAGATTACATGCATTTAAGACACCTAGTGGAAATTTTGTTTGTCAATGACAAAAGTTCTATTATATTTTTCTTTCTACTTTTTTTTTAACTGTTTCCAAGTATTAATGAAGTTGGAAATGGAACTTAATGTACTCAGGAAAACAAAGAACAGGTTTTACAGAAGAAAGCACCTTAAATGAGAAAAAGTGAAATATAAGATTACAATTTAAATAAATGTGCCAGGTAAAAATGGGGACACAACTGGGGTGTTTAAAAACCTGGTATATTAAAGCAAGTTACTATAAAACATTTTTCCACAATACAGTATCCAAAATAAAAAGATTTTTTTAAAAAGGAATTAATTTTCATTGAACAATAATAGTTTTCATTACTCATTGAAGGACTTGCACCAGATTTTCAGAGGAAAACAAAGGAACATATTTCTCCATTTCTGAAAATGAACAATCCTTCAAAAGATTTATGTGGTTAAGAAAATCAGTAACAACTTGTACAAGAATTAATAGTAAAGGATTCTGGGGAAACTAGCATGCAAAATTAGTAGAGAACATATAGCCTAATTTTCATCCAGTGTTTTGCAGGAGATAAACCATTATGCAGGAGAGCATATCTAGAATGTAAATAATGCAAAAGTAATTTTGTGCACTAAAGATATAATGTGTGAATTTGTTAAATAAAAAAAGGAATCTAGTTTCCTGTAAAAAGAGAATCTGAAACTCCATATTTAATTGTAGAACAAATCTGCGCAGAGATATAGTTAAAAGGGAAACAGCAGGACCTGAGGTAAATATTGCTGGGTCTTTCCCTTGCCCGCTTTAGACCACCTAAACCTTTTCTGAAAAGTTGAATTTGTTGATTGTGCAGAGTGGTATGAATTTTCACCACCATGACCAACAGAGAAAAGATGTTTTGTGATATAAGTGAGTCTACCAGCTGGTAGACTCAGCATTTCAGTTTGTAGAACATTTTTAATTATAGTTTATTTGTCCTTAAATCATTTGTCTCAATGAAACATGCTGAAATAAACTATCAATATTTTACAGAGATTTATTTTGCCCTCGAAGTACAATGCTCTGTGATGAATTTGTTCTTCTCATGCTTCCTGCAGTTTGTAGCTAAAAATATACTAAGGCTTACAATCACTGCTCAGATTTTGTTAGTATTGACTAATACTACTCAATCTTCTCTCAGCTGATCAGTTATATGTTTCAAGAGAAGATGGGTGACCAGTCTAGCTGTGATCAGAATCTGCTTTAAAATAATTTAAGAAAAAATTATTTTACAATGATAAAAATAAGAGAAGAAATAGACAAAGGGGAGAAATATGTATACTTTTCCTCCCCCCCTCAATGTAATTGTGAATGGGTCTCAGTAAGCATAAACGAGCACTATGAATGTGTTGTGCAACTTATCCTATTTTCACTCCTCTCTTTTTATAATTTTTCTTGGTTTCTTATTAAGGGATAACTAACCTAAGATGGACCCTTAATCAGTTATTTTCCTGTTACTGGAACATCTAGTGTTAATCCTACCAAATAAAAAAATTTGTGGCAGCCCTTGGGGAAATGAATGCGGAAGTAACTCTGTTATTTTCCATGCTTGTTTGATTTTGTATTTTCAGTACTTATTTTCTCTAATTAAAAAAATACATGGATAGGTTTGAGGGAGATAAAACCAATCAAACTTTCAATAGAAAATCAATGAAACTAAACAAAGGGTCACTCTCTAATGAATATGAAAAAAACCTAATTGTATACTTTTTAAATGCAATTTAAAAATTATGTTATGATTACAACTTCTGAAGCTTTCCAGCATGAGATATTTTCTTTTACAGCATAAGCTTGGAAGCAGCAACTATTGGTGTCATGTACCTTCAAATTAGAAACAGATTATTTCTAGATGATTCATAACTGTCATAATCCATCCTTCATCTTTACAACCATTGCAATAGAACCAAGGTCTTCCTGTGAAACAAGCAAGGTACTGCATATGTGTGGGAATGTTTAGTGTTCAACCTGCCCAGCATGGAAAAACAGATCCTTCCACAACACCAAAGTGGAGTGTAGGACAGGCTAAGTAGAGATGTGTAGGGTTGAAAAAAGGTAAGAACTTGACAATGTATTTATATGTGTATAATGTACTCCGTGAGCTATGATGAGTTACAGTATGTTTTGCAGGAATTGTCATGATGTGGACTATGAAGTGTTATTGCAATCTCTTCTTGAAGTGCATCTAAGCATAAAAAGTGTTAATATATTAATAGTTTGGAAATGATCCACTGCCTATTTTTATGAACACTGCGCCAAACTCTTTCCAGCTTATTAGAGATTAAAATGTGCAGATTCTCTTATGAATTCCCCCTGAAAAAAACTTAATACCATTCATTTGGATGTTCTGTGCTCTGTGTGTGTTACTTCCCATTTACCTATATTGAATTTTATTTACAATGTTTCAGTGTAACATAAAATCAAGTCAAAATGCGTCTTATTTTTTTCCCTCACAGATCCATAGCTTTCATGTCATCAGTGATTCAGAAAGAAAAAACCCTAAAAAAGCCCTCAGCAGGTATCTCACTTTTGCTTCATTACCTGAATGATAATCAATAAATATAATTTTAAGTGCCATTAATGAAATATTTTCTTTTAGAAAAGTTTGAAAAATAAACTTTCATTAAAATCTGAAGAAACAGAAAAAAAAAGGATTAATTCTGAATGCTTGGAAAATTAGATTTAATATTTTTTGAAGGTAAAACCAGTTTCATTACAAATGTTGCTCATTTTATGTATAACCTTTTAAAATGGACCATCTGTTGGTATTTAATATTTGCTAGTGTAACAAAAATAGAATTTTTCATAAATTTGCAATGTGTATAAATATTCACTGAATGCTTAAAAGATATTTTTAATCACTACTTTATTAAGGTCAGAAGTCAGCCATTCCAGATATAAGACTTCTCAGAACTTAAGTTGTTTGTACAGACCTAATTTATTCTCCTATATCTCAGATGCATTCTAATATAGCTCTTTAGTTAAACGATCAGATATTCATTTTAGCTTTTCTTAACAATACTTAACAGTGCTACAACACAAATGAGCAAACATGGGCCGATGTAATTAATCTTGATTGAATATTTCTGTGCAACCTGAGTCATCATTTCAGAACAATGCACAGAGAATATAAATCATCTAAATTTTCAGTTAATCAGAATTTTGACCAGTCAGAAAGACAATTTTAACTTGAGTGCCTAGAAGATAGTAGTGGATAGATTAAATATCCTTTACCTGATGGAACTGTGTCACTGATTTGTAGTTTTTACACTAGAAGTGGATTTCTTCAGTATTGCAGTCCACCAACTAGGGCAGCTTTTCAGACTGCAAAAGGACAAAATGAAGGTTCTAACACAAAACATTGACATCTGTTTACAGTTTAGCTTTGCTAATAAATAAAAGGCCAAGTGCTTTGCTATGAATTCAGAAGGTGTAATTATATGAGCCTTCTCTTACAGCTGTGTTGGAAGCTGTGCTCTGTCAGGCAGGACACATGGTTTGCCAAGCCATTTGGAAGAGTAAATCTCAGCAGCAGGCAGCTGTAACTGGTAACCATTTTTCTGTACTTTACACTGTTCATTTGATAAAGTCTTATGCCTTAAATACACCTTATGCATCCACTGAGACACTTGCCTCAGGAAGATTTGCCTGATTTTCCTAAAGCACAAGAGATTAATGTGCTTCTCCTGATCCGTGTGAGCATAAATGTCTCATTAGCTGCTGTAAACAATTTCATTTGGAGATAAAAAATATGTACTTTTACTAAACATTTCATACTTGAGTAAAAATATAGACCTGTTGTAGTTGGAATGATAAAAAAGATCTTAAATGTCTTTTTAATACTCTTACTCATGCACTGTTCATTATGCATATTTTAGTCTGTATTAACATACTTCAGATAGTACATACCTGAGACATAATTTTAAGGTAGCATATCCCATCATAAAAAATTTAATGGACATATACATAAAACAGAACATTAACTAATGCTTTAGTTATAACAGTTATTGTTGTTATTACTACTAATAATAATATATAGTTTATAAATTAATTTTCTATATGAGGAAGAAACAATCTCAGAAACTGTGCTGTAGAAATTAGTAAATTAGCAGAGTAATTACAGTCTTTAGAAGTCAAGATGCAAGATTAATAGAATACTATTCTATTTTAAGTAGAATTTAGTTTTCATTTAGCACTAGAATACCATTCTATTTTAAAGAAAGAGATTTAACTCAGAAATCATTAAAAATAATTGTGATTTGTCTCTGAAATACCTGCTTGTTTTTGTCTCATTCACTATGCCAAGTCATAGAATTCTGCTTAGGCATATTATCCAAATAATCCTTTCTCTAAACTAGTAATAAAGCAGCAAGGTATTTAAATCACTACCCAGAATGCTAAAAGTTAATGGCATGATAATGTCTACAATACACTCAATATGACTGTTAACTGACTATTAAAATATACTGGTTTATTTATTTTAAAGACAACTATATGGATGTATAAAATGCTTATTAAATGCAAAATGGTATGAGACATAGATCTGTGAGACCAAGAATAAGTTCTGTTGAAATCCTTATAAGTCATACTTTCTTTCCATGTTTAGCTGGAGTTTTTGCAAGCAGAACACTAATTGCAAACACTAAATCTTTTCTTGAATAAGAATGTCAGGATTTGGTATTTTATTACAAATACGAAGGCTTTATGCTAGCATTGATAATTAAATAGAATTGAAAGACATTTTGCAATAATGTGTTACCTTTTGTCATTAAGCAGAATATTAGCAATTCTAAATTAATTTAAAAATTCCTTTCAGAATCCCTTTTGCAATGTTTCTTCAATATTTTCTGCACAAAATTCATTTCCACAAGAGCAGTTCAGGACCTCTGCTGAAGGTAAGGTTCACTTAAAATAAACTTTTTAAATATTTATGCATATAGATCTCCTGCTAATCCATTTCAGAATTGACTTATATCCAATATCAGTATTTCTTATTAAAAGTCCCTCTCTTTGTCTAGAGAAGATCAACCAAGATGGTGTCTATTAATAAAAAGCTAATGAAGAAAAACTAGAGATTTATAGACAAATCTCATAAAAATTAGATGGGCAATCATATATATTATTTATAACATAGAAGATAAAAGTGGAATAAAAAGAGTCAGCATGCATTTCCTTTGTCAAATCAGTTTAACTTTTGTCTAAAATTACGCTCCTGTATAGAAAGCAAGAATCTAAGGTATCTTCACCTTAGCAAGGCTTTGAAATTATCCCAACACGTTTTTTAATAAGCTATCTAGGAAACATGGAACAGGGAAAACTACTAGCAGGTGGTTGCATAACTGCTTAGCTGTTATCAGTGGTTTATTGCCAAAAAAGACTATAAAAAGAAAGGTTCTGCAGGGATCCATCTTGGGTCTGATTTTATTCATGTATTTTCATTAATGTTTGTATTGACGGTATATTTAGCTAATTTGCAAATGACATGAAATTAGAAAAGAATAAAAATCTGCTCAATGACAGGATTTAAAAAAAAAACAAAACACTTTCACTAAAAGAAAAAACAATGAAATTCAACAGCAAGGACAAGGTATTGTATTTATGGAGAAATAATTACTTGCTCAAACACAGCTCTGAGAACAATTGTTTGGCAGCAGTTCTACTCAAAAAGGATGCAGGGTTATTGTGGATACTGTGCTGGACATAAATGAAGTATGTAGTTTTATCAGAGAAGAGAGATAAGCACCTGTACATGACATAAAAACAGATGTAAAACCTGTATGGCAGGAGAAGGAAGCCTTTCTCTTTTCTCAGCAGTGCTAAGGCTCAGGTGGAGTGGTGTCCAGTTTGGGGTATTGCCCTTCAGGAAAGAAGTAAACAAACTGGAGAGGATCCTGAGAAGAGAAACATTTGTCTGCAATTTAGAAAAGATGCTTTACAGGAAAGAATGAAGAAATGTGGTTTTGATGGTTTTGCCCAAAGGAGAGAAATTTGAGGGAGACAACCTTGGAACAAATAGGCAAGGTTTACTCAAAAAATCATCATGGTGTCTATACAATTACATTATGGCAAGAAATGTTAGAGAGCATTTTCTAGAAAATTGTGCAATTGAATAAATCACTTAATGAGGTTGTGGAACATCTATCTTTAGTCATACTTAAAGATATGCAGGACAAGTGGCTATCAGCAATAACAGAGGTCCATGTCCTTACATATATTCCTGCACTGGAACAGCATGTATGCCATTCATGAGCTTTCAGCCATATTTGTTTTATGGCTATTGCACACATTTTTATTGTAAAGGAATTCTGCTTATGATGATTGGTTACATTCCTTTTATTTATAGATATCTTTCTGAAATACTTTTCTTACTTTCTTGTCCTTTTCAACATCCAGACAATTGGTTTTATTTGCATTGTTTGATTAGAAAAATGATCAGGTGGTCTTGAATTACAGGAAAACTGAACAAGCAAACAAAATCTGCCTTTTTCATGACAAAGAAATACAAGTGTACAAAAATCTTTTCCTTTCTCCAGACCTTTTACTATCTTTCAGAAAAGTGATTAAGAAGAATACTGGAACATGCATGTAAAGTAGCTCTCACTGAACACGTTACTTGCATTTCTTAACTAGAAAGTTAAGCGTATTCTATTCAATGCATATTTGAAACATATTTTTTACACTTTCTTGAGCTAGCTCCTGAGATACACAAATGTTGCAGTGATTTTTGGGGAATATTTAGTTATGGGGAGTTGAACTGACTGCACATACTCTATAAAATCATAAAGGTAGAAACACTTTCCACTGAATTGAACTGATGATAAATAGGTGACTTGAAGCTTCTAGTTGGAAAATTCTTTCAAACATCCATACTGGCTTTAATCTTTGTACATACTTTGTCATGTAACAAGTTGTGGGAACAAAATAATCCTCATATAGAAGTGTATTCAATGCAACAAGTTATAATAACAATTTTCTGAAATTATCTGGACGAATTAATAATCATTGACATTTGCATTAGACTCAGGACTGAGTCTTCAACAAAGATTTTATCATTGTGCTTTGAAATAAGTTTATTTAAGGGCAAATAGTGCAAATGGGGATCTGCTTAAAGGACAAAGGGGAAAAAGGATTGTTGGAAGTATTTGCAAGGAAAGTTTTCTAACACAGAAAGTTGAAAGGCAGTATATGTGTAGGAAAGGGAAGGAAAACCTGCTGTATAATGCATCAAGATTAGGGTTTTTTGGTGAAGTACTTCTAAACTTGCCTACAGATGCACAATAATTTTCACTGCAATGTCTTTTCTGTATTGTCCCTATTTCATATTTGCTCCCTAATTATTTATTTTGACATATATAAGAGTTGAAACAAGAGGAAGCAATGGTCTGTAAAGTTACAGAATGTAGTTTTATTAATTTTAAGTGATAATGAACATAATTTATCAGAAATACTTGAGTGATATCCTCAAATTAAGGTACCATCTGCAAGACGTTACCTGGGCCTCATATTAAATAGCTAGTATTCATGGATGACCATGATATTATGGGCCTCCTGAATACTACTGCCTGTGAGCCTTTCACTCACAGTGAGTCCAAGTCACAAGCTACAGCAGTATGATTTCCTCCACTTATTAAATCTAGGCCGTCTACTGTTATTCCTTAACCTAAATTTCAGCCTACAGAATACTATGAAGAAGTTAGTACATAAATGAAGTAGTTCACTTGTAAACAGTACTATAAAGCCAAAAATAATTCTAATCCTCAAAACCACCAATCAGCCAGGCCCCAAATAATGTAAAACACATGATTTAAACTTGTATTTAACAACTTCACTACTATGAGAACTCTACAATCTCTGTATTTTGTAATACAGTGAGTATGGTTGGTTAATTCTGATTTCCTTTCATACTTTTTGGTGGAGAAAAAGGGATGTAGAGCAATCATTTGCCATCTTTTTTTCTTTTTCTCTGCCTTTTTTCTTTTTCTCTGCCTTTTTTCCCCTCACTTCTGTCCTTACAAAAGGGAAGTATTTCCATGTTCCTTTGGGATTTACAGATTAAAAGGAGAAAAGGCAAGGAGAGTGATGAAAAAACTAGGTATCTGAAAACTCATTTGCTTTGAAAATCAAAATAACTTAGACTTGTTAGAGCTTTTTTAAAAACATGTATCCATACTTCCCTGTGATCAAAATAATTTAGAATTAAGTATTCAAATGCTCTTTAAAGCCCTTCAGATTGCTGGCCCCAAGTCCCCCATTTGCACAGAAAAAAAAAAAAAAGGTAACATTGTCATTGCAGTGGTATATTCAGCAACATCACTATGTAAGAGGAAAATAGGGCAGCATTATTAACTGTCACTTTCATAAGAATTGAGCCCATAAAAACATTTTTTAAAATAATACACATAGGTCATTTATAACATCCCTCTTCTTCTTAGCAGAGAAAATACGTGTCAAAGCAGTAGACATGATGATTTTTGGTATTATCGGTAGATAACATAGGGAAAATGTCTTGTGAATGTAAAATCATGCAGTCCAGGTAGAATAAGAATGCAGTCATATTTCTGTAGATTGGATTATCAGGTCATATAACTAAACATCCACTCTTTGGAGGATTTGATTGATAGTTCCTCTTAATCCGACTCTTCTAAACATCATCTATTACTGCTTACAATTAGATATTGCAAAAAACATGGCTAATGAGGCTGAAATAATTTGAAGATACTCAGGTGAATTTTATGCATCTGCGTATATTAGTGTCTGCACTGAACCCAATAACTAAAATCAGACCTTCACATCTTCAGATACTACCGAAGCTACTATGTTTTAGCTACTACTTGCTACTATTAAATACTGTTTGGCTAACAACACTTAGTTTCATTAAAAAAAAAAATAAAAATCTTTCTTGGCATATTATTTTAAAAGAAATACAAGTGTTATCCTTCACTTTTATGAGTAAAT
Source organism: Nipponia nippon (assembly GCF_047370975.1). Classification (NCBI taxonomy): domain Eukaryota; kingdom Metazoa; phylum Chordata; class Aves; order Pelecaniformes; family Threskiornithidae; genus Nipponia; species Nipponia nippon. The sequence goes on along the minus strand of NW_028262336.1, from coordinate 54,121,777 downwards.
AAACTGCAGCCATTCAGTCATGTGAGTAGTTGGCAAAGATTCTGTGTTGTACAACTAGAAATAGCAAATGTTTTTCCTCTTTTCATTCAGATAATTACGTAGTCAGATTAGTGGTTAAATAGTGCTAGTTTTCCTTTCCCTAAGTGGCCTTGGAAAGCAAAGCCTGTAATTTAGTAACAGCTGCAAGGAATTATCTGAAAACAATCCACTAAAGACGTAGACAATTCATATCATAAAACAAAAACAAGCCATTCACACAATCAAGAGCCACATCCCCCAAGTTTATTGAAACTGCTTATTCAAATTGTTTTAATGTTCTTCCCCTGGGTGATGTTGCCATGAAAAGTAACTTATAAGTGTTTAGAATGTATATAAACCTATTATAACCTCTATTTTGGGGGGGGTGGGAGGGGAAGAAAGGGAAAGGGAAAGGAACATGGAAACATAAGACATGGTTCTCACAATGGTATGTAAAAATCACATTCTTCTTCAGTGCCAGCTCTGTATCCAATTATTTCAGGTCATAGATGCCTACTTTAGTAACCAAAAAAGAGTTTCTGTTCCTTTCTATTCTTGTTAATTCCTCAGGTTCCTTTCTTCTGGAGTGTTTGCTGAGGTATAATCTTGCTGAGGTATGCTCTTCATTGTTCTGTTATTAAGAAAATTTGAAATTCATAGAGCTAATCAAATCATTTCCACAGCTAAACTATAAAAAAACCTGTGTTTTGACCAGAAAGAGAAGATTTGCAGAAATATTTCAATTTCATTCAAAATTTCTCAGAAGCATACGTTTAAATAGAATGTTACTTTTTAAAAGAAAATAAAAACCCTGAAAATTTTATAGAAAAAAATATTTTTATATCTTAAATTCTTCTGTTTTCAGGGTTCTTGTTTTTTGGGTTTGGGGTTTTTTTTGAAGAGGAAGAAGAACTGAAAGCTTTTCATGACTAACTGTTAAGTTAATGTTCAGAGAAAAAATAATGCTAAGAACTGCTAAGAAAATAATTTTCTCTATTTTTGCAATTATTTTTGCAAGTTTTATAACTGAATTGAAGGTCATGGGTTTGCCTAAATATTATTAATGCTCTGTTTAAGATGACTGGATCTAAAAAAGAATAATCTTTTCTCTTTTAACTATAAAACAGAAGCACAGTCTTAATGAAATAAGTTCCATTTCAATTAAGTCTCTAATAACAATTAATACCAGTGCAAAGATGAGAGACCTCAGTCTAATATGAAGAAAGAACAATTTAAAGATACTTTGATAAGTTTCTGATTCCTATACCTCACATGAGCTTCACCCTACAGTTCATATGGATTTTCAAATTAGTTTGTATCTCAGAAAAATCATGAGCTGAAGGAAGATAACATAACAGCAAACATGGAAAAAAGTAGAAATCAAGGAACTATGTACCTAAGAATAATTCAAATTATTTTCATTTTCAAAAGTTAACAGATGTAGATAACCAGTATCTTCAGTGCACCAAATCAGGTCTAAAAAATATTTCAGTATAGTTATTCATGAGTTTTTTTTAGTACTAAGTAGCATTATCTAAGTGCTGTTTTACCTACTCTCTGACACCTAAAAAAAAATTAAAAAATCCACTCTTGCCACTCTCTTGGATTTTCCATAGCATAGGCAAAGAATCACTGATGTTCCAATTTTTGTTCTAGGCAGAGCTGATCAAAGTAACAGTTGTCCAAACATAAAGCAGCAGTCGTTTCTTGGGGTGCAAGAAGTACATACAATGTATGTATTGTGTACTTCTGCTAAATACAAATCATATTTCGGGGATGAATTAATCACAACTAATTATAGGGATGGGATTCATTAAAACCCCTCATTTAAGATCTGTATATGTAGATACCTACATGTGAGACATATCCCATTATACTCAACAGGGATGTAGTCAGTATATATACTGGACTCTAGAGAAATACATAGGAGAAAAAATCTACTGTGAACACAGTAAATCCTTATGAGGGGCTTCTGTTCAGCTGCCCATATACAAACAACTAAAGCCATCTGCAGTATGTGACATAGGGCAAAACAGACATAAGGCAGGGTACCCAGGAGCATCTCAGATGGGCCTACTTGGCTGACTGTGAGTAAGTAAATCAGGACCAAGTTTCCCACTTATGTAGTCACTAAATGTAAATGTTGGAGGTATCCTGACTGTTTCTTCCATAGGAATGTCTCAGTTGTAATGAAAGGAAATGGGTAGAATTGTTTGAATTGAATTTGAATGTTATTTTTCTTTGTTTCATTGTTGCTTTCACATGCTGCCTTCATTCTTTGTTATGGTATGGAATTTTAATTTTACTGTCATTAATACAAGAGAATGAAAGCCTCAGGAAAAATGTACATGGCATAATGCCCAGAGTGTAAATACTCTGTTTCTGGACAGACTTACAAGTATCCAGGAAGAGGGGGGGGGGGAGAAAAAAAAAGTTATGCATATTCAGTGATGTTTGTAACATAATATCTGAACATTTTTCTTTGGATGTGAGGGAGGCTAAATGTTTTATATTCTAGTAAAATAATCCACTCTAATTGCAGATCCTTAGAGTAGCATTTCACAAACTGTGTTGCATGCCACCCTTTGTCCACTACCAAGTGAATTTTAAAAACTTATACATCTATTTTGCTTAGCATAATGATCAAATTTTGGTATTATGAACAGAAGTAATAAACCCACTCCTTCTTATGCTGCCTCTGACCATCTGGTAGTTTTTATGCCTCATCCAGAGGAGCATGACCTACAGTTTTTGGAAACATAATCATAAACACATGTGTCTCTCTTTGATTAGAGTGTATTTTGGTTTTATTGATGACAGCTTGTTTATTGGCTGTACTGATGAAATCTTATTTTCCAAGAGATGTTTACCATTGAGGTTGGTGTTGCTTGACTGTATGATCTTCAGCTGCAGAAATCCATCTGACATATTGCTACTAAATTAAGCAGATTAAATAAGATGTTCACTTAAAAGAAGACAGTGAAAAATCTAATGGGGTATTGTTTTTAATAATTTGCTATTTTCTTATTTTTATAAGACTTTAAATGACAAATGCACTGTTCAGCTCACCATTTTATAAGCCAAAATGTGAAGGTCAAGCTGTTGTAAATGCATGTTTTAACTAACACAATTCCTTTGGCTTTTATGATACAATACATATAAAATTATTTTATGTGTCTAAAAGCGTAATTTTTATGTGCTTAAGTGTTTGTAACAGTGGTTCAACCTTATATTAATGGATGTTTACACTGCCTAAGATGAGATTTCTCTCCATCATTGCTGCAGTATTTGTTTTTTTATACAAGAAGTCTACATCTAAGTCTAAAAAAAATCTATCAAAACATTGATCTAACCCTATAAGATTATTTTCATTATCTATGTAATTTTAATATTTCTGAAGAATAAATAAAATGGTTATTATAAATGTCCATCTACTGTAGCCTAAGTTGCCTGTTATTCAAAAACACTAAAAAGAAGTGATATGATGTTTACTAAGATTGTCCAATTTTATTTTTCCTCATTTTCCTCTGCCTTTTTCAAGCTCTTTTTTTTTTTTTTTCCCTGCATTCCATTTTCTCATTTTCTTAGACATTAAAAATTGCTTTTCTGCTTAAACCAAAGGTATGCCAAATTTTTCACTAGATGCTTAGGGAAAATATGTAAATAATGTAACATGGTTGTTATGATCCTTCATCATGTATATTCTTTTAGTTTCTGGCTTAATATTTAGGAACTTTCAGCAGCAGAATGTACATCTGGACCAGTGTGATAATAGCCAACAAATCTTTATTTGCCCAGCCTCTTTTTGAACCCACTCTTTTCCATCTTGATATCTTGTGACGAGACTAATGTTATAGGTACTTCAATTCTTCCTAATAATTTGCTTTGGACCATTATCCAATTGATTTCCATATTTTTCCTCTTTTTTCCAAATTATGAGAAAAAGTTAATAACCACTTTTTATTTACTTTCTTCAAACCATTCATGATTTTACAGACATCCATCTTATCTTCCATGGGTTGTTTCTTTTCAAGCTGAGAAATACACTCTCTTTAGTGTCATTTCATATAGAAGTCATTCCATACTTCTGATCATCCTTTTCATCCTTCTCAATACTTTATCTAAATGTGCTAGAGTTTTCTGAAATGGCTGATTAGCACATGTTATTCAGCATGGAATATACTGTGCATTTATATGACAACATTTTTTGTTTGTTTAGTTTTATTCTATACTCCTTCACTCTTAATTTCTGACATGATATTTGCCCATTTAAAATTACTCTAAGATGAGTTTTGAGAATGGTTATCACTATCATTCTTTCTCCACAGTTAGGGTGATATTTTCATGTGTGCTTTACATAGAATTTATGAGCACTGAATTATCTCTGTCATTTTTTATCACAGAATACAATGAGCTCCTTCTGCAACATTTTGGAGTCACCTTTCTTTTTTACTTTCTTGGAAAAATGTTTGTCATCTGTGAAATTTGGCAGCTCATTATTCACTCCCTTATATAAATACAGTGAATATCATACGTCACTGCATATGTCCTTCCGGGACCCTTAGGGTAAGCTCATTCCAGTGTGGAATACAACCGTTTATTCCTGCACTTCATTTTTGTTTTCTTTCTTTTTGTGCCTTCATTTTCTTCATTAAATGCATATAATCATCCATGGAAGAATTTTCCTTGTTTTTCCCTTACAGTTTAGTGTTGTTAGGAGCCTTTTTGAAGACTTATGTTTTTACTGTTATCTATCCTCTTTCTGTTTTCACTTGTGTTTCCATTTGATATTTTTCTCTTTCTATCTCCCTTTCTTGCTGAGCTTTATTTTACTTTTCAGACCAGTTTGTATCCTTTGCAAATATTTCCTCTGCCTTTTTTCACTTTTTGCCTCCTTTGTGATGTTTCTTTTTTAAAAAAAGGCCTTCTTTTTTCAAGTTTAAATCTATGTATCTTATTTTGTTTGCTTTCTACATTATTTTTATTTTATTATTTTTCTTCATATTCTTTCCGTAGGAAATCCTTTTGTTTTCTCCTTTTTGGAATCAATAGATATGCAGATCATAAAATCATAAAATATCTCAAGTTAGCAAGGACCCATAAGGATCCTTAAGTCCAACTCCCTGCTACCTAAAACTAAATCATATGACTAGGAGCATTGTCCAGATGCTCCTTGAACTCTGACAGGCTTGGTGCCATGACCACTTCCCTGGGGATCCTGTTCCAGTGACTGATCACCCTCTCAGTGAAGCACCTTTTCCTAATGTCCAATCTGAACTTCCCCTGATGCAGCTTCATTCCATTTCCTCATGTCCTATCGCTGGTCACCAGAGAGAGGAGATCTGCACCTCCCCCTCCGCTGCCCCCCTTGAGGAAGCTGTAGGCTGCAATGAGGTCACCCCTCAGCCTTCTCTTCTCCAGGCTAAACAAACCAAGTGACCTCAGCCACTCCTCATAAGCCTTGCCCTTGAGACCTTGCCCTCCTCGGAATACTCTAATAGTTTGATGTCCTTCTTATATTGAGGGTCCCAAAACTGCACACAGTCCTTGAGATGCAGCCACACCACTGCAGTGTAAAGTGGGACAGTCACCTCCCTTGACCGGCTAGCTATGCTGTGCTTGATGCACCCCAGGACATGGCTGACACTTTTGGCTACCAGGGCACACTGATGACTCATATTCAACTTGCCATCAACACAAACCTGCAGATCTTTTTCTGCGGGGCTGCTCTCCAGCCTCGCGTCCCCCAATTTGTATGTATAACCAGGATTACCCCATCCCAGGTGGAGAACCCCGCACTTGCTCTTGTTGAATTTCATATGGTCGGTGATTGCCCAGCTCTCTAGTCTATCCAGATCTCTCTACGCTTGAGGGAGTCCGCAGCTCCTCCTAACTTAATATCATTGGCAAACTTAATGCACATTTGATTCCTGTGTCTAGACCATTTATAAAAACATTAAAGAACACTGGACCTAACATTGAGCCCTGGAAAACCCCACTGGTGACTGGCCACCAGCCTGATGTAACTCCATTTCCTATAACTCTTTGAGCCTGACTTGTCAGCCAATTGCTCACCCAACATATTATGGACTTGTCTAGCTGTATGAGGACATTTTATCTAGAAGGGTACTGTGAGAGACAGTATAAAAATCTTTGTTAAAATCCAAAACCACATCTACTGGTTTCCCTTGCTCAGCAAGATGGGTGACCTTGTCATAAAAGGAAATTAAGTTAGTTAAGCAGGACTTTCCCCTCATGAACCCATGCTGGCTATGACCGATGACTGCATTGTCTCTCAAGTGTTTTTCAGTAACTTCCACAATAACCTTCTCCATAATTTTATCAGGCACTGAAGTGAGACTGACAGGCCTGTAATTACCAGGGTCTTCCTTCTTACCCTTCTTGAAAATTGGGACAATATTTGCCAGCTTCCAGTCAACTGGGACCTCTCCAGACTCCCAAGACCATTGAAAAAAAATGAAGAGTGGTCCCATGATAACATTGGCCAGCTCTTTCAGTACCCTGTGATGAATCCCATCAGGCTTCATAGATTTATGCGCATCCAGCTGGAGCAGCAAGTCTCAAACAAGTTCAGGGTCTGCTAGAAGTTTATCATGCCCACAGTCATGGTCTTCCAACACAGGGTTCTGGGGGTCCCAGGACCCATCATCAGTGTTGAAGACAGAGGAAAAAAGGCATTAAATGTGTCTGCTGTGTTTACATCCCTATTTGTGAGGTGACCAACTTCATCAAGCAACAGACCAATGTTATCTCTGATCCTCCTTTTGCTGCTAACATATTTTTAAAAGCCCTTTTTGTTGTCCTTCACAGTGCTGACCAGCTTGAACTCTAATTGAGCTTTGGCCACATGAATTTTCCCCCTGCAATGGTGAACAGCATCTCTGTAGTCCTCCCATGTCACCTATCCTTACTTCCAGTGTCCTTACACTTCCTTTTTCCACCTAAGATCTAGACGATCCCTGCTCAGCCAAGCCAGCATTGTTAGAATCAGATTTTTTTCCCAAGATTACATTAGATTGGGGTTCATGCTCCACTATGTAGATTACTGCACTTAACATTTCTAATATAGTCATGAGAAAAAAAATTAACATTTCAAGGAATTTTGTGCTGTCTAGTTTATTGCAGCTGTGATTCCATTAGCAAAATGAACTCATACGTGGATAATAAGCCTAATGCCTAAGCATTACAAATTTAGATATTTTTTCCAGAGAGTTTTTTCTGGAAACACTCAGATTTTTTTTTTTTCTCAGTTTTCTAGCTTTGTCACAAACCAGCTACATGATATGACGATAAGGAAAAGATTTTCAATGTTTCTAGATGTATTTAGGTATATAATATGCTTTATGGAATGATCTTACCTGTTAAAGAACTTTTGGAAAGGACTGTACTACACCTGTCTGCATTGTAGAAACCTTAAAAGATAATTCTTCTTAACTTCCAATTGAGGAGAATACAAAAACAGCCTTCAAAGTCAAAAAAAGTTCCTAATCAGAAATGTTAAAAAAGATAAACTGTGCTGTGCAGTGCTAGATGTGATGATGACTTAGTTCAGCATCGTTATTGCTTAGCAACATGAGCTAATGAAGTATGCACCATTATGACATTTATCATGTCTCTTTTTCTGAAATAAATGACAGTCTTTGCTGTTAAACAAAATGGAGAATATGGTGGTTGGGTTTTTTTTTCAGATGCTATATTCAGAAATCATATTTCAGACACAAAGCATGGGATTCAGTTCTCCCCTGAGCTAGATGTCTGTACCTGAAATGTTCCTCTTCTGAGTTACTGGAGGGATAGAAACCCTTCTAGAGGTCAATTCACCTGACAGGTTTCAGGTCTTGGGATAAGATGAATCAGCAGCTAAAAAAACTTATTTCTTTCCATTGACTGTAAAGGGAATGAAGAATGATTAGTTAACCACTATGCCGAGATGCTGTGGATGTCTTCATTTGGTCAGCTGAACCATATCCATGACTGTCACATTTTTGGGGGAGCAATCATTCAACTGGGAACCCCTGCCCCAAACATCCCCTCCTTCTGCCCCCCCGAAAAAAACCAACCCACTCTTACATTCTGGTACAATCTTGCTCTCAGGCACAATGTTTTCCAAGCTGAAACTTGCTGGCCCAACTCCAAATCTTTATTCCTAATGCATAGATTAATAGATTCTATAAATAAAGTTAAATAAAGCCAAGTTTGCAGTTGCTTTGCGGTGTTAGAATATCACAAGTTACAGCCAAATTGCATTGGTGACTCTAGCATTGATTGTTCACAGAGACTATTTATTTCAAATCATACTCTTCATTAGGGTGTGGTTCTCATTCACAGAGAACAGCACATCATTCTACTGGACTTGACTGAAATTGAAATAATTCAGAGGAAGCAGCTGCTCTGAACCTATTGTGTGATGTCATCTTAGTATAGTAATAGTGGTGCTCACAGGTGAAGGACTATTTTGTTCTAGGACTATTTAAAAAACTCATACATTTTCATCACAAGAATTAATTTCTTAATTATGTATTTTAGAGAAGATTCTTATTGAATGTCACTTTTTTTCCTCTATTTATGAAGGTAGAAAATAGGATGCTATTTCAGTTCTGTGATGCCAACTGTATGCACCACATCCAGGATACCAAAGTTGATTTTCTTCAAGCAACCACATGGAAACCTCCAGTTTGGATAGCAATGGAAGGAACAGTGTGAAATAATTATAATTTTCCTAAATAATAATATAAAAAATGGTAGCAAAAAATCTGTTAGAGGATTAGGTTATAATAGTAAGCAAAAGAGACATGCCAGAAGAAGAAAAATATTCTTTAACCTTCAGTTGTCTGACCCAGTAATATTTTATGAGATTCTGAGGCTAACTGTCAAACCTGACATCCCAGTCTGGTATGATCACAGGTATCAGATCTGCTTCTTTTGAAAAGAAATAGCATTCAATTATAAACACAATACAGAAAAGAAAAAAACAAACCCAGTACAAACTAACTAGGTGATAATCTCTTTTAAAAGTGCAAAATATAGACAATTACTTCATTCTAAGTAACAGATAGAGACGAAGTCTAAGATATTAACGTTACTTTGGAAAGAAAGCTACTACAGTGCTCAAAACCTGACTTCTTATTTGTACTCTGTAAAGTACTCTAAACCATTGTGTAAAGTACTCTAAACCATTGTAAACTATAATGAAAATCTAAATCCTTCTAGATTCCCACCTGTTTTATTTCTGATATTCAAATGATGATAAGTAATATTGTTGTTGGCTTTCCACTAAGACCATTTTATTTGTCCTGTTGTTGATAAATACTTCTATTTCTGACTTAGTAACAAGTCACTAATGTCAGTAAATGATACCTTACACAGAGCAGAAATGATACCTTACACAGAGCAGAAATGAAGGAAAACTTATCCTTTTATAGCAGTGAAATATCTTTTGAAAAAAAAAAAATGCCAAAAACATTTGAGCATTTTATTAACATTACATTAATCTTTACTGTGATCAATAATAATTTTGAATATGCATTAAATCTCACAGAATCATCTTTTGAATTTGAATTTGATATGATTTAAAAGACATTGTGAATCAACCTTTAACCTTTCTTGCCTGCTCATATGCAGTCCAATTTCACTTTCATTTTCAGAAATTATATAGAATTCAGTTTGGGGCAAAATTATTATAAAGTGTTTGAGTTAAAATAATTTAGGAATTTTGTTGTTGCTCAAATCAGAATGCTTAACTGAAAAATATAATTAGCTAGTACATAAGTCAGTATCTGGTTCAGTATTGTGATAGCCAAGTAAACTTTTATGACGTCTGCTTTATCTACTTGTCCCTTCTGGTTTTATGATTATGGGTGTCTATTCTTCAACGCTTTCATGGAATATGTGCAGTGCATACGTTTGCTTAGTTTTCTTCATAGTGTTATATACCCCTATTTTAGAAATGCAGGTAACACTATTTCAAACTTAAAATTTATGACTATTCACAATAATATTTTATAGCCTGCAGGCTCACAATGACTACAAAGTTCAGTTGTTACAGCCCTAGTGTTGTGGATGTACAGGTATGTCCCGATCCAATGTCGGGGGAGATTTCGATATGATCCCAAGGATGAGATTAAGACGCAAACGAGGTCAAATGCCGTACAACCTTTTGACTTTATTTTGGTGAACGAAGGGGTGAGGACCAGGTAGGAAGATGGGGGGGGGGAAAGAAAGAGAGAAAAGGAGAGGAAAAAAGAGAGAAAGAAAGAGCGCGCTCAGGCGGGTGAGAAGCGAGCCATGTAGGGGAACTAGCTACCACCACTCCGAGTCCGGCGTTGTCCCGTCGATCAAAGGTCCAGTCAGTCCAGTCTCTGTGTCCACAGGAGCAGCTTCCAAGGAGGTGCGCAGGGTAGGACGAGAAGAGAAAGAGGCCCTCAAAAGGCGCATGCGGTCCTTTTATAGGGCCATGCACGTGCGCAGAATGGGTCTGCGTACGTGCAGTTTGCGCTTCTGCTTTTCGCGCCCTGGTGTCTGCGCAGACATGCATGCAGTCCATGGCCCCGCCTTTCGCGTCCTGGCCTCTGCCTTTCACATCCTGGTCTCTGCGCAGGCGTGCGTGCAGTTCATGGTCCTGCCTTTTGTGTCCTGGTCTCTGCATGGGCATCCTGTGATGGTTTTGTCAGGGGCTAGATGTCGAAACCAGAAGATGGAGGTAGAACGGCAATGTTGAGACAATTCTGGTTCCATAACAGTCCTCGACAAGGTATAAAATGAAAGGAAAATGCAGAGACAGCATGAGTAGAGTTGAAGGGAATTCAATGTTGTAGTTACACTATCTGAACAAACTGTACGATCTGAAAGACCAAACAAAATGTGTCCACATGGTGGATAAGATTTATTTAATCATTTCAGGTGTTTACACCAAATGTGTTTCAATTAATCATTCACCCTATAATCCCTTTACAATCAATAGAAAGTGTCAATAGGCATTTTTTTGTCACAATCAACCTACCAAAAGCAGGTTTCTTCTTAATGTTGAGAGAAAGGCTCTTAGGGGATAATAGGATCTCTAGTTGTAATGCAGATGTCCAGAGATTAGGTTGGATGAATTCCAATTTGCAAGGCACAGCTATGTTGTCAAGTATTGTAATCTTTTTCTTATATTCTGAACTAATGTACATATACCAACAGTGTAGCATACTCTGAACCATGTATTGATTAGAGTGAGCACACCACTGTAATGGCATATTACTATACCAGCACACACTGACTGTATTATATGCGTTTTAGTTTTAGGCTAAGTGTTTCTTATAATATACACAACCAGAGACAGGTGTGAAGGGAACAATAAAACAAAATAGATAAATTGTACAAGAAACTTTCTTAAAATGAAACATGAAATGGGAACTACAAATTGCTAGTGCATACTGCTGCTCCATAATAAATCAGTATTATCCCATGCTAAAAAATTATTAGGTCTTTAAAACAGAAAATTCAACATCAGTTAAATGCTAAAAATAGAGGTGTTTGAATAGGGAAAAATAGATTTAATTTTATTGTATATTCTGATGCTTGCTTATAAATTGTTGTACAGCACTCAGAAAATGCTCTTGGTTTGCTTCTTTTTCCATATGTATTGCAAACTCTCAGAAGACCACCGATCGTTAAAGTATGGTAAGTCCAAGTCATTTCTGATAGATATTCTAAGCAAGAACCTATGCAGAAAGATGTGATATTTTCTGTAGTTGAATGCAAAAAGAGGAATTCTGAATGAAATTAGATGTCTCTCAAGTATTTTCTGGAGAGAGCTGCTAGAGATCTGCAAAATTTATGTGTGGCAGGCAAGCATGAAAGGAATTTTTTTTTTTGACTCAACTTTATTCTCTCAGCTAGGGAGAATGAGACTCAGAGGCTCTGGGACAGAGAGGTTTAGAGAATTTCAGGGACAATGACTGTGCATCTGGCTTGCTGACAAGAAGGGCTTCCAGATCACTAATTTCCAGGTCACTAATTTCTGTCAGTGACAAGAAGTAAAGATTTCAGTGACTAAAGCTCAGGAGGCTAGTATTAATTGAAAAAGTTCACAGACATTTATGTTTGCATTTCTATGAATTTATCCTTCATGCCAACCTATAATTTTTCTATTTAACGTGTGCTTTTGTTATACGGAACACTGAGAGTCAAATACAAGATTTATGGTAGCATGTAGTAGCAGAGTCTTGTCTCATACCAAGGTTGTCCAGAAGTCTTGGAAAACACTGTAGGCACAGAGTGCCATAATTCAGTTACGTGTGATCGTATACAAGTTCACCTATCTTGGTGCCCAAGATCATTTTATGAAGTCTTCATTGTCATTGCATGAAAAAGGACACAATCTATCAAAGCAGATTTTTGCTCTGCATATGCCGTATGCCTGTATGGATATCACAATCACAAATCCGCCATTTGGATTACCTGTCACATCTACTCTCAGCAATTAAACAGGCTTGGGAACATTGTTGGGCACTGCCTCCTTTTGGCATAGCTATCTCAGCCCCAGGAGCATCATCGCTGCAAGCACTTTGTCTATTAAACAATTATTCTCTTAGTTTTTCCTGCAACTGTCAAACCATTCTTGGGAATTGTTTAGAAAAATGCTAGCTAGCACAGGACAAATTTGTGGCAGGGAATATTCTCACTGTTTTCTGGGAAAAATGATCTTGCACCAGTGTCCAGAAGCATTCCTAGGTACACATGATTTTACTTGGAAGATGCAGACTTCTTATAGCATTTTATTATATTTTCTAAATCTCCCTTTCCAAGCTGCTACTCAATGTACTGATGCTTATTTTAAGGAAAAATGTAGAGATAACAGTAAATTGTATCCTTCACTGACTGCTTTGATAAGCAGGAAAACATCACTGACACTTAGAGTGTTATCCTTTGTCTATTAGCACTCAGTGAAATGGCAGGGACAGTTCACATTTCCATGCTGTGTGCTTGTACTGATATAACTAGTATCCTATGTTAACACACAACACAGATAGCAGGAGACATCTTTGGAAGCACATCTTAGATTAAATATATGAAAAGTTTGTTCATGGTCCTCATACTTCATGACTCTATCTATGCTCCATGCTCTGGAAAATGTAAGTTTACACTATGACTGTGACTTGCAGTTTTTCTGCAAGTTTTGCCTACTGAAACTGGAGGGAAAACTAATATTTGTTTTTGTTCATATTTTTTCTATATTGATGAGAGCTGTACATTTCTTCTTTTCTTATCATGAGAACTATTTTTACAAGGACAGTATTATTATTATTTTAAAAGATAGAATAAATATCACACATCAAAGTAGAACAATTATGTTCATAAAACATATTTTTAAACAATATTCATTTCTTTTGAGGTAGTCTGATGCATGTAGTTACATTGACTGTGTCTAGACTAAATTGCAACACAGTGCATCACAGTGATTCTTAAGAACCTGGTCCCCCAGTAACGCTAGATGAAAGACACACTGGAGTGTCCCAGGGCTCTCTTTACCCTATGTGAGCGGCACTTTTATTCAGAGAAACCAGGAGGCAGGAAAGACTGGTGTGCATTCAAATCTTACTCTGAGGTAGTATAAGGATACCGCAAATATGGGACCTGGGCAATGCTCCTGGTTCTTATAAAGGAGACATCATTTGATATCCACTATACTTTGTGGACAATCCCAGTGAGATGAGTGAATCTTTGCAAAAAGAGTGACACTAAATGCAAAGATGAGTCTTCAGATTTGGCTCTGTGTTCTAAAAGCAAGGTAAATAAGGTCCGCTGCTGCTCTTGAAATCAAAATGTAATTGTCCATTTCTTTCAAAAGCTGTGGGATTTCTCTTGGTGTCTTAGGTCCTGGGCTTTAAATAAGGTTCAAAATGGAAAGAAAGATCTTTCTGTATCTTGTGGTCTGAAAGTTCAAGGTTCTGTTTACCATAACAGTCTTTTAAAATAAAGTTTGACAACCAGTTCTAATAAAAAATGCTCAGATGTGAATTCCATTACACTCTCTAATGGCATAAGGTGCACATTAACACTGTAAAAAAGCAAGACAATGGCAAGCTTTATTGTGTTGGGAGGTGTTCTTTTTTAGCTCAAAGTGCGTATTTGCTTCTGGGTTTTTGCTTGTAAGCGCAGGCATACAAGAACATTTATTCCTGCAGTGCATACGCAATGCTTGGTCCTTTTTCCTAATGAGTCCCAGAAGATAATGTACTGAGATCCCAAATTATCACTGCAAGTTCCAAGTGAACAGAAGGAAACATGTTTTGTCTGAATGCCTTCCTGCTTTCATTTCATTGATGCAGAAAACTTTTTGCAAATCATTAGGAACTAGGGAAAAGGCAGGAGTGGCTTCTCTGTGCACTCTGTTCATTATATCAAAGTCTCATCCAGTCCTACAAACAGATACTAATACATCCCAAATGTATTTGAGTACAGGGCTGTGACCTAAAGGAGACTTAAGAGAAAAAAAAAAAAATCCAAATTTTAACTCTCTGATCCTACAGTTGATGTCCACAGATAGAAAGTATTTTGTGGATTAAATCTTATGACCACAAACTTTGGGATTAACTAGTACACTTGCCTTTCTAGTTTTCAACAACTTCCCTAAGCCTTCAGGTAGCACACCACTGAATCTCAGTGCAGCCTTGGACTGCAAGCTGCATGAGAAAAAGTTACTTCTCTTTCATATTATTTAGAGCCAAGTACAACTTTGGGCCTGAATAAACATGCAATAAGCTCTCTGCTTTGGATCTCTTTTTCAAAGACTTATTCTTTAACAGCTTCACACGTATTGTAGATAATATTTCTTTTAACACTTTTATATTTATCTTTTAACATTATTAAGAAGCATATTTTCGTATGCATCCATGTGTAGTGGACCCAATCCAAAACTTAAAGAACAGATAAGTTTACATGAAACTAGGGATACTGCCCTAAGAAAATGAAAGATGTATGGTGTATAGGTTTAGTGGAGGCTATTCTCCAGTGGATAAATTTCATTACTCTCCCATCGCCATTCAGTGTGAACAAATAATGTTTAAGCAGAGTGCAAATTATGTCGGACAAACATAGTTTTTCATTTTTGTAAGACCAGAAAGCTAAACCCTAATTTCAGAGACAATACAATGTATGTACTTGGACATATGCATATGGATTGATGAACTTGGTAAGGCCTACTTTCTTCCTTCTTCTATGTATTATCACCAACTGCCTTGCACTTCAGATTCTGTAATTTTTATTGGAATTTCTGTCCTTAAATATGCATATAAAATAAAAAAACCCAAAGCTTCTTAAGACTTGTATTAAACAAAATGTACATTTGTGCCTTAGAAATGACTATAAACTTATTCCTGATAAATGTGCTAAATATTAAAATCTTCACAGGATGTGAAGCTTAGGTGTTTTCCTTGTAAAGTCTTCCCATTAAGCTCTGCTACCTGTTACAAACAGTAACAAGTATGACCAGCTATCTGGATACTATGAAAGCTGCATTGTGACATCGATCTTTGAATTTAGGCACTAAGTTCTGTTTCTATAGTCTGTGAATCTGAATGTAATAACCACTTTCATTTCCCGCCCTGATCCCTATGGCATATGTGAATTATTTCCAAATTTTCAACAGATATTCCACATACATAGATGCATACTATACCAGAAAAATGCACACAGACAGGAAACTGAAAATTCAGTCTCTGCTGTAACATTGAGATAAGCTAAAAAGATAGTGATTTTTTTTGTTTGTTTCTTGATGAAAGGTAATAAGTTGTAGGGAGTGAAATCATGAAATCATTCCATGTGGATGTTCATGCACAGTGCAGTTTTGCCAGGTCATTTTGTGATTTATTTATTTTTCTCAGCATTTTGCTTGGCTAATAATGCAATGTATAGGCTGTGTGATTGTATTGAGTGTAGGTGGAAACGTTTTGGTAGCAGTGGGACTGCATGGGGGCCTCTGTGAGAAGAGACCAGGGACTGCTCCATCCCAGGCACAGCCGGTTCCAGACAGCTCCACAACAGACACATCACAGAACACAGTTGAGCCCATCAGCCAAGCTGGTGGCACATCTGTGAAAACATATTTGAGGGGTAAAAATACTGTGTAGTGGAGTGTGTGAAAGAGGAGTGAGGAAAAAGAAGTGTAACAAACAATCCTGCAGACACCAAGGTCAGAGAAGAAGGAGCAGAGGGAGTTACTCCAGGTGCCAGAACTGACATTTCCCTGCAGGCTGTGGTGAAGACCATGGTGGAGCAGGTTGTCCTACTGCAGTCAATGGAGGACCACGCCAGAGCAGATATCAGGTGGTTATGCCCTGAAGGAAACTGCAGCTCATGGAGAGACAATGCTGGAGCAGACTCCTGGCAGGAGCTACTGACTGTGGGGGCCCCACGCTGGAGCAGTCTGTTCCTGATGGACTGTACCCCGTGGAAAGGACCTATGCTGGAGCAGGGGAAAAGTGTGAGGAGGAAGGAGTGGCAGAGAGCAATTGTTATGGACTGACCATAATTCCCCATTCCCCATACCCCACTGTGGTGTTCAGGGGCAAGGACATAAAGGACATAAAGGAGTTGGGAATGAAGGAGTGAAGTTGAGCCTGGGAAGAAGGAAGGAGGGTGGGAGGAAGGTAGGTTTTGTTTTGTTGGTTTTTTTTTCCCCTCACTATCTACGTCTATTTTACTTGGCAACAAATTAAATCAATTTTCCCAAAGTCAAGTACATTTTGCCTGTGATGGCAATTAGTAAGTAATCTCCCTGTCTTTATCTAGAACCACAAGTTTTTCTGTCTTATTTTCTCCCTCTATTCTGTTGAGGAGGGGGAGTGAGAGAGCAGCTGAGTGGGCATCGGGCATCCAGACAAGGCCAACCTACCATAGCAGTTAAGGTTTGGTTATGGACCTTACCAAAGACAAGACAAAAAAATCAGTTTATTTGGGACCAGATATCCTATTATTTAGTTTACCCAGACAAACAACATACTTTGCTACAGTACTGTTTCAGTATTTTCTTAAACTAGTTCAATTTCACTTTCATTTGACAATGCTACTGTGCTGAAATAAAAGAATCCTAAGTCAAAAGATCAAAAGGAAGATGGAAAAATCCAGTTAATAATCCAATTCTGACTAGCAGAATTTTACTGCAGAACTTATTTTGTGTTGTATGTAAAAGTCATCTTGAGGTTTTGAGTTTCTAATTCTGGGCACATGATAGAAAACTCATCTTGACCCTTATATTGGACATTTTCACATTCAGAATTTCATGAATCATGTTAACAGTTTTAAATTGGATTTTTTAAAATATTGTAACAGCTGTTTTTAACATATTTCTTATGTTTGCCACTACTGTTCCTACATTACAATAACTTTTTTTGTTCTTCTGTAGCATATATGTCAGTTGTGAGATGACTTGCTCTAAAATATATATACAAATAAACATTTTCCTACCAACTATGATTTGGACACTGATTTGGGGAGGAAGGCATGGATCAATTGCATTCAGTAACTACTATTAATTTGGACCCAATGAAAAAAAACTCATGGTTCTGTAATATTCTTCACCAAGTAAGCACCAAAATGTTCTACAAAGCAGGGTAGGATCATTCAGCCTTGTTTTACTGATACTGAGATTTATTGTGCCTATTTATGAAGAGACTAGAGAGAGATGGTTGTGCACATCCATTTACACATGTAGCTCAGATTTACTTACATACTTATTTCCTTTGGCAGGTAAGGTTATTTCTTTTCAGTTTGGAATTAATGATGCTGGGTTTTTTTCCATTTTATTCTCATTTTAAGACATTTTTATCTTTAGTAAATGACCTATTTTGGCCATAGATGTGTGTGGTTAGGCATATTATGCATACGATACATCAATATAAGTGCTAATACTTAGGAATGTAATACATAATTAGGGTAAGCCCCTTTTTTTTTTTCTTTTTTTTTTCTTTCTGTTCATTTATTTACAGTTTCTATACAACTTCTCACGATAAGATGGGATGCAATGGATGGAACAAAATATGTTATGAAATATGACGAGTCTATTATTTCTGTGACCCTCTCACATTTCTGGTGATCTCTCATATGTTTTCTTACCTCAGGCTATGTCCTTCCTTAGATCGCTCATCCTCTTCAAAATAAGATTGTTTGTCCAAATCATAGGTATGCCATGAGACTGAATTAGATAATGAAGCACTTGAGAGTTAATTAAATGTCCCACATAGATGAAAAATATTAGGATTATGGAGGTGATAAATAGCAGACTTGACATTCAGCATCTCGTAAGCCAAAACTTTGAATATCATGAAGAAAATGGAGTACTCATGAATTCACATCAATTGGCTTCCTCAGATGACCTAAACTTTAAGTGCATTGGCACTTTCATTGTATCTCCAAATTGCATTTTCTGCTTCACATATCAGGCTTTAAAGTCCATTATTAACTCCTTCTGTTTATGCTTAATCAAAGCAAGACAATACTTACTGTGGTATTATTCTCCGTAAACATCCAGCTCTCCATAAGTACTCTCCTGGTAGTGCTAAACCCTCAGAATATAATGCCTCCTGGCTTCTGAATTTGAAGAATATGAATAATGAAACAGCTGGCTCTTGTTGAAATGAAAGGCCTGCAACAAGCTATATTGTAATGTCACATTGTGCTGCTGCTCTTGTGCTATAAAGTTATCCACTGCTATATGCATGTCTCCAACTCCATGAGGGGAATGAGAACAAAACAACTGACCTTTTTGTTTAAAGTAGAAGTCAAAAAGTTACTCATTTGTATTCTACAGATTCATCTTAAACCTGGGATTCTGATATTAATTTACAATTAATTGCTGTTATATGTTATTATTGTACAGAAGAAAAAAAAAACACATTAAGAAAAAATATGATTTTTGAAACTGCACAGTACTGCTCTTCCCTACTCACATTGCATAAAACAGTAGAAGTGCAAAAATGCTAAGACTGGCATGAATAGAAACAGTCTAAATTAGCAATTCTGAAAATTACTTTTTAGATCCATTGATGAGAAAAAATGAATATTTGAAGTGATTTGTACATTTAAAAAATTTAATCCCCATTATACCATGTAACCAAGAGGTTACAAGTTTCAAACAATGTTGACACTGAATTAAAAAAAAAAAGGAAAAATCAGGTGTTTAAGTGGGTTTTGAGAAGGAGATTTAGCTCTAAACCACTTACACATTTTTAGCTATAAACCTCTTTTATCTTTCAAAACAGATACCTAGCTCAGTGCTAGAGATCCAAGCTGATGACTCTACAGGGGGCACAGGGTTGTTGAATCATGCTGCAGTACACACACACACACACACGCATATATATATATATACAGGGTACATATACATCACAGCACATATATATTCAAACACACAAGAATTTGTAATAAGAAACATTTAAAAGCATTTTATAGGAGGAATTTTGCTGCTAAGTAGATGTGGCAGACAACAAGTAGAAAACCAGGAATTAAAATTAAGAGTAAATCTGGTGGAGATATATCTGAAATGCAGAGAAAATAAGCCTAAAGTTTGACAAAAACAAGCAAACAAACAAAACAAACAAAACTTGGATGGATCTCATTTTAAGGAGGAGATGGTGAAATCAGTGTCACCATAAGATTGCTTATCTTATATATCTTATAGCTAGCTAAGTCGTTATTAAAATCAGAACTGACTGGGCAACTGTTTTAAATTCTGAGATTTTTAAAATTGCTGTTTCGACTTCAGCCTGAATTTACTTTTATTCTCCTCATAATTTTTTTCAATGGCAATCAAACAAAAAGTTTTGACAAAACTAAAACAGGTTTTTATTGCATAGTTATTAAAATATTATTTAAAGTTTCTAAAATGCTTAAAGGAAATAGTTTAGCAATTTCAGAACTTTTCTAATTTTTTGTAAAAGCATTAAACTCACTCAAACCAGCCTTTACTATCAAAAAGGTTTGGCTCCAATAATTACTTTTTTAATTAAGATTCTGACTATCTATAGTTAACATAGCTTTTTTTGTGATATTCTGGTCAAAAGCTCACTTTTCTGAAAGCAGAGTATCCATTCTATGTAAACCTTTTAAAAGAAAATCTGTTTATATAAACTATACACATTTGAAACCCCCAATCATTTCCTTTGAAGTCCCATGTCTTTTCTGATTTTTGCCTAGCAAGCTGTCAAAATTTACAGAAAACACATTTGAAAGGACATTTAGAAACCTAAAGTAGGTTACCTGGGGATGCAGAATCCCCAGAGCTACATCTTGTCTTCAGACCGTCATAGGTCAATTCAGCAACAGAGAAGCTGAATTCTTAAGGACAATTTCTAGGTTACTGCTAACAGCTATCACTGAGACATAAACCCACCTGGAACAAACATATTAGATTTTCAAGACTAGGAAGCACCAGCTTGCATTAGATTACAAAAAAGAACATTTCCTGCCTTTAACTGTATTCAATTTTAAGGCTGATTCTCATCTTTTAAATGTATTTTTTTCCTAATAAAATTATTGTACATTTCCAGCCTCAAATATTGGCAGTTAGTCAAATGGTTATTTTGTGTCATGGTGCCTCATTCATTGGCCTTAAATCCATGAAGAAACTATAAACGGAACAGCATTTAAAACACTTCACTTACTCAGAGGTGAATTTTCAGCGTCCCTCTGAGAAGGAACAGTAAATTTGATTCATTAAGTTAATTATGTACTTATGTAAAGCATTTTCCAAAACGATTTCTAAAATCTACACAAGGTCATAACAAGGCTTTTCATTTAGTCATTGTTTTTGAGTTTAAAAGGGCCCAAAGCTTTAAAAAAAAATTTCTCTGTGTCATGTAAAAATTCATATATGCACACACGCTTTGTTCACCTTTTTCATTTCCATAATAACCGCAAGCATACTTTTCACCCATGCAGTACATATAAAACAATTCCATCTACTGCATATTTTATTTTAGGAATAAAAAACCTGTTTATGTCTTCATCATAACTTCTAAAGCCAGTTATGACTATATCTCTCGAAAATTTACTCTTGTATTGTGGTTAATCTGCTTCAGTTCCCACCTCAAGAACAAACTAGATTTCAACACAGTGACAAAAAGAAGCCCAGCAGCTTTCTCACCTCATGCATGTATTTGCAAGCTTATTTTCTTTGAATACTTTACCAGTATAGTAAGTGCACATACAATGACCATAAGGCAGAATTTAATGATATACAAGGACTATTATTTGCTATGTCCTTGCAGCATTTTTACAGGAATTTTGCATATTCAGTAATCCCATCATACCTTAATGGGGTGGAATGCAGCTCTATTAATAATTAAAGCTGAAAAGCAGGTGTAAAATAAGGACTTAACATAAGGGAGGTAAATCTTTTTAGCTTCAATAGCCTCAGGAGTCCAGTAAAGGGAGGAACAGCCGGACTATCTGACAAGATACTGGATATTGCTACACATAGACTAATTCTGGGTGGCTTGGTCAAAAACTGTTGCATTATCCTGTTAATAAGGTAACCTATACTGTATGATGACACAAAAGACAAAACCTCTTGCTTTTACTTTTGTCGTTATAGTTTGTGTCTTACAAAATATCTTTCCACTCTTTCAGGAAAAAAGTGGGGGGAGGGAAGCATTCTTTGCATACAGGCAGCAAAATTACAGACAAACTTCACCCTGATATCAGCCTGGGAAGTTTTGCTTAATCCAGAAGGTCCTTAAATACCCTCAATTAAACACTGTATAAAAATGTCAGCAACAGAAAATAGAAAATTATGTAAATTTTGTAAAAAACTATAGACCATATTTCCTTGTAGGGTGAATGGGGGTTTTATGACTGGTTATTTCAAGGTCTATTCAAAGGCTTAGGAGCTCTATGCCATAACCTAATAACTCAACAGAAAAAAACCAAAAGTGCACAGAACTTCTAAAGAAAAGCAATCTGCATGAACTCAAGAGAAACGCTTGTTGGAAGGCACGTCTAGACTATAGGTGGTGAGAAAACGTTGACCTTGGGGAGAAGCCACTTATAGTATCATGCAGAAATCTCAAAGGGTGTTGGAGAGGAGATAACTGTGTTTTCAGAATAGACTCAATGACATTAAGTCCCAAGATACACTGGTGCTCCTAAATGAAAAAGAAACAGAAACAGAAAGGAACAGAAACACTCAGTGCTAGCTGGCACTGAAACAATAAAAGAGACAACCTATACAAGTCATCATTAGCTCTATCTAGGAAGTACTGGTCATTTCCATGCTGCCTAGAATTTAGCTTCCTATCTGCTCTGGCCCCAATGTGGTACTGTGCCCCTAAAATGCCTAATCTCTCTTGTGTGTGCATGTGGAGAGGGTTGTTACTGATGAAGTGTCTGGAATAATGTCATGTTGTGTTGCAGCCAACCAGACTGGTGCTTTGATGGTATGACACTGGGCTGTTTCTTTCAGGTCTGAGGCAATATTCATTCATAATACAGCTTTTTAATGACTTTTTCATAAAATATCTTGATAAGAATTCTATTTAAACTGAGATAACTGATATCATTAATATTAACTCTGTATTTTCTTGTCCACTATGCCCTGCTACCCTCAATTTTTCACCAAAGAAATAAATTCATCAACTTCTGTCATGCAAATTTTCTCCTCTATGCAAGTTTCCACTTTCTTCATCTTGAATTTGATTCTCAGCACCTAGACCTGGGGCAGCTGTAACAATGGCTTTAAAATCATTCTGAAATAGTTCCTGGAAAGGACAATGCTGTTGCTGACTGAATCAATGCAAAATGACTGACCAGTAATTAAATGAATACACCTGTGACTTTAAATGAGCCTGCAGTTTACACTATAGGCTTGACACTAACACCATTCACTGAGACTTTTTTATTTTGCAGGGGGGGAAAAGGGAGATTAAAGATAACTGTGGCTAAAACCACTCTAATATTATAGGAGGGTTTCTAGACTACCTATTACCACTACAAAAGCAGTGGATAGTATATGAGATTTTGAACAACGTTGGAACTCCTCAAACCCTTCTGCAATTATGTATGGGGAAAATTCATTTTTTACCTCAGTTATATAAGCATGAAAGCTCATGCAATCTGTGACAGGCAACAAGGCCACTTTTAGGATATAAATGAGATTCCCATACAAGCTGGTGTCAAGCTGACATGGCATGCTGTTCTGCCACACTGCTGGGACAGTAATGATTCTCTATAGCAATCTTTTGTTAGCTACTCTATGATGAAATTATCCTCAAACTGCAAAAATAACAGTATGACAGTGCCCATAAAAACAAGCTTCTCTCATCTCTATCTCTAGACCCATTATCACTCAAAGCAGTTGCTTGCCACTGCATTTAGTCGCAAGTCAGGATCTCTTGTGAACTGTGTCCATCAGTTTCATAGTAACTCAGAAACACTTTTCAGCATGAAGGTTGGCATAAAATGCAAGTTTCCAGCCATAGAGCCACTTCATAAGGAAATGTATTTGTAGAATCATCATTGCTCTCTACAGCTTCCTGAGGAGGGGAAGTGGAGAGGGAGGTGCTGATCTCTTCTCCCTGGTATCCAGTGACAGGACTCATGGGAATGACTCAAAGATGTGTTGGGGGAGATTCAGACCTGACATTAGGAAGCATTTATTTACTGAGAGGGTGGTCAAACACTGGAACAGGCTTCCTAGAGAGGTGGTCGATGCCCCAAGCCTGCCAGTGTTTAAGAGGCATTTGGACAATGGACTTAATAACATGCTTTAACTTTTGGTCAGCCCTGAAGTGGTCAGGCAGTTGGACTAGGTGATCACTGTAGTTCCCTTTCAACTGAAATATTCTGTTTTGTTCTATTTTATTCCATTCTATTTTATTTTTCTGTTAATCTAATCCACCGTACAAATGATCAAGTCAAAGTAAATGGGTGGGCAGCTTAAAATCAGAAACAAGCCAAAAGTAGAAGTGGAGTTCTTAAATAAGAATTGCCAGTGAGAAATAACTATGTGGAACCATACCATGAGACTTCAGCATAAAAGAACACAGGTGTAATGATAAGGTGTATCAGGAAAGCAGCTAAATAAACACAGCTAAATAACAACTCAGTTAAATAAAGGAAGAGGGAATTTCATGTTTAACCATATGTGAATAGACATATTTTTACGAGGTAAGTAATGATGAATAAGCTTTTAGAAGGAAGAAATGTGTATATTAGTGAAGAAAAGATGCATTGAAGTACAACTATGCCACTTTGTTATAGATAATGTGTGACATGTAGTAGATTTTATCCCGGTACCAAGTAAGATGAGCTATGAATATGAAATGAATAGAGACCATCTGTGGAAAAAGAAGAAATGACCATTATTGCTATTATACCTGGTTTGTTCCCGATGAAAGATGGTTCCATTTGCAGTGTCCAAAAACTGAGGCCATCATGTCCATCAAAATTTGCCTCACAGGTATGTACAAGATTACGTCTTCTTACTAAGTTCTTTTTCCTGCCTTTCCTGTTGTCCCCTTCCTTTTGTTGATCACGATATTTCTCCAAAATGCCATCACTTTCTTCTGATCTACAGCAATATGAATTCAAGGATAATTTCCTCGTTAGTTTCATTTTTTAATGTCTTCTGTCCCATTTACGACAGCTCTTTCAAGCCCA
Organism: Nipponia nippon; assembly: GCF_047370975.1. NCBI lineage: Eukaryota > Metazoa > Chordata > Aves > Pelecaniformes > Threskiornithidae > Nipponia > Nipponia nippon. Next base: position 54,097,102 of record NW_028262336.1, on the reverse strand, counting down.
TCATCTTGAATAATCAGTCCTTGTGCCCCCTGTGAGAAGGGTTGAATTTCCATCTTCTCAGTGATAATTTCACCTTGAAGAACTGCTGTCTTGATAGCAAGATGGCCTCTTTCCCTAAAAATGTTACAGGGGTAAGTAGTACAAAAAGACAGGAGGAAGTAAGCCCAAGGAGAGTGCGGGGTTCAGGTTCTCTCTAATGAAATTTAAAAACGTCTAGTTTCTATCTTGCTACTTACTGTCCTGCTAGAATTTAGATAATCCAGTCAGTTGATTAGCAACTGCTAACCCTGTTAAAAGCAATTGACTTCTTATGTTTTAAGGCACTCTGTCTTTTTGCATAGTAACGTAGGTTCAGTAACAGCACAAGAAGAAAATATTTTCCTTTATTATAACACCTATAACAAGTATTATTATAGCTTATTACGACAAATGTTAGTATCAACAGATGGTCTTTTGACCAAAACATTAGCAAATGAATGTCGGAGCAGCTGCGAGTCTCTTGTAATTTTTTACTTGAAGATGAAAGGTTGCTCAACAGGTCAGCCTTAATTAGCTCTGAAACCAGATGTCATGTAACAGTGAAACAGGCACTTTTGTCATGCAGAAAAAAAAAATATTTTTCTATTCTTCTGTTTCTTGGTAATTCTCAAATGCAGGCCAAAGGAGCTCCTGAAGAAAGTCTGTCTAGTTACTGGCACCAATGCACTTGACCACACTGTTACTGCATATTTGACACCTGATTACCACTACAAGCCCACAGAACTTTCAATAATTTGCTTCTAAGATAATAATTTGCTTCTAAGAAGGATTAAAGCTGCAGAACTTACTGTTCCAATAGTCAATGACAAAATATGAAGGTGTTTTGGTTCGATTTTTCGCCTCAGTTCTATAGCATGAAATTTGAATAGAGAAGACTGGGATGGAGAACAGAAATGGAGGCAATGGAAGGAAAATCTACATAAATAGGGTAAATATTAGCTAAAGTTGTGGCATCTCTGTAAACTCTTCCCTTAATAAAGATCTAGTTTAGTTTCAAATGCATTAAGTCCCATGAATAAGATATTACTGGCTTACTTGTACCAGTACTCAGCTCACCCATATCAATCAGACTTTTTTTTCCTTTAGTGAGAAGACACCCTATATTCCTCAAAGAAAAAGTTACAAATCAGTGTGTAAAATGCATTGTGTATGAAAACAAATATCTCAAATTCAAGTGAAAATAAGTACGATTTGCATATATACTCTCCTGTCACCCTCCAACAGATTCTGTAAAAAACTCTTATTCAATATATGTCAGTATGCAATACTACAAAGATAAAACCCCATATATTTCTGTTTCCTTGTGTTTGGTTTTTGTAGTAATGACATTGATTTTTGGAGCAGTAGTCAAATTTTAATATAAATTGTATCTTCTTGCAAGATATTAATGTAGCTTACGTAGCTAGAGTCATTATACTGCTTATTATTATGTTCATCTTAATGTTGTTTTCTATCAAGTTATAGTTGGTTTTTATTGAACAACAGAGAAAGGTCACTCTAAAGGTTATACCAGCTTTGCTATGACAGTATTTAAGCTGCAGTGCAACTTTCCATGATGTCCTGAGATACTGTAAAATATATTGTCGCATTTTCATCTACTAGTTGCTCCTTCAAGTGGCCTGATTGTAGAAAATGTACCTCAGCCTTCATTACATATCCAGACAGATATGTTTCTATGTGTACTGCAGAGAACTATAAATATGGGATGATAAAAAAAAGAACAAGGGCACAGGTTGGCACTGGCAATGTTGGGACTATAAATAGCTCACAAGTGGTCAGTTAAGGAAATGCAGACCTGGGACCTGGGCAAAACTGGATTCAGCAGTTAAAAAAAAAGAAAAAAGAGTGCAAAAGAACAAGTTTCTGGTGTACGTGAAAAATACATAGTAAATTAAGATGTAACATGGTTTTGCAATAATATCAGAGAAAAGGGTATGCATAAAAGTGTGTGCATAATGATTTTAACTGTTGTTGTTGTTGCTATTGACAATGAGAATGGATAGAGAGCAGCCCTGAGGAGACGGACTTGAGGGTGCTGGTTGATGAGAAACTCAACATGACCTGGCAACGTGCGCTTGCAGCCCAGAAAGCCAAATGTATTCTGGGCTGCATCAAAAGAAGCGTGACCAGCAGGTCAAGGGAGGTGATTCTGCCCCTCTGCTCCGCTCTCGTGAGGCCCCACCTGGAGTACTGCATTCAGCTCTGGGGCCCCCAACATAAGAAGGACATGGACCTGGTAGAGCAGGTCCAGAGGAAGGCCACAAAGACAATCACAGGGCTGGAACACCTCTGCTGTGAAGAAAGGCTGAGAGAGTTGGGGTTGTTCAGCCTGGAGAAGAGAAGGCTCCAGGGACACCTTATAGCAATCTTCCAGTACCTGAAGAGGGCCTACAAGAAAGCTGGACTGGGACTTTTCACAAGGCAGCATAGTGATAGAACAAGGAGTAATGGCTACACACCGAAAGAGGGTAGATTTACATTAGATATAAGGAAGTAGTTCTTCACTATGAGGGTGCTGAGGCACTGGAACAGGTTGCCCATAGAAGTTGTGGATGCCCCCTCCCTGGAAGTGTTCAAGGCCAGGTTGGATGGGGCTTGAGCAACCTTGTCTAGTGGAAGGTGTCTCTGCCCATGGCAGAGGGGTTGGAACTAGATGATCTTTAAGGTCACTTCCAACGAAAACCATTCCATGATTCTATGTTTCTATGATTTCATAGTAGACAAACACCTCTTCTAGTGGCTTTCTTGGTGTTCTTCTAGGCAATAGCTTAAGGTTTATGAACTCTATCAATAAGACTTTTTTATTATTCATTCCAGTCAATTCGAGGTTACTTTGCACATTTATGGCACATCAATGATCTGTTCTGCAGCGGATCTGCAAAGTTACCTCTAGTTTTCCAGAATTAACAGGCTATATTATTCTAGTTTTCTATTATAAACTCAGATTTCTGTAAGGATCATGAGCATATATATTTATTTTTCTAAAAGATCATATGATATGCATATTATCTAAAATAGGTGATAAAATATTATCTGTATTCTACATTTTTCATTATTTTAAAGTCTATTGATTCTTTTAAAGCGAGAATATGATTTTTAGAACTGTGCCCCAACCTAATTATAGTTCTAAAAGTTTTTGTGGATTAAATATATGATTGAATTACTTGAGTAGCCGGGGGTGGTGGTTATGGAGGAAGTATCTATTCAGAGCAATTTAGTACAAGAACGCTATTGTTGGAGACAGAATACACAGCTAGGTGTACCTTTGGTCTGTCTCATTCCTGTGCTTTTATATTCTTTTAAACTATGTTTTCTTCTGAATTTAAACACATTACTTCAGAAAACTTCACCTATGCTTTAATATAAATGTTGCATGCCTTTGTACACAATACCAATTCACTAGTGAGTACAGACCAATATGCCCCCAAAATCCACTACCTACTTAAAAAGCTGCTAAAATAATGACGCCTATGAATAAAAGCTGTTCAGTTTGAAATACATGGGCTGCCACATTACCTGTTCAGTCAAAGACAAGAAAATGAAATAACAGTTTGGGTCAATCTCACACTCCACTTTATTTTAAATTTTGCATTAAAACTGTTTTTACTGGGAACTTCAGTGGACCTGTCTCCTAAAATTTTCCCTCACTCACCTAAAAAAAAAAAAAGAATCTGGAAAAAAAAAATCATAGACACTGTATTTTTTTCCTGTTTCAGAAGAGAAAGATCTTTCATATTGTGCTTTTTTCATGGCCTTGAGAAAACTTGAGTTAAAAAAAAGTAGAAGAATCAAACAGATGTAACTCTCACTGAAACCAACAAGTAGTTTTGAAATCTTAAGTCAAGCAGATCTTACTCAATATCAATTCTCATTACCAATCTGGAGGCCTGTTGCATTTTTCAAAAACGTTCTTTGAGGTTCAAAAACCTTTTCATATCCTTGACCTCACCTTAGAGTGTTCTTTTTTTGCTAGGAAATGTGTTTACTTTTGAAATATTAAAGAAAGAAGGCCTATCAATCCCGGCTCCCAAATATTTTAATAGATTTCTCTCTTCCATCTTTATTCTGTCCTTCAGGAATGGGAAAATACATAGCATTTAATATCCTACCAACACTGACAATTGATGTACAGCACTAGAAGGATTCAGTGCAAGTCACTGGGGACAAGCAGCATTTCAGGCCTACATACCAGACTGAGATGTAAGCGAAGCTAAAAAGTATAGATGTGTGTTTTGTGGTTATTTGCATTAACATGTGTGTGTATGTGTATGCATGAGAGAGATCAGAGGAAAAGGAATTTGTAATCTGAAAATATTTTATTAATTGGGAACTTTTTATCAGTTCTGAAGATTATACTTCATATACAAATGCACATTTTTCCATAATCCATTTTTTTGTCTTCTAAAAAACTATTAATTATCATTGATATTAGAACAACGTTTCCTTCCTTCCTTCTTTTATTTCCTAATAATTTTAGAACACTCATCATGTCCAACCTTTCTTACTGATGGATAATTTTTGTAAAAACCAAGATAGCAATAAAACTGTGATTACATAGGTAAATGATTTGTCTCTAGCACCCAAAAGACATACTTTTTAATGACTGACTGCTTCACTGACTTCTGTTTGAGGAATGCAGGTAGAACTCTGTAATTCAGAAGAAAATCTCTGCCTAATAAAAATGCAGAATTTGATTTACTGAAGAAATTCCTCAAGAAAAGGGCACTGTAACTTCTCAAAAGAACATATATATTTTTCCATATATGAGGCATCAGATGCTTTCAGTAACAAAAATGGGGTTGAGTAGATAGTGTGTGCAAAATAACCTAAAGCTGCATTATTGCATTGCTGTCATCAACACCATCTACTTTCATCCTAGGTGTTCATTAATCTGGCAGCAGACCAACTAACCTGTTATAGCTTCTGTGAAGAGCATACAGTGTCCAATATAATTAATTACAGCTCTCACCTTTTCTTTCATCCTCATGGCAAAAAGACTAATGATGTCCTGTTTTCCCAGGGTTATCATCTACAGTTTTGTCAATGATAGATTGCATATAAGTGCTATTGTCAAATAGCACAGAAATGAATAACAAGTTAATTGCAGAGATATCATATCCAAAAGCTATGCATTTGTTAAAAAGATGGGGGTAGATATATCTTTTGAGACCTGGCTCATTAATTAAAAGAGACCTTAATAAACAAAGGGGCCAAGGCTTCATTAGTTATTCTGACAGGAATGAAAGTTTGGGAACACAGCAAGCAGAGACTATTTCTCCCTACCAAGGGAGCTAATGCGAGGATCAAAATCTCATTTAAAGGAAAGAGTTTAATTGTGGAAGTGTTAGTCTTTTTAATAAAAGCAAAGTCCTCAGACTCTCCGTTCTAAGGGATGTACAAATTGCTTGTTTAAAATATCAAGCTAAAATATGTTATTAAAGGTCTTGCCTGTATCTGATTGTTTATTTGTTATACAGCCAATATTAAAACAAATCTTACCTTTTTAAACGTTTTTGCTATGCCCATATGAGGTTCCTGGTCTTTTCATTTCCCACAGGCTCACCTTGAATAGACTCTTCAAACAAAGTTTTGTGGTTTTGTGAGACAGACATAAATAACTCTTGCTCTCCTCTTCTAGTAAAACAATTCTTGGTATCAGGTAGGAAGCTAGGACATGAATGAAAGATGATTCTTCTGCCTTTCATTAGCTTGTTAATACAACAGTAGATGGTGAGTGCATCTGTTGACATATTTTAAAAAATTGGTTTTAGAAGTTTTTCTGGACTCTTAAATAGCAATCATCCTCATTTTTAAGTATTACCCATAGTTTCTGTGATATTGCAGTGGAATATTGTGATGAAGCGTGGATATGAGTGTGAGGGACTCCCTAGCAAATATTAATCTTTAAATCAGAATTTTTAGCCAAACGTTACAAAATCATCAGTTTTATTAGCATAATAAATAGTCAAGGTTATGGAATCTGACACCCAGAAGAGACTCAATTTAATGTCACAATTATTCATTCAAATAACTTTCAAATTACTTTCATTTATTTATTCTAAATGCATTTTTGGATTAAAAATATACAACATTCTTATGAAAAGAATTAAATTGTATCCCAATTTTTAAGTGTTTCTGTAGTTTAAACTGGAACGCAATTAGCTATGAGCAGGGGGAAAAGAGAGCCTATTGTGCTGCATAATAGTTTAAGAATTAAAGGATGGAAAATATATGAAATGTCAAAAAAAAAAAAACAGCCCCAAAACACTTGCAAAACAATACTACTTAAAGCTCATTTAATTCTAATTTAATTAAAGTTAATTCTTGAGAACTCTTTAAGTGGGCATTGGGTTCAGAGGATTTTGGCCTAAGTTTTCCAATACACAGCAGTTGAATGCTAGACCAGAAACACTGTGGTTGGATTGAGTATCTACTAGATCTGGGCTTTGATGAACATCCATTTCTTATTTGCTGATGAGGTAAGAATGCCTGTCTTCCTTCCTCCTGCATGTCCTCTTCTAAAAGAAAGGGGGTAGGGCACTACAGGGCCTCAGGTAACGCCATATAGACCATTGCAACCCTGGGACTACACACCATCTTTTAATCTTTCAGTGACAGCAGTAGGAGTCCGCAAACATTGTCTTCTGCTGTAAGTTTAAAACCTCTTCTTTACAGCAAGGCTTTCTCTTCATTACACTAATTTCCATGGGATGACATCAGTCCCAAAGAAAATAAAACAGCCATTGCCAAAGTTCAGTATCCACGACAAACTCCTTCATCATTTCAGAGTCAGAAAACCGTGATTCCCAGCACTTCAGCCCCTCTGAATCTTCTCTTAGGATAACCACAGAACCTCTCACGCAAGAGAGAAAAATTTGCCCAAAGACCACTGAAGGGCACTTCAGACATCTTTGAACAATCTTTCTGACTCTCTGCAAGCTCAGGCCCATCTTAGTATACCAGATGTCCTTCAGACTTTCTTTTTTGAGTATATACATGGCCATTAGAAATGTTAGAAATATTAGAACAATACACACTTGCAGGATTTCTGACGCTGTAGCCCAAAGGACTTATCCATAATGGCTGCAGCTAAAGCCATCTTTTCTCATGACATTGTACCTATTTAAAAGATGATTCCGACTACATTTTTCTATCTTTGTCTAAGAATATCAGGATCTAGAAAGTGTGCTTCTCTTTTTAGCAGTGTATTATACTTCTGTCTCTGCTAGAGCCATCCTTTCTATTGCAACGTCTCAACTACATATATTTTTCTTTCTTCCTCCATGCAATGTGAAGGAGCCTTCTCAAGTATCTCACAGCTGGATCAATCCACAGTTGATATTTTTTGACATATTTAGTATCTTAAAAAGTACCACACCCTTTACCTAATCTTCAGCATTCCCAAGGCTGTTCCAATGTTACTTCTACATATCATTTGTCTACACGGTGTTATAGACTTTAATGACTTTCATTTTAAAAAACAAACAAACAAAAACCGAGGAATATGTCTAGTGTTTAAATTATTTGAAAAATGGCATATACTGAAGAGAGAAAAGTTTAGGATTTAACTTAGTCACTGATATAATATGTGGTTGCTTTTTTTCGAACCTAGCCTTTCTGATATAGAATCATAGAATCATAGAATTGCTTAGGTTGGAAAAGACCTTTAAGATCATCAAGTCCAACAATTAACCTAGTGCTGCCAAGTCCACCACTAAACCATGTCCCTAAGCACTACATCTACACATCTTTTAAATACGTCCAGGGATGAGGACTCAACCACTTTCCTGGGCTGCCTGTTCCAGTGCCTGACTACCCATATGCTTAGATCATCATAGCAACTATAATATCATCAACATATTGAAAAATGTATTAAGAAAACTTTCAAACAGTAAACAACTGTTTCACATTTATCAACAAATTGAGTCAATTTCTTTGATATTTATAAACAAAATGAAAATATTATCTTACCTTGATAACCTTCATTTGAGAAGGTACTATACTTGTGTACCACGGTGATTTGAGAAACTTCATAGCCAAAGTATGTCCATATTTATAGTGATCTATTCAGAGCATATGGTAAGTCATGAAAAATTTGGTTGATACTGCTCTAAAGAACATATGGGACTAGTCATAATCCCTCACCTGCCACAATTTGTTGCACCAGTAAGTAATCGTACTAAGCCACTGAAAAATCAGTTTATTATTACATGGGTACTTTTTTGTTTTGTATCATAAAGACACTTATCAACAAAATTAACCTAGTTTTCTGATGAATTGTCCTTAATCAAATAATGTGGTATTTTTTTGTCTTTTTTTTTTTTTTCACAAGGAAGGTGTTTTTTTGGTATATTTTGTTGGATTTTATTTATTACTTCTTTTTCTTAAAATGTCAAGTTATCCTTTTTCTAAACAAATAAGTTAATGGGATTTTTTTTATGTTTTCTTCTTTTTCAGTAGGTAATCAAAAATATTTTTGCTATATTTTGTTATCTAGGAACAAACAATTCTTTTAAATTGTTTTATAAGTCTTTAAAGAAGGAAAAAGTATATTTTACCAGAGCCTTGCCTGAAAAATTGTTTTTTTTCTCATCAGTTCCTGAGTTACTGCACATGAGTTTTACAATTTTAATATAGGTATACAAGAGCAGAGTGTGTTTGCTAAACAAGACAAGCCACATTAGTAAAGTCTGTAGCAGGCACCACCAAACACTATAGCATGACCAGATAAATCAACATCTAGCTATTTTCACAATAACTTTATACAATAATTGCACAATAAAGTAATGTTTATCTCCAGAGTCTGACACTTGTTTTAGAGCAACTATTCAGTAAGTCTTTCTATTGTTGCACAACATGCACTTAACAACATGTTCAGTCTTTTGAGTCAAGCAGTCAAGGCACTTCTTTTTAACCAAGGTGAAAGACAAAATACATGCTTACTGTTTCCATATCCCTATGTATGTATTGCATATAAACCAATGTTTTACATTAAGTCCAGAACTCAAAATTATGTCTTTTTCTACTCTAAGCCAGTCTTTCTCTATTTCTCCAGTTCTCTCATGGTCTCCTTCCAATTTCACATTCTTTATGGTGCTGACTATGCATTACTTCTCTGTGGACCCAGGAGAAAATTCTGAATTATCACAGACCTTCTTTACGGTGTTATGAAAATTTTATATCTTATTCTAGCTTTTAGGAAATGGTACAGTCACGTACTAGTTCAGACCGACAAATCATTGCCAGTGTTTAGTGCATATGCAATGGCTAAATTCACTTAGAAAATACCTTGTCACACTATGTTCTTGTAGCTGATGAAATAAATTACAGCCTACTGAAAGCCAAGGGGAAAGGACATAAAATTGGCAGCACAAATTATCATCTCTCTGCCTTTTTCTGTGTGATAACCAAACCATATATAGTTGCCACATTAGGATGCTCAGTTAATTTCAGATATGTTGAAGTGCCATGGCAACACTTAACCACCTTAAGATATCAGAAGTGAAAGTCCTGAAATTAACAATAAGGCAGGTAGAAATGCAATGATAACTAAAGTGTAGCTGAGGGAGGCTGACCATCACCTAGTTCAATTTTCTGATGCCAGGGTCACCCTACGGCCATTTATCAGTGTTAATGAAGTTAACATGAAGCTTAGTAAAATCTGTGGTTGACAAAATACATGTTTAAAGACCATTGGAAGTCTAACTCATAAGTGGTAGAATTTCTCTTTACTCATACATGTGTATAAGCATGACAGAAGAAATAAAATACAGAAGCTGAATATATGATGTCATAGCCATTTTTGAAACAACTTTAACTAGCTAACTGAAGAAAATAAAATTATAAAGTAACTTAGGGAAGAATAATTCTTAGTCTATGATCAACGACAGCCAGCCATTACTATAGACCCATAATTCCTTTTTTTCCTCGCCCCATCCAACACCTACTTCAGCAATTAATCATTTCCACAGCTTCTTCCACATTCAGTCAGCCGCTTTTATTCAGTGTTCCAGTGGTAAGAGCTTACTCTACATCCATCTGTCTTTTTCACTTGTATGCCAGGGCATCAACAGAATAATTTTGAGAATAAGAGAGCAACAATGTCCTGCATTTCAGTCCTGGTTATCATTCTGGTGATCTTTTGATTGTCAGATAAACATACTTCATGCAAAGTCTCATTCACCCTCTTCAACTCTGTACTGGAACAGTGCTGATGAAGTCTCTGTGTGAATAATTAATCTTCTAAAATGTAATGAATTTTCTCCTGCAGATTTGAAATTTGAGATTTTATTTAGAGTTTCATATCTTGATTAAATGAGGGCAGACTTTCTGAAGAACAGTAAAAATGACATCATGCTACCTTGACAGCATGATGACCATCTGTCATTAAACCATAAATTTTGCTTTTGTTAAACTTTGGAGTGAAAAAATTCAAAGATTTTTTCAAGTGTACAAATTATTTCTTTTCCACAATGTCAGGCTTCATTATTTTAATAAAAACTTAAAAGACAAAGTCCACATGGTAGCAGTTCAACTTAGGACTGATTCCTGGCACTAAAAATTTTTCAATTTTTAAAGATTAGCTGAAGTATAAAGAACAAAAACTTGGTCTTTTAATAGGAATTTTCAGGAATCATTAATAACAGATAGTATTACCACCTAAAATGTATATTTCTCCAGTTAAGTTACAAAAATATCACTTTTTGTTTATTCTAGGCATCTGGTGTCCTGTGTTTATTTCACATTTCTTATGAAAAGAGAGACAAAGGGGAATTGAGTATGAAAATTGTGTGAGTATTAATGGAAAGAATTGGTAATACAAGATGCATTAGAAAAGAAAGAAAAGAAGAGAAGTAAGGACAAAATATAATGATGCTAAGACAAAGCAGCAAAGCAAAGTGGGGACTGAAAAAGGCAACATTTGCAGAAATAAAATTATGTAGGGCATGATTTCATTACTTAACTTTTTTTTTCTGGCAGTTGACAAAAAACCCTGTCAGATTAGAAGACCCATTGCTGAAATAAATAAACCTCAGGGTATGATAGAAAATCAAAAGCAAGATGAACAAGCACTAAAATATCATAAGTATTTGCCTATAATTATCATGTGGTAATCATCTGGTTTGTCTTCCAAATTTGTCTCTAATGACAGTTCTCAGTTTCCACACTATACACCTAGCTTGTGCAGCAGGCATGAAATTCTTACTGGCATTTATTTGGTGAATTTGCCTTTCTTTGATATGTATGATTCTTTCAGGTCCTCTGAAGCCAATATTCTACTTTACTAATAGTTTGAATACAACGTACTGATAAAATACTACAATATGCATTGTTATTTTTCTGTTTTTTTCCAGAGGTCTCAGTATAGCAGATAAACCATTGTGTAAAAACAAGAATATTCACTTAGTAATACAAACAATATGATGGCATTAAAGTTTTACTTCATTGTTTGAATTTTTTAATCCTAAAAAGGGTAATACTTGGGTCACACTAGGCAGAATTAATTCAGAACTTGTACAAAAGCATTACAGATAATTTTCAGGAGAGTAATTCTTTCCAACTAAATGTGAACAGGTTCACAGAATATGAGACATGAGAATGTTGCTAATTGTAGCGTAATTACGACTGAATTGATGAACCTTTCCTCTCTGCTGTATTGTAGGACCCAACTGTCCCTTCAACATGTGCACATCTGAAAGGAAAGAGGAGAAGAAATATGAAAATATTGAAATATGAAAATATGAAATATAAAGTATGATGGTTTCATCAAAGATGTCTCCTGATCATTATTCTGTTCTTTCTCATAGTAAATAAAAGCTAAAAGAAATTGTTCACCCACGGGGTCCCTTGAAGCACTATAAAGATGCCAGAGAATTTTTATGAAAGCCTTTACTTTCATTCGGTCTGGAAGCACAGTGCCATCAGTCTTTCCCTGATGGTGTGGTTTGAATAAATTTATAATGCTAAGGCTTCTACACTTATGTCTGTACTTCTGTGTCTTCCTCTGAAGGAAAGATCTCAGCATGAGATTATAGGACAGGAGAAAGGCAAAGAACAGCATATCACAATCCCAGCATTTGTCCTGTTAAATCAGTCTTCCTGGCTACTAAAGGCTCAACAGAAGTACTTCTTGGGCTAAAATCAAGGCTGTGCATGCACCTTTTTCATTAACTTCATCTTTTTTGATGACATGAGATGATTATGAATTGCCCATCTCTGATGTCAGTAGCTCAAAACGAGTAACCTGCAAAACTGATGCCATGCAAGTATTTGGGAACGTATTAACATTTTCCAATGTGGACTCACATCAGGGAAACTAAATGACTTGGACTAAGGCAAGGTTAATTAAACACAAAGCCATCTAACATATCAAATGCTGTATAAAGGCAAAGTGCAGAAGATAAATGGATTTCTCTGGTGTGATGTGACTAGCACCCTATCTGCAAGGACATTAAGGAATCAGAAGAATATTCTTTAGCATGCATCCCCACGAGACATCTGTTTCAGTGTCTGTATGTCAATGAAACAATGTGAAACTTTTTACTTGTCATGTTTATTGCTCATCATCTAGACAATCATCTAAACCAAAGGACTTTCATTTCTAGTCTTTCACATCTTGAAGATGAAAATAAAAAAAAAATTACATTTAAGCAGCAAGTAGATTAACATTTCTTCTGGGACAGTAACTATGTATCTTTCAGGTAGAAAAAGAAGGAATTTAGGCTGCTGCTAGATGTATAAAGTACTTTTCTGAACTTTTAAATTGTTCTTTCTTAACATTGTTGTTCTTGGAGCACAGAGAGGAGTTGTTAGTGTTGGTCAAAAAACAAGGAGAGAGAATGTACATTTTTTATGTGTAGAGAGAGTCCACAGCAGCTACCTAAAGTCTGGTTCTGATAGGTCCTGCAAGAAAAAAGAAACAAGTGTATTTCTGCCATGTTTCAAATCTCATTTATTTACATATAAGGGAATTAAATTTCTACTCACTGATTTTATGACTGCAATAAAATCTTTTTTTATAACAAGCAGAATACAAAACAATAGTAAAAATAAATACTCTGAAAGGAAACATGCTTACAGTTTTTATGAAGTGAAACAGAAAAGAAATGTTGTCTGATTTAAATCTTAATCACAATTATTTCCCAAACATAAAAGTCATCACTATCAAAAATCACAATGTAAAAGCCTGGAAATAATCCTTCAAAACACAATATCCAAGTCTCTAAACTATTAATTAATAAGTTTTTCCATGCTTCATATGTAGTCTTACATGATGATACACTTACACAAATGTGTTGCTTTTTAAACACCTAGCATATGATTAGATTTTGACCAACTCAATTCAAATTCCTAAATAAATAAAAAAAACACAAAATGTGTTTCTGACTAGGGTACACAGTTTTGAACTTTTGTATTTAACTATCACATTTTAAGGCGATTTGATTTCATATTTCATCCTCCCCTTTTAATGATGTCACTATGGCACACTTTTAATAGATGTGCATTTCATCTTGATATATTTTTTTAACTTCAGTTGTAAATCCTAAAATAGAAGTGCATAGATGTATGTTTTACTGTTTTTTAAATTGATATGCTTCCATCTGGTTTGATGTTGAACAAATGGTCTCTCCATATTGAGTAAGTGAACAGTTTCCTTATTTATTCACTCATTAATTTTCTGAATTCCAGATCTTATTTGAAACAGATTTCTCCAATGTTGTAAACAAGCTGCCAATTGTCCAAGCACATTGAAAATTCTTACTGAAAATTATTTTTAAGCACATGTGAATAAAAGAGAACTTCACAATTCAGTAAGTGAAGTTGTGAAAGCCTTATCTATGTTAATTTCTCTACTAAATCCCTGGGTATTCAATAGCAGAGACTGGAGGCTATTCTATTAATTTATTCTGAAATCCAAGTTTCCCAGTGCTTTAGATAGACTAGTAGAATTTTCTCATGGACTACACTCCTCAAAAATGACCAATGTCTTTTAACTTTTCTGTCCAAACAAGCGGTTTTTAACAGAAGATGAACTGAACTAGATTTTTTAAATTACATCTCTCAAAGTTATTAGGTCAGTCTAGAAATAAAGAAAGGTTTTATTTATAACAGCTCTCCTCCTGCTCACTCTATCCTTTACAACAAGCTAATGTTTCCAGGATCCATTTCATTCAACTCTGTGGTATTCTGAATGGCAGCTCACAATCCTCTCCTAGGAAGTTCCTAGGAAGGGACTTCTTTCCATAGCATCTAAGGCACAGCTGTCTGGTTTTTTTACAGCTTCTGGCAATCCCTTAATCTTTCAGCATGAATTATCAGCTCTTTACTGTGACTTTATCTCTTCCTTTCTACCTGCAACCCTTCAAATCTTTCTGTGAACATAATCGTTTGCTATTTGAGGAATGACACAGTCTCCCCACCTGACTTTCGAAGGGAAACCAAAGCACTACATTGATCTTCTTCAAGAACCATCTCTCAAAATCAAAGAATTATTAGGCATCCAGATGGCCACTTGAACATAAATTCACATGTTAGTTAAATCCGGTAAATGTATTGGTCTAAACTCCAGAAGTTTTATTTCTTAGAAATTTTGTTTTCCAGTTTTCATTTTACAATTGGTAAAAGAAATCTTGTGTTACTTAACCTTTATACATACTCAAAATAATATATTTACAGGGTATCAATTGGTATAAGCCTGTAATGAGTTATAATAACTAAATGTCTTGTCTCCTGTCTTCATGTTTCTATAATAAGGAAGACATTTAACCCCAAGGGCTAGATACTGCATGCTTATGCCCTGAAAGACTTCATATAAAGCTGAAACCTGTTATCTTGCCTAAGCTGAAGGACTTAGATCTGCTGTAGTGTAAGAGAAGAAACTGATAAAGTCTTGCTTATGTCTTATACTTTTTTTCTGATGACGTTTCCACTATATGTAAACCGTGAGACTGTTAGTTACACAAGGTGCAAGTCTCTAAGTCAAAAAAACCCAAACACTAGTACTTGTGAAAAAATATTCTATCATTAGTATAACTGTCACTGAAACGATCTTAATCTCCACTGAATTTATAACAACTGATTAACAGAAGTTGGGTACTAACCAAAATTTAAATAAGATCTGGAAAACATGTTATAGAGAATAAGGACAAATTATGTTTTGAGGAGTCTACCAGCATCTAGACTATACATCTTGTAAGACCCACAAAAATATCCATATTTTTTTCCAAAGTAATTCCCCATAAATGCAGAAAAATGCCATATTCCATTATAACATTATTCATTAGTGACAAGAGAATAAAATTAATTTTCATATTTTCATCTCTTGCTGTAAACCATGGGAACAATCTGATATGAAACCATTATTACCGCAGTTTCATTTAATACATGATTATAAAAGTACGATTTTCTCATGATATCTTTTTCTCACCACATTCTAAGATATTCAGTGAGGATGAAAATTCCGTTTTTGCATGTCAGATAAAGAAAATGCATTCTCATCTTTTTTTTTTTTTTCTATTTACAATGAGAGTTAATGCATATTGCACCTCCCAGTGTTTGTCACATACACACTTTTATACTAATTTAGTGCAAATCTTCAAGCCTGGTTTCCATCTCACACTGAATTTTCCAGTACAGAACAAAAAATCCATAAATAACTTTGTGTTAATGGGAAAGTCAATTTCCCATTTAATGTAAAGAAATTTGATGCTATATAATTTAAGGCATTAATGAAAACACATCTAAGAAAAATAGAAATTATTAATATGCTTATCTTCTGAATGAATGCTGGCACAAATATTTTTCAGGACAACTAAAACATTCACATTGCTAAAACTAGTATTCAAACAAAAATGAAAAGGGGGGAAGAGTCTCATGTTTATGAGTTACATCAAGCACAAATGAACCTAAGGTCAAACTGTTTCCCCATTATTTTTAGCCTCTTGAAGAAATTCAGAGTCACACTTGTCAAGAGACACAGCTCTCTGTACACTGGCAGCTTGTGACAATGGTTGGGCATCTTCACAGTGATTTCCTAAACCTTTAGGTAGTAGAAATACTAGAAATAGATCACTACTTTTTGGAGGAACAATAAAACAATGCAAAACAAAATGTCCTCAGGAATGAAGTGTCCAAGGGTTTTTATATCACTCAGAGTCATCTTTATTTGGGAAAAAAAAACAAAACAAAACAAAAAAACCAAACCCTTAGCTGGAAAACGTTGAACTTTAATGAGGTAATGGAACAAAGTTCTAAAACAACAAAACAAAACCTCATTAAGGTTTTGTACACATGCTATTTTTTCTTTCTTCTGAGTGTTTTAGATGGTTTATGAGTCTGGCTAATTAACCTCTACATGTTTTACTAATTCTGGAGGGTTTTTTGGGGGGTTTCTTCCAGGGGCTTTGGGTTTTATTTTAGTCATATCTTTCTGTTTAACTGTAAATTGGTCAGTGGAATAACAAACACATGATTCTCTAGATATCTTTAGTCCAAGAAAAACAAAGTCTTTCTTTCCCATCCCATTCCCATTCCTTGTCCTGGAGTTCAAGTACTGCAACATTTCACCATAATTTAGGAAATTATCTTTTATTTTCCCTTCCTCCTTATGATTTCTTATTATATCTGGTGTATAATTTAATTGTGATTGTTCTGGATTGGAGCTTCATGAAAAAAAAAATATAGTTTATAAAATATCCATTTTATGGCTTCACCATTTAAGAATTATACCTTTTAAGTTGCAGAAAGCTCTGCATGGTACACATGAGATCTAAGAACAACAAAATCCCTGACTATGGGATTTCAAAGAGTATAAATTTTTATTAGAACAGGGTGTAAGTATCCTTGGCAGCACTGTAAGTAAAAGTTAAAGCACAGCAATCAACAGTTAAACATTGCTTTCCTTGTTTGAATATGTCTAAATATTTCTTTAACTAGAACAAAGGGATTCACCTGCCAAAATGTGCATTTCTGTTGCAACTACAGATAAAGTCTGTGACAATATCCAGAACATCCTATAAATGTATTTCAGAAGTTAACAGAAAAAGGTTGATGTGTTTTAGGAAGGTCAAATCTATAATGTCATGCATAAACATAAAAACTTTACCGCATACCTTGTTTAGCGTATTTATCTTAAAAAAAAAAAAAACAACACTTGGGTGTGCTAACACAAATTATATCTTGTTTTGCCAATGTTGTCAACAGTAGAATGAAGTGGCGAATAGGTGACATAGGGGACTAACAGTGACACAGGTAGACAATACAGAAAATATATATACCTTGGAAATCCATGAAGAGAATTATAGATCACTGTGGTGGGAATTAAACGCATCAGGACTGCTGCCTACAGGTAGTCACACCACAGTCCTCCAGACTGCAGGAACAGGAAAGTTGTTTTCCCCTTTGTGTTTACACCCAGTAGCTTGGAGTTGTGACAGGATCCTGAGATGGCCAGAGCTTTGGGGTGGCTGTACCAGGGTGTCTCCCCACAGAACACCGTAAGGGGTTTAAAATAAGGAAAGCTAGGTTTTATTGGGGTAAGAATAAGAAACACAACTCTTCACATAGAAAAATCTCAAAGCAGTCAGGTCAACCAAACCAGAAAATAAAAATAATAATGAAAAACACCCTATGCACAGCTCTTGCTGTCTCCATTCAGGGCAGGTTATTTATTTCTCTCACCTCAATTCCCTCCCCTCTCTGCCCCAGCTTTGCTCAGGCCCCGTGTTTCCTTAGTGTAGTAAAGATAAGGGCTGGCGACCGGAAGATCACGTGCTGTACGGAAAGAGTTAAGGGTCGACCCTCCCTTGTCTCCACGCCCCTTATAACATGACACACCTACTGCTGGGGGTATAAAGCCCGTGTTGGCTGGAGATCTGGGGGGATAACCTTGATGTGTAGTGTTTGTTACCCAGTGGTGACCCCGACGTGATCAGGCAACAGCGATGGAGCTCGCGGAACTCATAAAGGTACTAAAGTCGGTAACGACAAGGGTGCTCAAGCGGGGGTTTGCGGCAAGGCGGCGCCGACCTGCTGCACGTGGTGTGCTGATGGGGCGGGGCAGGAATCTCCTGGGAACGAAAAGCCAACAAGTTTAGTTTCGGAGGGGACCCAGGCTGGCTGGGAAGGAGTGGCCTGTGGGACACAGACGGAACCGTTGTTACTGGGGGCTGAGCCAACGGAGGAAGGGGAGGTGCAGGGAGACTATGGCGCAGCGGGAACAAAGGAGTCGGGAAAGGTGTTCCCGATACAAGTGGGGAGTTTAGAGCGGCCGCCCACGGAACCTTGGGCACCTCCTGCACCGGCGGATCTGCCACTTCCTCAGTACCCCTGGGGCGAGTTGCAACAATGTGTGGAAAGGGAGCTGACTGATAGGTTGCTGGATTGGGTCCCGGGGGCTGATGTGGGATCCCAGCGGTATCGTGAACTACGTGAAGGAAGATGGCGGGAAGGACAAAAAGAAGGCAAAACACCTGAGGACGCCCCATTGTATCCCAGTGATCGACGAGTGCTGGACACACAGAGAGCGGAGCGCAGGACATCGAGGGGGGGTGGTAGGGCTCCCCCAGCACTGCCAGTGATACCTGAGCCACCAGAGGGAACCCCTATCCCTAGGGCAATGGGAAATCAAACTGGTATTCCCTCACAGCGGAGGGAGCCTGTACACGATTACCCCATGAGCTCTGATAGCAGTGAGGGCGAAGGGGGTGACGAGGGATCCTCGATTGTTGCTCATCCGCCCCCGCTTCCGAGACGGACTAACGAGGTTTCAAGGGAACTCGAGGCATTGATCAGCCGATTGAGAGGGGTGGTGGCAAATGTGGAAAGTCTTATGCCAGGGGGAATGCCGAAAGAGAGGGCAAACGGGACGGATTGGCAGATGATTGCAAAAAATTGTGTCTTGGAAGGAGTGCGATTCCAGGCCCCTCCGATTCACCTTAGCCTTGAGACCTACCTGTCCAATGCCACCCCTGCTTGCGCCAGCATGTCTCTTCACCTCTGTGGCAGCACCCATGGTAGCTCCATCAAGGAATGGGCAATCTCCCTTTTCCTCCACAGGGTGCACCTGAGCTGCCTGGTCCTTTCAAAGAACATAGACATATTGGGAACAAAAGCAGATAACCAAATATCATTCATTACTAGGTCTGTTACCATTATCATGTGAGACTGTTAATGCACAACTAAAGGACAGCAACTAGCTACAACTTCAAGGTAAATCATGACTATTAAAGAATTTAATATAATCTGTCATCCCTTATAAAAAAGAAACTATTTAATGCTTTTAGCAGTTAACACCTTTCTGTACTGCACATTTGACTGGACATTATACAGGCTATATAACTTTTATAATATTTTGGCTATGAAGTTTTTTTTTGCTTGAGTGTGCATTTAAAATTCATATTAGGAAAAGAAATTTCATGATGCATATAAACAAGTTTCTTTGTAGAAAAAAATCTTCCTGACCCTCTGTGTTGGTATTGATTTGAGCTTGCTGCTTGCATAATACATTAAATGTAAACAAAGGAAACAAATTATGTACCATAAATAACTTGTCAAATCATATCCTATAAAGTATTACCAAGCAATCTTGATACAAACTGATGAATCAACAAAGAATTTTTAAAGAAAACCTAGACTATACTTACTTATGGTAAAGAAATTAGTGAATAAAACATAAAATAAAAGATCAACCCCAACTGAATATTTATCCTTGCACAGAACAGAAATTTGATTAGCTTTAGTTTTCAGAGATGCAAAAAACTTAAAGCTGTTTTTTTTTAATAATTAAAGAACACATTTAAACTGTAACACTGCTTATTCTAATAGACATTAGAAAATATCAAAAACCCCAAAGATGTTTTATTAAATATTTCACTTTTTCTACCAGAAATAAATGTGTTAGATGCAGTTTTGTACTGCAGGCAAACTTATAAACATGTTTTATACATTAATAAAAAACAAAGAGGGAGAAAATTATAAAACTCTTGGCTACATTGCACCTACCACCTGTAATCTGGGAACATGCTAAGCTCTCTAGGACTGACTGTCTTGCCCCTTATAATTCTGATTTATAATCAAAATAACTCAGCTAAGGTCAGAAACTGTGGAAGGTTAAGATACCTCCATATTTATCCAATATGTATTTGACTAGACCTTCTAAGGCAGATTTGAAAACAAATAAAAATAAGCTTCCCCATGTTATTTTATTTCCCATTATAACAGCAATAGGAACTGAAAGCTGAAAGCATGCCAAAGTGAAGTAATAAATGAAACAATAAATACAGACTTAAATATTGTCCATATTTTCTATAGGATTTTAGTAAAGTTTTGTTAATGCAAAACTCACTTTAGATAATAAGATTGTTGTTTGGCCTTTTAATGTGAATCAGAAGGGTACCTACAGGAGGTTATTTTTGTTAATCAAAACAAAGTCATTCCTAGCAATACCATGTGGCCTGGAGCAATTTTTTAGGCCATTTCTTTCTGTGATTTAGGTGTGTTTTGTGAATACTCATTGGAAGCTTCTCTGACAGCACAGGTACTGCTGGATGCATTTGTCTGCATACCCAATGTTTCCTGATAACTAAATGACTCCCAGCTAATTTGTCAATGTTGGGCTCAGGAGCAAAATTTGTTTATTTATTTTTCCTTTCTATCTATGCTTTGTCCTAGAGGTTCAGTATAAGTGAGGAACGTTTTTATTTTTGACTAACTTAATGAAACTGCTACGGATTCCAAACAGCAACAGAAACCCACAAAAACATGCTGATTTATGAACAGAAGTTTCCTTCAGCTGTCATGAAAGCAATATTATGGTGTGACCAATCACCAATACCCTACAACAGAAGAAGGCTCAGAGAAGATGGACACAGGCAACATGCTTATGAAGCTCCAAAAAGAGTACAGGGAGTGACCACAGCTGTGGTAAAGAAAGCTGAACTTAACACAAAAGAAACCAGAGGGTGGCCTTTGTTTTAGACAGCTGACTCAATCAACTGACTGTGTAAATGGCCTTCTCTGCAAAAAGGTGTGAATGTCTTTCCGAGCCAACCAGACCAGCATGGTGGAAGTGTATTTGTGGCTCAGTCACAGATAAAAAAACTGAATATAAAAACTGAGCCACCAAGAGAATAAACTTTGAAAACAGCAACAGACTTGAGCTGGCTTCAACCCACGTACTCCTTCCTGGTGACGGAGGGTGCTCAGTGTCATGACAGTGAGTGTAGAGGAGCTGATGATGGGAATCGTATTTGTAATGTGATCCAACTATATATTGTAATTGCTATATTGTGCTTGTATTGTGACTTCAGTACATTGCTGCATACTCTGCTAAATCAAAATCCGATGTAATGTCCAATATCTTCAAATAAGTAAATTTGGTATTAAAACATTAAACCCTCCTTGTGTAGAGTATCTGAAAGAGCCTGATTAGAGAGTATTGGACTCTGACACAGGAGTGACAGACAGTTGACAGATTTGTTAGCTGCAGTGTAGGAGGTCTAATTACAGGACTGCTCTTCTCCTGAGGTTGCTGAGAATTAGTTTGCTTTGAAAAGGTCATAAGATGTGTTTGGTTGGCAATAAGTAGTATGATATTTTCAATGATCCCCTGGTAATACTCCCTGTATGAGGATTTCATTTTTAAAGTTCTGGATTCTGCTATGTCCCATCAGATTGGATTAAACTGTATCTGTATTTTCATTTCTCAATTTCACAGTTTCTTAAAAACTACTGGCCTGATCTCGCTCATCTTCTTTTTGCCAACATTCACATCTACATGTCTATATTTATTCCTGATTTTTATAAGAATGTATTTTTTTCTGCTCTTTCGTAATTTTTTTTTAAAAGATTATATATATGATTTTTTTACATTCTCAGAATAGTGATTCTCCTGGCTGAGACTCACTTTTTGAGTGTACAAAAGTAATTATGATTTCATTGACTTTGATGTTGAAGAATCTGGCTCAATTTCCTATTCACAAGGAGTATTAACGTCTTGGCAGCATTGACTAGGCCAGCTCTGCAACTCAGAGCCAATACATTAATACTCAGAGTGATAATCACATTGAGCCAGAATCTCTGCCTTGCCAGTTAGAAAATGCAGTACAGGATCTGAGCCCAGGTGGACAGTGCCCAAAAATGCCACCTGTTGGCTTCACTAATTTTTGGCTCTTCTACGAGCTCCTAACACAAACTGGAACACACTGGCTGGTCATTGTTCTACCTTGACATATTCCCACTACAGGGAATAGGATGGGAGTCTAGGTGTGTCTACATCAGCTTTGTTCTGTCTTTCAACAAGGCAAATTCTGTGGAAAGTTGCCCTGCAGAAAAAGGAAAGAACCAAATTATGCATATTACATTATTGAGTTATATGATACCAAAGATTATTATGTTTTTCAAGATGTTGGGGAGTTTATTACCACCCCTACCTCTGACAATCCCAAAATACTAGGAGCTTGTTATTTATAGTGAAAAAGCTATTTATGTTATTATATCCTGATTAGTTAATTTTATTCAAAGGTTTGATTTCATTCCTGAGAAAATTCTTCTTTATTCCTATAAATTAGTTTGCAACTTGCCTTGTTGTATGTAGTACACAGAGATGCTACTAATATGACCTGGTTTCATGCTTTTTCATCTGTGGATACCGAAGGATTTTTTTTTTTCTGGTAGCAAGAGTCATAACTTCACCAAAAAAAAAAAAGACATGTGACTGATCAAAACAAAGTCACTTAAAATAAGCCAACAGCTAAACTATCTGGGACTAGAACACAAACAATTAACCCCAATATAGCTAGTCATTCTATCAAAGCAACCTAATTTTACAAGGGCATTTCTATAACCATATTACATGATCTATTCTGAAAGATGCATGAAGCAAAAAATCAGACTGTTCACAGTAATGGCTAGTTATTCTTCCAAAACTGAAACAACCATAAACCATAATAACAGGTGTTTATAAGAATCAGGCTGCATGGAAATATTTTTTTAAATATGGAGTTCAGAAACTATTTTAAGTGTCTTCTAAAAAACCGTATATTTTTATAGGCACTTTTGTGAAGCAAGTAACCTGTATGTATTAGCTCTCCATGAAGATACAAGTTTGGGAGCATCAGAAGACATGCGGATAGATAAATGGTAGACAGACAGACTTCCTGTGTTCCAGGATACGTGTGCATAACAAGATAGTTTAATTGCTCAGAGACACCTGAAAGTGTAGTTTTCAAAGTAAGGTGAAGCAAATGCAACTGGAGTTGTAATCCAGGAAGTAGAGTCATAAATTAAAAAAAATAAATCCTCCACCACCACCACAAACATTTGGGAACTGCTGCTGATCCAGACATAATGTTGGACAGTAGTATTGTGTGTTACATATTTCTGATAGCTCTCTTGGAAAATAGGCACTTCCTGTACATTTGCAGTTTGAGAACTAACGTAGTTTAGGCAGGACTAGACAAAGATGATACACAGAAAAACAGACAATTCTGAGGTCTTTTTCCCTAAGCAATACTAGATTGTTTTGCATGTACCTTAAGGTCCATGTTTTTCATTCTGCAAATTTGGATCGGATTTCCTATTAGCTAGAAGCTGAGAAGGTGATTAGTTGGCTCCAGCTCTGGAGCTCTTGGTGATAATTAGTATTTTCAGCATGCATTCTCTGCTTGGTCTGTGTAGTATATATGATACACGTGCAGTCCCAATGTCACTTTTCAGAGAGCTGTAGTTGATTGACTGTGAAAGAGGAATATACTCACACACACTTATGGATTCCTCATAATGGGACATTTTTTGGAGTAAGAAACTGCTGAAACAGTTGTGTAATAAATAATTAAAAGATTCATCTTGATAATCTACCAAATCTTGTTTATATACATACTCAACAAAATGGAACAAGTACATGACGTTGTCTCATAGCAGTTTACAAAAAGAGATGAGTTCTTGTCTGTGCTTTACAGAAAAGTGGAGAAGCAGTGCAAAAGGAAGGGAAGTATGTTACTAACACATAAAGTACTTCTCTCCACTCCAACCAATTATATATGCACTTGCTGTATCTCTCTATGCCAGTATGAAAACTAAGCCCTTTAGAATAAATGTCTTTGAAGTCAGAGTCAGTTAGTGTTTGAAGTTAATGAGTAAAACGAGCTGATTGATTGCAATTGAGGAGATAGGAGGGATGAAGTCCTTCTTCTAAAAGGGTACACATTCACAGCTGACTAGTAAAACCCCTGTTTTAGAAGTAACAGAGGTCAGAGGCAGAGAGAGGAAGAAGGACTCACTATGAAATGAAAGTGGAGGAATGTAGACTGTGTTCTGTAGTTTGCTGACTAAAGTAAATCAAATATGTCAGATAAATAAGTAAACAATGACTAAAACAATGCAAACCTTTTCTTTCTAACAACGAGCTAAGTTTGAAACAGAAAAGACATCATTCATTCATAAAGAAGAAGATATCAAAACACTTTCATTTCAGGCAGTGTCTGTGAAACAAGTGACAAAGAATCCTGAGGGCTACATCCAAGGAGCATCTAAAGTCTGCAGCCACTAAACTGATGGCAAAAAAAAGGTGTTAGCTGTGCCTTGGTCATTGCTTGAGGGAATCTGGTCAATGAAAGGATGCTACTAAAATGCCATGTAGAAATCTGTACTTCTTGCAGTGGAAATGACCTTTAACATACATTTTTTCTCTAGGAGAAATGCTTGATTAAGTAGAGGTGCCTTGTAGTAACAAGAAATCTTATCATGAGAAACATAGAATCGTAGAATCATAGAATGGTTTTCATTGGAAGATCATCTAGTTCCAACCCCTCTGCCATGGGCAGAGACACCTTCCACTAGACAAGGTTGCTCAAAGCCCCATCCGACCTGGCCTTGAACACTTCCAGGGAGGGGGCATCCACAACTTCTATGGGCAACCTGTTCCAGTGCCTCAGCACCCTCATAGTGAAGAACTACTTCCTTATATCTAATGTAAATCTACCCTCTTTCGGTGTGTAGCCATTACTCCTTGTTCTATCACTATGCTGCCTTGTGAAAAGTCCCAGTCCAGCTTTCTTGTAGGCCCTCTTCAGGTACTGGAAGATTGCTATAAGGTGTCCCTGGAGCCTTCTCTTCTCCAGGCTGAACAACCTCAACTCTCTCAGCCTTTCTTCACAGCAGAGGTGTTCCAGCCCTGTGATTGTCTTTGTGGCCTTCCTCTGGACCTGCTCTACCAGGTCCATGTCCTTCTTATGTTGGGGGCCCCAGAGCTGAATGCAGTACTCCAGGTGGGGCCTCATGAGAGCGGAGCAGAGGGGCAGAATCACCTCCCTTGACCTGCTGGTCACGCTTCTTTTGATGCAGCCCAGAATACATTTGGCTTTCTGGGCTGCAAGCGCACGTTGCCAGGTCATGTTGAGTTTCTCATCAACCAGCACCCTCAAGTCCGTCTCCTCAGGGCTGCTCTCTATCCATTCTCTGCCCAGCTTGTATTTGTTTTTGGGATTTCCTCGACCCATGTGCAGGACCTTGCACTTGGCCTTGTTGAACCTCCCGAGGTTAGCACGGGCCCACCTCTCCAGCCTGGTCCCACTGGATGGTATCCCTTCCCTCCAGCATGTTGACCGCACCAGACAGTCTGGTGTCATTGGCAAACTTGCTGAGGGTGCACTCAATCCCACTGTCCATGTCACCAACAAAGATGTTAAACAGCGCCGGTCCCAATACTGACCCCTGAGGAACACCACTTGTCACTGTTCTCCACGTGGACATCAAGCCATTGACCACAATTCTTTGAGTGCAACGATCCAGCCGATTCCTTATCCACTGAGTGGGCCATTCATCAAATCTATGTCTCTCCAATTAAGAGACAAGGATCTTGTGCGGGACAGTGTCAAATGCTTTGCACATGTCCACGTATATGACGCCAGTTACTCTTCCCTTATCCACCAACGCTGTAACCCCATCGTAGAAGGCCACCAAATTTGTCAGGCATGATTTGCCCTTAGTGAAGGCATGTTGGCTCTCACCAATCACCTCCTTATTTTCCATGTGCCTTAGCATAGTTTCCAGGAGGATCTGCTCCATGATGTTGCTGGGCACCGAGGTGAGACTGACTGGCCTGTAGGTCTCCAAGTTTTCATTTTTTCGCCTTTTAAAAATGGGGGTTATATTTCCTCTTTTCCAGTCAGTGGGAACTTCACCGGACTGCCACGACTTCTCAAATATGATAGATAGTGGCTTAGCAACTTCATCAGCCAGTTCCTTCAAGACCCATGGATGCATCTCATCAGGTCCCATGCACTTGTGCACCTTCAGGTTCCTTAGGTGGTCCTGACCTTGATCTTCTCCTACAGTGGGTTGTTCTTCATTGTCCCAGTCCCTGCCTTTGCATTCTGCGACTTGGTCTGTGTGACTTTAGCACTTGCTGGTGAAGTGAAACAATCTATCTTTTCTTAATTACCCTCACTATCAGTATATTCACAAGATAATTTGAGAGGGGGAGAAAGATCTGCTGAGTAAATAAATGTACTTGGCAAATAAGCAGTGCTTAAGGGCTATGCCATTTTAGGAGGATTCTTATCTGCCAGTTAGGCTTTTGGAGCAGGGCAAAGAGCAAAGCCCGTTCATTCACTGCAATGCTGAGTGTCAGGGAGGTGTGCTGATAGGTGACTGTCCATCAAACATAATATTCACAGAGAGACAGGTGCACGCATCTGCTCTCTTTCTATTTTCCCCTCCACTTTGCATGCCCTAGAATATTGTTGCAAAGCACAGCATTCACTTCAGTGCTGGGACATAACCTAGCTTCAGTTTACTATAATTCAAAGACGTTTAAGACATTTATGTAAACGATGTAAACATAAACACTTGATATTGGCAGGTATGTACACATCAGGCACATGGAATTTTACTCTTCAGAGTACCAATCAGTCAATAGATGCCCTAGGTATGAAAAAAAAAATCTTTTTGATGTTAGGTTTATATGTCACCCAGTTATTTCTCCTCTTTCTCTGTAGGCCAGTTTGAGAGATTCTGCACTAAAAATTAATCCAGTATAACAATCTCCAAGTAGCTGCTTTAAGTCCTCAGATGTATGCTTTCACATAGCACTTTAGTGTATATAAAGCATAGAATATGATTCAGTTTTTAAGTTAATTGTGGCATTTCTGCTGAATATTTCAATCTTCCTCTGTTTTGGTATCTCCCAGACTTATGTCATCAAAAAAACTAACTTCTCACTGTTAATCTTAAGTCAGTAACATGAAAATATTAAGCAAGATGTGGCCCAAAATAGATACTTGAAAACTTCCAGTATATATTTTCTTCTAGTCTGATATTGTTCCAACACAAATCGTAGTCATTTCCAGTTCCTCAATTTTGATAGCGTTTTATGTATTTTACATTCCTGTGCCAATCCCCATGTTCACGGCCTTCATTTATAATTTCCCATGAAGAGCCACATTAAATGTTTGACTAATACTACCTCATTCCTGTCTAGAAAACAAACTAACTTTTACAATCTAGCATGAACTTTCTTTTTGAAACCCACATAGAATGTTATGGGGTTTTTTCCCACTTATCTCTGTGTATGTCATTCTTTCTTTCAAAAATAGTTTCAAAGTATCTCACAACATTTCAGCTGGGCTAATAGATCTGCACTTATGTGCATATACACCCATCCTTTTCTGCTCACACCTTTTTTCAAGACCTGTGTGAGTTCTCAAATATCCCATTTTTAATATTCTGCAGTTATATCCTCCTGTCATGGTGTCATCTTCAGCTTGACAGGCTTAATACAATTAATTGTTACTGACCTGCTATGTCATGTGGCACTTCTTTCAGAACAGGTATTATCTGATTACTTCTTCCACAATGGAGCTACGCTCTCTGTTTAGATGCCGTTATAATATATTAACTCCCATATAACCTCCATTACTATTCTCCCATTCACATTGGCAGTCTTGTCTTGTCCATTTTAAAGCATTTTGCCAGGCCTTAAACATCTTAGATTTCCCCTATGTCTTTCTAAAGTATTTAATTTATATTCCTCAATCAATATTTTCCTATTATTTACAGGTTCCCATCTTAAGTGATATCCTCCTCAATATAACTCTCCTTCCACTTCTCTGTAGTTTTGAACAGATTTTAATAGATTTTTAACTGGAATAAATTCTAGGCCTCTTTTGCTTCAGCTCCTCAAATTCTCTAGTTCACTCAGTTTTACATTGAGAGCACACACAAGAGAAAGTAAGAATATATAACATTTCAGTTAATATATGTTTGGGAAGTCCTTAGAATTTCATCTGTTTATTTGGAAGAATAGATATAGACCAAGCTGGCAGTAGGATAATTTAACTTCAACATTATGAAGTATACTGCTCATTGGTGGTACAGGGCATATAGTGTGCAAGTACTTCTGGACAATGGTTTAGAATGGTTTTGGGTGAAAATTTTGTATTTAGATTTTTAATTTATGTCTAATTCCATTTTAGGTGCTTCCATGCATTACTGAAATTACACATCTCATACTTGTTGGCCTTACATCCTTACTCATTTCTCACTGAGCATGAGAAAATGCTCATTTTTATTTGGTTAAATTTTATAAGAACACAGAGTATGTATACCATTGGCGACAAATAAAAAAAACCTTCCTGAAACATGTCAGTGATATCTTGTTTCCTTAAAGGAAAAGTATATTGCTGACATAAAAATAACAGTAACCAAAAAAACCCCTCACTTTTTCTACTGATAAAACACAGTCTTCACAGTTTACCATGGTAAACATCTGGAGGTATGTTTACCTAGATATGACCTGTTGCATGATGTTTTATCAGATCTTTACCTGCTTTCAAGCAGTACTTATATAAAATCTGTCAGCTATGAAAGGATATCTTTTTTGTCATGTGATGATAGCTTTGGAAGATTTTCACATTGAAAACACCACATGCTCATGAAGACTTAATTCAGAATTCTTGCAAATATATAAATCCACTGATGTAGCTGTAAGATGTATCTTGTGACTGTCACATCACTCACATTTTAAATGTCAAACCTGTCATGTTTCGTGATTGAAGTACTATTAATATAATATACCTGATTCAATCGAGACAAGGCTATGTCAGTGAATACCTAGCTTTTTAAAGCATCACCTAGAGAAAATAGTAACGGGTACATCTTGTACCACGGTCTGCATGTATTGTCTCTACTTGTTTATAGTCATATCCTTCCGATGAGTCATTTACATTTCTACTATGTATTTTAAGTCTGCCTACATGTTGTGGAAAGGACACAACACAGTGATTTTTCAACTGTCTACAAAACAGCCTTGAATTGAGGACATTTAGTCAAGGTACAGAAAAGCATGCTGCATGTGAATTTGTTCTTGAGTTCTACCAATTTTTTGCATTACAACACAATTCAAATATGAATACATAAAAACTTGAAAGTGAAAGTATGGGAGTCCACCTTCACTTTTTGACTTTCTAGAGAAGGATATCATGTATTCCCTGTTATGCTGCAGGCAGGCCCCAAAAAAATTAAGTAGGAAACATAAAGGAAGGTAAAAATAACTGAAGTACTGCAGAGACCACATAAGCCATGGTAGGTAAAGACAAGTATTGTGGAAGAGCTTAGGAAATTCTGGGGGAAATTTAAGGTATAAATCCATTAAAGGAAACCTATGGATTCAAGGCAGCTATGATGTATCCAAGACAGGTATCAAATAAGAGGTAAGCAGGGGTTACAGCAATGGGGGACTGACGTTCACATTAATGTTTATTAACTCCTCCTCTTATCAGATAATTTGCTGTATATTTTTCTTATGTTGAAGTTCTTCAAAGAATAGCAAAAACATAATTTTAGCCAATATCTTTTTTGCCCTTTCTGTACGCTAAGGGATGCTGTAAGGAGACACAGCCTCCAGCAGCTCCAGGGCCAGGGTTTCCTCCTGCCCAGGGACCCAGGGTCTTTGCCCAGGCTGGGAGACGTGGCTGACACTTTCCTGCTTGCAGGTTCAACCAGTAGCAAAGTTGAGCATGTATCCCAAAGACACACACACAGACACACACATGTGCTCACAAACAAGCATGTCCAATTACACATACTGCCACAGACAAGGTGCTACTTTCAGCAGCACCCAGACACAGTCCTCACATAAACACAAATGCAGGCAGTCAACTGTCTCTTATTTGGCTGGTCAGGATTGAAGGTCATGTGTGTGCACCCTCCCACACGCCCCCCCCCACACACACTTTCCAGAGTCACAAGAACATGCACATTCATGGATCCCCTGAGTACTGGTACAGCCCCTCTGTCCATCTGGTACCCATGCCTGTATCCTGGGACCCCTTACCTGCCCCACAGGTCCTTGAATCACATGCAGGTCCCTCCTGGTTCTCAGCAACAGACAGATGTTTGGCTCACAGCTGCCCCAAGCTTACAGGTCCTCCCAGATACTGGCACAGCCCCGCTGTCTGCCTGGTGCTCCTGCCCAGTACCAGGTTTAGGGGAGATACAGACACTTGTCCTTCATCCCAGCAGCCAGCACCAGGCACCTGGCACTCAGCCCCTCAGCCCCTCACACGCCTCACTCACCTGGTCCCCCCGTAGCTAATTTTCAAGACACACACTGTTTTCACCCAGCGGCTGAGGCCAAGTCCCCGACCCATTCTAGTTGGTTTCCCTGAGACCCCACTGGCTCCAGCTGCTGACATCACCATCCTGGGGCAACTGCTCCCCCATCTGACTGTGGTGTCTGGCCCCAAATCCACTCACACTCCCAGCAACCTGCACCTCATCCCTACAGCACTTACACCTGCACAAGATAACAAATGAGGTGGCGCAGGGAGACCTACCACAGGATTTAAGGAGAAGACAGGCATAGGGCTGGGTCAGACAAGCCTGCTGATTGGCCATCGTCTGCACAGAGCCGGATCCTCTTATACCACAACCCTGTCCACTTCTTACCCCTTTGCTTCTCCCCATCCCTTTCCCCTACATGATCCCTCCGAAGTTTTGCGTAGTCCTACTGACACTCCCATCAAATATCCCAAATCCCCATGTTCTTGTTTCCCCCTTCTTATGAGTGACAAAGCACAGGCTGTTCCTCTCCAAAGCTGTGCCCAGAGTTTCTTAATGGCCCTTCAGTTGGTGACTGGAGACTTTTCATCTTTGGCACTGTCTCTGCTATCCCTTGTCTATTGACTTTGTGTCTACGTGTCTTCTTGTTTATCGCTTCCCCCTTTGCACTGAAGAGGTCCTTGATGGGATCACCTCCGTGACGCAGATGGTCTCACCTTCCACATATGCTTATGGTCTGCCCTGCTAGATTTCTTTTCTTTCATGCCTAATGAAAAATATTCTTTCAAATCTTGGTCAGGAAAATTAATTAATATTTAATATAAATAATAATAATGACATTAATAACAACAATGATAAGAAATTTAAGAAAAATCTAATTCAGAACAACTTCTAGAGAAGCCACTAGTGAAGCCCTTTCTCTCACAAAGTCACTGACAGCTTTGCCATTGATTTTGTTAGTGCTATGACTTCAAACAATGTCTTTTACATGGGGTGTAAATTAAATGCCTCTGGGCTTGGGGAAAACAGAAGAAAAAAGTAATATAAACAGCTATGCCTTGATGGGCTGACAGGTTGTTTCAGCCTGCTTCAAATCTTCATATTTCTTCTCTCACCCTTTGTGATATTCAAAGAATTCATGTATTTTCACAATATATTGCACTTTTTAATGATTAACTCAGTTTTATTTCTGGACTATTTAAACAGAAGTTTTCATTTCCATATATCTTGTGGTTTTCTTACACTAATGTCCAATCAGAAAATTAATTGGAAAGATTTCTGTTTAGGAGTTGTCTTTTTTTTTCTTTTCTTTCCTTTTTTTTTTTTCTTTTTTGTTTTCTTTTTTCCTACATGGAGAGACCTAGAAGGTAAATTAAAGATTGCCCTTCTGTAGCATTTGTGACTCAGGATCTACAGTGTTTCTGCAACATGAGGCTACTGTCTGTCAGTGCTCTTTTATGTTGAAGGAAGTTTGGGAGGGTAGATCTCAGTGGGTCTTACACTTTCACTGAGCAAAACTAGGTCAGTGGTATCACTTCCACACAACGTAAAGATAACGCTGTTAGGCCACAGGAAATATATGACAAAATGGGGCTGGTATGAAACGGAATTCTTGTTAGTAAGGTGAGTAGTGTAACATGCCCAAAGGATTCCCTGTTGCATTTAGATTGTTAAAGACAATAATAAATGGTGCTGCTGTCTTTGCATTTTGCTCCACAAAGACTTCTTTTATCTTTGTTTCCATTTCTGATTGAGGTTGTAATTTATGCTTTTATCATTTTTGGACTGGGGCTCACTTTCCCAATGCATCACATCTTTTATGTTCAGTGAAAATGCAATGAACAATATGAAGAAGTTAGAAGAGAAAGGAGACTCGGATCTTGATTCCTGTGGTGCAATTTACTTGAGGACAAGCTTGCTCACAAATAGATAAAAGTGGGTCTTTTTTCTAAATGGATAATTAATCAGCAGTTTCTATTGCCAGAAGGCACCACTGAGGCAAAGAAGTTAGAATTTAAAGATAATTAAACTTTTTTTGAGAGTAAAGTAATATTTTATATATTTTTTTTAAGAAACATGTAACTGTTCTTTAAAGCATAAGCCAGCTATTTGACTGGTCAAAGAGGAAACTCCTTATGAGGGTAAATTACTTCTTACCTGCCTGTAAAGGGGCTTTCTGACCTTGATATGGTTCATATCATACTGATTACTATTGAAACAGTACGCTGCTTTTAAAATATGGCTTTAGACAGACATCTAGTCAAATAACACAGCATTTCCTAGGTTCTTCGGAAAGCCTTGCAGAAAATGCATTTAAAGGCCAAATCAGTGGAGACCGAATGTAAGCAATATTTAAATTTAAAAGGATTTTATAATAAACTATATCACCCTTTTACAAAATACTTCTGTTTCCGATACCAGTGACATTACTAAAGTTCCAGTGATTCCAATTAAATTATAGCTCAAGCTTTTACAATTACAACCATGAAGAGAAATTAAATTGTACAAATGGATAGTTCTGTCTTTGTTCTTACGAAAAGGCAAGTCACAGTGGATAACTGTATTCAACACACTTCAGAAGTCCTCAAGATTTTCATTACTGAAGACCTCTTGAGGTGGAGCGGAGGACACATTTTCCTCTGATACCAGTTTTGCTGTGGACTCAACAGTTTGTTCTTATCTCAGCTAGCTAACTCTATGAAGGTGGAAGGAAGATATATTTGTATACGTGCAGTCCAGAGTGATTAAGGATTCTGTGGCTTCTTTCTTAATATTTTATTTAGCTTTGGTTGACCACAGTGCTGTGATCACTCCTCCTTTGCCTTCAGTGGACAGAATATATCCTGTTTGTGTGAGAGATGAACAAGTGGAATGAAGTTTGTGAAAGCATGAGGTCAAAAAAATATAAAAATATTTTTCTTTTTTCTATGAACTGC
Organism: Nipponia nippon; assembly: GCF_047370975.1. Taxonomy (NCBI): domain Eukaryota; kingdom Metazoa; phylum Chordata; class Aves; order Pelecaniformes; family Threskiornithidae; genus Nipponia; species Nipponia nippon. The sequence goes on along the minus strand of NW_028262336.1, from coordinate 54,063,569 downwards.
ACAGTACAGTTAGCTCAGTGATGACAATAAGACTGAGTGGTACTTTGAAATGCTAAAGAAAATTTGCTTTTGCCTTCATTAAAAGCAATATAAGCATATGGCAAAGACAGAACTGTCTGAAAAAATCAGAGTTCCAATGTTATTATTTAAAATATCGTATGAAATCACATTATATATGTTATTAAAATTATATTGCATATTGAATATTATATATTATACATATATGTTATTCATTATATATTATTATATATGTTACATAATGTTGTATATTGTGTGATGTATCTTTTACATATATTTCTGTCATTCATCTGGATTCGTAAAATACTGTGGCAAAAGAGATTATTCTGACTATATAAAGTGAACACTTCTCCAACATCACAAAATATCATTTCCCTGCATTACTTCTGCATTATCTAATAGTTGCTGCATGCATGTAAAATCAGAGAGAAAAGTAATAGTATCACACAGACACTCTTTATGTGTGGTTTGTGGCACAGAGAAAAGGAGGTTGAGAGATCTTAAATTCAATGTTGCTAAAGAAGAACATCTCTCAAGACTGTGTTGTGTCATCCTCCTGCACCCCAGTTGCAGAAAACAGCACCATACTGAAACTCTAACATACATTAGGGTCACAAGAAAGTGAATAGCTGGCTTAAAAAAAGCCAGTGTTTGAAAGATCTTTTTTAGAAAGACAACATTAAAGTGACACATGAGGTAACAAGATATTTTTAAAAGTACAACAAACCTGTGGCCCACTTTCACTGGACGCTTGCTTCCCCCCTTTCCCTGCCCCAGTTCTTCTGCTCCTAACATCTGTTTCCCTTAACTGGTGTTGCCAGCATTTGGAGCCTTAGCCTAGGGATGCTGTTGCTTACAATTTTAATATGGTGTCATTTTATTCTGCTCAGAATAGATCTAATTAATGATGAATTAAGAATCCATCCAAGGACACTGATATCAATAAACCTGAACAAATGTTAGGAAGGATGGCAGTTTGGGGAAGCAGTCTGTCCAAGACCCTAGCCTGCTGCAAGGCTCTAAACTCTTTGTGTGTATCTTAAGGAAGGTGACAACTTCATTTTGAATACACAGCTTCAGCCATTTTCTGTTGTCTGTTTCCTTGCTTTTTGGATTAAAACTGTAGCACAGAACAGAAATTAGAGAAGACTCCAGTATCTGGTATCCAAAATTAGCTGTTTCCTTTAGAAGTAAAGTATTTTATAGTAGAACACACCTTAGCAATAAAGATATCTGCAGTAGTTTCACATGGTAGGGATGGTCCTTGACTCACTGGATTAGAAAGTGATAAAATGGCATTTGTTTCATTGTCACTTTCATTAATTCAGACTGAAAATTTGCTGCCTCTGCCAGGAGCTGTGAGAAGCAATGAAAGCCTACTATCTGAAATGTAAATTGATCCCTTTTGACAGGCAAGGAAAGACTGAGCTGGAGGTATAGGAAATGTATGTAACATTTTATTACTGATTACGAGTATTTGCTTGCACTTGCTCTTGGAGGTGTACAAATTATGTAAATTTCACTGCTTATTCCTATGTATAATATTACCATGAAAAAAAATATTGTAAAAAGGATGACTAGTACCTTAATTGTGAAAGTTACTTACATTTCTGGAGTCACACTAGGAAAATTTGTATATCATACCTCTTTGAGTTACTAAACAAATTTTCTACTGGGGAAGAGCATGTGTACATATCCTAAATCAGGGGCAGTTTTTGTACTCTGTTCTGAAGCAGCAGGCTTCAGCAGGCACATGGATGGAAATCAGTAAATGAACTAGTTATCCTCTAGCAGAGTGGTGACTGCCCAGTAGTTCAAACTTTTTTCGATTTCTTTTCATCAAAAGAAATTTTCAAAGGGAGTTCCTTTAGCTTGATAAGAGACAGCTGCACTTAGAAAAAAATAGATCTGATTGATTTTACTTATTCTGAAACAATAAAAAGTGAAAATTAAGATCAGTTCCCTTTCATACAAAACCTGTGGACTTCACTGTCAGCTCCAGTGGAAAATTTGTCTTTTGTGTAAATAAATCAGATAGAGCTTAATTTCCTTTGAATTCTAATCCTAGAGTCTCAAATTCCTTTTCATATAGAGTGGATTTGAACATAATACTGTTTTTGAACATAAGGCATTTTATTGTTGAGGAAAACTAACTCATTTAAGTATGGCAGCTTTGCATATGACATCTTTTAATTTTTATTTAAAAAAAGCAGATTATTGCAACTTTTTTGAATAGTAGTTCATCAGGAACTTATAAGAAAAGAGAAAAGCAAGGGTGGATATAGGTCTTTCTTTGGACCCCAGACTTGAGGTTTTCCGTCAAAAAATGTTCATTATGTTTCCTCTTTTAGAGAAAGAAAACCTAAAACATCAGACATGTCGGTACTTTTACCTCAGCTCAAGTTGTACTATAAAATATGACTACTTTTCCAAAGTAAATAATTTATTTTTTATGTAAGTGATAGCAAATCACATGTCTCTGTTCTTCTACTCAGTCATTATGTAGCACAATTTCAGTCAGGTTTTCTTAACATCTGGCTTTTAAGTTTGGTGAGTTGTTTGTTCTTTTTTTCTGGTAAGTCAATATTTTGTCTCTTGTTCTGCTGTTATTTAGGTTACTCTCCTTTGGATCTAACAATAGACACACAATAAATATCTTAACATATTTTTATATCTCAAAAATCTTATTAGGAAAATAAAATAGCACAAACTACCTCACTCCTAGATATAGTCAAGGTAAAGTGAAGGTTTAGTTAATGTTTTAAATTGTCTTACAGTTTAAGAAGCAATGGTTATAATATTACATGTTGTCCCTTTGAATTGAATAGCATAGAGATGAATTAAACTGGGCAGACTGGTCCGACGGATCAATATGCTGGGTATCAGGACTGCCATTCAGAGGGACCCCTACAAGCTGGAAGAATGAACCAACAGGAGCCTCATGGAGTCCAACAAAAGTGAATGCCAGGTTCTGCATTGGGGATGTAACAAGACCATGCATCAATATGGGCTTGGCAATGACCTCACAGGCCGAAGCTTTGTTGAAGAGAAATTCAGGGTCTTGGTGAATGACAAGTTCAACATGAGTCAACATTGCCTTCTTGTTATGGTGAAGGCTAACTGTGTGCTGGGCTGCATTAGTAAGAGTGTAGTCAGAAGGTCAAGGGAAGTGATTTCCCTCTGCTTAGCACTTGTTATACCACTTCTTGAATACTGTGTTCACTTTTGGACCCTACATCACAAGAGAGAGATTGACAGACTGGAGACATTTCAGGGGGTAGACATGGAGTAAAGGAAACTGGACTACATGACAGTTGCACAAAAATTACAACCAAGTGCCAATGGTGTGATACTAGATGGAAAGCAAGTAATAGAGATGTATTTCCTTTAAGATAACTCTTACACAGGTAAAATTACAGGAAACCATAATGATCAGTTCTGCCTACCCTGTCTTACCCAGACAGCTACTGGTTTATGCTGCAATCTCATATAACCAATCTAAAGACAACTTGATCTATGTTATCAGTTGTGGGAAAATTCAAAATATTATATACTTGGCTATGTTAAGCGATCCCAATACAATGGTTGAGAGATTTTCCCAAACTAAGTTCCTGTTTTTATTCTGCACCCTTCAAGATACAGTTTTCTGATATAATTTCCATATGTGGCTCCATGACTTTATCATCCAACAAGATATAATTCCTTGATAACACAAGTCACATTTCTCAGATGTTTCTTAACATTTTTTTTAAGATACTTTATCTTAGTAGGGTTTTCCAGAAGTGACGTTCTGGTAGCCCCAGTGTATTCCAATATATTCTTGTTCAATGACCTTATCATGCATACATTCTTGTTTTATGGTCATTGAAAATTCATTCTACAGAGCAGCGGTTCACTAAGTGTTTGCGTGTGTGTGTGTGTATGTGCATATGTGTGTATGCATGCATAATAGATTATGTCTTTGCAACTACTTTTCAATTAAATACATCTATCCACAGCAGCGTTACTGTTATGAGATCAAAATTATTTGCATGAATTATTTTGATGGTGTTCAGGATACAACAGTATAATGAGACACTGAGGGAAATGACTTTGTCTAGTGTGGGAAAGAGAAGGGAATCTAACTGTAGTTTTCATTTACCTAATGGGTGGTTCTAGAAAATACAGTGCCAGACTCCACTCAAAGGTGCACAGCAACAGGACAGAGGGCAATGATCACAACTTGCAAAAAGGGAAATTTTGGTTCAACATAGGAAAAAAAATTATTCGAGGCAGGAGTAGCTAAGTACACGAACAAGTTTCCCAGGGAGGGCAACAGTGGAAACTAAATTTTGCTCTGGCTATGCATTCAGTAAAATCATAGAATCATAGAATTGTCAAAGTTGGAAAAGACCCTTAAGATCATCGAGTCCAACCATCAACCTATCACTGCCAAGTCCATCTATACCATGTCTTCAAGCACCGTATCTATCCGTTCTTTAAATACCTCCAGGAATGGAGACTCAACCACCTCCCTGGGCAGCCTGTTCCAATGCTTGACCACCCTCTCGGTGAAGAAGTTTTTCCTAATGTCTAACCTAAACCTCCCCTGGCGCAGCTTGAGGCCATTTCCTCTCGTTCTATTACTCGTTACTAGGGAGAAGAGGCCGACCCCCACCTCGCTACAACCTCCTTTCAGGTAGTTGTAGAGAGCAATAAGGTCTCCCCTCAGCCTCCTCTTCTCCAGGCTAAACAACCTCAGCTCACTCAGCCGCTCCTCATAAGACTTGTGCTCCAGACCCTTCACCAGCTTCGTTGCCCTCCTCTGGACACACTCCAGCACCTCGATGTCCTTCTTGTAGTGAGGGGCTCAAAACTGAACACAGTACTCAATGTGCCGAGTACAGGGGCACTATCACCTCCCTGCTCCTGCTGGCCACACTATTCTTGATACAGGCCAGGATGCCATTGGCCCTCTTGGCCACCTGAGCACACTGCTGGCTCATGTTCAGGCGGCTGTCAACCAACACCCCCAGGTCCTTTTCCGCCAGGCAGCTCTCCAGCCACTCCTCCCCCAGCCTGTAGCGTTGCATGGGGTTGTTGTGACCCAAGTGCAGGACCTGGCACTTAGCCTTGTTGAATCTCATGCAGTTGGCCCCGGCCCATCGGTCCAGCCTGTGCAGGTCCCTCTCTAGGGCCTTCTTGCCCTCCAGCAGATCAACACTTCCACCCAACTTGGTGTCATCTGCAAACTTACTGAGGGTGCACTCAATCCCCTCATGCAGATCATCAATGAAGATGTTGAACAGGACTGGCCCCAATACTGAGCCCTGGGGAACACCACTCGTGACCGGCCGATATAATAAAGACTGGATATGGGGATTCTAGATTTAGAAGATGGGGAAATTTTCTGAAATATGAAAGCAAAGGAATAACTTAATACATTGAAAAATAGCAAATATAGAACCAATATATTTTTGTTGTGTGAAAAATCAGATTACAGGATTCATTTCCATGGGAAGTGTTAAGTCAAGACTTTAGAATTAAGGATTCTTAAGAAGGATACAGAAAAAATCCTGTTAATATCAAATGGAAAATATCAGATTTTGTAACACAGAGGCTTGAGTCAAAGTCTGTCAGTGATGAAATAGGACCTACCAAGGGAAGACTGTCTTTTCTTTTTATTATTCCCCACACACACCACACCCCAAACTGATTTCAGTTGAAAGGAAAAGTAGTGAATAATGAATAAAGAAAGACAGCACATTCATTTCAGGGAAATATCAGCAGTGGGTTGCTAGTACTTCTAAAGAATGTTAGGAGTGTTTCTTCTGTTAAATCTTCCATCTCTGCTACTGAGCCACGTGCTTTGTTGCAAAATGAATGGCTGCCACGTTATCTGATGGCCTTGAATTGTTCTCAGAGAAGACAAGGAATATTTAAAGTTCGGCGAGTCACAATAGTTCAAGCCATGCTTCAGCATGAACAGAGAAGCACATTGAATTGTATCACTTCAGCCTGAAAAGTATGCATGAGAGCTATTGCATTTTGTTAGCTGCACAATGCTGAAGATTTCACATTAAAAATATAGTACCAAAAAATGCTCTGAGAAGCATGCTTATATGCATAGCCAAAGCTTAGAGATTTCAGGCTCAAGATAAAAAAAACTTTAATTAAAGAGGTACTTTATGATACAATTTGCATTTAAATAAATGGATCAGTTGTATGAAATTATTCACCTGGTTTTGGAGCAGAACCACTATAAACCTTATACAAAAAATGTTATGAATACAGCCTCCACATCTGCAATGTGTGAAGGATCAAGAATATTATTAAAATACATTTACCTCTTGCAGGTACAGAAGCTGTTATTCCAGATTTTCAGACAAGGAACTAAATAAGAAAGTAAATTCACTCAGGTCTGTGCATCACTAACTTCTTCAAGCTCAGTCTCAGAGGGTGCATAAATCTGTTGCAGAATGGAATTGAATCTCAAACAAGGAGATTAAGTGACTTGACTTTGTAACAGCTACAAAACTATAGCATATTTCTTTTTTTGGCCTAAATGTTATCAGACGATTATTTTATCAGAAAAACATGCTGCTTCTCTTCAGGAGTTATATTTTGTGTCACCTCTGTTTCAAAGACAGAAGGTCAAATTTTGAGGTGTAAATCAGTACACCTGAGCTGATTTTAAAAATATGGTGCTCTATACATCTGAGCTCATCCAATTTTGTCCTTATAATTTAAACTTTAACAAGTTTATGTTTTCAGGTCATAAACAGACTATAACTGCTGATAAACAATACAGTCCTTTTTGAGATGTTATAGACAAGCAGAATACTGTTTATTAATAGAAGACACAGCTAGCATGAAATATTTTTAGTTGTCCTTTCCTTGCAAGAGAATGATCCTTGTAATCTGAACAGAGACAAAGAAAACCATACATCTTGTACCTATACATAATAAGGATTTATATCTCCCTGCAATTTTGATACTTCTAATAGTAGCTGTATGTCTTTGCTGACACACAAACAGCTTTTTTGCATGCTCCTTAATTTTCTCATTGTAGGGGATTCATAGTAGTGAAATGAATCTGTTCTTTGGAAACTGTGGTAAGTGTAACTCCCAGACTGGTGATGTAGCAAAAGCATATTGAAGTTTGATAATTTTTTTGTGTAATGAAAGTTTGTTTCAAATGATGGTAAGAATAACTGTGCCTCATAAACACTTTAAAAAATAATGTTATTTATGGATTTGGCTAATTCTGTTGCCAAATAATTAATCTATTCCTCATGTCTGATGATACAGGCAAGATTTTTGAGTCAACAAAGACGCTGAAGTGACAATGTTGCTTAACTCAGTGGTTGATTGTAATGGGTTTTTATTTTCCATGCAAAATCATGTCATCCAAATGGCTTACTAACTATCCTCAAAAGTAAAATTCTGCCTTATCCTTTCCTAGCATCCTTCTCACCTGCTAATATTTGTAGTCATTTTGAGTCCCTGCTTATGCCACGCATTTCATCCTAGGTACTGGCACCAGAACCTGATCACCAGCTGACCAAGGTGGAATGTGAAAAAATAGGATTCATAAATGCTCGGACAAGAGTTATATATCATACATGCATACCTGAAACTGAGAGAGGTCCAACCTTCTGTTATTGTGTATCCACACATGGATCCAGAGCTGAGTCTAGCAGTGTACTCTCAGTTCTTTGTGCTGAAATTCTTTGCTTACTTTCCCAATTACATATTAGCTGTGTGAGACTACTAATTTTCTTCTGGGGAGAATTGTGAAAGGTATGTTCCTAGCACACTGTACTAATGTGGTAAATATCCTGTACGAAAAACAGGAAGAGTCAGATAATATTTTTAGCTAGCAATTTATATGTTGACTGTTGCATCTATTCATTACTGAGCCTGTTTTTTTCAAAAGTTTATCTGAAGTAAATGGAACAAAAATTTCTGTATTTTGAGAAGTTCGGCAGTAGCTCAGGATTAACAGAATGCATAAAAATTGTTCGTCAAATTTTCAGAAAAAAAAAACGAATTCAGTACCCTTCAGTATATTTCCCATAATTATTTTCTATTTTTGTCTGTACTCCAACAGATAGTAAGGACTTGGCACATAGCTGGTATATCTATTTCTCTGTCTAATTAAGTATTTTACTTTTCTCTCATTTTCTGTATGCAAAAATGTTTCTCCATGATGGTTTTAAAACTTTTTGGAATGTTAGAATTTTCCTGAAACAAACAAACAAACAAGCAAACAAACAAACCAACCCGCTCCTTTTGGAGGTCTATATCAATATGTATGTGTACTGTTGTATGTATATCAATATATAAATATATTATTGGACACTTATCCTCAGTGTTTTAGATATCACTGAGCTATTGACAAGCCCTGGTCAACAGCTGCCTACCCCTTTAAACAAATAGATTTCTTATGCTTCTAAGTTTCTTTAATGTTTTTTTCTTTCCCCATCTCCTTTTCTCTCTTTCCCCAATTCGTATTTTTATTTTTTCCCCCAAGTAACAATTGCCATTACTGTCAGTATGTGCCATCATGTATGGACCCAATGAAGACAGATTTGTGCACATAAGCCTGTCTCAACATCTTCTGTGCAAAAACTTGCAAAGGCACTTCCTTACTGAAGTCTTTTTGAGATCTCCTTAAACCTCTAATTCTCTCACGTACTTCAAGGGGCAACTTGAGCACTTAATTTAGGACTGAGAATTCAATCAGCCACAGAATGCATAGGTCACTTTTAACATCTATAAGTTTTTAGACACCTTGCTTAAGCCTATTACAGAAAAACAGGGACTGGACATCCGTTGCTATCATGTTTCCAGTATTACTTCATTACTTCTTTCGTTGAAGATTACATTCATCTAAATGTCTCAGGAAAGGTTACTCTTGTTTCATGCTTTTTAAAAATTGTTTCTACCTGCTCAGAGTGCCTGGTGATAGCACATGAAGAATAGTGTTTTGTTTTCTTTTTGCAGAGGGTAAAAAAGCTTATGCAAGAAGAAAATGAGACCTGAAACTGGGTAGTAATGGTAGCATATCCTTTGCTATTTTGTACCTTCATGCATGAAAAAGATGAAGAAAGATAACCAAGATGTCTTTAAATGTCTGTTTAAAAAAGTGAAAATAAAGTAGGGCAAAGCATGATATGGAATCTCCATGAACTCCAATGCATTTTTTATGCCGCTGTTTGCCACTCCTGAGGAAACACCACAAAAAGAGAGTTAAAGTAGGAAAGCCATCCAGTTTTGAGCTGTGAAACTTGTAAATGTTCAATCTGTTCTGTAGAAAAAGAGAAAGAAAACTTTTCATTGTGCCTATACTCTCTGTGCTCTGTGTACACAGACAATGCATAAATTCTAGCTGGCAGTAATATTTGCATGTTGTCATGTAATTACCTCAAAAAAACCCTATTCTGAATTATCAAGAAATTGTATACATCCTACCATTTATGTAGGCATTATACCAATTGTGTGAAAATGCCTGAAATCTTCAAAGTCTTAACTACTTTTTTAGGTTGTTTTTGGGGTTTTTTTTTTGTTTTTTTAAATTACTATAATATAAACAGAGAATAGGTGATGACATCCTGTTTTGCAAGTGAAGAAGCAATGTGTTCTATAAATTCTCTTTTCAGCACTTTCAAAACTGGAACATTGCACTGCAAAACTAAAATTGGAAACAAACTCCTAACACCCTTTCAAAACAAGCATTTTATATCAATAAGTTGTATATTCTGATACCACCCATTTATCTAATTTTTTTCCTTATGTGAATTTTCTTGAAATGTATTTTCTCTGTCTTTGGGTGAAACTGACTTGTGAATTTAGGATGTTGCATTGCTAGGATTTCACTGCCAGGGTTTCTAATTTGGCACTGTTCTTCCAATTCTGTTCTCCTTGATCTGATTTCTCACCATTAACTACTTGCAGGTTAGTTCTTTTTAGGCTTCAGTTTCACTTTTTTTCTTGCATTGCTGAATTTGGGATTTTATTTTGTTTCAAGTGTCCACCAAACTTTAACAAAGACACACAGATGAGATAGAATTATTACAAAAAAGTCTCTTGAAATTTAGTGTTAATAAAATTTGTCAGACTCTGAGTTCTGAGAAAAAAATGTCCTCTGTTTAACACAGGTAATGTACAGGCAGCAGTGTGATTTTCTCTTTAAGCTAAACGGCAGTGATTTCTTATAATGATTTGCATCTTCCTAGATGACTTACAGCCAAATTTTCTTCACAGTTTTTCATCTTCTTTTTTGTCTGTAAAAGGGGACCTTTCATTTAAATAATACACCATTTTGCAACCCGGGGGGGGGGTGTGGGGTGTGGCGGGGGAGGCAGTTATTGAAACTGTCTGTAATCCCTCACCTTCACCAGTGCCTCTTTTATCTCTTGTCCCCATTTGTAATTCCATTTATCATTTTTTGTCTCTGTGTTCTAGCTAATATGACCATGCTGAAGTGTTCTATAGCCAAATCAGAGGTCTGTGACACTTAAAAATTATAAGTGCTTTAATTGTTATATAATTAATACTAGTTTGCCTTGAAACCAAGTATAAGGATAAGTTGCAGGTGAAACAATTTTTGTCAGTCTCAGTTTAATGAAGCAGTTAACTGGGAAACGGTTTTAGGAGCTTTTTCTGTCTTTAAACATCATAAAATATAAAATATTGAAAGTAGAGAACACAAATAATTCATGATTTCCCTAAGGTAAGGAGATCAGTCTGACAACAGGTGCGTCCTCCGATCAGGAGTTGGTCGCACATTGGAAGAGTTGGGTCACAGCTTGTGGTTAATCTGCTGTCCTTATCCTGCACATCAAGCTGTGTTGAGCCAGTCTTTGAAGAGTCTCAAGAGTTGGTGAGGCTTGTATGATTCTGTCTTTTTTCAAGGAATACCCAAATTTGGTCCCTAGGTGTCCCCAAGTGCATCTTTATCCCATTATAAGGTATTTATGTGAACAAAGTAGCAGCAATTCTGCCTATTACACATCATTTGATTATTAATCATGTGAAAAATCTTTACCAAGCCTCAGTGTAATTTCTCTTTGGGGCAATTGTCCCATCACAGCTTCAAATCTCTGCCGGTGCCTGTGTAAATATTTGCAGATGGTGAGTATGTGAAAAATTCTGGAGAGTTTTAGATCATCGTTGATAGGCTTATAATACTGGATCAATCCATTTCATCTAAGACCATGCTGTGAATAATAACCGATGCTTTACAAAGAGGAAAGGTGTTTGTCTTTCCTGTGAGGAAGGAAAGAAGCGGAATTCCACATGATACAGGTGATCAGTGGGGGTCTTAGTCCTTAGTGACAGTACAGACTACGGAAACTGGAAGAACACTGTCGTAATACCTCAAATTTTGATCATAAGGTGGGGAAATACTGGAAAAAATCTGTTTCTTCCCTCAGAAAAGTTGACTCATTATAAGCTTCCAATGAATAAGAAGGTGGTATTTTCCAGAGACTGCAGCTGGTCCTAGGTAGAGATCCATACTGCTGGTACAGCTGATAAATTTTTGGATGGCAGAACTTTTGACCTTCTAACAAGAAAAAGGAAAGGGTAAAAATTCTTTAAAAATTAGGCTTGCACTTTTCCTTTCTTGTTAAAAACTGATTTTGTTAGGTTTTAACTGCTTTTCTTGTATTTTTTTTAATTTTACGTGCACATGATTATTTATTCAAAAGAGACAATGGACAGTTTAGCTGTGTGTTTCTTTGGCAAGGGATGTTGCGTATGCTGAAAGATTACATGGTTTAAAGAACAGACTGGAAAAATTAATGAATGAGAAATTCACTGAGAAGTCAGAGTATTGACTGAGAATTAGCTCAGGAAATCCCAAAGATTAAAATATTTGGAACCTAATCAGTTAAGGGGAAGTAATATACGCTTGTCCTAGTCTTATGTTCCTCCCTAGGCATCTTTTTATGACCCTCCTAGAGGTAGGATTTTGGGTTACATAAGCCTATGAAAATACCCTGGTAGCCATTCTTATGCTCCTCTCCTGAATGTTGCTGTGCCTAGTGTTTTGAGCAGATAATAAAGAAACATTACTTTTGTGGCTTCACTCCTTTCATAGAAACTGAGAGAATATACAGCTTTATGTTCTGAACTATTTCAGTGGTATCACTTACTGTAACTGTAACTAAAAATTGGAGCAAGAGTCCCTGCTAGAGAACATTCCACCTCTTCCTAAAATGGAACAATTTATGTAACCTGCCTTACATGCCTCCAGAAGTGTCCCCTTTTTTCTATCAGTAATGGGAGAAGTTATGCCGAATTCAACTTAATTTTGGACATCTCAAGCCAGGGGAAATAATATCATATATGTCCATTACCTTAGAAGAGCTATATAGCATTCAGCTTTCTGAAATGGAAATATTTTATCACAGAACCACAGTCTCACAGAATGAGTGAGGCTGGAAGGCACCTCTAGGATGATCAAGTCTAAACTCCTGCTCAGAGCAGGGTCAGCTAGACCAGGTTGCCCAGGACCTCGTTCAGTTGTGTTTTGAATATCTCCAGGGATGGAGACTCCACAACGTCCCTGGGCAACCTGTTCCTGTGTTTGATCACCCTCACAGTAAAAGAGCTTTTTCTTATGTTTAACTGGAATTTCCTGCATTTCAGTTTGTGCATATTGCCTCTCATCCTGTCACTGGGCACCACTGAGAAAAGTCTGTTTCTGTCTGAAATAAGTATAAAGGATTGAATAAATATTTCCATGACTCTGCAGACTTGGCCAGAGGTATTTTTAGTTATTTCAAGGAAGGTATGGAGAAATTGATCAAATGATGAACAGCTTTCTTTCAATGGTATGATAATGAACTCTCTTTTTTGTGTGATTTGGGGTAAACATAAGTCTTCATGCAGAGCACTGCAAGCAATAGAAATCACTTTCTTGGAAATGTAATGGTGAGATATAATATTTGTATTTTAAACAGAATATTGAGTTGGAAAAATTAAGTTTTGACATCCAAGTTGCAGAGAGTTAGTTACTGTTTTTTATAAAAAATGAATAAAAAATAATCTGTGTGTGCGTGCATTAAATATTAGCGTCTTATTTCCACTATGCAACAATGAAAGATTTATTAGTAGTCTTTGATTAATTTGTGGTGTTTGCTTTGTTCTCACACTGAAAATTATAATTTTTCTTAATTAATAGAATGACATTTTGTAAGAATGAATTATTCTGGTTGTGAAAATTCATTATTATTAAATGAAGTAGCAGAAATAGATTGGATATTTAGTATTTTCACTCACAGTGTAAAAATTACCCTATCTTTAGTTACTCAAATCAGTAAGTTACAAACCATATAATTGCCCAATTTAGCAGCTATCTAATTTGAATGCTTCCTTTAAAGGATGTGACTCTTCTAGACTCTGAAAAAAAATGACTCTTCTAGACTATCTTGTAAAAAACCCAAACCAAACAAAAAAACCCTAGCTGACCTCTGAAGAAGAGGAAGAGAAGAAGAAATTATATTTAAAGAAATATGTTAATAGTAGAAGGAAAACGACAATAAAATTAGGTGTCCATATGTTTTTTAAAATTCATACAATAGTGTCAATCCAAAATATTTCTTTTGCATTTAAAAGCACTATTGTGTTGTAGTATAAAACACTTGAACAGAATAATTAATCTTATTCCATATTAGGGACCCTTTGCTAAGTACGCATAAAAGAACAAAATCACAAAGGTACAAGAGGGCAATAAGATCCTTAACAAAGGTGGTAAACATCTCTAAGCACCTACAACCCCCACCTTTAGCAAACCTGTTTTTTCATCTAGCAGTCCTTTCTTTTTCAGTAATATCACCATGTGGCTTCCATCCTATGGTTTGCTTTGCCTTCAGGAACAACGATGGGCTGATAGATGGATGGTTTTCAAAAAGTCTCGCAGAATGGCTGAGGGTAGAAGGCACTTCTGAGATGGTCAAGACCAACCCCTTGCCCAGAGCAAGGTGAGCCAGAGCAGGCTGCCCAGGACCACCTAGAACCAGTTGCCTATGGCCTTGTCCAGTCAGGTTTTGATTATCTCCAAGGATGAAGACTCCACAGCCTCCCTGGGCCACCTGTTCCAGTGTTTGACCATCCTCACAGTAAAAAAAAAAAAAAAAAAAAAAAAAAAAAAAGTCTTTTCTTATGTTTAAATTGAATTTCCTGAATCTCATTTTTTCTCCATTGCCTCTCATCCTGTCACTGGGCACCGCCGGCTCCTTTTTCCTCATTCACCCTATTAGGTATTTATACAAATGGATAAGATCCCCCTGAGCCTTCCCTTCTCCAGGCTGATCAGTCCCAGCTCTATGAGACTCTCTCCTATTATGTTCTGCTTTGTTGAAATAACCACTGGATAACCTGATCCCAATGAATAAAAGCTACAGGTTACTACTGTGTGAAAGGTTTTAATGCATATTGCAAGTCAATTGCATTTTAGTTATTTAACATTGTTTAACCCTGTTAAAAAAATTTAGGCTGTTTTTCAAGTAATTATTTTAAACACTTCTTTTGATAAAGTTTCATACAGAGGAAATGCCACCCAGAACAGATGATGAATTCAAACAATTACACCTTAAAAACGTAAATAACTTTTGGTGTGTAGTCTTTGCCTTCTTTTAAAACAGCTTAAATCTATTGATGTTGAAATCTACCCTTTGACATGTATGTTCTATATAGTAAAGGAGTGAGTCTTGATCCACTTATTTCTGTTAGTTTCTGGGTGGACTGTACTGTAAGCTAAATTGTGAACAATGAGCTGAGATCATCTTTTCAGGCTGTTACTTCTGAGATGGTCTTTGTAAAGTAAATCCAAGATGACAAGTAAAACCAAAAGGGGACAATTAAGTCTCTAGGTTGATCATTGATGTCATCCTAACTGATGGACCAGAGATCCCAACTTCTCACAAAGACATTATCACACTGTCAAGGTTTTGCATTTGAAAATGTCTCAATATTGGGTTATTTCACTACCATGACATTTATTCTTGTATCACTCTGTGTCCCCTCCCCCCACCCTGGTCACTGAGAAAGAAGTATTAAGATAATTTATTATCTGGTACCCTCATTTTTCTTTGTTCCCCATTACTTTTACAATCTGGACACAATATAGAGATTAAACTAGTTTTAATGGTTAATGATTTAATGGTCCTGTGGAGTTTATGGTAATTTTTCAAATGCATCAGAAGCTTCTGTTATCATCAGTCATGAGGTTTCATTGTTTGTGGTGAAGGCTGTGTGGGGAAACACAACCAGCACTGTTTCATTTCATTTCACAGAGAAATGTTAGATGAAAAGGAAACACAAAATCATACCATACATAGAGAGCTGGGCAATCACCAGCCGTATGAAGTTTAACAGGGGCAAGTGCCGGATTTTGCACCTGGGACATGGCAACCCCTGGATGTACATACAGACTGGGGAACAAGAGGCTGGAAAGCAGCCCCGCAGAGAGGGATCTGGGGGTTCTGGTCAACGGCAAGTTAAACATGAGCCAACAGTGTGCCCTGGCAGGCAGGAGGGCCAGCTGTGTGCTGGGGTGCATCAAGCACTGTATTGCTAGCCAGTCAAGGGAGGTGATTGTCCCGCTCTACTCTGCACTGGCGCGGCCTCATCTTGAGTACTGTGTGCAGTTTTGGGCCCCACAGTGCAAAAAGGATACAAAGCTCCTAGAAAGTGTCCAGAGGAGAGCCACAAAGATGGCGAAGGGTTTAGAGGGGAAGCCATACGAGGAGTGGCTGAAGTCACTTGGTCTGTTCAGCCTGGAGAAGAGGAGCCTGAGGGGAGACCTCATCACAGTCTACAGCTTCTTCACGAGGGAAGGAGAGGCAGGCACTGATCTCTTCTCCCTGATGACCAATGATAGGACCCAAGGGAACAGCAGGAAGATATGCCAGGGAAGGTTTAGGTTGGACATTAGGAAAAGGTTCTTCACCCAAAGGGTAGTGGAGCACTGGAACAAGCTCCCCCAGGAGGCAGTCATGGCACCAAGCCTGACAACATTCAAGAAGCAATTGGACAACGCCTTCAGACATATGGTGTGATTTTTGGGGTTGTCCTATGCAGGGACAGGAGTTGGACTCGATGATCTTTGTGGGTCCCTTCCAACTCAAGATATTCTATGATTCTATGATATCTATTGTGTCATTTCACTGGTTTCCAGAAAATCTGTCTTCTACCTGTATAACTGGTATGTAAAGCAGTTGTTAAAACAGTAAGGGAGACAGCTCACACTGGTTTTGTATTTTAATGGATTGACCATTTTGCAAATATGCAGGGGCATGGTACTTTCTCTGAGAACACTTGCTCAATATTTTTCAGTAGCAAGTTCATTTTTTCAGCTCTGCTTGGCATAATAGTTATGTTTCTGCTTACATGGGGGCTTTATTATATTTTTTCATCTTGCCAGCTAGATCACTATAATTTGTTGATCATCAGTCAATATTGAAATGATCCTGAAAGGTGGTTCAGATATAAAAAATAATGAAGAACAGCTAAGCAAATATATTGTATAAGTCATTCAAAACTTGAATTTATTATTCAGAACACCTCAGTATAACTTATACTGATTGTGGAAAACATATACTTATTCCTCTATTTTATGACAATCAAAATCACATTTAATGGTCTAATAAATGAACCAGATGGCATTAAACACTTTTGGGGTGATTTAATGTGTAAAGTTTTCATGGGAAATTCCTGACTGGAGTTTACCAATATACTATTCAAGCAGTGAATGTACTTTATTTCTGTGACTGGGGTGGTATAGAAGGTGAATTTGGTTGAGTGTAGTCGGCTTTAAGTCATGCTAGGATGCACCTTGTTAAACATACAGCCTGGTAGCACTCATTTTACATTTCACTTTGGGGTTTTTTTTTTACTTTTTTGACTCCTAGTGTTTGGAAAACCCCTTGTTTTCTAATATCAGATGCCTACCTTCTGTGGTTAGGCCAGCCTAAGGTCTTTTCTGTGTCATGTAATGTAGATGGTTGTTGTCTTAAGGGATGTGTAGTGAGCAAGTTACTTGCCATTAGGTGAGCTGGCAAATAATTACAGAATATTGTTCAACACCAAATACCAATGTCTATGGAAAATGGCGCTCTGCAGGCTGTAACATCATGTGATCCTCATTGGGTCTTGGGTTTTGGGCTGCAGGTGAATTTTGTATAAAGGTTGTGTGTTGCTACCTTTTCCAATGTATTTTAAAGTAAAAATATATGTTTTCTCACACTTTTTATACTTTAAATATTTAGATAGTTCTGCTTCCAATACAGAGCAAATGCATGAAAAAAATGTGGTATACATGTCAATAATGCATATCTTTTGTACATGTGAATTTCACTTAGAGTAATAAAATATTTCCTTTATGCATGTTTTATATCTAGTAATTGAAATGACAAGCTCTTCCTTATACTTTTAGCTGAAGTGTAATATCATGGCATGAATTTCTTTCACGAGGGATTTTTGCTAAGATATTTGAAAGAAATTGATTAATTCTATAAATGTAAAAATATCTTCAACTATAACCCAGAATGATTAATTATATAGTCATATAGCTTTTTTCCAGCTTTTTACAGAAGATTGAAGGTGTAGATTTTTAAAGCAATTTTTCTAGATGGCAGCTTTTGTGTTTTTTTTTTTAATCCCAGAAACAGTTTAAAATTTTTTCCTTTTTATTCACAATTCTTGTAGTTAAGTTAAAAACTTAAAAATTCAAACCTAAGAGGTTTAGTACTTTAAAAATGGTATTTTAAATTCCAGTTTTATAAATTTTTAAAAATGAGGACTTTTAAATACCAATTTTAGCCATTTTCCTAAAAGTTTATTTAGTGAAATTAGATTTCTTTCTTTTACAAGAATAAAGCTTTGACTTTGATGACTGTTTGCTTTGTTCTTAATGTTGACCCACCAGCTGCTTGCCAAAATGAGAATTCTGCTAAATTCTTTAGTGAAGAAATAACAGTTAAAGTAGACAGGAGAGGAAAGAAGAGAATCAATTATATTTAATCATGCCTGCAATAAGATCCTGATCCTGAAATGAGAATAATGTGAACTGATGCCTGACTCCACATGCCCAGAGTACTTTTGTGTAAATGAAGGTTTCAGACCTTGTAATTTTCAAAGATAGACCATAATCTAGTCCCAGCTTCATTTGTGCACAGACTGTTCCTTCTCAGCATTATGAGATGTCTAAGATTTTAGACGTTGAAAAAATATGATTAGTAGCAGTAATAACCATACATAAGTGCTGCAGATTAAATTGCTGAGATAAAGTAACATCTCTAAAAATTTTTTTATTCTCATTTTTTTGGGAGGTTTCTTACAGAGGCAACAGTCAACTAGTGTACAAGAGTGAAAAGGTCTCTGGGACAGGTACTGTTGCCTTGATTTGTTCATATAGAACATAAACATTACAGCTCAAGTCTTTAACTGGGATCCTGAGATGCTAATGTAATATAAATAAATAAATATAATTACGGCATCTAAGTTTTCTTTATTTTTTTTTTATATTTAAACATTTTTGAATGATAGAAAATTGTTGTGGACTGGATTGTCATGGTTAGCCACAGTCCAGAATATTCAACATATCAAGATCCCAGTCTTCCATAATGCACTTGATTATTTTTAAACACTTTATATTTTCATAGAAGCTAGTTAAATAAAAATATGTCTAAAAGTGATAACTCTGTATGATTTCAGTGTTTTACAGTTTAAATTAATCAACATCTCATCTATGTATGGCCAAATAATGCTCTTGACTTTTTTTTTCATTCTTTGGACAGTTGTTTGTTTGTTTCTTGTTAACTAAAGAATAACTTGGGATATAGCCTAATGGCTAATAAAGACCTTTTTAATCTTTGTTCCTCAATTCTATTGGAAATGTTAGAAAACTCTATCAGACAGCCCACAGCCTACTTTTAACCTTGAGTGTATTTTGCTAATAGTCTAAAAGTTGATTCAGCATACAGATTCTATGATAAAGAAGATTTAGGAAATGCAGCAGTATGTTCAGTCACAAGGTATGTGGGAATATAATAGATTTAACAAATTAGGGCTAAAGCCAAAGAGGAGATGGTAGAAGAGAGGCAAGCACTTGTTTAAAGTATAAGTCAGAATCGCCGGTTGATTTTTAAAGTGTCTTTCTGACTATTTTTATATTAATTTTACTCATGAAAGTGAAGAGAGCTTTTTGGCCTCTGGTAATTTTTCTGGATTGAAAAATGAGAAATTTTAAAAGACCAGTTACAGTGTCTGTGTGTAGCTAATGATTATAGTTAACACACTTTTTGAAACTACTTTATTAAATATTGATTGGAGTCTCTACAGAATAACATTAGCTAGAGAAAGACTCCAATGTTTTGGGTTTATGTTGTGGTACATCACTGCCATTGGCTCATCAGTGTTGTTTCTATATCTTAAATCATAAGTCAATGTCTCGTATGTGTAAGAGAAGAATGGTTGCAGAGCGGCAAGCAATGCCCTTAATTCTAGCCAGCCACAGATTTTGGCTTGACTAGCAATTTTGGCAGATAGTTAACTGTCCAGTATGAATAGCAAATTATTTGCTTAGCTATTGCCAAGCCAAGCCTCTAATTTATTTTCCTGAATGCACCTTGTTAGTAATGGATACCATGTTTTACATTGCCTAGGATCTCATAATTCTCAGTAGGACAAGTAAAATATGAAAAACAATAGCCAAAAAATCATCCAGTTGCTCATTCTAAGACACTAAAAGAACCCGCTACAAGGGTAAGGAAATAAATTTTAGTTTTCTTGTGCAGTCACTGCATAGCTTCCCTGAGAGCAGATTAGGAATGCTTCACCAACCCCCTGAAAACCTATTTTCTTAAATCACACCTAAATGCAAAGCTGCGATACTATTCAGACACTGTCTAAGAACAGAGGAACTCCAAATCTCTTGAAGGCTGCAGTCTGAAGTGTGAGGAATAGTGGGAATACAAAATCCATAATTGTGGGGAGAACAGAAGAGCCACCTCCAGAAATTTAGGGCCGGTTTACTTCTTGGGTTGCCTTTCATGCTGTCATGTATTTCAGTTTTGAATATTTATTCCATGGATTCCTGGAGCTGTTTTCTGTACCCTTCCTGCATCCATTCCAGTATGAATTGCCAGAGCTTGCTGAAAAGATCCATAAAACGTGTCATACAATATGCAACCAGTGGTTGC
Organism: Nipponia nippon; assembly: GCF_047370975.1. Taxonomy (NCBI): domain Eukaryota; kingdom Metazoa; phylum Chordata; class Aves; order Pelecaniformes; family Threskiornithidae; genus Nipponia; species Nipponia nippon. The sequence continues at coordinate 54,043,356 of NW_028262336.1, read as the reverse complement.
TTTCTTGTGACAGAATTGCTGCTCCATTTGATACAATTCATCATATTGATCTGAGCTGCACAGGCAGCCAATTTAGATGACTAGTGGAAAAATGGTGAAGTCAAGACATTTGAAAGTATCTCATTGCAGATTGCAGGCACATTTTACACCTTTTTTACTGTGTTTTGAAGCCCACCACCTACTTCTGAAGGAGAATCTATCTAATTTATTTTAACATATGTAAGCTGAAAAAACAGTCTAAATTAGCTGACTTCTTAAACTAAATGAAATAGGGTTTTCTCCTGAATGCTTAGCATGTTCCTTAGCATTCTTGTAGCCTAAGCAACTTGTTCTCTTCCAAACAATACCCAGGAATGATTTGAAGGGCAGCACAGCAGCTGTTCTCAGTCAGCAATATAGATGAGACCATGCTATTATGGAGGAAGTTAAGTTTAGCCTTACGGACATGGGCCATAATATAGCAGTTGGACTTAAGATCAGAGAACAGTCCTGGCCCATTTTATTTAAAAGTATGAATGTAGACAAGCTGAGTAACAGCTAAGTGTTTTGCTCAGCACTTCACTATCTACACTCTTATTCAGATTTGGAAGATTAAAAATGTGACACTATCTTTGAAATATAATTGTCAGGCTAAGTCTTCTGAAATATTAAGACAGTGACTTTACCTCCTGTGACTATCTTCCCTCCCTTCCTGTGTGGCTACCAACCTGTTGGTGTTGAAGTATTTTACTCTATCACCTACCTTATTATTTTATTCATCTGTCTTAAAAATAGAATATAGTTTATTCATATATGCGTAGAAATCAACATTTTTAAATGTTCTTTTTTCAGTGTAACTATTTAGCAGTAAGTACCATACAAATAACCTCATGTTCAGATTCTGATTTCACCTGTTGAAGTGAGACTTCCATCTCAATATTTTCTCTCTGGCGACTTATTATCTCTTTACAAACATATGGCTAGAAGAAATTTGACACCTGAATTCTGTCTAGTGAAAGCGTGATGGGCTTGAGGTGAGGCCATAATGGCTACTAATGGCTCTGGACCATAGAACTCACTTCAGCTGTCAGGCAAGTTTCTCCACTTCAGAGGAGGCTGTGGACATATGTGAATACTTGAGTTGATGTTACACTAAAAGCAAAATCACAGCAGTGCAGTACTCCATGCAGTCTGAAAAATTCTACAAACCCATTTTTTTATCCTCAGGTGACATCAGATGCATCTAATGTTATTTTAGAACCCTGTATTTAATTGAGAATAAAACAGAAGTTACTTTCCTTGCTTGCATCAGTGCTCATCTACATTCTAGAAATGAATGAAGTTCTTCAAGTGTTGTCTTCCCATTCCTACCTCTAATCCAAACTGCAGGGTTAGCAGCAATTCTTTGCCCATAAAATAAATTGCTCATGCTGCCAAACAACTTCTACACTCCCCCAAAACAGATTATAGTCTAAACCCTCCAGAATGTTGCACCTTTGCTCAAAAGCTTTCAGCTGTAAATCTTGCTCCTAGAATCTGCTGTTGCCAAAGTCCAATTCCTAAATCCTACCCTAATCCTAGGTTTAACACCATACTTAAGGAACTGTAAGCTTCTAATTCTGGCAAGTAACATTGTTCATTCAAACTAGATGGGCCCCTACATTACCAGATATCTACTTAGCATTTTGGTTGCAGTTCAGTTCAAACAATGCATCATTTTTTATTGAACAGTTGTTATATGCTCTTCCCTGACAAAAGGTTGCTCATTCCTATGGCCTATTTAAAATTTCCTTAAAAACCAAACGGAACAGAACAAAACAAAACAAAACCCAAAAAGTCTACTCCTTAGTATCGGTACTTACTATCATTACCAAGAAATCAAAGAATTCAGCCATGACCAACTTGAAGAAAGAATGGCTGGTCAAAACTGATACTACTTAACTATTAGCTTAAGTAGGTTAGGTTGCAGATGACACCAAATTGAGTGGGGAAGTAGACACCTGGAAGGGAGAGCCGCCCTGCAGGAAGATCTGGATAGGTTGGAAGAGTGGGCAAACATGAACCTTATGAAGTTTAACAAGGACAAGTGTAACTTCTTGCACCTGGGAAAACATAATCCAGGAGTGCAACTCAGACAGGGATCCACCTGGCTAGAGATCAGCTCTGTGGAAAGGGACCTGGGGGTCCTGGTGGACAGGAAGCTCAATATGAGTGAACAGTGTGCTGCTGCGGCCAAGAAGGCCAATAGGATGCTGAGTTGCACCAAAAAGGGCATCGCCAGCAGAGATAAAGAAGTCATTATCCCACTCTACTTGGTGCACACCTGGAATACTGTGTACAGTTCTGGTCCCCGCTGCACAAAAAAGATGTGGGCAGGCTGGAGTGGGTCCAGAGAAGGGCCACCAAGATAATCAAGCGTCTGGGAAGCCTGCCATATGAGGATAGGCTGAGAGAATTGGGCTTGCTCAGCCTCGAGAAAAGGAGGCTTAGAGGTGATCTCATCACCATGTACCAGTACTTAAAGGGTGGCTACAAAGAAGATGGAGACTCCCTTTTTACAAGGAGTCACATGGTGAGAACAAGGGGTAATGGGTACAAGTTACTCCCAGGGACATTCCAATTGGACACGAGAGGAAAATTTTTCACAATGAGAACAGTGAATCATTGGAATAATCTCCTCAGGGATGTGGTTGACTCTGCTACGCTGAATACTTTTAAGACTCAGATGGACATGTTGCTGGGCCATCTCGTCTAGATTGTGCTCTTGCCTAGAAAGGTTGGACCAGATGATCCTTGAGGTCCCTCCCAACCTGGTATTCTATGATTCTATGATTCCATGATGTTATTTGAAAACTTTGCAGCCACCATGAAGATGTTGATTACAGATTTACAACCACATGAAGGCAAACTTCCAGTCATGAGACCAAATTTTTCTTAGAGCCTTCTATGGCTTGGTATCTCTGACTTTTAGATAATATCTAAAAGCTCCCAGCCCACTACAGGAAATTAATCTCTATGAAGAAAATTTCACTTCTAGGAAACTCCAATTAGTGCAGAATGAAGGCATATGTCTCTTCAGCAGTGTATACTATCACAGACACTTCACCAGTTCTCTGCTTTCTGCCATTGTCTTTCTGTAGAACATAACATTAAATGTAAAGAATATGGTCCTTTGTTCAAGGTATAATGATAACTTCCTAAAAATAAACAAATAAAAATTCTAACTGAATTATGTTCTTATGCACAATGCACCTTAAGCCTTGAGCTCTTATTTGTCCTTAATTTACCCTTCCATAACATAGAGCTATTTGTTTACAGGTTGCATACAATGCAGTGAATTGAATTATTTTTAGATATTACTTGAAAGACATATAAAGGAGAGCAGATATTATTATTCATATAACTAACTGGAAAACTTCCAACACTGTATTTACAGCTTCTGAGTATCTCATAGGATTTGTGGGGTTAGTTAGCAATTTCAGATGAACTAACTCTTGTGCAATGCATTTTTCCCCCTTATAGTTTCCTTTTGAGGTTTATTCACATTTTGCTTTCATTCTTCAGTGTTGTTATTCACACTACCTATTCTCTTGATTATTATTCAGTTTTTTATGTGAATGATTTGCTTTGAGGAACGTCCAAGTTTTGACAGACATTTTTCTACCAGTCTTAAGGGAAATCTGACAGACAATTGGAGCATGAAAACAGGCACATTGGTGTTGCAGACAGAAATTGTGTTACACTAATCTTACACCCACTGGACATTTTAAACTGTAGCTTTAATGAAATAGATGCAACAGATCTTGGTAACATTCTCTGGGAAAGAGAAGACAGCTCATAAACATGCATGTTTCTTTCATGAAGTACACTAACCTCTTTTGTAATTCAATAAAAATCAGTTCTGATGCTAGTTTTTGTTGATGGAAAGAGACTATGGTACTGTGTTCAGAAATGTGTTGGTGTTTAAGCTGCTACCAGCCTCTTCCATAGCTGTTTATTGCAAGTGCTTGGCTAGAGGTCAGTGACATGAAGAACTGAGTCAACAGAACAAAACACACCATGTGAGCACACCTAATCTGCTTCAGCACAAAGTCAGCAAGTTTAATTTACAATTGAAAAATTGTTATGGAGTTAACTAATTTTTTTATGTATTCTGTTTTCTTTGGTACCAATCTTTCTTACACATCAGCCTGGTATATAGATATAAGACAAAGCGCAGGTCAATGTAATGTAATGCATTGTTTCTAGAAATCCCCATGTTTGCACTTGTTATGCTGATGCAGTCATATAGTTCCTTATTCTAAAACCATTTTAGGCAGCTTTGCTCATTAAGCAATTCTCCATTGTACCCAATATAGCCATATCCTAAGGGAGTTTAAGACCAGTGAAGTACACATAAAAATGTTTAATGTAACAATGTTTGTGTATATATGTCATTGGAACAGTATAGATTTAATAAAAATAATTTTCTTGCATGTCTTACTCGTGAGACAGATGTTACCATATGTGCAAAAATGGTCAATGACAAGGCTTTCCATCCAGGAAAAAAATGCAGTAGCTTGACATTTTGCTTTTATTTCACATTAGCACAAAAATAATGAAAATGCGCTATTTTTTGTAGCAACTGACATCTTAAAACCAATACAAACCAATAAAGTTGTGATATTGACACTTCATATGAAATTTAAATGTATGAACACTATTACATTAAAATTTCCAGTTAAGTAATGATATTATTCCTTAACTATATCTTATCAATCTGCCACACAACCCTCACTGGAATTACAGCTCTGTTGCTCTTAGCTGCCCTTCTCTGGTGCTGATCTTGGACCTGCACTTCAGGTGTATTGGCTTAATGTACTGGTGACCCATGGTTGCAAGATCAATAGTCAGTTTTTACTAGTCCAGAGGACAGATGTGTGTGCTTGGTCAGTCTGATGAAAAATCAAAACATGGTAGCAGTGGTGAAGTCTTCACTAGCTATCTCAAGAAATGTTCATGAAAAGTTTTTATCAATTCTCCCCCACAAGGGACAAGTTACCTAGAGCTCATATAATATCATACTACTTGGTGAATCCTGAATTATTTTGCTTTCCTAATAAACAAAATATTATCTTTAGTACAAATATGGAAGATCTACCTTTTTTTTTTTAATATGAGAGTATTTTTAGCTTTCATGAGCATTTCATCTATGTGATTTAAAGCATGAGCGACAGAAGGCACTGAGGATTGTGGTTTCGACCTGTGGAATTTTGATACTGAATCTATTTTAGATCTTGCCTAACATTTTTGTTTTCAAGGTTATAAGTGCTTTGCTTGCTGTTTTGGTGACACCTGACACAATTCACAACAAGATGTTCTATCTCGTGGTTTTCTCTGATGTAACAGGAACAGAAAGTGTCAAAGAGCAGGTTCTCATTATTAATGGATCAAATGGATTCTTTTCCCTTCAGAGCTAGTTCTTTCATGTCCAAATATTTTTCTGTTACCATCTTGCGCTGGACATTTATTTTATGTTCTGAACTATTTGTGTTGTATTTTCATGTAAATTAACACAACTAAAATGATGTGCCACAGGGTATGGGAAAAAATACCCCATGTCAAAGAAGTGCTGTCATCGCCTCAGTTGGCAGTATTTGTCCATTTCAGAATCCAGGATGACTGCCAGAACTTTATTGGTCTTCATGTGTTGATATTGACACTAGGCACAAGAAGAAACTTAGCAATGCATAGAATTAGATGGTAAAAAAGCACTTACCAGAGAGTGTCCCTAATTCATCATTTTAAAAACACTCTGAATGTTTAAACGCATGCCTGTAAGGCAAAGTATTAGTCACAAGGACCTCAGAAAGCTCAGAGCTGTAAAATGAAATGCATTACCTAATAAAAAAATGCATAAAGTTTAGAATATAAACATGCTTTTACACTTACAGCTGAAATTCAGCTGCATAATCTCCATTTGAATATGAAATAGAACTTCACAGCTTAAGTTCATAAACCAGTGGACGATTTTACACATCAAGGTAGAAAACCTACACAACAGAAGTTATCATGAGATTAAACTGGAAAGGAAATTTTATTGTGGAACAGATTGATATTCCTTTGACAATTATTACATGTTCTGGTTATGAATACCTACTCTGCATCTGAGTCTTTTAAACATTTTGGATTTAAAGAGCCAAATCTTTAGGTGAGTAAATCTTTCCAAGTGCTACAGCAAAGTTGTATTCCATTGCCTCACAGAGTGCTTTGGAAGAGTACAAATAAAATAAAATCTAGAACCTTTGAACTAACACTACTTTTTGTAATACCCTAATTTAATTTCAGTAACATTAATCCCTGCCACCACAAAAATCATTTGAGAATAGCTACGAGGACAAATTAAACTTTCAGTGGATGGACTTAGCTTGTTATTCCAAGTGAAATTTCTCTTCACAAATCCTGCCAGACTTGGTATACAAAATATTGTAAATATTTTAATTATATTTGATTTTATAAATTGATATGCTATAAGGAAAAATAGGCATAATATATACAGAACTGATTGTCTACAGAGGAAAATACACATTTTAAATAAAAAGGCATTGTCTGAAATTTGGAGATTCTACAACCTATCAAGGCAATATAATGTTTGATTATCCTCATAGAAAAAAGTTTTTTTCCTTATGCACAGCCTGAACATCTCTTGTTTCAACTTGAACCTGTTGACCCTCACCCTCCCATCCTGCACCGCTGTGAGCAGGCCATATCCATCTCTACACCTCGTAGGTGCTGGGGAGCTGTTAGGTGTCCCCAAAGCCAACCCTTTTCCAGGCTGACCTAGCCCAGCTCCCCCAGCCTCTCCTCATGGGGCAAGTGCTCCAGCCTCAGTGCTTTGGGGGCCCTCCCCTGAGGTCACTCCAGTTTGTCTATGTCTTTTCTGCGTGGGAGCCCAAAACTCAATGTAGTATCTAGATGTGTTCTGACAAGTGTCACATAGCAGGTGAAAATCTTTTCCTTTGATCTACAGGCTATGCGGCTCTCCATACACCCCAGGAGCTGTTGGGCACCTTTGCTGTCAGCACACACCATGGGCTCATGATCAGCTCGCTGCCCACCACCACCTCAGGGCCTTTCCCACAGAGCAGCTCCCCAGCCCCTCTGCACCACAGCTTGCCGGTGCAGAGGCTCTGCTCTCCCAGGAACAGCACTTTGCTTTTGCTATGTTTGTCTTTAAAATGATTGAATAAAACTTTTTTGTTCTTCCCCTTCCTTTTAGGAGAAGCAATGATCTTGGTTAAATATCGTCTTTTCTAGAAGAAATTATGAGACCTTAAGGAGACCACAGATGGCAGCAAACAAACTAAAATATGCCCCTGTCATCTGAGGCTGTTAACTTTCTCAATTCTTTGATACCACATCCATGATTTCTGCCTGCAATAAGTAATTGCAAATAGTTTAAAAGAAAACTAAAAATGATTGATCCATGACCTAACAAGATCTTGTATCTCTTGAGAAAGCTGATTTACTTTCCTCCCAAATAATATGATGTATAATTTTTTTGTTTAATATAATACCAACTTTAATGGGCACTTAGGTGTTCCTCTGGCAGACACTGTAACTACAGAGTTATTCTCCATTAATTCCCTGAGAAATCTGTATGTTAAAGCTCATTTATAAGTCTCCATAGAATTGTGCCTAAATGTTGGTTGCAGTTGTCATTCCTGTATGACTTACTTTATTACCCACACTACTGAAAAGCTGTTCATAGTGGATATTTGCCACTTATTTGAGAGATTATCTAACTTCAAGACAGCTCAATAAACTATTTCTCCCACCTTCATCTCCTGTTGTCCTTGCTATATGGATTTTCAAGCCGACAACTGTAGGGACTTGAACAAAACTAAATGTAACAGGGGCAGGAGGAAATATTTCTATGCTTCAGCAATTTGTAAAAGCCCATTTCAGTTTTAGATATTTTTCAATCTACATTACAACAGGACACCAAGTATAATGTCAAAAATGAAATGAGGCAAATCATATGACATATTCCTTATTAAATGCAGATTATGTAAGTATTTACAAAACTATTTGGATCTAATCTAACACATTTAGGCAATTTTCAGTACAAAGGAAAATATATCTCTGGGAAGGGAAGGAGACAGTGTTGAATTATTTCACTCCAGAGGCATCTTATAGAACTTGAATGGAAGATCTGCTGCTACTTCTCTGAATAATACCTGTGAACTTTAGCTCTCTGACTATAAAAAGAATTCTTGGCTGGAGAAACAAAGAAGGTAACATTGTCTCATTTTCGGGTCATGTATATCACCTTTCCATGACTAGAAACACAAAGAAAAATGACAGGATGGAGGATAACCCTGTCCTCTTCTTTGTCCTGTTGGCAGAACACATGTCTTCAATATAATGGACTTAAGAAGTAGAGTATCTGCAATCACAGATCTAACAAAGGGGAAACTTTTGTTAAAGCATCAGTCAGCCACTTTGAAAGAAACAAGGAGGTTTAAAAAATGTTTCAAAATTAATTGATAAATATTTCTCAACTTTCAGCTCCCTACTATAATTATGCAAAGCTTTTATTGTGGCAAGTATGGCAACCATAATTGAAAAGCTTCCTCAGACACTAAACCTTCATATTGTTTTCTCTATGAAATTTATCTCACAGGTCTAACAAAAGTTACAACCCAGACCAGTAAATCTTTGGACATTACGTGTTAGAAAACGTTCTGGGAGAGCTAGGAGGACAGAAGAAAACATTTGGAACACTCCCTGTATTAAGAGTTCTTTGTCAAACCAGTTTTAACTAGGAGATTTCAAATTACTTTATAGTCCAGCCAAAATAATCTTTTGTCTGGTTTCAGCTGGGATAGAGTTAATTTTCTTCCCAGTAGCTGGTGTAGTGCTGTGTTTTGGATTTAGTATGAGAATAATGTTCATAACACACTGATGTTTTGTTTGTTGCTAAGTAGTGTTTACACCAGTCAAGGACTTTCCAGCTTCCCATGCTTTGCCAGGTGTACAAGAAGATGGAAGGAGCACAGCCAGGACAGCTGGCCCAGATTGGCCAAAGGGATATTCCATACCACATGACATTATGCTCAGTATGTAAAGCTGGGGGAAGAAGAAGGAAGGGGGGTACATTCAGCATGATGGCATTTGTCTTCTCAAGTAAACATTATCTGTGATGGAGCCCTGCTTTCCTGGAGATGGCTGAACACCTGCCTGCCGATGGGAAGTAGTGAATGAATTCCTTGTTTTGCTTTGCTTGTGTGTGGGGCTTTTGCTTTACCTATTAAACTGTCTTTATCTCTACCCACAAGTTTTCTCACTTTTACTCTTCCAACTCTCTCCCCCATCCCAGCAGGGGGATGAGTGAGTGGCTGTGTGGTGCTTAGTTGCTGGCTGGGGTTAAACCATGACATCTTTATAAACAGATTGGAGAGCTCACATTTAAATTTAGAATAATTAACATGAAGTTGATATGATTTTTATTTTCCTAGAGATAATTGTTAAAAACTAATATTTTGTTCAATTTTAGAATACAAAAAGTAATAGGAAATAAGATGGCTTTTCCCTATTAAAATTAGGGGGTTCACTGTATTTCATTTCAGAGGGAAAATATTTCTTTGGTTAAAGTAGCTTCTGTAACGATTGATTTTAAAATATAAATTTCATTTGTTTCAAAGTGGAATTCTTTGTGGTTTACTCAATAATAAAGGGTAACTTTTCATACCAGTTTATTTGAGAATAAATAGATGCTATATTATATGTTTGTCAAACTGGATTTCACACAGGTAGGATCCACTGATTCCAAACTGCTAATAATAACTCTTTAGATTACTCAAAAGTAACATTGAAAATCAAGGTCAATTGTATTTTATTTTTCTGGCACTTAAGAGAAATCTATTTTTGTTGAAAAATCTGGTCTATATCCATCTCAGAGAGATTCTTAAGGCTGTGCTAGAAGAAACAGTTATTAGGGCTACAGCACACAGTTAAAAGAACTTATGTGTAAATGTGCTAAAATGCAGCTTTATGGGATTTTATTATAACTGTATAATCAACCTTATATTCCATTCGCTTTAATTCCCTTAGCATAAATGGAATATTGAAAACATTCATTACAATATCAACTGACCAGCAGGGAAGTTACAATGAAGTGATTGTATAATTGCTTTAATTGATCCTTTTGAAGTAATATTGTGTACTTCATAATTTATACATAGTAGTGAGTTTTAGTACCACAATCCAATATGGAATTACTCATGATTATTACCAGAAAGATTTTGGTTTAGTGCTTTATTTTTAACTTCTTCACCGAAACCTCTCATTTGTAGCAATGTAATCAATATAGGACATTAACTTCTATGCCTCATTTTAATGATTTTTTCCCTACCACCCTGCCTTGCCTGAAGCAGACAAATATGTTAATAACAATGTCCCCCCCCCAAAAGTAGTTCTTGCTGTTCTGTTGTGTATTCTTCACTACAACGTATGCAAAAAGATAATTATCAACTCAGTATATTAGAGAGAACAAAGGAAAAAGTACATAAACACATTCATTTTACAGGGAGTAAAGCTATCTAGAAAAAACTCGTTACTATATCCATGGACAAGGATTCTCATAAATATCCCAAATTCAGATGTCTGTCCTGCAGAGTGAACTGAACAACTCTCCTCATTCCACTGAATTCTCAAGAAGTTCTAGTTCTTGTCTCCCCAGCCAGACATCGGTCCTCTCCATCACAACGGCCTTGCCAGGCAGTTGTGGGGCTCTGAGCTGGCCCCAGTCAGCATCCCCAGCCAGGCCCTGTTCTCCCAGTGGGTACTGCAGGGTGGGCCACAGGCAGCTAAGGCATGGTGGATGTGTCCCCTCTATTTATTTTCAGGTTAGCATTTCTGATATTTTGTCAACCATAAAGTTATGTTTCCATTGCCTTGTTTCCTGACAGCACTCTTTTATTCAATTGGAGTAGTCCCATGCTTATGTTGTGGGGTTGCGTCATCTGTCTCAGGATCAGTCCTATAGCCACACTGCTAACACTCAGTAGTAGAGTAAATCCTACTTGGTTGTTCCATAATTTCTTTGTCTTATTAGGGAGGCAACTCAATTACAGAGGAGTGACAAGCTCAAGTTACAAGGTTAGGAAATAGTATTTCCTGAAAGATTCATCATCTCTTTTTAATTACAGCAGGATTTCAGAAATGGGAACAAAATACCTGGGGCAACCAAGTTACATTCTTGGCATCTAGTAGAGATTTTATACAGATTAGCAGATGATCCTTAAGACAAAAGTTAACAAGTGTCATTAGTACAGAAAAAATTATTCACAGAAAGCAAGTATAAATTAATATATTAATTAGGCATATATTAATAGTATTGATGTTAGACTGAGGGTAGATTAAAGCAAAAACTATACTTGTACTTGGCTGTGAGTAAGAAAGTAACAAATTTTTCTGATCTTCTCTTTTGCATATGGCTGAAGGAAACTTTTGGGTATTTACTACTTGTCTGCAATAATTTCTAAAATTACATGAGGCTACATTTCCTTTTGTTGAACTGGGAACAATTTGTGACAAAGATACCATTAGAATTCTATTCAGCATAACAATACCTTTCTAGTAACATGGAGTGACAGAAAAAAGAATTTAAAAAAGAACATCTGCATTTATTAAAAATGAAATTAATTTGTGATTTACCTAATCATTCCTATAACACAGGAATAAGAAATTAAATTAAATATTCCTTACTGTTCTTGTCAACCTGTATTAGTACATATAGTTCAAAATACAGAACAACTTATTTCAAAAATTTGAAAAGTATTAACCTTGTCTTGTCTACTTTTATGTCATATTAATAGACATGCCCATGATATAATGGAGTTTTGCTTTGAGAATTATGCTTCATAACATTGTTGATGTCATTGTTTGCAATGACACATGAAAGCAGAGGTTTGTAGCTAGGCAAAATATTACTTTTTTGCATCTGCTGGAGTTGGAAGTAAAAGGTTTTTTGTAGTTGTAGTAAAGCTAATACCTGTAATAGACACACAATTTCATCTTGCCTAACTTTAAACACCTGTAGCACAGATAGCTGATTTAGACACAATAGGTATCTAGTACAGGCAATGGCAAGAAACAAGTACCATTAGAACAGATATAATCCAATACTAAAATTCAGTGGTGCCTATTTCTACCTAAAGGGTAGAAAATTCACCTAATTTATTACAATAAAAAGTTTTTATTTGATTAATCCCTTTATTTATTTAGCTTTGCTTACTTATGTCTGTACATGCTTTTAATATTTTGAGTAGATAACATCTTTTAACCACCTCTTGTTGCAATACTGATATGAAATGACTTTTCTAATAATGCATTTTTCTAAAGTTCATATCAGAAAATGGAAAATTTTGTCATGGAGGGACTTGACTCAGTGAAATTCAATCAAATTTTTGGATTGGAGAAGACCAAGAGTATTAAATAGCACAGTATCTTCCAAATGAATTCAGTAAAATTACTTTTATGACACTTCCTCAGGATTATAAAATACAGAGCCATAATTTAAAATAGGTTCAGGTAGCAGAACTAGGACTAAAACAGTTGGAAGTAGTCATCAGCATTTCTTTAACTTCTTAGCAATGGCAACCATAGCATAGACTATTCTCCCACTCTCCCTACTCTAAATAGTTATTAGTTCATATATTGACTTGTGACTGACCTTTTCTTGAGCAGGTTTAGCTTAAGAAGCTGTGCTTTAGGATACCTAAGTACAAAGCACGGATCCTGAAGCCCATCTGAACCACAAATTCCCAGAATCACAGAAAAGTTAAGTTCAGAAGGTGAAATGGAGATCATTTAGCCCAAAGTCCATGCTCAGAACAGGGCTGGCCAGAGTAAGTTGCTCAGGCCATGTATGGTCAGGTTTTGGATATCTCCAAAATGGTGACACTACAACCTCTCTGGGCAACCTGTTCCAGTGTTCAATCACTCTTGCAGTTATAAAAGTTTTTTGGGGTTTTGTTTGCTTGTTTTTTAATATGTTCAAATGGATTTCCTGTATTTCAATTCATGCATATTGCCTCGTGTCCTGTCACTGGGCACCACTGAGAACAGTCTGCTTCTGTCTTCTTTACTACCTCCATCAGGTAAATGGGTAAGATCCCCCTGAGCTTTCTCTTTTCCAAGCTGCACAGTCCCAGCTCTCTCGGCCTCTCCTCATATGACAAGTGCTCCAGTCTCTCAGTCATGCTCATGGCCCTTCACAGGACTCACTCCAATATGTTCATGTATCTCTTGTACTGCGGAGACCAGAAATGTACCCAGCACTCTGGGTGTATCTCACCAGGGCTGAGCAGAGGGGAAGCATCACCTCCCCCGACCTGCTGGCAACGGTATATCTAACGCAGCCCTGGAGGCTGTTGGCTTTCTCTGCTGTGAGGGTGAATCGTTGGCTCATAATCTATTTGTTGTCCACCAGGACCCCAAAATCCTTCTCTATAAAGCTCCTTTCTAGCCAGTTGGCCTCCTGTATGTACTTATGCATAGAGTCCTTACTCTTGGGATTCCTGTTTGCCCACTTTTCCAGACTGTCAACGTCCCTCTAAATGGCCACACAATGATCTGATGTATCAGCCACTCCTCCCAGTTTTGTATCCCCTACAAATTTGCAGAGTGCATCCTGTCCCATCATCCTGGTCACTAATGAAGATGTTGACCCATATTAGCCCCAGTATTGACCCTGGGGAGCAGCACTAGTGGCTGGCCTCTAACTGGACATCATGATCACAACCCTTTGAGCCCAGCAGCTCAGTCAGTTTTCAGTTCACCTCACTGTCCATTTACCTATCCTGAACTTACTCAATTTGTCAATGAGGACATTATGTGAAACCGTGTCAAAAGCTTTATTTAAAGTTGAGATAAGGAACATGCACTGCTCTCCCCTCATCAACCAAGCAAGTGATTTTCCCTTTGTAAGTCCATACTGACTAGTTCTAGTCATCTTCTTGTCCTTCACATGTGTGTAAATGGTTTCCAGAATTATTTGGTCTATCATCTTCCCATATGGGGCTGACTGACCTGTAATTTCCCAAATCCTCCTTCTTTACCTTCTGGAAGACAACAGCAACATTTTCTTTCTTCTAATCATCAGGACCGTCCCTCAATCATTATGTCTTTTGGAAGATACTTGAGAGTGGCCTTGTAATGAGATTGGTCAGTTCACTTAGCACTTGTGGATGCACCCCATCAGGTTCTATAAACTTTTGTACATCCATTTTGTTTAAATGTTCCCTGCCCTGATCCTCCTCTAGCAATGGTAAGTCTTCTTTGCTCTAGACTATGGCACTAGTCTCAAAGGTCTAGGATTCCTGAAGGCCATTTTCACCATTAAAGACTGAAGCAAAGCAGGCATTCAGTACCTTGGACTTTTCCATGTCCTTTGTTACCAGGGTCCCTGCCCCATACAACAGTGGGCTCATATTTTCCCTAGTCTTCCTTTTGCTACTGATGTACCTGTAGAAGCCAAGATCTGACAGTATCAAATGCTGTCCCTGCTTCCACTTCTTGTATACTTCCTTTTTATGTCTGTTGCTTTTGTCAAAAGCTTATTCATCTGTGCAGACATCCTGCCACCTTAGCTAGACCTCCTGCACCTCCAGATGGACTGTTATTGATCTTGGAGGAGGTCACCTTGAAATTCAAACAGCCTTACTCTTCTCCCCAGGATTGTACTCCATGGGATTCTTCCAAGCAGGTCCCTGAGAAGCCATAGTCTGCTTTTCTGAAGTCTAGGGCTATGACCCTGCTTTTTGCCTTGCTTCCTCCTCCAAGGATCCTGAAGTCCACCATCTCATGGTTGCTGCAGCCCAATCTTCACGTCACCAATCAGTTCTTCCTTGTTTGTAAGTAAGTATCAGGTCCAGCAGACTCCCTCTTCATCAGCTTCTCAATCACCTGATTCTGTGATACAACATACATGCTTTTATGTTTTAATTTCTTTGTAATGTCATAATTGTAGGAAAATATGGCAGAAACAGTAGTGAATAGGTTGACCAGTCAATTAATTTCTTTTTGCTGTGGCAAACATGAGCCAAACTATCACAAACTAGTTGTTTAAATGTCAAATATCATTTAAATAAAACTGTGATTTAGATATGGCAAATCAACACAAGAGAGTATTTTCAACAGCTCATTTTATATACTATATCACTTATTGTTAATAATTGTTTTCACATGAATTCACAAAACACCAAAGGGATAAAACCAAGGAAAAGTAAAAAGACAATTAAAAAATGGCTTATTTAATTTCTGGCAAACAATACTATTGTGAGTAATCAATTTTATGTGAAATATCTACTACTCATAGACAGATAATATATGCATAAACTTCATTAGTTCTGACAAGCAATTGCATTCTCTCCTATATGACATTGGTTTTGACCTACATTAATACTTGAAAAAGTTTCAATTTTGCCAAAATTTTGGAAGCTTGAAAGCCTAACAGAATGAATTCAAGACTTAGCCAGCTGCTTGACACCACCTGGAGGCAAAGGAAAGTGAGGAAGGGTTATGTATCGGTGCCCAGCATAAGGCAGGTGGGAACAAGAACTGCCTTCACCTCAGCTCGACTGAGTGGAGCTAGGGGCATGTCTCTACATGTGTACAGTAGATGCATGTGTTTATGCATGTGTGTGTGTAAAGCTCTCCCTGACACAGACTATCCCTCGCTTGTTCTACTTAATAGATTGACCTTAGAAATGTCAAGTTGCCTGCTGTACCTTTTCTTGCCAGGAGAAGGCTGATAATGTTTAGCACTTTTGTAAATGTTCTAGACAATAGACTCAGGTGCACCCTTGACACCCAGAAGGTTTCACTTATAGTATTTAATTTAGATACATGCAGAGTTCACTATTTCATAAATAATTTATTTTACAGATAGAAGTGATTAATACCTATAGTTTTTATCAATATGTAGGCCTTAGGTGCCTGGAACTCATATTAGTGATTGATTTTCTTTTTCAATATCGCATTCATCTTCTACTTAACAACTTTTTTCTTAATGTTAGATGAATACATTACAAACGTGTCTCTTATTTCACAGCTTGTTTATTTATTTATTTCATTTCAAATGAGAAGTCAAGGGCAATGCCGGCAAGACAGAAGACCTCTCAGAAGAGCATAAGAACATGACATGAGAATAAATATCCAGCCATATGATCTCAGTCTAGGTCATAGGCTCCATTGGGAGCTATGTTATGCATTGTGTTGCATGCTATCCATGTACAAAAATTCAAAGGCATAGAAAGGAATGGATTAAGAAATGAGAATATCAGTGTCAGTTTCTCTCTAGTAAAGTATTGTGTATCATCTTCAGTTATGTTAAGACTTAATAAACCAACTAGTTCCTTTGCTTATGAGCTCATGCCTTAAAGAAGCCCCATATTGTAGTTGCTTATGTGAAAGCGCACGAAAGAAAAAAAACAACACAGCTTATGAGCATAAATATTCAGGTTGTGATTCTATATTTTCTCCCAATATAGTACAAAACAACCATGAGTCATCACTAATGCATTTTGAACTATTCACTAAACAGATGAAGACAATATGTCCATTCTTTAAGAGAAAAGAATGCCTTTCTTATTTAGATTTGTTTTGTAATTAAATATGCAAGTCTACCATTGAAGTGCTCTGAGAAAAAAAAAACTATTTTTAAAACAGAACCTTTGTAAAATGTTTATGTTAATCATTAAGCGTGTAAAAACAGACATTTCTTCATTTCAAAGATGAATTGCCAGTCAAGTTCACATGACAAAAAACTGTTATACATTCAGAGCCACAGCATGCATATGCAGTTCTCTCAAATCACAGACTATTTTCTATTGACACTTTGAGACCTTAATTAAAATAATTTCATTTAATTATAAAACATAGGCTGAGTTAATTGTTCAAAATACATGCAGATGGAAGTAATACAAAGTTTTGTCTATGAAGTTACTACAGAATGACTAAGTTCTACAGGCTGTGAAGTACCCTGTGCTCAGCATCAGAGGACTTAGAGAACTCCAGAGAAAATTTTGGAATCTCATCTAGATCTCACTGAAGTCAGTGGCAGTCTCTCCAGGGACTTCATTCACACTTGGCTTCAGGAATTAGGGTGTAATCGATTTACATTCATCATTAGATAGCTGGATACCTTCTGGAATCAAAGCCTTTAACTGATATGTAGAATAACTTTAACTGATATTTAGTACAATACCAGCCTTCTTCAGCTTTTCTGAGAAATCTATATCTATTATTAATTTCCAGTTTTTCTCCCTCATTCCCTCTGATACATTTAATTAATGGATTTGATTACCAAAGAGGGCCTGAATTTGGATTTTCTCACTCTGAAGGCAGCTGAAAGACCTCCAGGCATATTCCTTTGCCACTCTTTCAACACCACCCAGCAGATGAATTCACCATTTTGGGAAGATAGTGTCCTCACCTGACTGGTTTAGTGCAGCCAGTAGCCTGACTATTAAATGGAGCATTACACTAGACACAGGATTTGGGACTTTCCATTTTTACACAACTCTCGGTTGGTTGGTTGGCTGGTCAGAAGAGTTTTGCTGTAGCTGCATAGTACCACCATTTTTTTTAATTGGAAGACCTATAGAGGTCTACTGCTACAGGTAAAGTTATTTTTGGCTTACCAGGAAGAAAGCATACTGACTTCCTGAACTTTCTGAAGAGCTACTTCATCGGAGTAGAGGCTCTCCACTGGGAATAATAAGGCTTCTTAAGGACTCCCCTTGATATGTGACTGAGTCATGACCTTCCCTTTGTTTCACATTCACAGTTAGGATCTGAAGCTCACACATGCATCCATTTAAACAAGGTTCCAGTGTAGAAAACAGGGAGAGAATTCAGTACAAACTAAATACCTGGGTATTAACCTAATTTCTCAGAGTAGAAGTCACAATTCCAAGATGTAATTCCTCGTTAAAAATAAGTCAGTGTTTAGGATATCCTCTATGAATATGCAAAAGACAGATTCAAGACCCCGCTGGTATTAATTCAAAAGGAAAACTTGGTGATGAATCTTCCACATCAAATGAAGGTATCTAAAACATAACTTCTCTACACTGGTCTCCTGACTGATTTCAGAAGTTCTCTCTTTCAGTCATGGTATGGGACAATAAAAATTATGACATTGCATAAATTTTTTTTCAGGGACAAGAGAATCATTGATGACATCTCTAATTTCTTAGTAGCAGTCATTTGAACGGGATATTCTTCCATTCATTGCTTTTCATAAAATTTAAATCTCTTCATTCCATGCATATGGTATACTACCTCCCAGAAGCTAGTGTCTCATCCCAGCCTCTCAGTTACACCTGACAGCTGTGCCCTTCATCAAGACTACAGCTCCTTTTTCTCGCTTCTTTTTCATATTGTAAATTCTCTGTGATATTTTGTAAAGCTGAATCATATTTCTTCCCACTACCATTTTTGCTTGCATCCACACTGCATAAATTGTGTGGATAAATATGATAGAGTAGTGTCAATGCTTTAGCCTAAGTCTCAGCAAAAATGCAGTATTCTAATTCAGTCTATCTCAGAGAGTTTATAGTGTTTAATGCTCTCTTCATTGTTCTTCAAATGGCAGGTCTATCTAATTACAGTCAGCTTTCATAAAGCATAGACTGTGTAACATAGCTTCAAGACACAATTCAATTACTTTTCAATATGTTTCTGTTGGTGTTTAATAAACACTAGCTAATGAATAAAATTATAAAAAGATGAAGCTTACTTTGACATATTAACATATTTTTAAATGAAGTTTTCAGTGCAGATATGTAAGAAACTATATAGATGTGTTTTATCATGTCTTTAAGGATTTTTAAACAATGTTTTTTATATATTTCAAATGCAACCATAACATAGTGAATGTCTACTCTGTGCCTAATGGGACTTCTGGCAGTCTAATGTAGAGACTGAATAGTATTTTAGATTTGCAGTAGATCATAGGGCACTTTGTTGACATTCAAAGGAGTTACTTCAGTGGATTCCTAAAAGTCATAAAGTTAAAAAGTTGAAGAAATCTTCTCTTCATCTCTCCTCTTGTTTGGATCATAACTGAAAGCTATTATTATTCTGGGACAGAGAAGAAGGATGATTATCAAGGCATTAGAGAGAGAGTGCTTGGGGGATATAGATGTTACGAGAGTATAGATTCTGTACTCGTCACTCAGACTGCACTGTCCTCTAAGCATCATAGAAAAAAAGTGTCTTTGAGAAAAGAGATACAGTATAAGTATGCAAAAAAAAATTTATTGTGAAACAGTAAGTTTCTCTCTGAGCTGTGGTTGTTAGAATTTCAACAGAAACAATTAGGCTGTATGTTAACTTTATATTATATAGCCCTTTTAATGGCACATGATTATTATCAGCATATGTAATTTGCCTTAAAAATTCTGCTTGCTGGTTTCTACGTAGTTACTTCAGTCACCGTGTATAAACAGGCTTTGAAATCTTTCTCCTTTGAGGATTCCACCATGTGTAATATCAGGAATAATAACAGCCACACCTAAAAATAAAAATAATAATAATACTATATTGGTCAAAAAATCAGAAAACCGGTAGTAATCTGAAAGGAATGGGACAAAGGTTCTTCAGTGATTACATACTAAAAACTAGAGATAAATTGAGAGAAAAAAAGAAGATAAGAGATACAAATAACAGTTAGAAGGAAAGATCGATAACCTGTAGAGAACATTAAAAAAGAAGAAAATAAAATTGCATGGAGGAGAATATGAAGGAACAGAGACACATACCTACTGCATCACAGACGTGAACAGGAAGACAGCAGCAGCTTTTAAAAATGTAACATAACATTGTGCAAATTCTTGTTTTCATACTTCACTGAATACAAGAACAAAATTAATTCATTTAAAAAAGTAAAGAAAATAAGAGGACCCCATTTGCGACTACAATATCTAAACTTCGGTATGCAGGATTCAGTCTGAATCTTTTGTGTTTCAGGATAACCATTTACTATCTTGGTAAAAAAAAAACAAAAAAAAAAGCCTCACTGTTTGGGCAGATTATACATAATTCTCACATTGTGGAAACATTTCTTACCTTCCTAGACAACATGAAGGACTAGTCTGATACAGAATATTGAACAAAGCAGATTAATGATACAGTCCAGTGTGACTGTCTCTCTAATATATACATAGCTGGAGTATTTGATCATGCTCTCACTCTACACCATTGCATAAATCAAGTACAACTAACTAGTAGTGAAGGATCACTAAAGGAATCAGACTCAGGTGGTCCAATGATCTTAAGGGAAGAAGAGTTAGGGGACAGTGATTACCACCAGTGTTAATAGTTGCCATTATTTGCTTCCTTGCTGAAACAACTGTGTTGCTTGCTTCAGAAGCTCACACTTTAAAAATGAAACCTGAACTTTATAAAATTTATAAAATAATTATCTAATATCTACTGATTGGAAATGCCACTAATCTATTTAAAACAGAGCTCAGGACGTCTTTCATGTCAACATGATAAAAAATATAATTTTTTTAAAAACAGAAAAAGTGCTTCTTTTAATTAATCACAGAGGAAATCACTTTATTTCAGAACACATGGAAATCTCAGCCTCAAATAAAACTGCAAGGTTCAGTCATTTTGTTCTGATAATATGACCTACTTGCAAAGGACTGTTCTATAGTTAAAATTTGAAAATAAATCTAACTGCTATAATTATACAGAATAACCTTATTATTTTTTATCTATATTTAAAATGGCTCCAGTTAATGACTGCTGATTTGTTCTGTGCTGAGGAACTGCTGTTCCTGTGTCATCTTTTAATTGTTACAGATCCTTTGTATTCTTAACACACAAACTCCCTGGATAATTCCCCCAAACATAATAGGCAAAAAGCTCATCCGAGATAAAAATAAAAAGCACAGTTTCACTGAAGTGAGAAGAGTATTTAGTGTCCTAATCACTGATGGTAGCATAGACTGCTCTCAGTTGATAATGCAGCTGATAGGACCATCTTCCTGTCTAAATCAATGAAATTTTATTCTAGTACTCTTGTACTATTCACCTTCCAATCTCTTCTGATCTCACTGAATTAGAACAAGTAGTCAGCTCATATAGTAGCCACCTCTGTAATGAAACACAGAGAATAAGAAAAATACTGTAGACATGCAAGTCAAGAAGCTTGTATGTAAACAGTACTGCCTATATTTCATGAGTATAACTTTTAAAAAACCTATAGCAAGCAGTTGACCTTCCTTATAAATATGTACATCATAAGAATATCTGAATTTTAGGGGGTAGGGGAGTTGTTAATTTTAAAGTTATGTATTTTCATTTTCTGTAGCTCTGGTATAGAATAAATAACAGTGTCAGATGTGAGAAAAATGCAATGCAGCTTTCAATTTACCTCCTGCATTTTCTTCACCTACCTTGCATTTCTTACAGTACCATAAATCTATATTGCTATTTTTTCTTCTCTTTTTTCCCTCTTGCATTACTTTATTAGCTTGAAAGTTGAAAGCTAAAGGATAGCAAAATCTGATATGTAATTCAAATTATCCCCATTTTGGGTAATAATATTTTCCTTTGCAAACTCCCAGGCAAAACAAGTTGAAGACTCTGGGAAAAAGTGCTAAGGTAGTTACGGGAGAAGAGGGACACAATGTGATAACAGTAATGATCTCAGAGAAATTGCTAGTAATTTTTCAGTATAATTATTTTTTGAATCTGTTGAGGTTGTTCCATTCCATACCAACTTTGTTAAAAAAAATTTCTTAAGTATTAACTTGAGATCATTGCTGTGCAGCTAATGCTGTTGCTGTTGCAGTCCAAATAGCATTGTTGTTCTACTTTATACTGAATTAACATTGTTGTGGAAAATATGTTGTGTGGGATTCATCTCACCAACTATTGTCTTCCACATCTTAAAGGACCACTTTACGTTCACTTTACAGTTAGAGAAGATTTCTCTTATTAGGATAAACTAAAGCTCTTAATGATTAATTGAACCACAGAAATGCCTATTATTTCTGAATCCCACACATTAAGGTTGTGCATTCAGAAGGATGGTGGCTACATGTTATGATTTTACACAGCTCGCTGTAGAAGTCTTAACCTTGGTCTCCAGATTCTTATGTAAAAACACTGTTATATCACTCTCCTATAATTTTGTATTTATATCTCTGGTAATGTTATCATCAGCCCCAACATATCATGCTTTCACAAACTTATCAATTTCTTCTGAATAGTCACTAAAAATTGTACAGAGGTCTTTTACATTGAGTTAGTTGAGAGCATAGGATTGTGTGCACAGATGGAGAAAATTATGCACAGATCATAGGATAAGAATGTCGAAAGCAGCACAGTGATAGAAGTAAAAGATGAAGACTGGGAAAAATACGAAGCAAGTTCATGTGAGATACGAAGACTGCAAAAGAATGGAATTCCCCTTATAATGCTTATACATCTGTTACTGCACTGATTTCCATTTCATGAGAAATACAGAAACCTTGTTGCATACATAGACTCTGAAAGAAGAGAAAAAAGAAATTGTGGAGACTCCTTTCCCATATGAGAGTTATAAGGAAAAAAATCAATTGAATTTGATAGGTGGAGAATACTAATAAATATAGTACTAATACTAGATACCTCAAAATGCATCAAGAAATGGATAAAGTGTGAAGAAGTGTCCCTGAAGAACAGCCATGAGCAGGTTGAAAGTTTATGGGTAAGAATTAGAGACCTAGGCAACAAAGGGAACCTTGTGGTTGGGGTCTACTGTAGGCCGCCTGATCAGGGGGAGCCTGTTGACGAAGCCTCTTTTCTTCAAGTACAGGAAGCTTCGCGCTCACAGGCTCTTGTCCTGATAGGTGATTTCAACCACCCTGACATCTGCTGGGAAAGCAACACGGCAGGCAGTAGGCAATCTAGGAGACTCCTGGAGTGTATGGAAGACAATTTCCTAAGCCAGATAATAGATAGCCCTACCAGAGGGGATGCAGTACTGGATCTGGTGGTCACCAATGTAAGTGAGCTCATTGGTGATGTCAGGATTGGAGGGCAGCCTTGGCTGTAGTGATCACACACTGGTAGAGTTCACAGGCTGGAGAGGTAAGGGTAGGGTGAAGAGTATAGAATCATAGAATGCTTTGGGATGGAAGGGACCTTTAAGGGTCATCTAGTCCATCCCCCCTGCAACTGGCAGGGACATCTACAACTAGATCAGGTTGCTCAGAGCCTCATCCAGCCTGGCCTTTAATGTTTCCAAGGATGGGGCATCTACCGCCTCTCTGGGCAACCCGTTCCAGTGTTTCACTACCCTCATTGTAAAAAATTTCTTCCTTATATCCAGTCTGAATCTACCCTCTTTTAGTGTAAAACCATTAGCCCTTGTCTTATTGCTACTGGCCCTGCTAAAAAGTCTGTGCCCATCTTTCTTATAGTCAGGACCCCGAATTTTAGGAAAGCAAACTTCCAGCTCTTTAGGAGTTAATCAACTGGACCCCCTGGGAAATGGCCCTCAGGGACAAGGGAGCAGAACAGAGCTGGCAGGTCTTCAAAGATGCTTTCCATAGGGCACAGGAGCTCTCGATCCCCAGGTGCAGGAAATTGGGAAGAGGCTGGCATGGCTGAGCCATGACCTGTGGGTCAAACTAAAGGCCAAGAAGAGAATGCCCAGGCAGTGGAAGAAGGGACTGGTATCTTGGGAAGAGTACAGGGACACTGCTTGGTTGTGTAAGGATGGGATCAGGAAGGCCAAGGCTCGGCTGAAGCTGAACCTGGTGAGGGATGCAAAGAATAATAAGAAGAGCTTCTATAGGTACATTAACCAGAAAAGGAAGGTTAAAGAAAACATACCTGCTCTGATGAGCAGAAGTGGTGAGCTGGTAACAACAGACGAGGAGAAGGCTGAGGTACTCAACAACTTTTTTGCCTCAGTCTTCACTGGCAACCTCTCTCCTCACACCTCCCGAGTCAATGGGCCATTTGACAGGGATCAGGGGGGGCAGAGGTCCTCCCACTGTATGAGATCAGGTTGGTGACCACCTGAGGAACCTGAACATACAGAAGTCTATGGGTCCCAATAAGATGCATCCCAGAGTCCTGAGCGAATTGGCTGTTGTAGTTGCTAAGCCACTCTCCATGATGAAAAGTCATGGCAGTCAGGTGGAGTCCCTGGGGACTGGAAAAAAGGAAATATTGCACCCATTTTTAAAAAGGGTAGAAAGGAGGACCCTGGGAACTACCAGCCTGTCAGCCTCACACGTTTGTAGATTATACCAAGCTGAGTGGTGCAGCTGACATGCCTGAGGGATGGGATGCCATCCAGAGGGACCTGGATAAGCTGGAGAAATGGGCCCATGTGAGCATCATGAGGTTCAACAAGGACAAGTGCAAGGTCCTGCACCTGGGTCGGGGCAATCCCCAGTACCAATACAGGCTGGGGGATGAAGGGATTCAGCGCAGCCCTGCCAAGAAGGACTTGGGGGTACTGATAGATGCTGGACATGAGCGAGCAGTGTGCTCTCACAGCCCAGAAAGCTAATTATATCCTGGTCTCCATCAAAAGAAGTGTGGCCAGAAGGTTGAGGGAGTTGATTCTCCCCTTGTACTCTGCTCTGGTGAGGCCCCACCTGCAGTACTGTGTCCAGCTCTGGGGTTCTCAGTACAAGAAGGACATAGACCTGTTGGAGAGGGTCCAGAGGAGGGCCACAAAAATGATCAGAGGGATGGAACACCTCTGCTATGAGGAAAGGCTGAGAGAGCTGGGGTTGTTCAGCCTGGAGAAGAGAAGGCTCCGGGGAGACCTTATTGCAGCCTTTCAATACTCAAAGGGGACATACAAGAAAGATGGGCACAGACTTTTTAGCAGGGCCAGTAGCAATAAGACAAGGGCTAATGGTTTTACACTAAAAGAGGGTAGATTCAGACTGGATATAAGGAAGAAATTTTTTACAATGAGGGTAGTGAAACACTGGAACGGGTTGCCCAGAGAGGCGGTAGATGCCCCATCCTTGGAAACATTAAAGGCCAGGCTGGATGGGGCTCTGAGCAACCTGATCTAGTTGTAGATGTCCCTGCCAGTTGCAGGGGGGATGGACTAGATGACCCTTAAAGGTCCCTTCCATCCCAAAGCATTCTATGATTCTATGATTCTACCTTTCAAAGGTTACATGTGTTATCATTTCTACCTCTCTATATTATTAGATTGCCTGTTGTTAATGAAAGACTAAGGAGTAAACATTTTATGTAAGAACACTGAATCTTTGAGAGCAAGAAAATTTGTGTCATCCTTCAAAAGTAAAAAGTCTCCTAAAAGTCATTTCTTGTAGTGATGTTGGATTTAAGTATAATTAAAATTGAGATATCCAAACCTCTGAATAGTTAAGGCATTAATTAGCAAGACAGTCAAAAAAAATGATGATGCTGAAAGTTTTGAAAGGACATTAGCGCCTTAACTACTATTTTCCTGTAATGGTAGTTAAATATTCAGATTTTTTCAGATACTTTGTGTCCCATACAGGATTGGATTATCATAATCAGATTCTATAGGTTACTACGTAGGTGTGTTTATTGGATCTGAAGTTATTTCCCAGTATTGCAGTCAAATTCAAGACCCAAATTGGCCTCTACCCAATACTTCAGGCCATTCTAGGGTATCAGATCCTTTGTTTTTAAAAGTGTGGGTTCTTTTATCTGGGATGACAATATCTTCATGAGAGATTTTATCTTAAAAATTCTTAGATGCATTTAAAGGAGTCAAAATGTAAAATTCCTAGCAATGCATCAAGTCCCTAGAGATTTATTATTATTTCCTCGCTGTGTACATAGGATACAGTTTTCAGGGTATCTTTGTTCCTTATCTGCAGTTGAAAGCATGGAATCCTCTTCCCAGAATCCCAGAATCCCAGAATGGTTGGGGTTGGAAGGGACCCTGGAAGGCTCATCTTGTCCAATCTTCTTCATGGCACAGAAAAATTTTCTTTGTTGTTGTATGCCATACTATTTAGAGGCTAAATGAATCCAATGCAATTGACTGGTTGCTTTGCAAATGGAATATATTTGATTAATATGGCTAAGATGAAATACAGAAAATAAAATCAACAAAAAAGAGTAAAATGTGGAAAATCAATCTGAATACAAAAGTCCACTATATTAGGTAAGCACCTTCGTAGTTAGATTGCAAAGTAAGATCCTCACCATTTTGGTTCCATTTCTGGCCAAAAATAGAATCATAGAATCATAGAATGCTTTGGGATGGAAGGGACCTTTAAAGGTCATCTAGTCCATCCCCCCTGCAATTGGCATAGTTTCATTCTTGACCACAGTGCTGCCAAGTAACATAGCTTGAACAGGAAAATTTAAGAACAGTCCCCTCATATTCTTCCTTGATCTCTCCTGGCTCAAATTTTAATTTGGAAAACATTCCACATACACCTCCTGTACATATCATTTTACATCTAGTCATCCTAAACACAGTGGCCCCCAATTATCTTGCCTTTGTTTATTTCTTTGAGGGTGAATTTTTTTTATCAGCCATCTAACACTCTTTACATACTCAACACAAGGTATAAAAAGCCTAGAACCTCACACGGGGTTACAGATTCAAGGCCACAGGTCAATTGCTAAAACATTATGCTTCATAGCACTTAAGTCTTATACAATGTTTAACCCTTGAGTCCATGGTCCATCAAAGAGAAGATAGCTTTATACAAATTTTAACAAATTCTTTGTAAGACAGAGTACTAGAAGTTCTGCAGATAACACATTCTGAGAACAGCTTTTTCTTACTTTTTCCATGTGAAAGTGGGTTATTTTTCTACCAAATTAAAAAAAAAAAACAAACCAACCAAAACTGATTTTTCTTCCCCTCCATCAATTTGTGCAATTCTCTAATTTTCAGCATGTATTGAAATACCAAACACAAAAGTAAACAGAACCTGCCTTTATTCATGGAGGAAGTGCATTCTGCATACATCTTTTGGGTACATAATGTATCTTTTGACTATGTTCTTGGGTTGGTGTTTTAGTGTTGCTGTTGTTTGGGATTTTTTGGGGGTTTGTTTGTGTCACTGTTTAACCCCAGCCGGCAACTAAGCACCACACAGCTGCTCACTCACTCCCCCTTGGTGGGTTGGGAGAGAGAATTGGAAGGGTAAAAATGAGAAAACTTGTGGGTTGAGATAAAGACAGTTTAATAGGTAAAGCAAAAGCTCCACACGCAAGCAAAGCAAAACAAGGAATTCATTCATTACTTCCCATTGGCAGGCAGGTGTTCAGCCATCTCCAGGAAAGCAAGGTTCCATCATGTGTAACAGTTACTTGGGAAGACAAATGCCATCACTCTGAACTCCCCCCCTGCCTTTTTCTTCCCCCAGCTTTATATGCTGAGCATGACTTCATATGGTCAGCTGGGGTCAGCTGTCCCAGCCATGTCCCCTCCCAATTTCTTGTGCACCCCCAGCCTACTCGCTGGTCGGGTGGGGTGAGGAGCAGAAAAGGCCTTGACTCTGTATAGGGACTGCTCAGCAGTAACAAAAACATCCCTGTGCTACCAACACTGCTTTCAGCACAAATCCAAAACATAGACCCGTGCTAGCTACTATGAAGAAAATTACATCTATCGCAGCCAAAACCAGCACAGTTGTTTGTTTGTTTGTTTTTCTTTAAGCCATATACCAATTTTAATAAATCTAAATAATAAATGAATATATCACACAAATGAAGTTTTGGCTAATTGTTGGCTTAAGCATCAATTATAACATCTTTTCACTTTGATTTATTTAAATTCTAATGTCAGCTGTAGCTGAAGTAATTAGATTGCATATTGAAGTGTCACTCCCTCCACAGTCAATTTTCACTATCCTTACTCAATATATCAATTCACAAGCAGCACAGAGAGTAGCAGAAGAAAAACCCTAGTTTGTTTCAAAAGAAGCCAATTAACAAATCTCATTTAGTGTTAATTGCAACAGCAGTCCTCATCATAGTTTAATCAACACCTTGCTAATGCAATCTAAAAGAAAGAAAAAGATAGACATTGATTTCATTCACAGACAGAACTGTATTGACACATTTCAACCTCTGAACATCTTACATTTCCAACAGCTGGAGTAGTTCCTTTCCATACAAACTGTTCTACAAAATTCAGAGGTTTTAGCCTTAAGAAAATAAGGACATACCTGATATGTATTCTCTGAAAACACTAAGGAACAAAGCTGTATGTTGTATTGAATTCCTTTCAATGGTACATTTTTAAAACTTAGAGAACTTCCACTGTCCTAGCTAGAAACCTTGACTTTATGTACAGATTTTATCCCTCAAAGTCAAATCAAGTAATCACATCTTTCTGCGTGTTAATATTGGCCTGTACAACAAGTAAACATGAAAAAAGCTAAGTAAAAAGTTCATTACGTGTGAGTGAATCCTTGTTTAAAAAATATTGGCAGTTTGTGGCTGCCATTCAGATCCAGACTAAAAAAGCTGCAGTTGACAAGCCATCTGAGTTGCTCCAAGCCAGAAGTTTTTACATTCCACAAATGCATTAGTCACTTTACTGTGGTTCTCTGAAGCTCTGAATTATTGCTCTGTGTGTTGGGCTTAAAACTGTAAGACAAGTCTTTTTTTTCTTTTTTTTATTTTGTGCCCTTTAGTAATAGACATTGAATGGTGAAACGCATTTATATGTGACATCAATTACATGTTCTAACAGTCTCTAATAAAACTTGATGTCACTTTTTCACCTATTAAAATTACTTCCTTCTGAGGAACAAGATGACGTTCTTTAAATAACACCTGCATAAAAGCATTAAATCCTTTAATAGGATACATTTAACTGAAATCAATTGCCTGTCCCTCCAAAAGTCTGTGAGTTTTTCTGACCATTGAACAAGTCAACATAATTGCGGAAGACCTGATGTTATTTAGATGCATAAACTTCTGTTTAAAAGGCTTTCAAGCAGAACAGCTGCATTCAATCCTGTTCTACATTCAGTCCAATCCCATTTTAATTCTGATTGGGCTTTCAAACTGGAAACATAAAATCCACAGTTAAAGTTAACTTCATGATAAAAAAACACAAGATGTACAGTAATGAAAAGATCAATAAAACATTTATAGTTACAAAACATTTCCACCAGTAAAATCAAGATATAAAATTCAGGGTAGTTCAAACCTAAAATCTAGTTTCCCAATACAGTTCACAACTGGCCCAGCACATGTTTATAACCCTTGAAATTTACTTAATATTGGTAAAATATTAATAAAAATCCCTGGTTTTAGAGGAGTTACAAGTTTTTCCTTCACCTCCAACATGGTCTTTCTTAAAAATGCCTAGTTTTTATTCTAAAACGTACAGTATAAGATTAATTTTTCCACAGTTCAATGGTTACTTTCGAACATTTTAATTTTGTGAACTGTCTGCCATTTTATTGATTCTAGTATTATCTGAGGGAGGGGAGCGTGGCCTTTTTTTTTTGTTGGTTGGGGGGAGTTGTTGGGGTTTGGGTTTTTTTTTTTTTCATTCTGGATGTTTTGAATGTTTCTTTTCAGAACATCTGCAAATTTTTTTAGATCACTTAGTAGAATCCAAAAGATCAATACAATTTCCTCTGGAAGAATAATTTGCCAAAAGTAGCAAAGACAAGACTATTGTGTCATAGATAACATGATATGGGTAAGAATATGTGACAGATCAATCACAAGATGTCTTCTGTTAAAAAAGCCAGTCATGTGAATATATAAATGTCATCCTGGTGTTTGCATTCAATCTAAAATTCAACCCTACATGGCACTGCTTTTCTGCTTGTTAGAAACCTAAGCTATTGCAACATGCCATCGTCTGCCCAGTCTGCTCAGTTCAGTACCCCTTTATTCCATACAGAGAATCCCTTTTGTCATATGGTGTTCCCATTCTTCTTTTATTCCTCTACACCAAGAAGCAAGGACTTGCCAGGGTAGTCAACGTGGTTTTTTTCTAGATTAACTCAGTGGCAAATTCATTCAAGCTCATTTCACTCTCTGTGTTGGTGTGCCTTTCCTAGTCACTTCATTACATATTGAAGCTAGGGGCAAGAGCTTGTGAGATAAAGAGATTTTATCTCCTCTTTCTGTTGTGGCAGCCATAGCCACATCCCAAAAACCTGAGCACCACAAATAGCATACAACACAAGGCCAACCTGCCGTCATGATCAGACAAAGTCCACTTCTAGGTGGGAGAGCAGTAGAAGACAACAGTGAAAATCTAGAGAACAAATATATGGAAGAATTGATTTCCAGTGAATCAATACTAAATTATCTTATGTGAACCTGTCCAAAAGAAACCCAGCATTTGGTCAGTTTCCAGCTTTTCCTTGTTAATGTGAAATCTTTGCACAGATCAGTGGAGCTTACTCCTATCATTCTCTCTAGAAAGTTTATGCAAAACCAAATTTCAGAGACTTAGCAATAGTTTATGCTGATCAGCAGCATTATTTCCTGACATTGTGGAAAGTAACATGTCAGCACTTTTAAAGAAATGCTGAACACCATTGTTGTTTCTCAAACTGCGTAATTAGCAATTTGTGTCCATTGGTGCATCACTATGAAGGAAATTTCAAATTACACAGACATGCCACTGTGCAATTGGTATAAAAAGACTGTGCTGAAGCAATGAGAGTATTTGTGGATTCTTTTAATAGACGTAGTCTAGATTTGGGATACAAGTAATTAAGAAAATATTAATGCAGTGTTGTGCTAAAGTCTTTTCTGTTCGTCTGATACTTCAAACTACCTTGTTTATAAATTTAAGTCACAACAAAAACATTACCTTGAAGAAATTTTCCAACAAATCAGTGAATGTTTGACATATGAGACTGACGCTTTTTTTAATAGCACTCAGTCAAGTCATGTTTTATGGTAGGCAATAGCCAGTAATACTGAAAACTAACAAGGTGTTTATCTGGTAACCCAAATGGAAAATTATGCTGATAGATACTGCAGAGATTCAAACAGAGAAGCCAATGAAGCTTGAGTCTCCTAATCGAAATTTGCAAATAGCTTGGATCAATTTATATATTTTTTCTTTGAACATAACTTGTAGAAGCAGGGATAATTGCCTTTTTTCAAGAGCTTGAGCTCGAACAATGCTGTTACCAACATAATTTTAATCTAAGTCTTCTGCTGCATTCAGGATGAATTTTATAATCTTTATTGTTTAAATCATTAAATGTCTTCCATGGGGAAAGGGACCTCCCGCCACTACCTTCCCTCTCTGTGTGACACTTACCTCGAAATACAGTTTGTGGTTCATGGGCCCATTGGCCAGTTCTTCTGGTTCCTGTGATATTTTGGGGGATCCCCTTTGGGTCTTTTCCTTATTGTCCCTATGCAGGTATTCTTCTGAAGCTGGCATTTTGTTCTAGTTTTCCATTTTTACAGACAAGTTTGCCTGTGTCTTGCAGCACCATGCAAAGCCCAATGTCTGCCCCAGTAATCCTGTCATCCTGTTGGGCTGGGCATGGGTGAAGGGGTTTCTCAGTCCGGCTCACAGGATCGGGCTTTTCTTTGCACATGACAGGATTTGCACTGGGGACCCCTTGTTGGGCCTCCTTAGAGGGTACCTTAGCCCTCAGGCATGTTCTGACTTGTCCATGCTCCCTTTTGGTGCCCTCTGCCTCCTAGAGGTCCCCCCTGCCATCCCAGACATGTCAGGCCTTATTCTGCAGCCTGATCTAGTGGTGGACTCCAACCTGGCCTTCTACTTTTATTTCTATTCACATGTAAACTTGAGTTATTCATTCAATTAGGTATTATTAAGGAACACTTGATCCATTTTGCACCTATATTTTTATGGCTATAGAGATTTAATTTCTATAACTTTATAAACATTTGTATGTATATGAATCTAGACACATACATACATATAGGAGTATCTATAAAAAAGTATCTATATATAAATAAATAAAATATACATTCATACATATTTGTGCATTATTTATATATATATATGAATATATTTTATATATTGTATATAAATGTATACATTTTTATTTCTGAGCACTCACTGGTCCAAAGATATAAGCAACCAATCACAGGGCTGTTGGAGAAAACGTGGGTATGACGGTGTCAAGAAATGGCTGTCAGCCAATCACAATGCAGTATGACATTTAAGAAAATGGCATCTCCCTGCCATAAAATGGCAGTGACCTGCCCTAAAATGGTAGCCAAAACAAAATGGTGCCCCCTGTGTATGTAGGGGAAGAACCATACAGGTTTGATATACCTCCAGGTAAACCAGAAGGGGTGGCTGGTCCTGCCAGCCAAAGACAACATGACCAGAAGAGAGGTGTGACTTCTGGGGGAAATGGCTGCTGAGACTGCTGGGAGAGGGAAGGATTTCTGCTGGAGGTGGCAGGGGAGAAGCTTATTCTTACCTTGTGTATCAGTGGTCCCTGTACTACTGACAGCTGTGGTTCAGCTTGATCCAGATGTACCAAATATACATGCTTTTGTTTCTTCTATTGATGTAAGCTGGAAAGCTATTTTAATGGGTTTTTACCACTTTGGAAGAGGCAGGTTTAGTGCAATGGCTCATTGAAAATATTCTACTTTGCTTGTGAAAATAACTTACACTTTAAAAATGAAAATTTCTCATCACTAATAAACTTTTCAATTAGTGCATATTTCATTGCAAAAGTTTGAGCACTTGGATCATTTTACTTGCCAAAACTATGTTTCGAAGAGTGGGTGCTGTAAAGTAAACACACAATCAAAAAATGTAATGTCTTTTCATTCAAATGAAAGAATCACTTTGGATCTCACGTTAAAAGATTAAAAGGAAATAAAGATACAAAGAAAACTGAAAGAAAGGAAGACTTTTAGGCTTATAGATAATAATACCTTCCTTGAAAAAAAATTACCACAAATATTTTAATTTTTTTTATACTAGAATAATAGGGTTTTGACTTACAATGTATATTACATAATATTTGTAATGAACTAAAGCACTGAATAAAGAAGAATCATTATACTTCCTATACTCATGAGTTTCTTTAAAAGCAAAAGTAAATATAAATTATTACTCATAATTTTTATGGACACATTTTTGATTTAATGTATCAGTGAAATTAAAGATCTAGCTTTACAGCAGTATTATAATTCTGTGACTAAACTGCTTTGTAAAGTAAAAAAAATTAGGATCTTCAACATCAATACTCTTCTTCCACAGATTTTAAGTATTTTTGCTTCTTTTTTTTTTTTTAGTTCAATGTTTATTCTACTTTAATTCATTAGCAATAAACATTTTCCCATTTTGTAACACCAAAGCATGAATCTGGTTTTTAACCACTGAATTTTTGTAGTTGTCCTCTCCAGCTAACTGCCAACTAGCAAAACTTCAGGTTTTAGGGGTACCTACTAAAGCAACTGAAATAGATATCAACCTGTCAATTATGCATAGCTTAAGGGGAAAGATTGAATGTAGAAAAAAGTGTGACAGAGCCTGATAACTGGGCACACAAAGAGGCTTCTGATCAGCTGGGCTTGGATAGGGCTTGGATTTTTATTTGTGTTTTTAAGCAAGCCATTACTCTTTCAAAGCCATGGATCATATACATGTATATCATATACATCCCTATCATATCTAGCCTCTCTTTAACATGGTTAAACTACAGATTTGTGATAGTTAAGTTGGCCATGAACTGTGGCTTCTGTACTGAAAAGCAATGGAAACTTTTCTTACAAACTAATTGACAGGTTGAGCAGGGATTACTCAGTTGATGAGAATTGGCTGGGAAGCTGAAGACTATAACCAGAAAGATCATGCTTTTGGGCAACAAAAGAGAAGAGGGCCTAGTCCTTCAGTGATCTTAATTTGTGATACAGAGCTGAGATTTTACGGGTAAGTTTTAAAAGGCTGGTGGAGTTTTGTCTTTCTGTAGTGCATGCTATGATGCAGAAAGCATCAGAGCACACACAGCAAGTGGCATTTTGCTGAGCAGATAAAAGGAGAACTTCAGCACAATGTGTATGAAAGACATTGTATTTCTTGCCATTGAAAAACTGATATATTTCTGACCATGCATAGAGAAGTAATTCTTAATACTGATAGAAATTTTATATTGGAAATATGAGTGGTCTGGACAGAGAACAGGCAGGACTGAGAGACTTTTTGTACTTAATACCGATGGTGACTGACACCTGAGCTCTGCCACTGTTCATTTGTGAATCCAGACTTAGGAGGCAGGGCAAAGCATTTGGATCCTACCTCATGCAAGTTAAAGCAGGTTCTCCAAAACATCAGCAGTTAGCTGTAGTATAAATGTCATAAATTAGTCTTATTTTCCAATGTAACAATCAGAAGGAGCATTACAGATGAGAATAAAGCTTATAACACTCAAAATAATCACATATTATCAATGTATGTGAACACAGGAGAACCCTCATGGAGAAATGAAGGAATCAAATTTGAAAAATTTTCTTAAATTCTGCATAGAGGGAGTAAGAACATAAGGGAAACACAAAAAAGCTGACTATATTAAAAATGTAAACCTCACCTTTGTTCACATTTGCCAGTGGAAAATATGTATGGTCAGAAATCATAGTTGATAAAGGGAAAATTTTAAGTACTTTTGAAATAGCAATTCATACATACTAAAGGCAGATTGCAAGAGGTGCAATGAGCAGTTAAATATGAAAATGAATGATTTATCTGAGTACCACTCTTCCTTTAATTTATCCTAATTCTTACCTTTTTAATGACCTCTGTTCTGCAGGTAATGTATGCTTGGTGTTTATTCATTAAAGAGAATGATGCATGCATTGCTATGGTCGTAATGAACACTACCTTTTTAGTACAAAAAGTACTTTTTGGTACAACAAGTCATTGAACTGAACTATAAAGTTAGCAATGAAAACAACATCTCAAACTCTAGTATGAAATGGCACTATATTAGACAATCTAAAGCCTATTCTTTTAGTCTTTTTTAAAAGATCTTTTCCCAAACACTAGATCTTTCAAATAGAAATTTTATTTTCTCATTATGCACTATTTACTAAAGCCCTTGTTTAAAAAAAAAAACAACATATTTTTCTATTAAAGAGTATAAACAGCTTCTAGTAAACAACAAGCAAATGAAAAGTTGGCAAGTTGAGAGGGACGCTGTCTGTGTCAGTAACATGTAGAACGAAAATGGAACTAAAAGGTTATATTAAATAATAGGCTTGCTGAAGAAAACCTGGAAATGACGTTTTTTTTTCAGAGTGTCTGTATTTGTGATGATCCATAACAAGGAAAGTATTCCTCTATGCAACTAGTCTATTTGCTTCCTATATTAGAAGAAAAAATTAATGAGCATTAAAAATATAGGGAAGACCATTCTCTTTGGGAGTTATCTGAGGAGAATCATTGGAATCAAAGCCTAATTATAAAATGGACTAAATGATACAGTTGCCTAAATAGGTGGTATACACTTAAAGGTTAATGTCAGTTCTGTATTCAAAGTTTCCAAATCAAAATATCATTGATAATACAAAACGTATGAATAAATTAAGGTACCAATGGAGATCAGTCATAGCTAAAACAGAAAAATCAGGCAAGTATTGGTCAAATATTTAATGTTGTTAGAGGCAGAACCTGAAGTCAAACAAAAACTGAATACTTGAAATGATCTTTAATGGTGACCTCTTACTTTATTTATGATTTCTCTACCACCACTACCTATTGGGCTTTGGATTTGTTTGTTTCTTTATTTTTTTATTTCATTTTTTTCAGCTAGATGAAAATATACAAAAAACTATATGTACAACTACAGGTGAGTGTATAACTGAAAAAAAGCCATCAATTTATCAATTTTGCAAAATTACTTCAGCAGCAGATAATCTGAGACAGTTTGGTTGCAATTTATAAGGTTGATTGAAGAAGTATTTCTAAAAAGCCATGGCAGTAGCAAATTATTCATACATTTAAAAAAATAGAAAGATAACAGTCCATCTATGTTATCAATATTTTTTCAGCCTAAAGGAATGTGATAGCATATGATAAGGGTCCTGCTGATCCTTAATAGGCAAAATCTATGAAAAATATATGCACTGAAGTGCAATGTATCATAGCGTATTTTATCTGTTACATCATTAAACAAAGGATCGGCTTCCACTCTCACTGTGGTCTACCTGTTGAGTAATCACTGAAAATTGCCATTCTGCTCTCTGTATGAACTGAGATAAGCATTCAGATTGGAAGGTACTCAGAAATTCTAAAATATTCTTGTGTTTGTCCAAAGTAACCCTGTGAAGATACAGGTTCAGGCACAATGACACACTAGCAATTCAATTTCTAGACCAGAGCTGCCAGCTGTTCTGAAGCAGAGAGTGTGTTGCTATTCCTCTGTGGAGTTCTGCCTTTTTTTAGTTTCTTTTATTTTCTGAAACATTAGTACCACTGCGCTAGATGACATGCCAAAAAGCTACGTAAGGTTATTACTATAGTTATAACTGTAAAATTCAGGACTTTTATCCAATAAAGGTCTATGATACCTAAAAGAGAAGTTATCTGGAATTTACAGGCTTTTGTTCAAAATTCTGATGTAAAGAGTACTACTACTACTACTACTACTGCTACTACTACTGCTACTACTACTACTACTAAACCCCTTAACCCAGTTCTCTTAATTTCTGAATTTAGGTCACATTTTTTCACTTGAAAATTCGGTAGACTTCAAGAACTGAACTTCAAGAAACCCAATTGTCCTTTTTTGAGCAGATTAGCCATTATCTTCCATAATATATGAAAAGTGGGAAACATTGAGCACAATTCTTTATAACAAATTTAGATGGGCATCCCAACCTTCTTACTAATCAACTGAAGGAAACAGGTATTTCCTACAGTATGAGTCACCTCATCCTCAGGTAGATATTTAAAAAGGTCTGGTGAACGACACCTCAAAATATCTGTTTTCTCCATTTACTATAAAGGAGATTAAGATAAGAAAATTAAATATAGACAACTAAATCCCTAATTTCTAGCATGAAGTAAAATAACCTCACCACAAGTGTCCTTCTGCTTAAGGCACATGCTGAATACACTGACAGGACTGAGTTCTGGAGCCAAATATTTGTAGGTGCTATTTTTATTAAGATAAGGGTAAATAAAGTGGTTTTGTCTCCCACTTTTTTGGCAGTAGGTCAGTAGGGGGAAGTGATTCAATTCACTCTGCAGCTTATGGTCAAACCCATTGTTCCCACTCATTGAGCTATAGATTAGTCAGTTTATTCAGGAGCTAGGCATACTTTAGGCAAAAGAGAAAAACAGTTAGAAGAAATATGACGCTGTAGCTTAGGTGGTAGGGCATCTTTCTAGCAGACATATGCTTAGTCAGATGTTCTAATAAACTTTTAATATTAAAAAGTCAGCATTGTTGTGCCTTGTTTGGAGTGAGCTCCGACAAGACAGGCTGCTCTGCAAAAGCAGAGCTAGGCAGTGTCAAAAGGTAGGTGCAGGAACCAGACCTTTTTTTTTTTCAATAATTTATTTTTTTAAAATGAAGGCATAGTTATGTGTGACAAAAAGTTATTCAACTCTGTTGGACTTAGGCTATTCTGAACCTATTCTAGACATGTATTTAGAAAGACCAACAGGTAAATTTACTGAAAAATATTCCTAGGGACTTCAGAAATAATCAGATATTACATAAGCTAAGCAAGGTTTAAAACTCGCTCAAAAAATAGCTCTCATTTTTGGTTCTTGAGAATAACTCCTAGGTAGGTGGACCTGGCAGCAATCATCAGTTGGTACTACCTGTTAGGTAACCAAAAAATATTATGAGGAAAGTAAAGACTTAAGTTAAAGAACTTCATTAGGAAACTGATCGTGGCTTTCTTGAAAGTTTGTGTGTTGACATGTCAGATATCCAGGTACAGTCTTTCATTTGTTATGAGCACAGCCCCAAGAGGATTACTCAAAGGCAGACAATTTCAGGCTGAAAGAAGAAAGTAGGTAATCAAAGAAACTTTGTTCTTCAGACAAAAGGAAGTAACCCTCATTTATTTATATCCTTTATTTAAATAGACAATTGAGTGTACATGGAAATACTGATATAAAATTATGAAAGATATATGAAATAGATTATTACTTTTGAAATGAAATTATGCTTATGAGAAGCAAACCACTCTGATTTGCTATGAAATACCTTGAAATGAATGTGTGGACTGCACACCAGCAGATCTAGTTTCCCAATTACAAGAATTTAAAAAATGGTAAATGACTGTTAAAACAGGTTTTAGCTTCTGGGTCTATCTGTACAATGATATGGAACAGAATTCATAGACAACAGAACTATCAGAAACCCAAACCAGGCAGTTTCTGCAGTGCAATGCACATCATATATGGACTAACAAGGTCTGCCTGGGAAGCAATCTAGTTAAGGTAAACTGCAGAA
This sequence comes from Nipponia nippon, assembly GCF_047370975.1. NCBI lineage: Eukaryota > Metazoa > Chordata > Aves > Pelecaniformes > Threskiornithidae > Nipponia > Nipponia nippon. Next base: position 54,004,933 of record NW_028262336.1, on the reverse strand, counting down.
GGATTTGCTCAAGCCAATAAGTCTCATTTTTTTCCAGAAACAGTTAACACGAATGTGGATCATGGTTAGTTACTCTACACTTTCAAACTCCTGCAATACTGGGTTTATCAAAGCTCAGACAGTGAGGCACATAACCCATAATGCTTCCTTTGATGACTCCATCACAGAAAGATAAGAATATGGCATCACCTGGAATGAATACCTTAGTTACTGAGGCACTGCATGTGAGGGTTCTGGGTCCAATCCCTCCCAAGATAAGGAGAACAAAAAACCCAAGCTTTCAAAACCAGAGCAAGTGCAATGTTTATTAGACTATTGCATAAAGATTTTCCATAAGGCCATAATAGCAAGTAGCTGAGGTTTTTTATGATCAGAATTATTAAATCTTGAAATAGTTTAGGTAGTGTTGTATGATATTGGGATATAATGTGAGAAGCCTATATGTCCAGGATATCATATTACATCTGGGTATCTATGTGAGCAGGAAAATTTGTGAGTTGGCACAAATACAGATCAATCAGTGAAGGAAAGTGAGTAATCTGGACAGTAGTCTGAAAAAACTGCTTTTTAGGAGGGATCTATGCAGAATGAATCTGACCTTTTATTAAGAAAATAATTATATTTTACTCACAAAAAAATTGCAGAGAGTTGCAAGCACTGCAACTCTGTATATTAGTATCCCGGGATTACAAGTGCAAAGACTATTCCCTGAAAATGCTTGCTGTACTGTAACCAAAGAGTTTATTAACATTTTCCAATAATATTGACCCTATCATATAATTAAAATTTCAAAGGTCTGTGTGATTACAGTTGCATGTTTGATTGTATTCACCAAGGGTGCCAGACTTAAGGCCTATTAGATAGTTTATTGAACTAATAGTGGACTTGGAAAGTCACACACACACAAAAATACTAACTGAAAATCACTGGCATGAAAAAGCTTGTTTATAAAAAAATAGTTACAGTTTCATCAACATATTATTCAGAGTTAAAGTCAAAACATAGAGAGACTTGTGAAAGTCAAAAATGTTATTAAGTGTACTAATTTTTAGATTTATTGCTCCATGCACACTATGGCAGGATTGGGAGGGGGTCAGGGAAGAAGAGCACAGCTTTTAAACACACATGCCATCTTAATCTAATTGATGCTGTGATGATAATCCTACTACTGCCAAAGTGGCATCTGTCTGTCCCTTATGGTTATGTGTCATACATCACTCCTACTCGAGTTCTTACATTTTCTCAGGTTTTGCTTTGAAATCAAGTTTGGTGTTACACAAGCTACATCAATTTTTAACTCTTCATTTTGTACTGATATCTGAACAACTCTTAGTTTAAGGGGGTGAAAAAAAGGTTCTGGAGCCTTGGTGCTGGCAGGATTTAAAAGTAAATAACACAGGCTTAAAGATAGGCAACCAGCAGCATGGTAAAGTTTCATGGTAATGATTCCAAGAGAATGAAATCCTGTTAGGTACCTATGTGTCTGATTGGCCTGTTACTTCAAAGATTTCACAGAAATAAAGTGAGAAATATACTGAGGTACACTTTGAGGAAGGAAAGTTCTATTTTATGAAACATCACTGTAAACTTTCAGATTAAATCTTGACCTACTGCTGCCTACCTCTATAAAGAAATGACAGCCTAAGGTAACTAGTTGTTGAAGTACGTGTTTCCCATTTCTCTTCTCTGTTTCCCATTGCAATTCCCATTTTTACAGTTCTTCAAAATAAGCACAGCATATCTTCCCTTCATAGATTAGAAGTGACACACTGCCTGTTTACTGATGCTATGCTTTACAAGTTTGAACTCGTATGTCCTTCACTATTCTCTTTCTGTAAAAGATCAGCAAATAAGAGTCATAAAAACTATTATCAGTGAGGAAGCTATAGGTTTCCAATACTATCAGTGAGTTTTCAAAGCACTGGTGATTCTGATGACTTAGCTGCTAATCTCTAATTGAAAGCTGCCGTAAAGAGATTCTGAATGCATTGTAGCAATAGGAAGTCTTCCACTGATTTCAGTAATGTATTTTCAGTATAACAGCTTTTAAGAGAGAGAATACCAAAAGCAACATTTTAAGAGGAACTTCTTAATCTTTTAAGTGGACCTTCATCAAAAAAATATGTTGAAAAACCCTCTAAAAGCTAGAAAAAATCTCTTTAATTTTTTCAAATGTTTCAATAATACAAAAAACCTAAAGAAATCCATTAACATACATGATTTTTCTACATTTCAATTAATTATTATTAATGAGCCAAATTAATAAGAAATTTATAAAATAATACATATGTCGTCTTACACAGAGTTCAAAGAGACTAAATTATTAGTGTGCGATAACCTAACAATACTGCTGCTAGGGTATGTTTTATGTCTTTATTACTAAGTATTAAAATTAGTAGATTATATTTTAACAGAGTATTTTTAGTGTAATTATTATATAGTATAAAAGTGACAAATAAAATTGATGGTAAATCTGTAAGTTTCAGCTATATTACAGGTCTAGCAGAGAACAAAAAATAATTGCAACAAGTATTACCTGAACAAATGAAAATCTGGACTGTATTTCAACTTTATGTGAAGTATCACTTATTTTTCGTTGTTTAAAGGAAGCTCCCATTGCCATATGGTAACTTTTGGAAGATAAGATTTATAAATTTTGCATATACAAAAAAGCCTTCCTCACTTCCTTTTTTGTTTTAATAACAAAGTTGTCCATATTGAAATATCCTCACCATACCTTCCTCTAACTAGGAAATTAGAAGGACAGAGACAAATATAAGAACAATATAAGAAAAATAATGAGCACCCTTCAGATAGCACAGAGGTTCATGAGGACATGATTAGCAGAAAACAGCTTACTGGAGTGAACAGGGGAGCAGTAAGGAAGAAACTAAGGTAAGGGAGGAAATCAGTGTGCAAGAGAGAGATACAAGTTTCAGAAAAGTGCAGAGGAGTAAATAAAATGAGATGAAAAACTTTAAAAGTAGGATATCTAATGAGAAAATTAAAAAAAAAAAGCTTTTGTAAGTAAATACAGGTATCATGAAAAACTGATAAAGGTTATAAAAATAGAGCACAAATAGAATAGGATATCAGTGGATCAGGAAGAAGCAAAAAGGGAGAGAGGCAGAGTAGTGATATGGTAATGCTATGCAAAGGCTATGATGACAGCTTTCTATGCTGCAGGAGATCAAATAAAGCGAGTGGTGTCTTCCCCCAGCATCTATAGGAGACTTTGGCATACGCATTTAAAATTCAGTTTTAAACCCGAAGTGACAGTTCTGAAATTGGAACCATGCAGATTTCTTGTGTGTTCAAAGGAAAAGGAAAAATTCAATGTAGCATATGGTTTATGAAACAGAATTATATGTTTTTAAACCAAATCTCACTTTCCCCTCTCTCTCTGATCACGTTTTTTATTACTCAGTCAGCAATATTTTTACTGTAACAACCTTAGGTTGTTCAGGGCTGTACCTTTTCCCCAATACGGTTTTACAACCCTTTCTCAGGGAAAAATAAAATTTAAAAAAACCAAGAGTGGAAATAGTAACTTTTTATATTTTTTCTCTACCAGGCAGCACACATTTGCAAGGCAAAGACCTGCATTTTCTTCAGCTGCAAAAAATGAGAATTCACAAGTCCAGTCTTCCGAGATAGATCCAGAAGCACCAGGCAAAAGAGTATTCTAAGTATAAGTGTTCTCCTTCTCATCACCCACCGAACTGGGTTATGGTGTATTCAGGATTGCAAGAGTCTGTGTCAGCCAAGGCTAACTGGTACTGCAATGGCTGCCATGACACCTTTTTAGCTGCTGAATCCTTTTGGGTCATACTTTTATAATTTCTGCTTGATTTAAGTTGTTTGATCTGGTACTATAGCCAGAAACCTGGTCACTGCACCAGTAACACCAGTACTTGCTCTTCTTCCCAAGTCCTTTTTTGTCAATATTATAACAGAATGAAGGAGGGGAGAAGCTTCATATAGTCTCACCAGGGAGACTGAGGTTAACGTACCACAACTTTTGTATACCCAAGACATACACAGGACGGTGGTCAACCACGGCAGAAGGTGTTAGAGCATACACGCAAGGCTGTAACTGGTTAAATAGTAGATTAGGGCCCAAAATGTGCTCAGACCTCATGTAAAGATGCACTGTAAATATATCCAGTGCATAACATTCAACTGTAGTTCTGGATGGGACATTTTACTGTTTTAGTCAGAAGTTCAGTAGTTTAATTTTACCCCTTAAAAGAAAATTAATAACACCCAAAAAGCCCTACAAATAATTAATTATTATAATGAAATTATCATACAGAAAATCATACATAAATCCATATAATCACCATGACAATTTTTAATGTCTATGGAAAAACAGGATTTTTTTCCAAGTATTTTTTCTAACATTAAATCAAAATGCTATTGTTTTTGTAGAAATGTTGCATACTAAATGTTAGAATGATATAAATGCACTGTTTGCTGATCTAGCCAACAAACTTGACAATAAATACCAACTGTGAAGGTTATGTGTGCAGACACCTGTCTACCCTCACCTGGGATAGACTGCTAGCTTGTTTATCATAGGCCATCAAACCACCTTCCAGCAGCAATAGCTTTTTGTTTGCAGTTGAGTTTAGTCTGTATGATAGGAGGAGGAAGGAAGAATACCCTTACAGTGAAAATGTATTACTGGCATCTTAATCAAAGACAGAAGATAGAAACATTGTTATTTTAGGGCCCTTGTCTGGCAGTTTTATGAGAATGAATTATTTATCTCCATTTATATGACCTAGATTACATTTTGCATTTCAACACTAACCCAGTTTTTTGCATTTCAGCTCCCATAGTACGAATGTTTCCAGCTGGGCTCTGTCAGCCTCTGTTCCACCATAAATCATATCAGCCTTCTCATCCAAAGGTGCTAACTGATGAGGCAGAAATAACACAATCTCAGCTGGCTTTGTGGCCTACTTACAACACAGCTACAGCAGGAATGCAGATTGCCTCTCTGTTCTTCCGGATAAAGCCATAAAAAAGTTATATCCCTTTCAACTTACTGTTTTGGAATCCCTCCAGCTCCTGGGACTATTCTTTTCACCGAGTACCGAAAATAATGCTTATGCTGCAAATAGTCAGGAAGGTCTTAGCAATACTAGAAATTGGTCCAATGTCATAGTCATGAAGGACTAGTACCCAGATTTAAAATAGTTCACTTTTCAACTGCTTGCTATTTGAGTTAATATTGAAAAACAAGATAGCAAGTTATGTGGTTAAACTTAATGGCTCAGTATTATGCTTTAAAATTAGATGCCAGGTTTTAGGGCTTAAGCCAATAACTATTAAAGATTGAAATGAAACCTGAAAGAGTGAGACCAGAAAATCACTGCATACTTGTGCTCCTATATTTTATAAATATCTTTCTCCAGTAGTGAAGAAGGCAAATTAAAGACAGGGAGGTTTCTCTCTCTTCTATTGTTTCCTACTACTAAGCTTCAAGTTTATATATGTCTTGCCTTTAGCACCTTGTATTTTGAGCTAGTAAATGTTATTACATTTCCTTCAATTCTGCATTTGTTTCTCAGACTATTTTAGAGAGAAGGTATATAAAAGGGGATTTCTTTCTTTTTGTGTTTGTGTGGAGAAAAATGTATTTTTAATGTAGAATGAAAGAATGGTTAGAAGTAAAGATGCAGATGAGTACAAATGGATGTATACAAAAACATATACAAAATACATAGTATACAATTCATATATGTATGATCTTGAAGTTATAAATATGAAATATGTATATATGAGTTTTTTAAACAACAAAAAAACTTTACATCCCATTCTTTATTCTTTGAGAAAAATAGATGAAACCTCCTAGGAAAGTTCTTCTTGATATCACTAATCATCATGGTTATATAGATTCATAGCCCATAGGCTGTGATTCTATGAAAAAAACAAAATAAAAAGCTTGTGTCAAGGTAAGTTGTAGCATTCCCTACTTACTAAGCAAGTTCATTATGTTTCTGAATTTTACCTTGCCCTCATACCTTTGTTAAAGTTAAGACAATAACACATAGTAAAAAAGTATATTCAAGTACAGATCAGATTCAGTATAGTATGCAGAAAAGTTGGTTGGTCCTGATGGTTGGAATAATAGAAACAGAACAATCTTTGGTAACTCAAAACTCAAGTCATTCAAGATGCAGACTTCTTTGATCTTCACAGAGATAAACAACAAAAAGAAAGTCCTGTATCTATCATGACTGGGCAGAAGATGACAGTTTACTGTGATTATGAAAAAGAGACAAATGACTATCAGATATCCAAGCCATAAAATATGTCCAGTAGAGATGGTTAAAAACTAATGTTATTGCATAATGACTTAGTGAGACCTCATCTGGAACACTATGTGAGGTTTTGATTGTTTCTGGTAACGGAAGATTAATCCAGACTTGAACAAATGCAGAGAAAGGCTATGTCCTCGTTTCAGCTGGGATAGAGTTAATTTTCTTCCTAGTAGCTGGTATAGCACTGTGTTTTGGATTTAGCATGAGAATAATGTTGATAACACACTGATGTTAGTTGTTGCTAAGTAGTGCTTACACTACTCAAGGACTTTTTAGCATCCCATGCTCTGCCAGATGCACAAGAAGCTGGGAGGGGGCACAGCCAGGACAGCTGACCCAGACTGTCCAAAGGGCTATTCCATATCATATGACATCATCCTTAGTATATAAACTGTGGGAGTTGGCCAGGAGGCAGCGATCACTGCTCGGGGACATGCTGGGCATTGGTCATTGGGTGGTGAGCAACTGTATAGTCTATCATTTGCTTTGTATATTATTATGGTATATTATTACTACTACTACTACTACTACTACTACTACTACTACTACTATTCTATTTTATTTTACTTCAATTATTAAAGTGTTCTTATCTCAACCCATGAGTTTTCTCACTTTCACCCTTCCAATTCTTCCCCATCCCACTGGAGCGGGGGGGAGTGAGCAAGCGGCTGTGTGGTGTTTAGTTGCTGGCTGGGGTTAAACCACGACAGGATAATCAAAACCATAGGCAGCCTTCTTTATGAGAGGAGATTTTAAAACTTTGGCTTGTTCAGTCCAGCAAAATGAAAACTCGGAGAGGATATGACTGTTCATTATAAATAAAGTTGATAGTTGGAATAAATATCACAGCAGGAAAAACCTGTTTGAGCTAGAAGACAATGTTGACACAAGATCAAGAGCCATAAATTATCCATTAATGCATCTTTCCTCTTGATGACTATCATTCTTATTTCCTGTTCTATTCCTGATTTACTTCACCTTTACTTTTTATCACTTTGAGTTCCTTGCCAAGCATTCCAGAGAGGAAGAAGCAGGAATTTTGCAACTACAGTCACATGTGATAATCTGTGAAGTGGAATCCTGCCAAGGCAGAGTTGTAATAGAAATTATTTGGAAATGCTTGCCATGGTCTTTTCAGAGAAACAGTTTCTGTAAGCAGTTAAATTAGTATGTTGGCGAATTATTTTGCTAAACTGGGCCACATCTAAAACTCATAATTCTTGTTTCTGTTTTGCAGTGTTTCCCTTGATACCTGCATAAGAGCAAAACAAACTATTGCATGCCATTGTGTTGCTCTTCTCTCAGTAGACTTCTAAGCTCATTAGATAAACTGGAAAACCTGCAGAGAATAAGTCAAGTGTATTTCATTGAAACAGTAGTTGTAGAGTTTTTCCTGATTTCTCAGTGTAATTTTTCTACTGATTGCTTTTCTGTTCTTTTGGAATCCAGAATTCCTAAAAGCAATGTGAAAATACCACATAGCCTAATTTATGGGATGAAAGTATTTTTTATTTTTAATGAACACCATAACTAACAAGTTATATATCATATTTAGATACAAAAGAAACAAGAATGTGTCCAGTGGTGAAGTTTCTTATTCTCTACTGATTTCTACTTGTGTTTTCTTTTGATTTGGAGGGCTACCTAAAATGATGACTTAAATATGGTTTTAGGCTCTAACACTGTTTATCTTTCCCATCTTCAACAGAGCTCCAATAATGCACTTACACACATTACTGAGTCTGACTGGGATGGAGTTAATTGTCTTCATAGCAGTATGTATGGTGCTGTGTTTTGGATTTGTGGCTAAAACAGCGTTGATAACACACCAATGTTTTGGTTATTACTTAACAGTGCTTGTATAGCGTCGTGGCTTTCTCTCCACCCCCCTCCTCCCCAGCAAGAAAGTAGGCTAGGGGTGGGCGAGAAATTGGAAGGGAACACAACTAGGACAGCTTACCCGCATTGACCAAAGGGATATTCCATACCATATGGTATCATCCTTAACAATATAAGGGAAAGTAAGGAAGAGAAGACATTTGTTGTTATGGTGTTTGTCTTCCCAAGTAACCATTTCATGTGCTGAGGTCCTGCTATCCAGGAATTGGCTAAACACCTCCCTGCCAAAGGGAAGTAATAAATGAATTCCATTTTGCTTTGCTTCTGTGCACAGCTTTTTGCCTTATCAGTTTAACTGGTTTTATCTCAATCCACAAGTCTTCTCACCTGCTTTCTGTTATTTCCCTATCCCACAGGAGAGGGGAGTGAGCTGTGTGAGGGGCTGTGTGGGTATTTGGCTGTTGGCCATGGTCAGCCCCCCCTCCCATAGCCAGTAGGACAAATTTCATCTCAAGTGGTAGGATAGTGTTTCAAAGAACTGCAGGGAAAATAACAGAACTGGATTGCAAACTACTGAATGTAACCTATAAAAGACAAGAAGGCAGGCTGCCCGAAGCTTTTCTGTTTTTTACAGGTAATAGAAGATACAAGAAGGTACAAGAAATTTCCTTGCTTACATTTCTAAAACATTAAGGCTACAACACTACTCCCACAGTAGTGATAGTGACAATCATTCTGAGACTCCCTGTGGATGAAATTCTATCAAATACAATGACAGACTTTTAAGACAGGGGAAAATGCAGAAATACAGAAAATTATGTGAATCCTTAAAAAAAAAAAAACACACCACCATAAAATATCTTTCAATACTGTAGTAGATAATTCTTGGTCTTTTCTACAATATTTATATACATCCTTGATTACATCTTATTTTCATTGGCTCTCAGAAGTTCTTCAGCATAAACATTCTAGACTTTTGCTCTAAAATTGCAATTGATAATATCAGCTCTTAAGAGACATACTTTATCGCATCTTCTATGGAAGAAAAAAAATATATATATGTCCACACGGGAAGTCAATATATGGTCAAATAAAATGCTGTACTTCTTAAAAGTTGTTGAAGAGGATGAATAAATTATGTTATAAGACACTTTTTCCTATAAAGAGTGATGCAAAAGTGTAGGGAAAAGAAATGTCATTGAGTAACCTGAAAAAATCAAAACCGGAATGTCACTGAAACAGGTGTTAAGGTCACACAAATGAAACTTGCATCCACAGTGATATATATAAAAACACAAGGAGATTGTCCAGGGGATTGATAGTGATCCCATTTATAATGGCCAGCAGAATAAAAAAGCCTGTTCTATGATTGTGGGAAAAAATACCTGAAGACCATTACAAATAAATATATTTCAGATAATAAATAAGTAGAAAATGCAGATAGTTATTTTCATTCTTTACAGAAATTTTGTTTTCATTTTAATTGTTGTCTGTTATATTTAGTATCTTAAGTATCATTTGCTACCTAATTGCACTGTAGAAATAAATAAGTACATTTCTGATAATTTTATTACAGGATATATTTTATTGCAAGGAAAAAAATAGGATATTAATTGACCTAATGTGTGAAAGGGACAGCAATGATAAGGAAAGAAGAGAGAGACTTTTGTGTTAACTAGTGTTTCAGTCAGTCTGAAAACAGTTCCACAGAGTCAAGAGAATAAGAAAATTAACCACATGAATATAAGGAAGTGTATCTGAGACTTGCCATAAAGCCACAGCTATTTTAAATGTTACTATTTGGCTATTAAAAAAAAAAAAAACCAAACAAAAAACAAAACAAAACAACAAAAACCAAACCACACACACTAATATGTACCCTGTTGCTAGAAAGTCTAACAATAGACCCAACAGCAGACTATCCTGCACATCCAATGGGATTCTTTCACTAAATCTACTTTTAGCAATTTACTAAATCTTAGAGCTTGCAGTGATTCCTGCTCTAGGGTGCATAGATACACAAAACAGTTAGATCTGTATTATTATCACACACAACTATAATATGAAGAACACCATGGAAGCAAGATTTGTGGTGGAAGCAAGCATTACTACAACTGACAAATGAGACACAGCATTTTTTTAATCAAATGCTGTAATATGAATGAGCTAATGGACAAAAATTAAATGGTCTAACTTAAATAATTTAGCTAGTCTGGCTGATTTTGACTGAAATGGATTCAGGAGCAATTGCATGAGTAGCCCTGCTCTCTTCTGTAGAAAGATCTCATTCTGTGGAATGCATACATTGGTGTATTCTTGAGTCATAACTGTAAAATCACTGTTCAGCACTGTTTAGTGTGTTTAGTATTGTTTTGGGGCTTTTTAAATCTAGAGCAGGTTTGCTATCCGCTGGGGCCTGCCTTTTTTACTTATTTGATATCTATATGGATTTCTATTCAGGTAGTTGAACACTCAGTTTCCATGAGACACACATGTAGATCATATTAAACCTAGAAGTGATTAGTTTAGTAAGCAGAAACACATGAATATTTGCCAAACTGTGACACAAGCATTGACAAATTAAATGAATATACAATGTTAATTCAGTTTTACATATCTACGCAATTTTTTTCATAGTTTTAGAGCTCTTCCTCTCCTTTCCCTTTCCATCCCACAAAGGAATGGATGACTATGGAGACGAAGAACACACTGCCTTGTTAGTTTTTGTCCCAGCCTGAGCCTGTGTGTACCCAAGTTCTGCTCTGGTTCTAGCTTTTCTAAATGAAAATGTCCTCAAATATTATATGTGTGCATGCAATTGTCCTCTAATCTATTTCAGTCAAAAAGAAATGGGCTAGCTTAAATAATTTAGACAGTAGCTACCCTGACTGATTCCAACTGAAATGAATTCAAGAGCAATTGCATTAGTAACCCTACTGTAAAAATCTACAAAAATGCTGATCTTCAACCCAAGAGTGCAGCTATAGCAATAGCTTTTCTGTCTGTCATACCTAGAACAAGAATCAGCTGTGTTAGGACAAATAGTGCCCTCTTTTCCAGTTAGTGAAATGACCCTATTTCTGAATAAAATAAAATAAAATAAAATAAAATAAAATAAAATAAAATAAAATAAAATAAAATAAAATATAATACTCCCACACAGCCCAAACGGTGTCAGTTAACTTTGTTCATGAGTCTGATTTGTTTCTCCGATCAGTGACTTTGGTTCAATTCCCAGCAAACGCAGGAAATTGTGATCTTTCAGTAATATGACACTAGGGAAAGTTTACTTCAAGGTGAAAAACTCCTCTGGGTGGATTTCTGTCTTTTGTGTTCATTTGTGATCTGCAGGTGCTTGACAGGAAATGAGCATGGTTGTGGCAGGACTACTTCTCTTTGAAAAATGTCACAAAGCGTTACTGACGGAAAACTTAAAAAGCAGGGATCACATCTGAGCTGCAGTATAGTACTCAGCTTACAGTATCTGTTTCTGTCGATCAAGCTTGAAAACAACATTATTTTCCTTTCTTCTTCTGTATGTTCTCATGACAGCTTTAAACTTATTTCGACATAAAAGTAGAGAAAGACTACTTCACAAAAATAAACAAACAAAAGAACCAACAACTAACATTTTATCTGCAACTATGTTAGCAAAAGTTAAATTATGACAATACTCTGTCATGTCTCCATCTGTTTAGTTCTTCTATTAAGGGAATCTATTAAATGTTTTTTACATTGTTACTCCTTGGTGTTGATTTCTGGAGATAGTTTAAGATATTTGAGAGGAAGTTAGTTCTTGGACTCTAAGCAGTAGTCCACAAAAAATTGTGAGAGCATCCATGAAACTATTTGCAATTACAGTGCAATTATATTTGCAACATAATTTTTCTGTTGTCCTATAAAGTACCAATGATGGTGTAGTTTATTGTATTAAATAGAGAAGTTATAACACTGTGTGCATCTCTAGAAGACTCTTGAGAATATTAGATGTTTTATTATTCATCATAATAACATTTCAGTTGATTTTTTATATATTCAAGGAAAGATGACCAATTCTGAAACTACTGTCACCACTAGAGTTTACTTTTTTTTTTTTTTTAATTAAAGACTGCATGCGCAAACACTTCAGAGAGTAAGCTTATATCTAAAGAGAGAATTCTGGGTTGTTGGGAAGCTAGGGTAGCTCAAGTTTCTCATTTTTATGAGCAGCCCTCAATGAAGAGGATTCTCTCAGCCACAAAAAAAGAAAATGTCATAATTTCTTCCTTTCACATTTTTGTTATCCATACCTCATTAGCACTGCAGCTAAACCTGTTTTTAATAGATATTCCAGACTGGCGTCTACAGAAAAAGAGGCACAGGTTCTGTCAATATGCAAACTGATATATGAAAAGGAATATGTATATGTGTATATAGAACATGCAAAAAAATTAGATATGTAATAAGAGCTATAGAACTAAATTTAGTAAGTACAAAAATTCTTTAAGTAACATCAGTTTGCCTATAAATTTCTGCTGTAATAATGTGTTGCTTTGATGAGTCATTGTTTTGTTTTGACACAACAAAATCAAGCAGCATTCTTATTTTAATAATAATAGACTTAACCAGAAAAATCAAGTCAGTCCACAAAAGCAGTCTTTCAAAGTATCAAAACAGCAACCTAAGATCACACACAGGAGGTTGGTGTTTTAAGTACGATGATCAAAGCAATACTTTGTAGACCAAAATTCATGGCCTTGCAAAAATAAATTGTGAACAACACTAACTTATTGAGGTCATCTAGTTTGACCTTTTCTTGTTAAATATCAACATCCTACAATTCCCTTTTGTTTCTTTCTTCATGTTTTAGAGACAAAATAGGCAGGTTAGTATGACGTGTGGGAAGAAGTCAGAACTTTGAGTTATTTAAACACTGATGCATGAGATACTGGTGAAAAGATGGCACAATTTAGTTCTGCCATTTTTTTATCACTGTCATGCTGAATTAGAAAAGCAAAGAAATAAATACATATAAAGGCAAAGAAACAATTCTAAAAATTTTCATCAAAACTGCAAAAGTACTGAATACAAGTCTCTTTTTTTTTTGTTTCTTAATATGAGTATAGCACTTTAAGAAAAAGGAAGTGTTATTATATGTCATTAAGATAGTTGTAAGATAAAAATGCAGCTCCTTCAGAAAAAGTAAGTAACAGTAGCAAAATGCTGGAAAACAATCAAACTCATTGTTAGCTCCTTAGCATTCATATAGAGTACAATGAAAATATAAAACTGGAGACATATGTAGCTATTCTCTGTAGCTTTTAGTGAAAACTACATTCTCTTGAGAGCAAGTTGCTGTGACTGACAGTGACTTGCAAATTGAAGTTGACTACATTCTCTATTAATAAATAACATTTCTGCTAGGAAGCTATTAAAATCTTACAAGAATCAGTAATAGTTCTCCAAAAGCCTACTGTATATACCTTTGGCTCCTATGGTTAAATGAAAGTCTGTTCTTTTGAAGTTTCTTGATGAGAAGATGCTGAGGAGGAAGGATTGTGACATTTACAGAGTCTCTTAGGAAAGTCGCCAAGGTAATTCTTTTTTAAGTATTGAAAACAAGTGCTTTGAATTCTAATGCTACATAAGACAGTATTCCGAACAATAGGAAAAAATACAAATATTTGGAAAGTAGTGATTTAAATAAATTTATGTGCAGAATAATAAAATAATAATATATGTTCATATGCTTTTTACAAACAAGTCAGTGCAGAATATGGGATCTAATTGGAATTCACAAATATTTTGTTCATTAATTAAGAATATAAAAAATAATATTAATTATCTAAAATATTGGGGGGTCTCTTTGTGGTTTTTTTCTCAAGTTGATATAGCAAAATGATTGAGGAAAGTTAGGGATGTAATCAACAATGCTGCATCCAGCTTTAAAAAGTTGTGTTTTAGAGATAATGCAGAGATATAAGATTTGGAGGGGGCTGTTCAGACTACCCTACATTAAATAAATGTTCTAAATTACTCTCTACAGAAACCTATTTTGTGCCACAACAATCATGGGAGCATAGGGAACCAAGCCTTATGTATTTAAAGTTAGCCTTTCTAAATACTGAACTCCTTTACACTTCCCCCAAGGGAACCTCATTCACTAAGGGAAAACCTGAAAAGAAAGAGAGTATTTTATATGAGTAAAACAGTGCAGATACAATGCACACTAATTTCACTTTGAGGCTGAATTTTGGGCTGTTGACAACAGTGGGACGTGTTAAGTACCGAGAAGTTCATAAAATGTGTCCCCTTGAGTTCCAGAATAACAAGAGACCTTAAAAAACAGAGAATGAGATGCAGTGTCTGAAGCAATGTTATACTCACTAAGCTTTGTTTTATCATGAAAAACCTGCTAAGCCTCATACCTAGGTTTCACTTTTATTTGACAGATTTCTTAATTATCATTAGATATACTGTAAGGAAGCAAATAAGGATTTTATTATTCACTAGGCATATTATCAGTATAGACAGATCAAAGAAAAAAAACACCTTTTGCTCCAAATTAGTTAGATTTCACCTAAGCCTCATATATTCTTGCACAAGATTATTCATTATGCTGCAGCGTAACTAGAGAGTGGTAATTTGTAAACAAAGGTGCGGATTAAACTGCTTTTAACAGAAGATTTTTTTACAAGATGAAAACCCTGAACATGTTTCAGTGAGTTTGTGCAGGTGTTAATTTTCGGTATGTTATGTTTTGGTTTTGTTACTAGTTCCTTGGAGTAGGGGGATGATTGCTTTGAAACCCCCAGAGAGAACCAGATGACAGAGTTTCAGAAAAGCTAAGAACCTTTCTAAACAAACACACTCCCTGCAGAGAGAATCGGAGCTGTTGATCTTCTCAGCAAAAACACTACCTAAATGTAGCCACAGTTAATTACATCCTGTTGACAAGAGACACCTAAAACATTGTGCATTTTATCATCATGCAACAGCATACAAATGACAAGTTTTGACAAGTATCTATTTGTTGTTTCCAGAATTTGCATTGAATATGACAAGTGTACTTTAAGCTATTATGCCTCAGTGCTATTTAATCAATCATCCTTTACTTTTGAAGTTAATTCTAGTTCAGATAAACATGCCCACATCTGCAGCTTGTGTGATATCAATAGAGGTTTTAGGTCTTAGGCAGAACATTAACACAGTGGTTGTGCCTGAAGCTATCAAACACTTGATTAATGCTTTTACATCCATGAGAATAAATGAAATGGAAGATTTTGGTTTCATGCTATAAATCCACTCATTTGAGGAGAATTATATCATTGCCCTTCTATTTGGCTATTGTAGCTCTTTCCATTAGTTCTGCATGCTGTTGTCTCCCATTTGAAGCTTTTATGGTCTTAGGTGCTATTAAACTCTGGTATGAAATGCAAAACATGCTTTTTTGTCATTATATGAGTATGGTATCTAGCTCAGTGGCCTGCTTTTGCAGAAAAAAAAAAAAAAAAAAAAAGGAGATCAAACCCAAATCCTGCTTTCCTGAAGCAAGTTCTATTTTAGTAGTACTGAAAATATATTTAGCTGGGTCTGTGGATCGAAATACCGTGAAGCAGCGTATTTAACCACCAAGAGTCAACCAAGAAGAATAGGGAAGGTGATTTCAGGTCATTTAACTTTTTGGCCTAAATGATATAGAAGTGTTCTTTCAGAAGAGGAACAGAGAAGCTGAACACTGGAAATGAGCACATGGACTCAGGAAGACAACTGAATCTATGCACAAGGTAAAGTTAACCTCCAGAACATTGCAGTCAGCCTAGAACAGGATTTTCATGTTTCTTCTGGATATGGAGGTTAAAATCTGAAGTACAGAGAAACTGTCCTTAAGAATACAGCATTATTTCTGAAACAGAAAACAGTGAGAATACAGGGAGTAATCTCTTTATCTAACCTTTGTCAGAAGGGTTCTAGGCACTTTTGGGTTTTGCCCCCAAAAGGAGTTTTTGGAATGTTTGTTTACTAATGCTACTCTCAGAAGTAGTTCTAAGATTTTCTGACAGCACTTCCTTCTGTGATGGTTCCTTTTTATTTTTTTCCACTCTCTTTTTTATTCTGATGATTTTAAAGTGAGGTTTGTGAAACTCTGAGACTGGTGACATAGATGACTAAGGATCAGAGATTGGGCTAATATTAATGATCAAATGACCAGTTTGGGACTAGAAAACTCAGGCTCACCTATTTCATTTTAACACAGACACTCAGACAATCAGAGGAAGGAGGAAATGATAGAGATAAAAAGACACAAAACATGCTGATCTTCCAGGACTGTACTTTACTGTATAGCATGTAAAAAACCCAAAATACATACAAACACACAAAGCTGAGGAATGTAGCATATTTTGCTAATTGTTTGTACACTTTCTTCAGAGAATGATGTTCAACTCCACTTACCTAGGGGCTGAATTTGCTTGAGCACTAGTGTTGGATATGACAGTGAGGAAAGGCTCTAAGGAAAGCCAGATAAGCTTTTTGATTTGCATGTCATGTATTTATTTTTGTTTTACAGTCTCATATACCTCTTAGACCATAATTTCTTTTAATGTTGGATCTTCTGCTCTGTTGCCTCTTTTGACCAGCAGCCCCTCTAAAGCACTAAAGTCCTGCCTCATTTCCCAAGGAACACTGAAATGGAGATATTGAACTGGCTTACTAAGCACCTAGTGATTTTTAGCACTGTGAAGTCATTGTAAAGGAATAAAACCAAACCCAAAACAACTTGAAAAAAATAATACAGGCAAATATATATTTAAAAAACCTACAAATGGATCCAGCATGATAAGAGTCATCTAGCAACAACTTAAGTGTAGGCACAGAAGTCAAAGCAAAAGAGACCTCCTTTTTTCCTGTTATTGACAGCCTGAGCAATTCTCTTTGGAATGTAAACATCCTGCGCAAAATGTCTGTAGTTCATATTTCTGCATTCATATACTTTAATTCAACCTTTTGTTGTTTCTTTCACTAGTTCTCCAGTAGTGGAGACTACTGGAAAAAGTAGAAAAAAAGAAAAACAGACATTACAGAATGAAATCTTGCAATTAAGAAACTAGCTGTCTGGTAGCTTAAAAATCTTGAATACACAATGGATTTTGTTTTGAGTTGTGCAGTCATCGCAACACTTATGTAGCAGCAACTTATACTGTGTGTAAACAACAGTATTTATCAGAGTTTGCACTTGCCACTAAGACAGCTTAAATGAAAAAGACTGTCCTGCACTGCCAAGAATTGCCCTCGAGATTTTAACCATCTTTGCGACAGAGCACAAGGTAAAGTCTACACTGCCAAAAGAAAAATCAGTTTCCCCAAGCACTAGCTTTCAACTTATTCATGTTTTATTGTAGAAACATATTTAAAATGTTAATAATATTTAAATTAGATTTACCCCCTTTTTTGCAGGATGTGTTTTTAGTTCTGCTCAAGATTAAACCTACTGTTGAAAATAATCCTGTCCCAGTATTTCTGACAGGGATCAAAACCAAAAATGCTAAAAAATTTTGTTCTTGCAAGTTCTCCAGCTAGAGCTGTTGAATCAAGGTTCAGCTACGTATACAGATACGTATAAATTTCAGAAAAGTATACAGATTTCAATAACAGAACTGAAACACTAAAGCATGGATCATTCCTCAATCACATCAGTCTCAGGTGAAAGAAACATACCTAATGTTTCAAAGAGCACATTTTAAGGACCTCATTTCTTGTATTAGAAAAAAAATAGATATTTTTACATTGTTATTCTGTTTCTGGTAAAGATACAATCAAAATGTTGTTCAATTTAGTGTGTCAGAAATTAGCACTTCCAAGTGTCTGTGGGCAATCCTTCTACAGTGGCAACTGTATTGCTTATACAGGAGCTGAATGTGACAGAGAGGTATCGATCGCTGCTGTTGGCTTTGGCCGTTTTCCCATCTGCTTTTCTTTCTCTCTTTTTAATGATACAGTTGTGTTTTGGAAAGATATAAGCAAAAAAAGGCAAAAGGAGGCACCAAAGATCTCTCTGGTACCCATGCTGCAGGAATGATAGGAGTAAGTTACCATACAGTGGTAGTTTGCTAAGTATTTCCATTCTCGTTCCTTAAGACAGGATCCACTGAAAACAGAGTAAGTGTCAGTTTTAAAAGTCAATATTTTAAAACCCTTACCTTGTTTTCACTTGCCCAGTATCTGTTTCCAAGGAAACAGAAGGAGAAGCCAGAAGCAGTAGCAAAGCAGTGATTCAAGCAAACGCACTGGCTTTCAGCTGCTGGCTTCTTTCCTGTATTTCTAGCAGCTGAAGTCATAGTTAATAAGGCCCCTGACAGTTTAGAATAACACAAAAAATGAATATAGTTTTAGTCAATACCTACATGCATAAAAACAAAAGGGAATTGGCAACACAGGTGGTTTTCAATATGGAGGTTTTCAGCTGGCCATGGACTGGGGCATGGAGTTTGAAATAGAAGAACATATGGGCCCAAGAGATAATATTGTGGTGTGTAAGTTAGAGTAAATTATAGCAAAACAGTATTAAAGACTCCTTCATGAAGTACAGAACAGAGAAACAGAAACAGAATTGCAGACTTAATTACTGACTACTTTTCATGTGCCGTCTACTCTCCAGATGTTGCCAGGCTAATCAGGAGGATGTTGTCTCACTTCCTTACCTTTGGTGCACTCACTGTCTAAGATAAAATATAGGAATTTACGGGAACTTGACCAGTTCAGAGTTTGCTGAATTTTCAAAGGAAATACAAACTTAGGAATTATGCTGTAGACTGTGCTGCATGGTGTGTACAGCATAACAAGGTCAACAGTTACTCCTACAACGACATTGCTTTTAGAATACACACTGAATATCAGCAGAACTGTTCAGAAATTTTACTGAAGAAATGTTTTCCTGTTCAGAAAATGTCAATTTGTCAAAAGAAAAGAAAAATAAAAAATATGAAAAGATGATCTGTGCTTCATTTTATTCTGTGGTCAAGGATATTTAGGTCTATACAGAATAGCTACTTGTTATTCCTATCACTGGTTTTGGTTAAAGAAATTTATCTTGCATTATGTGTTACACTGCACAATTCTACAAAGTTAAGCAAAAGCTAAAACAAAATGGGTAATAATTAAAATATGGCCAGTTTGGGAAGTTTCATGGTAGTCAATGTAGATATATATGATACCTAAATGCATATATGGGTATAAATGAATATATAATCAGGATCTTTGCACTGCAACTAAACACAGAGAGGACTATTTGCTCTCAATCTGGACTTCAAATTTTGATCTTCAGTGATTACTATTGCATCAGATTCGTTCCTGGTTGCTAAAGGCTGAATTCTGCCTGACATAAGAAGGTTACAAAGATGGGACTACTCTTACTCTCACACACAAAATGGGTTGCAAGACAACAATGTGATCTCAACTGCAGTATACTACCAAGCCCATGTGTCAATCTCTTTGTTAAAGTGAAATAAATGTCAAAAATAGATAGGTATCCAAGCAGCAAAAGTACTTAAAAATGTTATCTGAATCCTCACATAACAACACTGCATAAATCATTATCAGACCTCTTCTGCAGCACAAAAATCCCTGGAGCTTCATGAAGCTTGCAGTCATGTTACCCCAGAACTGTTGCTTTCGCAAGTAGCCTTTCTACGGAAGTATTGATTTGCAAATAGCTAATAAGCATGATTCACATAATTGGGTTTCTAATTTATGGATCACATACTCTGTTATTTCCATTTATGATTATGTTAATTAGCTGTGCTTCTCCCACGTATGTTATGCTCTAAGTATTTCAAACAATTCAACAAACATTTCTTTTAAGCTCTTGTTTCTATTCACTTTTCAGTTGTCTGAAAATCTTGTAAAGATATGGTTGTATCATAGTGGCTGGTTTGTAATGGATTCTGGAATGTTTCAGCATTTTGTCTGGATCAAAGAGCTTTTCAAAAGTAGTTTTATTACATATCATATTGCTTCATGTCAAATCCAAAAGACATTGACTCTTCCCTGTAAGCAGTTCATACGAGCAGTAACAAGGGCACTGGCAAAAATACATAGATAAGCTTCTGTGTCCTGCTCCTGAGCTGGGAGGCTCCTGCAGAGGAGGGTAAAATGCAAAATGCATCTCAGAATGGTGGCAAATTATGGTTAGGTGGTTAGACATGCTGACAGTATTTTTTGTTTATTTTCATCAAAATAAATAACTGGTTTACTTCCTTAACAGTGCTCAAGAAATTTAAATTTTACATGAACTGGAAAGCTAAAAACTTTTAGAAGTTCACTAATGTTCATCAGACTACATTAGCTTAGGGAAACATATTGGGTTTACGTGCCCAGGTGCTGGCAGTGGGGGGCTACAGGGTGGCCTCTGTGAGGAGAGGCTGGGGCTGCTTCATGCTGGACACAGACACTTTCAGATGGCTCCAACGGACCCACCACAAGGCACAGCTGAGCCCCTTAGCCAGGCTGGTGGCACCTCTGGGAAAACACATTTAAACGATGCTGGATATACAGATGAAGAAAGAACAAAAAGAGTGAGAAACAACAGAGGAAACACCAAAGTCATAGCAGGTGCTCCAGTTACTGAAGAAGATATTCCCTGCAAGCCATGGAGAAGGCTACAGTGGAGCAGGTTGTCCCCTTGCAGCCCATGGAGGAACACGGCAAAGCAAATACCTACGCTGGAGCTCATGGATGATGCCACAGCAGAGCAAGTGGATATTCTTGAAGGAACTGTTGCCCATGGAAGAACCGTGCCAGAGCAGGGGAAAAGTGTGAGGGAAGAAGCAGCAGAAAGAAACTGCTGTGTGCTGACTGTAACCTCCCAGTCCTCCCTGGACCTCTGGGTAAGGACAGAGGTGTCTGGAATAAAGGAGTGAAGTTGAGCCTCAGAGAGGGGGAAGGAAAGCTGTTGTTTTAATGTTTCTCTTTGTTTCTCACTACCCAAATCTATTTTAGTCAGTAATAAATCAAATTAATTTTCCCCAAGTCAGATCTGTTTTTCCCGCAATAATAATTTGTAAGCAAACTCACCCTATCTTTACCTCAACCCATGAGTTTCCTCATCTTATTTTCTCACCTTCTGCTGCTGAAGAGGGGGATTGAGTGAGCATCTGGGTGGGTGTTTGGCTGTGGGCCAAGGCTAACCCACCACCGGGAAAAAAAGCCCAGCATTGATACTAACAAAACAAGGAAGATAATCTTTGAAAAAGATCTATTTTTAAATGGTGTTTTAGACTCTACCCATAAAGATAGGATCTCACAAGGTGTCAATCAATCTACTTTCATTGGCTTCAATAGTCCCATACAATTTTAGAACACTCATCCAGCTTTTGCAAAATTCTGAACAATTGTACTTCAAAAGTGGAAAACAAAACAGAAAAATAAAATATTAGAGAATAAGTGCTACACTAGTAAATACAGAGTAAACTAACCTAGGCTAGCATTACACTGCCTATTTCTGATTCCAGTGGAAATCTACCCTCAGCACGATGAGGTTATCATTGACTAGAAAACCTGTGAAGACAGTAAATTAACCTCTGCTGAACTTTCTGCTGCCTTTATTAGATTGCAGTTGGCTCATAATCCATATAGTTTACAGTCCACTCAACTTTACATACATATTTTTGTGTGTGTATATATACACACGCATATACAAAATAAAAGCCCTTTTCTGTATTCCAAATATTTATTATTGCTAAACCTCCTTGTGAATTAAAATTAAATAGGTTGAGTTCAGTTAATTATTTAGTTACAAATATTTTTAGAAAGTGTATCTAAACTGTTTAGGAGATACTTTATGTATTAGATTAAAGTCTATAATTTGATTAAACTATGTAAAAGTTATTATTCTTATGTCTTAAGTTATGGATACCCTGTCCTTGAGATGAAAGCAAGTGTGTCAAAACTTCAGTATTTATACATTTTAAGCAATGCTGGTTTGACACAGTTTCCTGCCATTTTTTCCACTTCAGTAAATTCATTTCATTTCCATGTATAACCATGGAAGAAGTATATTCTGTGAAAGGTGAGAGACCTTCAGGCATCCCTGAAGATAAATCCATTGCAAAGCAGGCATATCTGGAATGTGCAATGATTCATTTTATAGTCCTCTTGCTAAAAATCAGGGTTGACTTGGTTTTCCCCTTATGATAGTATATACCTCAAAACTTTATTGATTGGAATAAATTGGCATTGCAGTCTTGTGCCTCTTTTGCTTTGTATTGTTTTCTTTGATGGAAACCAGCCGTTCTGAAGTAACCAAAGAGGTAGAACTGTAATCAACAATCCAGAGAATTTCAAACTGTTAAGGACCCTCCTAGCTTAAGAGCTTACCAACACACATTCCTTAAGCTCCTCTTTTATTCTCATGAAAAGTCATTAAGTGGATATTATTTCAAAGCCACTAAAAGAAGTCATTCAAATGTCCTCATACACAGAGATCAATCCAGTTACAAGAAAATACTCCAGACAGACAATATGAATGACTATAGGACAGAAAAGACTGAAGCCTTTGTTGTAGCAGTGGTAGCAGCTAAAGCAGGATCAAGCAAAGAGCAAGCTATTGCAATGTAAATAGAAATGACCTAAATACACAGTGAACCACAGTTTAGTAATATCGGCCTAAGCATATGATTTTTTAGTTATTTTTATGGTTGAACATCTCTTTATAGTTTGAAAATTGTGCTAAGGATTATTAGATGTTTTGTTAGCAGTTCTGTAGCACATTTCTGACTTCAGCTTACAGTATTCCAGTTTTCTCCAGAGGATGTTCACCTCACTCAGACAAATTAGGTAGTTAATTATCATACGAAATTTAATGTAAGAAATCGTTTTCCTCTTTTCTTATACTACAAACCACATTCTTTCCATTGTTTGGACTCCAGCACTCTAGCAAGAAAATGTATTCTCTCAGTATTTTTGAATCATGGAAACTGCAAATAATTGGGACTTGGGAAAATATGGGAACTCAGGACCCACAGAGTGATAATTATCCTCTTGGTTCTTCAGAGGGGGCATCTGCTGAAGATGGCAAGTTATCTGTTTACAGAGGAACAGTTTCCCACACATAAACATCTGTTGCCATTTGGCATGTTAAAGGTTACCTTAGACATTCATGAACTGTCACCGGGCACGTGCACACTGCCCTGGAGATCTTAAGTTACCCTGGATGTCTACTTAGGAGCAACTGAATTGAGCCCATTTGAAAACTGCAAGTTAGCACTCTAAAAGCATCGTTGGTATTCCTTAGCATTTGAGCAATATTGTGGTTATAACGTTCACAAGGAGAATTTGCCAAAAAAAAAATTATGAAAGTCCTTGACCCTCTATCTTCCTTAGAAAGAAGGATCTTTAAATCCTGTCCCCTGCCACTGCCTTCAGAGGTTAAATCAATTCCAGATTCAGACACTTAATTTCAGGTGTCTACAATAGAGGACTGGGATTGAGCTCAGTAATAAAGACATATAAGTGTGGGTATCTACAGATAAGATGGTGTCTAAGCCTATATTAGAGTCAATGTGGAGTAATTGGAGAAGTCAGCAGAGCTAATCAGAGGACCAAAAAAACCCCAAAACATCTGAACTGAAAAGCTGTCTGAATTCCCTGGGCTGGGAACATAGACTGTCATCTCCTTGGGCTGGGAATGTATACTACCATCTCAGGTAGACACACCTGGGGACATCTATGTCAGGGCACTGTGACGGCCTGCTGCTCTCAAGGGCAGTACACCAAGGGCAGCCATGGTAGGTCCTCCTTGTCCAGGGCCCTATCCCACAGCACCCAGCAAGCGAGCAGGGCTGGACTGGGCTGAGGGTGTTGACCAGGGCCAGTCCAGAGTCCAGTGCCTTCTTGGCAAGACCCATGGTGACAGGGCAGTGCCAAGGTCCAGGCAAGAAGTCATGTCCTTGAACTGGAACCAGGATCAACAGCACCCATGGCCAGAGCTAGATATGTAGCTATAAAATAGCTCAGATGGGGATTAAGCACAACAGACTCAACTTAAAATCTTCTCCAAATCAAAATGAGGGACACCCATTGGGGCTTCTTATCAGAGTTCTTCAAGGGGAGCCTCCACTGACAAGTCTTCCACCTCCTTCTTCAAAATAGCTTTTATCAGCTAGCTGCATTTGGGGTTAAATTCTATCCCAGATAACTTGGCTACACACTCCCTCATTCCTGTTGTTCAGCCAACACGCAGGCAGGAATGTAAAAGTCATAGCAGCAAGGGAGTGCAGGCTTACAAAATTCTAAATCTTGCCTAGGTGTTGGGGGATGAAAAGATGGGATTCTGATTTAAATATATTTTGTGTATTTTACGTTAAAATACTAAGCTTCCATCCACAATAATGGAAACATCTAATTTTCTTTCCAAGCCAGATACAAAGTACAGAGAGAAAAGAGTCACTCAGACAAACATGCATATATAACATTTTCTGTTGCCTCGGATTTGGGCTTCTTTCCCTTTACCACAGAAAAGCTTAGGCATTTATGTGAGCTGACATGGATTTTCTTGCTGGGACAAATGATTATATTTTAAATGATATTATGCCTTACTTTTTCTATACCTCACAAGAATTACATTCTCAAAGCAAAAAGGAAGAAACAAGTAGTATATTTTCATGTTTATCTTTAAGTATTTGCCTGAAAATCATTAAAATACCATATAATGAGAGATAACAAGAATTGCTTTGTATTGCAATTGAGCTGTATCTCCCTTTCAGTTTTCTACATCTTTGCCTCTGATGCCTTTGATTTGGGAGTAATGCAGTGTGACAAGATAGCCACCAGTCATGCCAAGCTAAGCTAGCAGTTTCAAATGGTAAAGTATTTTGCAAAACACATTTAAAAATGTATGCAAAGGTTCAGACACATTGTGCCACCTTTTATTGCTTGTAATCAAACTGCAGTGAGCAGAAGTGGCCTTCTATCCCCATATAACAGACTGCCATATTCCTCATAATAGCTTTTCATGCATCTATGTATAAGGCAGAAATGTCTTGTTCCGGAACCATTAATAAGTAGAAGATTGCCATTTCAAGATTTTAATCTTCAAGATCTTCATAATTTATAAACTTCATTTTTCTAACCCAGCAATCAGTGTGGATCCCATCTGGTGCTGTGGTCACAGATGGCCTTGACAGCGGCAGGTGCATGGAACAACAATGTGTGGTAGTTGAAGACAGCACTGCAGGTGCCCAGAACAGACATTGGCTCTTTTTTTTCTTTGCAAGATAATAGGCTCAGTGATTCCTATTGTAGTTGTGAGACAAAGATTAGGGTTTGCCTAATGCTTTCTTCTCATGTTCTTCAAATGCAATAAAGGTTGGTAGGGATATATAGTGGTGCTATTACCCTGCAACACTAAAGTTCTCTATTCTGAGTAAGTCCAAGAACACTCTCTGATCAGCATATCACAAAAGTTTTTAATAACCTTTTCCATTAGTCCTACCTAGTGGAACTTGTGCTTGGCTAAGGATTTAACCCTGAATCATACACTGTAGTCTTTATGTATATTATATTTAATATCTGGTTAGAATCAAACTTACATGAACATGTCCATAGGACAAAAAGTCCTCTAGCTTCTTTATTGCTGATAGCAATGTAATAAAACTGCTGTTGATATCTGTGTAAGAAAATAATGGATTAAAAAAAAATATACACAGTTCAAAATCTGATGCTGTATTTCATCTTGCTTCAAAACTCTCTGATATTGAGTAGGAAAATTCCATTCTTTCTTAAAACAAGCCTTTTCTGATTAAAACTTTTCACAGTTTAAGTTATTAAGTGAAAAAAAAAACAAACAAAGAAAAAAAACCAAACTAGAGTAATTTGGCTTATCAGACTGTAACTCATGTCTTTTCTTTGTCAGACTGCAACAGTTCAATACCACTAGTAATAGTGTTATGGTACACATTTACTTTCACTCGACAAAAAAACAGTTTTGCTTTGTAAAATAAACATTTATTCCTAATTATTTTTGTGGTGGGAAAGGCAACATTTCTTCACCACTCTGAGAGTGTTTACTTTTTCTTCAGACACTTAAACATTCATCAAGCAAAATCTAGTGCAACCAAGTCAGTCATACTCTAACATCAGCATGATGGCAAATGGTTTTATTCTCTGACATACTGTCACATTGCTCACAGCAATGAATTTAGTCAGCTTTGCAAATGGTTCTCCATAGAACATCTCCTACCCAACCAAAATTGACTGGTTTTGGGGGTAAGGGGAAGGAAAAAAAAATAAAAAACTATTTCCAAGAGTTGAAAATCAAAGATTTCAGCTGGTTTCTTTGTTTTCCAGTCTTTCTTGCCTGCAAAATTTACAGGAAAAGAGAGTTTTTTGTCTGTTACCACTGACAATTCTTTCTGTAAAATTTCTCTGTTTGTGATATTAGAACAACATCTAGAGAAAATAGAATGATCAGAATTTCAGAAAAAAAAAATAATTATAGCCTCACTAACCTATGTCCATGAAGATACAGTATTTATGAACTGATGGTTCAAATCAGTGACTGTGTGGGAAGTCTCAGTAAAACAAAATAATAAAGAGATTAACATTATAAATCACAAGTTTTAGAAGCCAGGCTGCCAAGGTTGCTGTGCATCCTCTTAGTTCCTTTGAAATACACAGCCTGTGTGCATGTAAAAACCGATATATTTTCTTGATAGCTTATATTCTTATATACTTATTATTTATTACCAAATGATTATTACTGATGCTAGAAAAGGGATGTCTTTGTCTGTATGTGTGTCTGTGTTGGGGAGCTTACATTTAGACCTCAGCTTGTGAAAATCTGAGAAGCATGGCTGACGATTTAAGCATTAAGAAATCAGATAGCCCCTCATTGTGCTCAGAGATGAAGAAGCAGTGTGCTTCTTCAGGTAAGAAGAATCAGTGGGAAAAAGAAAATGCAAAAGAGAATTTCATGTTGCTCTCCCTACTCCAAGTAGCAAAGGGTAGAAGAGCAAAATAGACAATGTGAAAATATTTCTAAACAAAATTATTTTCCTTTTTCTGTGCAAGCTCATTAATAATTACCTTACCTTTTTAAAAGCTTCCTGTAAAGAGATGTATTATATACATATGTTGGAATATTGACATTGCATAGCTGCAGATACCTCAGAATGTGTGTCCTAAGACACTTTACTAAGAAAATGGCAGTAGTTTTTCATAGAAACTTAGCCATTATTTTTAGACATTAAAGAATAACTTATTTTTAGCATACATCTACATTGTGTAAGGGTCTGAGTTTGATTATTCTATTCCTACATCTTCACTGACGAAGTCATACAGCATAATAAGAAAGACAGTCTAAGTTACAAACAAAAATCTGTAGGCACGCTGAACCTCATTTGATTCAGAAAATGTTGTTTAAAAAAGCTGAGCTGTTGAGAGAGTAAAGCCTCAAACTTCTACTAATCGGGAATTCAGCAGGAAAAAAAAAAGATAAATTAAACCTTAATTGATTGTTAAGAAGCTTCAACCTCAATGTAGCTAAAGATACTCAATAATTGTGAGAG
Source organism: Nipponia nippon (assembly GCF_047370975.1). NCBI lineage: Eukaryota > Metazoa > Chordata > Aves > Pelecaniformes > Threskiornithidae > Nipponia > Nipponia nippon. Next base: position 53,977,221 of record NW_028262336.1, on the reverse strand, counting down.
CAGGAAGCTTGAAGAAACAAGTGTTAATGATTTAAGCTGGAAATGGCATACTGAGAGTGTGCTATGCACGTTATCTGAAATTTTGTATCAAATGTAACTAGTACTTTTTCATTTTACATCGGTCACGAGCGGTGTTCCCCAGGGCTCAGTGTTGGGGCCAGTCCTGTTCAACATCTTCATTGATGATCTGGATGAGGGGATTGAGTGCACCCTCAGTAAGTTTGCAGATGACACCAAGTTGGGTGGAAGTGTCGATCTGCTGGAGGGTAGGAAGGCCCTACAGAGGCACCTGGACAGGCTGGACCGATGGGCCGGGGCCAACTGTATGAGATTCAACAAGGCTAAGTGCCGGGTCCTGCACTTGGGTCACAACAACCCCATGCAACGCTACAGGCTTGGGGAACAGAGGCTGGAGAGCTGCCTGTTGGAAAAGGACCTGGGGGTGTTGGTCGACAGCTGGCTGAACATGAGCCAGCAGTGTGCCCAGGTGGCCAAGAGGGCCAATGGCATCCTGGCCTGTATCAAGAATAGTGTGGCCAGCAGGAGCAGGGAGGTGATAGTGCCCCTGTACTCAGCACTGGTGAGGCCACACCTCAAGTACTGTGTTCAGTTTTGGGCCCCTCACTACAAGAAGGACATTGAGGTGCTGGAGCATGTCCAAAGAAGGGCAAGGAAGTTGGTGAAGGGTCTAGAGCACATGTCTTATGAGGAGCGGCTGAGTGAGCTGAGGTTGATTAGCCTGGAGAAGAGGAGGCTGAGGGGAGACCTTCTTGCTCTCTACAGCTACCTGAAAGGAGGTTGTAGCAAGGTGGGGGTTGGTCTCTTCTCCCAGGCAGCAAGCAACAGGATGAGAGGAAATGGCCTCAAGTTGTGCCAGGGGAAATTTAGTTTAGATATTAGGAAAATTTTTTCCCAGAGAGAGTAGTTAGGCTTTAGAACAGGCTGCCCAGGGAAGTGGTTGAGTCTCCATCCCTGGAGGTATTTAAAAGATGGGTAGATGTGGTGCTTGAGGACATGGTTTAGTGGTGGACTTGGCAGTGATAGGTTAACAGTTGGACTCGATGATCTCAGAGGTCTTTTCCAACCTTAACAATTCTATCATTCTATGATTCAAACCTTACTGCAAAATATTGGGATAGTAGGTGATTTAGATGGATTTGTTACTTAAACTTTGTATGAATGTACTCTACCTTGAAAGTGGAAATAATTGACTAATCTGCCAGGAAAATCTATTTAAAACTAGACTGTGACATTTAGCTGCTCTTTCGGCAGTAAGTGGAAACATGCTCTGTTGATGTGAGACCATACCACAATCATGCACCTGTAAATTCTACATAATTGGGGCCACAGTCTGTATGTGGGTTGTTTTAAAATTGCTACATCACTAATCAGAAGTAGAAATTGGTTGGGTCTTGAAAGGTCAAAAAAATTTAGCATGAATTCACAATCTCTTTGTTCAGAAGAAAGCCAGGACATATCCATAACTCCACAGGTTTCTGGTTTAATTTTCTCTTTCAGTCCAATTGCTTTCCAAGGGGAATTGGCTTGTTGGAAAACCACAATCAGAAAGGGATGTAACCATTTAACACTACATTTAGATACTGCAAGACACTCCCACTTGGGCAATAAACCACCTGAAATGCAGAAAGCATTGTTCAGAAAAGGAATAGTAATTATATAACAAGGCAGAAAACATACCAAGGCCATGCTATATAAATCTTTATAGATACAGCTTAAATTGTATGTATTATTTTTGGTTGTGAGTCTAACCCTGTAATCATTTTTCTAGAGCATGTAACTATCTCTGGGTGGAGGATAGCAATAGAGATGGTACACAGTGTTTAGGACATGGGAAAAGGTGTGGGGGGATTGGAAGTCATGCCCCATAAGAAATTTATTATATGGCCTTAAACAACCACTTATAACTAAATTCTTAAAGATACTTGGGTACTACAACATCCAGATTTGAACCTTTAATATATAGTGCAGAGGTATTGAACCAGAAACCCAGAGGATGTTTGCAGCCTGATGAAATAATAATAATTTTCTCCCAGGGAATTTCTTTCCTTGGGAGAAGTAGATGGTTCTAGTATCAAGTATCCTACTTCCAGTTCCCTTGCATATAGCCTCACGTGAAATGTAGAAAAGAATGAAAACCTCCCCAAAAAAATGACAGCCAGCAGCAATTTGCACTCTCTGTGCCCTGTCTGTTTCTGAGGAGTGCCTGGGAGGATAAAACTGGGCTGGTCAATCAGTCTGTTAGTGACAGAGACAATCAGAAGGTTTTCAGACTGATTTTCTGCATATAAGCAGTGGTGTCATTGCATCTTTAAGGTAAATGTTACACTAGTCAGGTGTGGAGTTCTTACTGCCAGTAAGCGTGGAGAGTCCAGTCAAGCAGCTGGGGAAGGACAGCAACATTCACCCTTGGACAATGGTTGGAGAGATGTGTCTGCCTCCCCATAGAAATCAGGATTTCATTGATTCAAGAGAACCTGAACTGATAAGTCAGACATATGGTATTACTTGAAAATGCACAGAGATAGCATAGATTGCATTGCTGAGCGTTGCATTAAAATGGCAATGCTAACTGTTCACTTTTAATTTATATCTCTCACCAAGGAGAAAGGAATATATATTTCTGTCTTGATTTCTTATTTTCTTCTGGAGAAAATCAAACTCTCAGTTCCAGTAAGGATACAGACTTCTAATCAAAAGCCAGAAGGACTCTCAGATGCAGAAACAATCAGAAACATACATTAATATCAAAATAAAGTTCCTTGGTTTTAGTTGATATAAATTAAAAAAAAAAAAGAATCTGTCCATGAATAGTTAGCAAACAAGCAAAAGAAGCTTATTAAACATGTTCATTAAGAATGGATTGTGTATAATTCTTCCCATGGCTTAGAGATAAAAAAAGAAATGTATTAGTATATTATAGTAGAAGATCACTTCTGCTAATTGAAGTTTAGCTGTTGCTTTCCTCTGTTGTGTATGGTGAAAGAAGAGCTTCACTGAAAAGACACCAAAATTGCTAAGTTGGTTTTGGAATTTTTTGGATTTACGTTACCTCTTTCCTTTTAATAATTAAAAAAACCCATGTTTTTATCTCCTTTATCTGTATGAAGTTGTCCTACCTCCCAACATACAACTAACATAAAGTCTGAGCACCACTGAGGTGCTATCTAAACTGTTAAATTAGGGTTTAAGTGGCACTGATTTCCAGATCTTATGTACTCCCTCTGCACAGAGGGCGGGAAAGGGAAGACAATTTTACTCAGCGAGCTTAGAGTTTTACCCTGCTAATTAATTATTTCAAGATTAACAGACTTTTACTGCTGGCCACTAATCTTCCAACTGTGCAGCTTGCTTCTATGGCATTTGTCCTCTTTGCTGCTGTTTGTACAAATAAAATAATTTGAACTAATAATTCAAAATGTAGGAATGCATTTCCTACAGTATCTATACCTTATGTAGATCCAATGCAGTCTTCTGTTATATTCCAAGATTTTACACTGGAAGTTAAAAATTATGCAATGGACAAGAAAATGATGGGAATGATAAATTAGTCAGGATAGCTCTATATGGGGGGTAGCTCACTGTATAGAGCTCAGCGATGGTAATGATAAGGTTGAGTGCTTATGGGTAAAGATCAGAGGAAAGGACAACAAGGCAGATATCCTGGTGAGAGTCTGTTATAGACCACCCAACCAGGGTGAAGAAACAGGTGAAGCATTCTACAAGCATCTGGCTGAAGTCTCACGCTCGCTAGCCCTTGTTCTCGTGGGAGACTTCAACTTACCAGGTATCTGCTGGAAATACAACACAGCAGAGAGGAAACAGTCTCGGAGGTTCCTTGACTGTGTGGGAGATAACTTCCTGACGCAGCTGGTAAGCGAACCAACTAAGGGAGGTGCCCTGCTGGACCTGCTGTTTACGAACAGAGCAGGCCTGGTGGGTGATATGGTGGTCGGAGGCTGTCTTGGGCACAGCGACCATGAAATGATAGAGTTTTCGATTCTTGGAAAAGTAAAGAGGGGGGTCACAAAACCTCTACCCTGGACTTCCGGAGGGCAGACTTTGGCCTGTTTAGGAGCCTGGTTGAGAGAGTCCCTTGGGAGGCAGTCCTGAAGGGCAAAGAAGTCCACAAAGGCTGGACGTTTTTCAAGAAGGAAGTCTTAAAGGTGCAGGAGCAGGCCGTCCCCATGTGCCGAAAGACAAGCTGGCAGGGAAGAAGACCAGCCTGGCTGAACAGAAGGCTTTGGCTGGAACTCAGGAAGAAAAGGAGAGCTTACCATCTTCGGAAGAAGGGGCGGGCAACTCAGGAAGACTACAAGGATATTGTTAGGTTATGCAGGGAGAAAATTAGAAGGGCAAAGGCCCAGCCAGAACTTAAACTGACCACTGCAGTTAAAGATAACAAAAAATAATTTTACAAATATATCAGCAACAAAAGGAGGGCCAAGGAGACTCTCCATCCTTTATTAGATGTGGAGGGAAACATTGCCACAAAGAATGAGGAGAAGGCTGAGGTACTTAATGCCTCAGTCTTTAATAGTCAGACTAGTTGTCCTCAGGGTATTCAGGCCCCTGAGCTGGGAGATGGAGATAGGATGCAGAATAAAGCCCCAGTAATCCAAGAGGTAACAGTCAGCAACCTGCTTCTCCACCTGGATGCCCAGAAGTCTATGGGGCCAGACGGGATCCACCTGAGGATACTGAGGAAGCTGGCAGAGGAGCTCACCAAGCCACTTTCCATCATTTACCAGCAGTCCTGGTCAACCGGGGAGGTGCCAGCTGACTGGAAGTTGGCAAATGTGATGTCCCTCTACAAGAAGGGTCGGAAGGAGGATCTGGGGAACTACAGGCCTGTCAGCGTGACCTTGGTGCCAGGGAAGGTCATGGAGCAGATCGTCTTGAGTGCCATCACGTGGCACATGTGGGACCACCAGGGGATCAGTCCCAGCCAGCATGGGTTCATGAAGGGCAGATCCTGCTTGACTAACCCGATCTTCTATGACAAGGTGACCCTCTTGGTGGATGAGGGAAAGGCTGTGGATGTTGTCTACCTGGACTTTAGTAAAGCCTTTGACATTGTGTCCCACAGCATTCTCCTGGAGAAACTGGCTGCTCACGGCTTGGATGGGTGCACTCTACGCTGGGTTAAAAACTGGCTGGAGAGCTGAGCCCAGAGAGTGGTGGTGAATGGAGTCAAATCCAGTTGGCAACCGGTCATGAGTGGTGTTCCCCAGGGCTCAGTGTTGGGGCCAGTCCTGTTCAACATCTTCATTGATGATCTGGATGAGGGGATTGAGTGCACCCTCAGTAAGTTTGCAGATGACACCAAGTTGGGTGGAAGTGTCGATCTGCTGGAGGGTAGGAAGGCCCTAGAGAGGGACCTGCACAGGCTGGACCGATGGGCCGGGGCCAATTGCATGAGATTCAACAAGGCTAAGTGCCAGGTCCTGCACTTGGGTCACAACAACCCCATGCAACGCTACAGGCTGGGGGAGGAGTGGTTGGAGAGCTGCCTGTTGGAAAAGGACCTGGGGGTGTTGGTCGACAGCTGGCTGAACATGAGCCAGCAGTGTGCCCAGGTGGCCAAGAGGGCCAATGGCATCCTGGCCTGTATCAAGAATAGTGTAGCCAGCAGGAGCAGGGAGGTGATAGTGCCCCTGTACTCGGCACTGGTGAGGCCGCACCTCGAATACGGTGTTCCGTTTTGAGCCCCTCACTACAAGAAGGACATTGAGGTTCTGGAGCATGTCCAAAGAAGGGCAAGGAAGCTGGTGAAGGGTCTAGAGCACATGTCTTATGAGGAGCGGCTGGGGGAGCTGGGGTTGTTTAGTTTGGAGAAGAGGAGGCTGAGGGGAGACCTTCTTGCTCTCTACAGCTACCTGAAAGGAGGTTGTAGCAAGGTGGGGGGTTGGTCTCTTCTCCCAGGCAGCAAGCAACAGGACGAGAGGAAATGGCCTCAAGTTGTGCCAGGGGAGATTTAGTTTAGATATTAGGAAAATTTTTTCCCGGAGAGAGTAGTTAGGCATTGGAACAGACTGCCCAGGGAAGTGGTACAATCACAGTCCGTGGAGGTATTTAAAAGATGGGTAGACGTGGTGCTTGAGGACATGGTTTAGTGGTGGACCAGGCAGTTAGGTTAACAGTTGGACTCGATGATCTCAGAGTTTTTTTCCAACCTTAACAATTCTATGATTCTGTGATTCTAGGATGTCAGCCCACAAGGCGTGAACATACAAATGATCTTATTTTAGAACCTTGTAGGTTTTTTTAGATTGGTTTGTTAGCTGTAATTCAGGTGAGTTAGTATTTGCATCTGTGATGTCAGTTGTTCACTATATAGATATAAAAACAAAGATCTAGAGACACTGCTTGTATATAAACCCTTGTGAACTTTCTGCAAGTAGAGCACTTTATTTCAGTACATGGATGCCTTACTGCTGTCTCTGCACTGCACTGATCTGGACACTGCAAAACCATCCATTGTACTGTGGTGCACTCAAAACCAAAATGGACATAGGTAATTGTCAGCCAGGTTATAGGCGACAGAACAGAGGAAGTCATATCTACTTCCTCAGGGCACTAAAGGGTATACAGAAATTTTTCCTTTTATCTGTATATAAAATTTTTTAAGACCTTAAAGAACTTTGTGTTCAAAGTCATTGAAAGTGTTGAGATGAGGAGAGAAGAAATAACTTAGTGGTCCTGTTGTGTTATACAGCCTGGAAGTGGAATTATATATTTTTAAGCTTCCTTTCTTTGCTCACTGCACTTTTGAAAAAAATACCTAGATAGGTGGTATTCTGTCAAAAAAGCTAGGGATAAAACTTGATTTCTTCAACACATAACATCTGAATTTAAAGTTTTAGATAAAGCCTATTACCAAAGGAGGAATCCACCGTCCCATTATTGCTGCCACTCTGCTTCCTTGCTTCTGAACCTTACTCACCTCCTGCTGACTTTTCCCTAAGAGATATTAATTACATGCTGAAAGACTTCCTGAAAAGCTACCCACTGGGCTCTTCAGTTGGCCAGGTTTAGGTGGAGAGTCAAAGTAGGAAAAGTGGAAAGTGTAACTAAGCTTTCATTCATTCATCTCCTTTAAAAGGCTGTTGTGATGCTGAAACAAAAGATGGTAAATATGTACATTGCACATCCCAAGCAGTCAATAAAATATAAATGGCATTTTTTTTACATCTCATGAGTGAAAGGAAACTTAGGAATCATATATATTCTTGAGTGGCTGGGTTTTTTAATGTATTTCTCTCTTCCTGGTGCTCATAAAATGTAGGCAAGTCCATAGATTTTAAGGAGTCTGAACAGAGGTCTCTCTTCTGTTCTCCATTTGTCCCTGTTCTATCTGCCAGCCTGCTGGTGAGCAGTGGGACTATCAGCTCTCTTCCCTCATTTCATTGCTGTTCAGCCTAGCCTTCCAAGTAAATTTAAACAATAATGAAAGGGTTTTTTTCATCTTATCTTTTCCCACAGATTCATGTTTTATTTGATTAAGAGAACAAAACATAATAGGGGGTGTTGAACTCTGTAGAAGCAGGACAACAGCTGGCCTAACATTTTCCCTTACCTTATTTCAACTGAATTTTTTCTATTTGTTAGTCAATGAAATTTCACAATGAGAAATTCACCTCAGAATACTCAACAGCACAGCTCTGACTGAGAAGACCCAGTTTCAAAGCCACTTCCTACCTGATTAGGTCTTCCAATTTCAACACAATAGTTGTAATTCCTGGATTTCTGGCTTAAAACCAGAGCAACTATTCCTTGTTAAATCCAGGATAAGAAGTTAAATCTAGCCATTTGTTTTACGATTTGCTGTGCTTTTACTGAAAACAGAAAGAAAGGGAAAAAAACTTATTTTTATATTTCTCTTTAGGCAACCAAAATGAAAATTTTCAGATCAGGTGGATTTTTATCACACTGTAAATATCATTATTCGCACAATTCTGATTATGGAAAGAAAGTGTCTCTAACTTCTGTATCAAGTTGTAATTTAAAATTTTAATGTACTGGAGTATTCATTGCAAGAGAATAATAGGTTTGTCTATGTCCTGGTTTCAGCTGGGATAGAGTTAATTTTCTTCCTAGTAGCTGGTATAGTGCTGTGTTTTGGATTTAGCATGAGAATAATGTTGATAACACACTGATGTTTTGGTTGTTGCTAAGTAGTGCTTACACTACTCAAGGACTTTTTAGCATCCCATGCTCTGCCAGATGCACAAGAAGCTGGGAGGGGGCACAGCCAGGACAGCTGACCCCGACTGGCCAAAGGGCTATTCCATACCATACGACATCATGCTTAGTATATAAACTGAGGGAGTTGGCTGGGGGGCAGCAATCACTTCTCGGGGACATGCTGGGCATTGGTCGTTGGGTGGTGAGCAATTGTATAGTGTATCACTTGCTTTGTATATTATTATTACTACCACTGCTACTACTGCTACTACTACTACTACTACTATTCTATTTTATTTTACTTCAATTATTAAAGTGTTCTTATCTCAACCCATGAGTTTTCTCACTTTCACCCTTCCAGTTCTCTCCCCCACCCCACTGGGGCGGGGGAGTGAGCAAGCAGCTGTGTGGTACTTAGTTGCTGGCTGGGGTTAAACCATGACAGTCTAACAGATAGTATTCTTCCTTGTTAAGTAATTGTGCTCAGTTCCTATCTGAAATTGTCTAGTTTCGATTTGCAGCCAGTGGAATTTTTTTGCTGCATTGAAGATTCTTCTATTACTTTAATTCTGTTCTCTGAAAGTTATAATCTATGACTATAGCAACAAATAATCTTAGTCTGCTACCTTTTGTCAGCTTTTAAAAAGAGTATCAACATGTTTAGCTCTATCACTGAAGCTGACAGATGCAAAAGATGTAGAGAGTAACAAAATATATTTGAACTACATCCTTTCTGACAAACAAGCAAATCTCAGAAGAAAATTTTTTTAGTCTTCCGTGCTTAATTGTTCTGCTGAAAAAGGCAGAAAATAAGTTTTCTTACAATGCCTGTCTATTTATTTTCATTATTCCCTTTTTCTCCAAGAGCTGGAGAAGCCATCAGTATTTTTTAAGGAGAGACATCTTTTTGACATATTAACTTAGAGATCACATTTTCCTGTAAAAATGGAAAAGAATGGTATAGAAATATCACCAAAGTGAAGGTTCTTTTTGCCTTTACTGGTTTTGGTTGCATGTGTTGGAGACAATAGATTCATTCTGTCTTTTAACTATTATAATCTAATGAGGGAATTGGTTTGGACAATAAATGATGAAAAAATTTTAAACTGCTTTAAAAAAAAAGGGGGAAAAAAACCCCAGTGTGAGTGGAAACTGGTTTTGGGGAGAGGGACTCAGGATTAAAAGGATTGCCTGTTTATAGTGAGAGCAAATGGAAAAGAGGACCTTTACAGGTAGTCAAAGAGACCTGATAGAAATAAGCTGAATTGATGAAATCATTCCTGTTGACATTTTCCTATAGTTAAAGATTAATTGGTAAGAGACCACAAATGTAGTCCCACTGTATATCCTTTCTAGGACAACATACAATATTTTAAGGAAGATCTCTTTCAGTCTCTTCTGCCACGAATGTTTTACTTTTTTTGGAGTACTTAAGTGGTTACTAAGAGAGAAAACTGTTCTTTAGTGTAATGCATAGGTCATATGAGGTATAACAACAGGGCTCTTTTTTCTTCTCTGATGTCTATTCATGAAATGGGGAGTTTACAAGGCATTGTGACATGCACCTTCCTGTAGCTTCCAGAATATGGAATTAGAGCCTTAGTTATCAGGGTACTGCACTAAGGTTGTGACATTTGGCTTTCGGTCCCTACTTAAAGACTGCTTGCTCATCTACACAAAGTAACAGAGTAAAAAACCTTACTTGAGACAGCCTAAACTTAGGATATACTCTTAGACACTAGGAAATGCAGTATTAAGTCTCTTGATGCTGAGTTACATACTGAACTTCTTCCCCTTGTGTCCGTCCACTACCTGAAAAAAGAGAGTTTTTGCTTTCAACTTTGTGGATCTAATTTTTCATGCCCTTTGGATTTTTTCCAAGTATTTTAAGTTCAATATTTATTGCCAGGAAGAATGGAATGAACTATGATGGACAAAAGATTTTTTCAAGAAAAAAACCCAAACATCTGTCATCCTACATTATTTTCTCCTTAGCTTTATGATTTTGCAGTAAACTGAAAAGCAAGTTATTTTCAAGTAACAAAAATACTCTAATCCATTTTCTGTCTTACCAGTATGTTTCTTCTGCCACTGCTCAGAAGAAAAAAAACTAGAAGAAAAGCCAATACCTATTTTATGCCTCCCAGGTATCTCATCATAGCATAGCAATATGCAGCTAAAGGGGCATGACCAGTTTCTGCTTCCTTTCAACTGCTTTGGCACTGCAATGAGAAAACAGAGCTAGAAAATTGCACCTTCAGATGCATACTGAAATGGCTGTAATCCTCTCAGTACTATATTTTGGATTGTATTTTGTACTTTTTGTGATGATGTTCAGTATTTCTAAACATTTGGATATTAAATATCTAATATTAAAACATTATTTCCTGTGGATATTGTGATCTGGTTTATCTGGTTAATTGACCATGAAGACTTTATTGGAAATTGGATTTATTATAGATCTAAGTCCTTATGTGCGGTATGTTCAGGCCATGCTGTCTTTGTCTTGCATCTATCAAATCTATTGAATAATGAAGGGAATGATCAGTACTCAACTTGAAATATTTTTTTCCAAGGGCATGCCTTGAATTTCAGCCAGATTGAAATAGATGTATACAGTAGGTGGAACAAAGGGCAAAAACATTAATCATCAGCAAAGAAAATAATAGCACCACCACCCGCAAAAAAAAAAAGAAAAAAGAAAAAAAAAAAAAAAGGAGGAAGGTTCTCTTTCAATTCAATTCATAACAAAACCTGAAAGAACAGACACTGAAAGCAGCATAGCGATTCAACTTCTGTTTGAAGGTGGAAACATCCAAGTGTTGAAAAGCTGAAAAGCTCCTACTACCAACATATAACTATTAAGCTTATTAAGCTGCAGTTTTATGAGAAATACTTTTTTTAAACAATGTCTTTCTGTCCATCTTTATTTAGTTATGGTTACAGATGAATCTCCTCATTCAGTGTTATAATTTATGAATTATAGAAGAGAATTACCTCAGCAGCATGAGTCAAAAGATAGAAAATGAATATGATTCTGTTACAGGTTATTGCTGGTCAGTGTCTTTGTTCACTTTGATTTTTGTTTTCTAATTAGTGAAATGTGTAAATGTTTTCTGGGAGTTTTATCATGTTTAAAAATAACACAAGGCATACATAAAAGAACAAAGCAGCCTCACTTTCACAGATACAGTTTAGGATGTAATCAAACAGCAAGTTCTAAAAGAACACCTGCACTGAAACCTTGCCCACCTCCTCCTACTTATTCTTCTCTGGCAGCAAGCCTGATCTGGCCTGCCAGCTCTTCTCCACAAGCAAGGACAGCTGCAAGAGAGAAAGAAAGCTCATCTTCATCAAAACACTCTTTGAAGCTCTTCTGAGGATAAACATTCTTCATTTATTAACAGCTTAATGCTTTGATAAAAGCTCACTTTGTTAAGTAGTTTGGCTTTCAAGAACTGCTCACGTAGATATTTGCATGAAGTTTATAAGGACTTTCTGACAACATGGGATTGCTGGAAATATTGCTGAAGGCATAGAAATAAAAACAGAGACCATATTCCTGCTAAGAAAAGAGAGGAAAAATCAAAGGAAACGTATGTTCAGCAGGCTTTACCATTTTCTGAATTATCATAGTCCTCTCTTTATGAAAGTGTCATTATATGTAATGCTGAATAGCTTAGTGCTTGATTTTGAGTAAGTCAATGCAAAAGAAAGTTTAACGTGATGTATGCTGTCATAAGAAGGCAAAAATACAATGAAAATTTCAGACCTAGTGCAACTTAAAATCATGGTCACTTACATATGCAGGAGGAAAAGGAAGCAAAAGAAAAATTAATGCCTAGTCATAACTCATGTAACTAACTGGTTTAGGTCATAATTTCTCCTAACTACAGCAACAAGCGACTAAAATTCAGTACAATATGAATTCAGGAATAACAAAATCTTATATGTTATAAATCATTGATATATGTCTTCACAGTTGCCTTTAAAGTACTACTGCTGCCTTCTTATCAGAGTGAAGCTGAAAGGCTAAAACACCCCAAAGTGAGTATCCAATTGACTATCCAATGAGATATCCAACTGCATGAACTAAATCTTGTGATTTATCTTGATAGGAATTAGTTCCTAAATTTTTCATGGCAAACCCCCTTCACTCTTACCTGTACATTTCATGAAATATTTTATAGTGACACATTGCAAGAAAAAGCATTTATTTTGGTGGTAGACAGACTTTCTCATGTGAATCCAGATTAATTTTTTTTAATTGGAGCAATTTAGAATAACTCGTTTAGTGTATAGAAAATGCAGTGCCTAAAGTCTACAAGTTCCCAGGGATTTCAAGAAGCTTTCTTTGAAAGACATTCTGGTCTTGAGAAATGTTAATAAAAAAACATCCTTTTGGAAAAATTGATGTTACTTCTCCACAGCTGAAAAAAAAAAGAATTAAAAAAATTTCAGGACTAACTCTTTCTTTATATTTATTTAGTCATCTTCTATGCTTTTTTGCTTTAAGCTCTTTCTGACTGTATTTTTAAAACCTGTTTTAAAAATATAAGCATTTTAATCTTGGTCAGATTTTAGAAACTATTGACTGACAGCTATTCCTTTATATTCTAAGCTGGGTAACTGACCAAAGTAAGATCAGATAACAAAATACATGGCCTACCATTGAAAAAAACTGAGAAAATTAATTGAAGACCCACTATAACAACAGAAGAAATGGGTAAAAAATCTGTTGTAGTATTTTGCTAGAATGAGTCCACAGGAAGTCAGAGAAATTAGAGTCACAAAGATGATTAAGGACTGGAGCATCTTTCATGTGAGGAGAGACTGAGAAAGCTGGGACTGTTTAGTCTGGAGCGGAAAGGGCTTGATGTGGGGGGTTCTTTTTGATGTATATAAATTCCCAGTATTGGGGGGGGACAGTGAAGAATAGAAAGCCAGGCTCTTTCAGTGGTGCCCAGTGACAGAACCAGAGGCAATGGGCACAAACTGAAACGCAGGACATTCCCTCTGCACATCAGGAAACACTTTTTTACTGTGAGAGTGACTGAGTCCTGGCATAGGTTGCCCAGTGAGGTGGTGGAGTCTCCATCCTTGGAGGTAATCAAACTCCAGATGTGCACGATCCTGAGTAACCTTCTCTAGCTGACCTTGCTTGAGTGGGGAGTGGGACTGGATGATCTCAAGAGGTCCCTTCCAGCTTCAGCTATCCTCTGATTTTATGAAACACCTGGCATGAGAACAGTGGCTAAGGGCCAGGAAATGCTATCCATCCACCATAATAAAGACTGTTAATGGACTGAGTATCCATAGCAGTTGTTTCTGGGTGTTAGTACTTTGCTAATACTAGCATAAGTATGAATCATTTTGTGAGATTCAGCAATGTGATGAGTAAGTATTTACTTTTAGTTATAGTTTATTTATTTTATTGTATTTATTATTTTATTTATTTTATTTTGTTTTATTTATTATTTATTTTTATTTATTTCATTTATTTATTTATTTTATTCCCCCATCCTTGGAAACATTCAAGGACAGGCTGGATGGGGCTCTGAGCAACCTGATCTAGTTGAAGATGTCCCTGCCCATTGCAGGGGAGTTGGACTAGATCACCTTTAAAGGTCCCTTCCATCCCAAAGCATTCTATGATTCTATGATTTATTTCATCAGTGGGAACTATCTCAAATTTAAAAACAAATATATTGATTTGAAGAGATTTCTACAGAAATCCTCAAACAGATAAGACTTAGAACAGTTTATGACACCTAGGGTTTTCAAGATAAGAGATATTTTCAATTTATGTTGATGAAATTAATCTTGTCTAACCTTATACACGTTGCTGACAATTCCTGGTTAAATAACTCAATCACATCTTTTCAAGTATTTTAATAATGATTCTTTTTCTCTATTGAGTCAAATTAGAGTGATAGGTAATAGACAATAAAATAAAAAATTTATCCTGTTCCCTTCCCTCCCCTCCCCCATGCCCTTCCCCCAAAAAAACCATATTCACATTTTGTATATATGGAAAAAAGTGATCTTAGAACAGTTGTACCAAATTTACTTAGTTCCATAGATAGTAAACACTGCTAATGTCTGAAGTGTTAACATAATCTTCCTCGTAACTGAAGGATACTCACTGGGGTTGTAATAAGTATTGATATGAATGAAGCTTAAGTTTAAATTTTAACAGGCTAAACATTTTTTTTGAGAAAAAAAAAAAGAACTCATTAATTTCCTAGAAAGATTTCTTTATCTTTTTGTTACAAAATATAAATATTGATGAAGTATCTGATTTTCAAAACTACTACTACTAAAAAAAAAAAAAGTTTGTTTTATCAGCTAAAAGATACCCTCAGTGGAAAAATATACGGTGTCTTTTCATTCCTGGAAAGAAGTATCATACTTAATTTACAGCTCTCACTCTTAAAATATGAAATCTTGTTGATCCAGCATTTACACAGTTTTTGGGTCTACTACAGATGGAGTCAACTGTGTCAATAATTTAGCACACTACTTGTATTTTGTTAATGTAAGTTTTGGCATGAGTCCTGAGAGTTTCGTGTAACTGGGAAGAAAAATAAAGCTACTGAATTAATTTATATGGTAAAATTCTATAATCTATGTTTCCAGTCTGAAGGAAAAACTTGAAAAGTCTCAGACTTAATGCATTTTGCCCTGGAAGTAGTCAACATTTCTCACTAGACTACTATGTCTAATAATACTTTTAACTTTCTTTAAAATCATGTGGTCACAACAATTTTTGTTGTGTTTTATTTGTATTATAAGGACTGATGCAATTCAAAATTGGCAGTTCTGCTGTCAGTTACTTTGGGAGATGAGCTGGAGATATTTAGGTGTAAACAGCCAACCATTAAACTGTTAGGTATAACTATCTTCAACAAACACACAATCAACCCAGAAAAGATGTGTGAGGAAAGACCTTGAGCTATGTATTTTCACAAGATATTCCACCAAGTTAAGCTACAGTAAAAACCATCACCCTTTCCACAATATACTTCTTAAAGGGCAAGAAGTGTAAAAAATACTTGCCCTTTTTCAGATTTGCATCTCCCTGATCTTTTGGGCTCAGCTAACTACACAGATATGGGTTAATACCTTCTCATAATCATGACTCCTGATTCAGCATCAGGCTGCTTATGAAGACAAACCTACACAACAACCTTGTCTTTGTCACAAACAGAATTCTATAAGATAAGTATTTGAAAGCAGTGGGTTTTGAGGCATGGTAGCATGAAAAACTGTTTAATTGTACTTTATTTCATCAAAATCAAGATTTAATGAAAATTATAATTCTTCACAGTCTTTGAAACTAATACTGATTTTAGAAATAGACATGCACAGAGGTAAAAAGTAAATTTGGTGAGTCACCATTAGAATAAAAGCTTCCTACACAAGCTTAATGGGGAAACAATTGATGGAAATTGTTTAAAATCTGCTTAAAAATTAATTAATTAAAAAATTAAGCAGATTATAGCAAGCCCCTGAATTAAGAACAATCCCCTTATATCAAAAAACCCACAACCCAAACAAAACCAAAACCCAAATCTTTCAGTGTTTTACAGACTGGCTAGAAAACTGAATCTTTGAAATGTGGATATCCTCTGTGCACACTCCCAATATGTATGCATAGCACAATGTAACTTTCCAATAGCAGAAAAGGAGAGATTTTAATCCAAAAGAAAAGATATAAATATACTGCATAAACATTTCTATTCAAAATTTAAATGTTTAATTGTTTAGAATCCTAGTCATCATATTCTTTATCACCTCAAACCAACATATATTCCAAAGGTCAAAGCCTGTCATGTCACTTCCCTAATGTTTGCATTAATTGCAATTTTTAGCTTAAAAGTTTGCTTTTCAGATCATGTCACTTCAAAAAGAAAAGGAGCAGCTGTACCTTTAGAAAGTAGAAAGAGAAATATGAGAAATAAGAATGTTAGAAATAAAAAAAATACTTTAGATAGATAACAAGATACTTTTGCAATGCTCTAGAAGAATTAAATGAATGAGTTCTCTATACTAAACACTGATATTTCAGTAAGGAATACAGTGAGATGAATAAACAGACCTAATATTTATGTAGATACAGTTTAAACAAAATAAGAAATATCTCAAGAATTTTAATGTTCAAAAGACTGATGTAGCTGCAACCACAGGGTCAGACCTCTAAAATAACTGTACAAGCATCAGCTATCACTGTGATTGACCAGATTAATGATCCATGAGCCTGAATACTATACAGAATTGAAAAACAGAGTAATAATTATAAGACCATTCTGTGTATCTTTTCTATAAATATGAATTTTCATTATTTTTTAGCTATATTACTTTGAATTTTTTATATCTGTTATATAACTGAAATGGGATTTACAAAAAAGATACCTCATAAATTTAGAAAAAAAATATAATTTTTATTATCTATGAAGAATAGTCTGTACTATTCAAGTTAAACTTGAATTTGACTAAATAAGAGTGAGAGTGAGAGAAAGAGTAGAAATAAGACTGAGAACAACAGTATAATGATTACAGTAGTGTTTATGTTCTGTTCTAACTTCACTGAAATATTCCAAAGATCTCTCATTCATGTCCTTTCATACAAAATTTCATGGTCAACATTGCAAATGAAACTAGATTATGATACATAGGCTGTCTAATCTTGGTATTAAACAAAAAACCCAATTAATTCCTGTTACTTCCTGGTATTTATTTCTGTACACAAGGGGAGGGGGAGAGCAGAACAGGACTGGACCAGACAAGAAAGCAAAATGACAGTACAAGGATATTGATTTATAATTCAGTTAAGAGGATTATTTTTCACTCTATTTCTTTGAAATACAAGAAAGACTGGCTTGTGACCTTCATCCACACTGGACAGAGTATGTACATATTCAAAGAAATACAAAGGAAAAAAACTCATAGCCTAACTGAAAGCAAAGGAATTTTATTAATATATTTCTTTTTTCATTGTATTGCGGATGATCTTGGAAATCTCTTGGAAATCACTGTTACATGTACTTGCATCTAAATATTTCTGTTCTAAGTTTTTTCAGGTTTTTAAGTTTCCTAATTAACTTACGTCACTCTAGGAATCTTTTCATATCGTCTTTCTTCTGCCAAATCACTGCATCTGAAAATGTTATCAGTCAAGAAATTGCATAGATTCAACTTCAATTCAATTTTTAAAAATGCCTGTTTGATACAATATTTATATAGGAAATCTTAAATTGGTGAGATTTGCCTAGTTTTAGCAGCTCTGACATTCAATACATGAAATTCAGATAAAAATCTGCAGTAACCTCAGTTACTTGGGAACTGGGTTTGTATTAGTGAAGTAGAAACACAGAACAGTCAAAAAAATATTTAAAACATTCTTTTCTGCAGTGACATGCCTTGTAGAGTCTTAATAAATGTTTGAAGAGTCTTATATAACAATATTTTATTGCAATTGAAGAAAAAAGATGACATAATTTTTCATACAGTGTTAAGAAGTGATGAATACAAAAATAATAAAATACAGGTTTTGATAATGCCACCACATTTGACTTATCTTCCATGGAAAGGTCAGAGTCAGAGTATTTTGTAAGATTCAAATGAAGTCTCAAGACATATAGGGCAGAAAATTCAGTAGTTACTTGGTTATATTAAAAGGTTACTGGTTCATAGGCAGAAAACTTACCTTTAGCCTTGACATGCCGAGTGCACTGTCACAAGAGGTGTTCATATCTGAAGTTGCTCTTTTAACCTGTATTTTTTGTGGATGCATTAAGATAGGTAAATGCTATCAAGGAGATTAAAAAAAAGAAATAATTTTTAAAATATAAATAACTTCGAAAATATTTAAAATATAAAAAAGTTTTATAAATAAAGAAACAGGATGTTTTTTCAAGCCTTATATTTAAAAGTCATATTTCTGAAAGGTACTGTATCTATTCTTACCCATGTCTGACAACTGTAAGCTATGCAAGAACTGGAAAGTATGTTCAACCACTTGTTTATAAATATCTGTATTTTGAAATGTGGGATGTGAACTAACAATCAACCATTTAAATAGTAATTTTATAAGCATAAGTGTCAAATACATAATAAGATATTGGCCCTATAGGACTACAGTTAAATTAACTGAAAAATTAATTTTTTGAAATAAAAGCTGTTGAGTTTCTTATTATTAAAAATATTAAATATACATATTTTTAAAATTTACACAAAGGCAACCCCTGTTTATTTTTTTATTTTGCTTTGAAATAATTATTGTTTTTATTTAAGAAATGAACTGCTTCTACATCTATCTTGGGGATTTCTTCCTAAGCCCACAAATTGCTATAATGAGATAGAATTCTGATATAGTATTACTATAACATCAAGTAACAAAATCCCAAAGGAAACTAAATCTTATCTCTTATGACTAAAAGAGTAGCAAAGAAAAACCATGTAACGTATTTGTCATATGGTGTACAACATATAAAATTCACTTTTGTACATTGTGCCTGCAAGAACTTCATCATTCCTAAGTCTTAACACGGGGTCACACAAATATCTTTTTGCAGTTAGCACAAGAAACCTATTCCCCAATGTGAAGATTTGCACTGTACTACCCTGTCTGTTGTACTCTACAAGCCACTGCTTGGACTTTTAAGTTCAAGAAGGGATTCTGACATCCAGACAATGATGTCCCAGGAAGGAGTTTGGAGGTGAGTGAGGTGTTTCAGTCAATAGGGACAGAATTCAGCTGTGCAGACACAAAGTATCCCCTGCATTGGCACAGGATAGGCAAATGTGACGTGGGACCTGAGGAGTGCCATCTGAGATGCTCCAGCTACTGCTCCAGCAGAGTTTGGGTCTCTCACAGGCCCTATGCCATGTCTCTTAGCCCTAGAGGGAGATCTTCTATATCTAAGGTATCACATATGGGATGTGATATGTCATTTGTAGGCAGCTGAATCAAGTGCATGGAAACTAGAGATATCCAGCTCATCCAAAACACCTGTGCTTGATCAGCTGAGCAGATTTTGATACAACAATGGTGCTGACGTAGGCACATATACAACGTTAGGCACTTAACTCACACGTACATTGCTGACACATAATTTAAGTGTCAAAAAATTTAACTGAATACCATGATTCTAAGAAATCTGTATGGGAGAAGCTCAAAAGGAACTAGACAACAATAAATGTTTTCAGTGTAGGGTAATTTAAAGCAATCTATATGATAATTTTTTTTTTTATTTGTAGGGAAGAAACATCATGTCTGTATCCAAGATAGAATGGATATTTCACATAGCTTAAACCCAAGTTTTAACAGACTCAGACTTCAAAGGTCTAAGAGAAAAGCTTGTTGCTCTACAAAATTTTGTCAAGAATATTTGAAAACCTGGAAAACTTTCATCCTAAAAGCATTATATTAATTTTAAGGATGGTGTTTCTGTGTTTCTGCAATGTCCTGCAACACCCATATTGATGATTCTTGCCCTAGCTATTGGGACTCAGTAGATGCTTGCTAAAAAGCTAAAATAAAATGTTGTAATATGGCTGATGAGACATTTCAGTTGTCTCATTTCATGGCATTATGATATTAGGACACAAGATCTACTTCCCTGGATCAACAGCCTGGTCAAGTTTAGTTTCTGATACAGGATGTGTTTAATTGCTATAAAGGAAGATGTAGAAGTTATCGTATAACTGTTTTATCCTTGTCTCCACTTTGACCTTGAAAAACTAGTCAGAGCCTTAAGACATGAGGTTTTGTAGCCCTTATATATGTTATTGATTTAGCTCCTTATTGCAGCTGTAGATTTCCTTGATATTTATATAATACCTTTAAAATGTCATTAAATTCACAGTCGTGTCAAATTCCTGTGGTTTAACCATGCAATTATATGAATGAAATATTAATTTATTTCTAGTGATTTTGAATTTATTTTCTTGAAGCATCTCTTACCATTGTGTATGGAATAAAAAAAAATCATATGCATTCCCTGTTATATATTTGCTATTATGTGTATTTACAACATATCTTCCATGATTTGTCCAGCTTCTATGTCTCCTTTCAGTGCAAACAATTTCACAAATTTTTTTCAGTCTTTCTACAGGTCAAATATCAACAACTAGAAAGAGCTAGAAAATGAGAGAGAAGAATGCCAGAAAGAAAGTAGCAACAAGCCAATCACAAGCTATTACTCAAGGAAATCATACATCAATAAAATTATAGGCTTTTGCTCAACCAAAGCATATGCTGGTTTTGTGTACGAGAAATACTTGTAGCAAACAGCTTGATTTCATCTGATCTGACATTTCAGAGTCACTGGTAAAGTGCTTTCTAATCTGCCCAGCTCACTGGATACAGAACAGCATTGCAGAGAGAAGTAGGAGGCCAAAGCGGTTCCTTCACATCCCACGGTCTCTCCTTCCTCTTAACCACCCCACCCAAGGTAGCAGTGACCAGCAAATTAGTGACTGCAGTCAGAGCCAAGCAAATAGTCTTTCACTGACAGTGCCTAGAATTACCATAATAAGGCCAGTAGAAGTGACAGAGAAAAAAGTTGTCCTACTTCCCATTCCTCCAATAGTATTGTGATATGACAAGAAGTCAGAGGAGAAAGCTTCTCTCTTCTTCAGTTCCCGCTCATCTCTCATTTTTTTTCTCCTATTCCCACTAGAAAGCTATAAAACTACCAGTGGAATACTGTGCCTTGTACATATACCAGGTGGCTCTGGTGCCCATATCTCTGTCCCATTCCATTTAAGTGTTGGAAAATGTTATCCAGAGAAAAGCATTTATTGATCATACAAATCTGTGGTATGTTTAGTAGTACATTTGGTTTATACTATAGTCAAAACCATACATTGTTCTTTATGTTTGTTGGTTTTGTTGTATTTTATTCTTCTCTTATTAGAAAAAGATTTTTTTCTAATTGTTGAATTATTACTCACTCACCGTGGAATAGCTAAGGTTTACTAACTGTCCAACAGAAACAAAGAAACCAACCAACCACTGTATTGGAATCAAAGCTCTTTTCCATCATGAGATATATTCAGCCTACCATGGTAGTAGCTATTACTAGTACAGAGAGCTTCAAATCAGTTAGCCAGTTAATGAATTCTGGCAAAAAAGTAGACAAAATGCAATTCTGCATGTCAAAACCGCGTGACATAAGCACAGTCCCACTAATGGAAATCACCTTTTCTATTAGGGTCAAGAATTTGGAAAACTAAATTAATAGGAAATTTCAAGTCATGGAAGCCATAAAATGTGCCTGATATCAAACATTTTAGGAATAAGGAGTTTATGAATAATTGAACCACTAATAGCAATACAAAGGTTAATGCGGCTGGAAAGGTTAAACCAGACATTAAAAAATGGAACAGAGAGGGATTTTTACAGCATTCATTTCCTGAAGCTATAACAGAATAGACTATGTCAAAAGTCTGTAACATAGTTTTCCTTGTTCTGTGACAATGGAAAACAAACGGTTTGAATTTCATCTTCCTCATCTTAATATAAATCAGAAGCAACTGCATGTAGTCAATGGAATTTTTCTGGGGTAAAACCAGGAACACAATAATTATAGTCAAGCTGTTAATGATTCAGATGAAATGGCATAGTGGAGGGAAAAGATATTCAAGGAAGAAAAGAATTATGAATTTTGAATTGTAGGTAAGTGATTGTATACAAAAATAGTGGATGTCAAATAAAATTTAAAAGCATATTCTCATCGTATTTCCTGGTCATTTCTTTCATTATGCACTGGTCTTGTCTTTCTTCATTGAGTTATTTATTTTCTGTAGGGATTTATATGCACAGATCAGGATTTCTACTCCACAACACACATGTGCTGACTCCCACATACACTAGTGATGGCCCCTGCCCCTCTGCCACCACATAGACCCTGGGGAACTGGACGCTTACTCCAACCACTTGATATGCCAGGCCTAGCTGGGAGTCCAGCATTTGTGTAATGACTCCACTGCACTCGGTCTGCTGCACTGTGTCCAGTATACGGGGCTGTGTTTCTGCCCCACACCAAGGGAATATTTTTTTAAACTATTTTTTACTTTCTATATTAGACTGACGGCCTAAGCCAATGGTTTTTCTCATCACATAGCCCCAGGCCAATCTCTTTGACTTTCTCTATATCTAAAGCCAAAGAGCAGTTGTCACCAGGCTTTCTGTCACCCTCTGGTTTCCCTTCCCAAATTTGCTACAAAAGTATGAGGTTATGCATTGCACAATTTGTATGATGTGTCTTTGTTTTCCAGATCATCTAGATTAATATAGTCAGTTAGAGCTGGTAGGTGTAGTCAAGGTCTCCTTCACTGGGAATGTGGTTTTGGGTAAGCTTCACCCCATGATACTGTGACATTATGAATGGACCTTATACATACAGAAGAATTTGTGTTTGAAGTCTTCTGCAAAAAAAATACATAAATGCAGGTCTTTTCCTATTGCTTTTTACACATATAATTTACCCAGAATCCTTGTTTATAGTATTTTCTGTTCTCCACTCATCCAAAAATATTTAAAGAAAGAAAGTTCTATTCTGTTTGTAGCTTCTGTTAAAAATGCTTTTCTAAAAGTATTTTTAGCCTGAATTGCTTGATTTTTATATGAATAAATATATAGGAAGGAGAGGTACAATGTTTAACATGGATAAACTTCCTTCAAAATTAAGTTTCTATATTGCCCTTTCTGTATTTGCTTTAAATGAATCTCCCACCCTATTCCCACAAAAAAATGTTCTTGCAAATAAGAGAATAACACTTGGTTCATGATTTATGATACCCACTGATCATACTGTATAAACAGTGTGAATAGGCTACTTTCTACTACTCATTTATATGCATGTAAATTCCTATGGTACAGGTTAATTTGAAAATAACAGATTTAAGTATGATGATGTTATAAACTGCAGTTGGCTTTTCAAAATGTGTGCTATTCATCAGCATTTTGTGCATTCTGATAGCACTAAGGAGTCTTATAAAAGTTCATTTGCTACAATTATTTTTGGAAAGTTAACTCTTTTATAGTAGTAATTCAAAGGGGCTCATTCTCCTAATATATTTTCTTTTGAAAAAATTAAACTATGATTAACTGATAACCTTAAAAAAAAATCCAGCAAGCAAAAGCTATGACAAGAACAAATCTTTAAATTTGCTGTGGATACTGAGAAGATAGATCAAACATTCATGGAAATTTAAGGAATTAAAGGATATATTATAGAGATATATTATAGATATATTATAATATTATATATTATATTTTATATATATTATAATGTATATATTATATACATTATATCTAATGTCAGCTAATTTGAAAATGAGTGAATTTCTAATGTAGATTTCACTATAATTACAGGTTTGGGAAATACTGAATTTCACTTTGTACATATGTATCTACATATTTTATTATTTGTACTAACACAGCTATTGGTTCAAAAAAATTTTAATAATATAAAAAACCACAGGTCTAAATACTGAAAGGCACAATGAAAAAAAAGAAAAAAAAGACCCTTTTTAGTAGAAGAATATATGTATTCTACCCTCTGTCTGCTCTGTATTCTATCATCCTGAACAGAAAAGAAATAGTAGCAGAAAATACTCTAGTTAATCTACAAATAAATTATGCTATGGCTTTTCTATACTTACAATGAATAAGTGCTCCAGAGTACATGCTATATTAAGGAAGAAAGGTGGCAGCAACTGTCAAGGACATATTTTGTTTTCTATAAGCAAATGTTAATAATTTAAAATAGACATCAAAGCCTCCATTAATGCAGAGGTATCAGCAAGTGCCCTAGGAAAGCTAGAATAAAATATGCAATCAGGTAAGTCGCTACAGTAAGCACTGAAAGTTGAAGTCACAGAAAGAATGTGTCTCAGAAACAAGTGACAGCTAGGACCATACAAGCAACGTGCTTTGCCTCACTTGTTTCACTGATCTCGATTACACCAAAGGATTTCAAGCACTAACTCCCAAGTCATGACAGTCTGACTAGGTGATGTGACACTAGGTTCTCAAATAGGAACTCTTAATTCAAAGAACAGTTATGTGATCTATATGATAAGGTTAGCTTCTGAAGAGATCAAAAAGATACCAAAACCATGGGAGCTGAGGAAATCTGTTTTGGAGCAGAATTCTAAAGACTGCCAACCATCCTGGTGCTCTGAAACTTTTATAAACAGGGATGTTATCATCACTTGTTTTTTTGGCAAAATTATTGCTGACTTACATACTAAGACCTCCTTCAAAAGGACTTTTGCCATTAGAGGGAGCTGAAAGAAGACTTTGTTTCATCTCTATTATTACAAAGATGAGTAATGGACAAACAATACAGCGAGTGGTGAGTCATAACTTTTCATTTCATTCAAGATTATTTCCCTGGTGCTTCTAAAGAGGTATTCAGTGAAATTCCTAGGAAACTGCATGCCAGAGAATTAAAATATATGCTATTATACAAAGACTTCTGAACGTGCCGGAAGCAAACTTCTATCACTGAAATAATGCAGAAATATTTATCAGTAAAGCAGCTGAATAACTTGTTCATCAGTTCAGAGGCACTGACTGCTTTAAATATTTCATCTTACTTAGGCTGATGGAGGCCTAATAAGAACATGTATTCTATAAGCTTTGGGCTTTAATATCTAGAGGAATTAAGAAAATGCATGTGGTGCATGAGAAAGTTTTTCCTTTCTTTCTCTTCACGGTGCTTTGAAGAAATAAATTTGGTGCCACATATGCTCATTTTTCTATTATTTACCTTAACTTGCTTTCTTTGATCATACTCTGAATCAATGAAGTACATTTATTTAGTTTAATGGCTTCGAGATGTATTAATAAATAATATTTTATCTAGATTCCCACTTCAGCAAAATATTTCTCTCTGTTGTGTTAGATTCATTCAACCTCCATTTAGCTTGTGCAAAAGTTAAGAGACTACTATTATCACCTAGGCTTTCTCTTCAGTTCATGGAAAGAGTTATTGTCCTGGTGTCAGCTGGGATAGAGTTAATTTTCTTCCTAGTAGCTGGTATAGTGCTGTGTTTTGGATTTAGCATGAGAATAATGTTGATAACACACTGATGTTTTGGTTGTTGCTAAGTAGTGCTTACACTACTCAAGGACTTTTCAGCTTCCCACGCTCTGCCAGGTGCACAAGAAGCTGGGAGGGGGCACAGCCAGGACAGCTGACCCCGAATGGCCAAAGACCTATTCCATACCATATGACGTCATGCTCAGTATATAAACTGTGGGAGTTGGCCCTGGTGCAGCGACTGCTGCTCGGGGACATGCTGGGCATTGGTTGTTGGGTGGTGAGCAATTGTATAGTGTATCACTTGCTTTGTGTATTATTATGGTATATTATTATTATTATTATTATTATTATTATTATTACTACTACTACTACTACTACTACTACTGCCACTACCACTACCACTACCACTACCACTACCACTACTACTACCACCACTTTTCTATTTTATTTTACTTCAATTATTAAAGTGTTCTCAACCCATGAGTTTTCTCACTTTCAGCCTTCCAATTCTCTCCCCCATCCCACTGGGGCGAGGGAGTGAGTGAGCGGCTGTGTGGTACTTAGTTGCTGGCTGGGGTTAAGCCATGACAGTTATTCATCCACCTTACATTGAACACCTATTTTAGAAGAGGTGAGTGGTCACCACTGACTACAGAGAAAGAATAGGCTAAAAGATTAAAAACCTAACTTAAAAAGTTACCCAGATGGCTACACTTAGTTGGGAGATAAACAAAATTTGTTAACTTCAGCTGAAATACCTATCGTTGCTTTGCTGCATAAAACTACCTGCATATATTTCTATACCTTTGTCCCATAATATTTCAATGTTTATAATCTTTGATGTCACTAACAAATGCACAACAGAGTTTTCTGCTTTCTCAGTATCTGGTTACCACTCCCATAATTAGTAATAGATTATGATCCCAAATAGGCACAATCAATTGTAATATTCATAGAATCATAGAATGGTTTGGGTTGTAAGGGACATTCAGAGATCATCTAGTTCAACCCACCTGTCATGGGCAAGGACATCTTTCACAAGAAGTAATTTCCTAGTACAAAGACTATGAAAAATTCCATGGACACTCTTAAATGGCGATACAGGTTACAAGACCTTTGAAGCAATAGTAGAAACATTTTCTTAAACAAGCTTTCAAATATTAGCCAATTAGTTTCTTAAAGAATCATAGAATCATATAATTATGGAATGGTTTGGATTGGAAGGGTCCTATAAAGATCACCTAGTCCAACCCATCTGCCATGGGCAAGGACATCTTCCACAAGAACAGGTTGCTCAGAGCCCCATCCAACCTGACCTTGGACACTTCCAATGATGGGGCTTCCATAACTTCTCTGGGCAACATGTTCCAGTGCCTCACCACCCTCATAGTGAAGAATTTCTTCCTAATATCTAATCTAAATCTTCCCTCTTTCAGTTTAAAACTATTGCCCCTTTTCCTGTCACTACAGGCCCTAGTAAAAAGACTCACTCTATCTTTCTTATAAGCCCCCTTTATATCCTGAAAAGCCCCAATAAGGTCCCCTTGGAGCCTTCTCTTCTTCAGGTTGAACAACCCCAGCTTGCTCAGCCTTTCTTCAGAGGAGAGGTGTTCCAGCCCTCTGACCATTTTGTGACCTTCCTTTGGACCTGCTCCAACAGGTCCATGTCTTTCTGGTACAGGGGACCCCAGAGCTGGATGCAGTACTCCAGGTGGGGTCTCACAAGAGCAGAGTAGAAGGGGAGAATCACCTCCCTCGACCTCCTGGCCACCCTTCTTTTGATGCAGCCCAGGATACGATTGGCTTTCTGGGCTGCAAGCATGTATTGCTCTTTCATGTCCAAGTTTTCATCCACCAGTATCCCCAAGTTCTTCTCCATAGGGCTGCTCTCAATTTATTCCCTGGTCTGTATTGATACAGGGGGTTGCCCCAACCCAAGTGCAGGACCTTACACTTGGCCTTGTTGAAATTCATGAAGTTCACATGGGTCTACTCCTCAAGGGTGGGCACAATACACAGGTCATTCAAGGACCATTTCTCTGGCTGCTTTTCAACAAGCATATACGCCAAATAACAATGTCTGGCCATTGTATGTTTTGTGTTTGGAAGTACTTTGCAGACTACACAGAATACACACAGAAAAATATTCAGTCTTTTCCTTACGTTTTCTTAAGTTTAATTTGGGGGGGCAGGGGCAAGAATTTTCTTGTATTGAACAATACTATAGATTGGTATATTATTATTTTTTTAGCTAGAAGAACTATTATTTGTGATTTGGCAAAGGAGTTTTGATCAAGAAGATAAAAGAGCAGAATTTGGAGCTGAATATGTTTGAAGTGTTCCTCCAAGCTGTTCTTGACCTTCGTCTGTTTACTCATGTGTAAGGGATGAAGACTTCCATTGTTATTAGAATGGATTTCAGCACATATCTCAAATATCAACTGCCCATGATATACTCTTTTTGTTCCTGAATTTATAGCCTGTGTCACCATATTTTCTTTAATAACTTCTTCAATGGATGTGCTGTTACCAAAATATCATTTTTGAGCTTTGTACTTAACTGCTCAAATTGTATTTCAGATTACATCAGCCAGCTACACTGAAGGGGACTTCAACAGGGCATTAGACTAATCAGTTGTATTTTTCTATGAAATAGAGGAAAAATAATTATACCCTAAGAAACAGTTCTCTAAATCTCAAGTGGATGAAGAAAACACGTGAGTAGATGTTACTATATTTCAGATAACATGCAGTATTTTCAACCCAGGGCTTCTATTCATAAATATTCATACATATGTGCATGCTTGGGTCTGTCTCTAGGAGCATACAAGAAATCTATAAAAAAATGAATTTAGTTTTATTTTTAAATATGTATAAAATACAATCCCATATAACAATATATATATGCATGCACATGTACATGTGTATATCAGTATACACAGATGCACTTAAATGTACACATGGGCATATACCCTGCATACACATGCATTTGATATATGTATATTATATTAATATGTAGCATTACAGAAAACTGAATGAGCTCCTTAGAAACTCATTCTTCTCTCTGAACAGTGCTATTGTCCTAGAATGCCCTTGAAAATAGATGAAGAGATTTTCCATCTAAGATATAAAGTAAGAGATAAAAGGACATTCAAAAGAAAATCCAAACGATTTTGGGGGGTGAGGGGCAGCATTTGAAAAGAAAACTGATTCTGAATAAAATATGGATGAATTGTATCCATTTGAGTCTTCTAAAATAACATAAATAGCTCAGGAAGGGATGAAAAGCTTAACCTTTATTCTGACATGGTAAGGATCGGATTGGGAAATTCAGCTTGAATGCTACTCTTAATGCTAGAATCTCACCACTTGTTTGCTTTGTTTCACCAAAATGTTTAGAAAAAGAGGAAAGAATAAATGCTTTGGAAGCAGTCATTTCATATCTGTGCCTATACAGTGAAGGTATGAAATACAACAGCATAACCAACAGAAGGAGTTAGTTCAGATAATTGGAAGATATTTTTCCAAGGCTGATAGCAAATAAATATGATGGGTAGGAACAAAATTTTACCTGAGGTACACACCCTGAAAGAAATGAAGCTTTCCTCAGCCTAAGCTGACTAAAGAGGACAGCTCTGAGGAGGTAAAAACAGAAAGAGAAGTGCTGTATACCCTTTCATTTCTTAACGTGTCTTTGGTCTCAGAGGCAGCTCCAAATGAGCTTAACAAAGAGAAACCACAGGCAGCTGGATGCAATATTATCAAGGGATAAAGAAAGCAAGCACAAAAGCAACTGCAGGAATGAAGCAAGACCTTTTTGAATGTCTTGAATTGCCACTCACTGTAGCCATTTTAGGTCTTGTAAGTACTTTACAGTACTAAGTACAAAAATTTTATATTTTATCTTTGACTCCAGTAGTCCAGCATTGTTGTTCATCTAGAGTAGAAAAAGATTGACTATTTCATATTTATAGAAATGCCAATCACCTTTAATTAATTACAAGGAAGAAGAAATTAAAAAAAAAATCCCATATCACAAAGCAACACCTTCAGCAGTGCTCATGCTTCATGCTGCAAGCTAATTGTTTTCTCATGTTGTGGAGGAGACTTACTAGTACAGTGTGGTGGGAAATAGCTATTTATGACTATCAGATTTCAGCCTACAGAGTAATTGTACATTTCACAAATAGCAACACCAGAAAGTTAGTCTCCCCTCACCACTCAGTCAATGAATTTTTAAATAATTACTGAATACAAGGATTTAGAATAAATAAAAGGAAAGCTGAAAGGTGAATGAGAGATAAAAATGAAAGTGATAAGAGAATACATATTTCCTCTCCTAAACAACTATTAAGACATAAAGAGAGGGCTGAGGAAAAGATAAATATGGTAGCAGATGCAGAGCAGCATATATCTTATTAATAGTTCCTAGAAAAAAATTCTTCAAAGCTGAGTGTGCATTGCTATTTTCATACCAAAACTTGAAACAGAATGTTCTAATAATCCCCAAATCAAGCACTACCAAATCAGGAAAGACTCCAAATTAAGGTTCAGTTTAGGTCCAACTATGATCAGAGTGACAAGGGTTAATTTTCTCAGTTAATTGTCTCAGTCTTAGCTCCTTGCTCTAATAACATGGTATATATATATATAAAGTCTTTAACATATAAATTTGAAGTGTTGCTTAATTTTAAAAATATGAATGGATTTCTTATTATTTTTTTCCTCTCTTTTCAATATGTTAAAAATCCTGTGTTAAAATTCTTGTTGGTAACTA
Source organism: Nipponia nippon (assembly GCF_047370975.1). Lineage (NCBI taxonomy): Eukaryota > Metazoa > Chordata > Aves > Pelecaniformes > Threskiornithidae > Nipponia > Nipponia nippon. The sequence goes on along the minus strand of NW_028262336.1, from coordinate 53,947,176 downwards.
CAGAGAGGTACTACATAATCCTTAAAACAACGTGTTCCTTTTTGATGGTTGTTCCCTTCTTACCAAACAACAGGCAAGAGTAGAGTGCCTTTGTGCTTCTCCAGGAGCTCTTTGGAACAGTCACTGAGAACCCAATGGAAACAGATAGCCCTCATGGAAATCCTACTCTACCAGTGATGAAACGTTCTTCTTTGCTGTGGAAACACAAAACAGAGCAAACTGTAACACCTTTAAAAAAAAATAAATTTAATGTTTTCCTAAACCATTTCCTAAACACCAAGTGGATAGCCTCAATCTGCCACATGTGAAATCAGAGGGAATTATCTATTATAAAGGGAATTCTCTGATGATAATTTTAATCCAGTTTCCTATCCCTCTGTACTTCAGAGAAATACATGAGGATCTTATCTAATTAGTGAATCTGATTCTGATTGTGCCGATTGTGTATATTCTTACATGATATAAGCTTTCCCTAATGAGAAAACCCACAAAATAATGTCAGGTTATAATGGGATTCATTCTCTGATGTTAGAGATTGAATCAGCTTTCCAATATTTTAACTGTATTTTTTCATTCCCCTCCTGAGGAGGAATATCTACTTCATATCTATTTATTTCAGACCTGAGCCTCAAAAAATGGTGGTGTAGCAGTATTTCTGTCACCCTCCATATGAATTATGAGAAGACAAGCTTCAGCTTCAGTGGATTGCAGGGCTTAGAGGAAGATTTCTGTAAAATAGTTAGGAGTTGGAAAAAATTTAGGTATCTGACAGAGACCTATAGCAAAATGTGAAAAAAAGGACAAGTTTAGAATAGAATGATGGCAAGTAGAGTATTAAAAATATCAAACCTCTCTTTTTTTCTACATTTTCTTCATGTATCTCCAGAGCTGTATAAAAATCACATTTTCATATGTTTTCTCAGAAACACCTATACTATTATGCTGCTTAGTGCTTTCATGGTTTAACCGTTTTAACTCCACTGATCAAAACTGTCTGGGCCTCATTTTCTGTGAAGAATTACTTTAAAACCATCTTGTAAATCTCAAATTTGTGCATATCCCTTAGTAAAATTAATCTGCAGTTAAAGACAAAAGATCATTTATCAGAATATTTGCAACAGTGAGCAAAGATTTCTATTAAATTGGCTTATATTTTATTTTGGTAAAATACGAACAGGAGAAGAGCTAATGTTGAATTTTGAGTAATTTTTCATTTAATTATGTATATTATAGTATTATAAACACACAAAGTACTAATGGTTTCTGCATATGCATTACTTGAAAGTAAAATGTTCTGCCCAGAGCAGATTGGTCAAGGGCTTATTTAATAATACTAAATTGTATTTATGAAGGATATATCTTTGTTCAGACATTCATTTAGCCAATGTTCCATTGCAAAGCAGACATGTTTCCTTCATGAACCTAATTAGATTATTTAACAGGCAAACAAAATCTCAGGCATAATAATGTTGTTGTCTTGAGCAACTAACTGTAACTCCTTAAACAGAGTGCATGGTGGCACCATACAATGCCAGCAGCTCATTACATTCCTACAGTCATTGCAGTGGGAACCACAGAGTTTGTTAACACCAAGTGCTAAAAGCACTTCTAGTAGGAAGGAGTGATTCTGCTTGAGAGGCATGAAAAGCAGTTTTGTGCAATGAAAGCACAGAAGCTGGACAGAGTCCTTCCTAAGAAATCGCTTGGAAGTATTTGGCCAGGGTCAACTCATGAAATTCAGCAGCAGTATGACATATTGACAGGTTGTGTCCTCTAGAGAGGGCATGTGAAAAATATGTAGAGAAAACATGCTTCATAATAAAAACAGAGAGTCTCAGAAGAGTGCTTCAATGGACTACTTATATGCTTTAATGCATGGTTAAGACTGTTGCTGAATAATGACCTTTACAAATGTATCCATAAGCAGGAGCTTAATATAGCTCAGTTTATGAATAGGAAGAAAACTTGGCACTGCTGCAATATGGGCTGGCCACTCAAAAGAAGGAAGAAAATAACTAGTACTCATTTCAATTTCATATAAGCAAAATCAATCCCGTTACATATTCTTGTGTTTAGACTCCATATTCATACACACTTTTCCAACTGATTTTTCACATAAATTTTGTACCTTGAAAAATTACCATTATGTTAGGACATTGAATACAACTGAGTTCCTTCCTCTTTACTGTACAGTCTGTCTTACACGTGGCACAGAACTCAAACAAAGGAAAAGGATTTTCATTTATATTATCAGACTTTGCAGCAAGCTGAAGAACTTTACAAATCCCTAACATTTTTACATTGTCTTTGTGAAGTGGGTTAGATCACCCTTGATATTTCTATTTCCTTCTAGTCCTGAAAGCTTCCTCAGTGTTGTTAAATATGAATTCATAGCTAAGAGCAGAACAATACAGATAAGGGAGCACACAGTCCTGATTTTGTAAGGTTAAATGCACTTACATAAAAAAATTAATTGAGCATCTCCTGTAGGAAGCTTTGAATGTCTCATACAATGTGTTCTGAGGAACACAAATTCTTGACAAGCAAAAAACCCAAAACAAAATCTGAATACTTGGGTAACTTTTTATCTGTTTTCATGAGCTTAAAACATAAGGGATAGACAAGCTTATCCTTTTTGGAATGGGATGATCACCTGTTTTGCTTTTTTTTCCTCCAAGGGACTGACAAAAAGAAAATATTGTATTTGTTTCCCTGGAGGAAGTCTATTTTTATGCACAGTACCAGTTAAGGAGACAGGCTTTATATGAAGCCTTCAAATTTGGGCTAATATGGGACATCAACAGGGGACAGTACTTAGGTTGGCTTTCTACATTAGTAGGAATTCTTCCCTTCTGAAACTGAATTGAAGAGCAACCAGAGTATAAATCCTAACATAGCGAGCCAGAGAATTTGTTTTAGACAAGCTTGGGATTTATATGTCTTTATTTGTTGACCTGTATTATATACCTTATGCTATCTCTCTAAAAGATGCTGGGTGATTCATAAATTTCCTTTGAGGAATCTTTGCCCTCATCATAAGACATATCTATCTGTGCAGAATGGTAAATCCCCTTGGTGGATGAATTGTTGAATTTTATGTTTTGGCATAAAATGACAAAAATTACCAGTTCTAATTACCCACTCACCTGAAAAGACGGCATCCTTAATTGGCAAGTTATATTAATCCATTTCTCATAAAATACGTGCACAAAACTTTTCTTAGATCATTTAAAAGGCACAACAAAACCAGCAAAGAAACAATTCAGAGCTGGATTTCCTAGGATGTAACTCTGCATAATGTAGGATTAATTTCAGTCTGGTTTTAACTGGTGACACATTCACATTGTCTAATCTTTTTTTTTTTTCTTTTTTCCCACATTCCACAAAAGAGCTTCTTTTTAATTTCTTGCTGTAGCCAGTAAATTGGAAATTTCCAGTAAAAATATTTGTGCTTAGGGAATAATAATTAAAGATCTATCCATGCTGGCAATCAGTTCCTAGGGTTGTTTTCATGGGGAGTTTTCTGTTGACAGAATGGCTCTAACTAGTTCTCTTCAATATATATAAGAATTGTTTATGAAGATGCTTAAGGAATTTATGTTTCCCTTATGAGCAGATATTCTACACAGCCTTCTTTTAGTTTATTTTAAAAAATTGTGGTGAATCCACAGTTTCTAAAGGTGTTTAAAGCAAAATTAAAAAAAAAAAAAAAGAGATATCATAGTGACTGTAATATGAGATCAACTGGATGGTTGAGTAATGTTTACTGCTTTACTTCTATGATTCTTCTTCCCCTTTATGAGGTAGCTCTGGCTGTAAGAGCCACAAGAACATCACTCCATAGCTTTGTGGTCCTGCCCATCTCCTTTTTTGGAGCACAGCAGGGCACAGAATTTGGCTAACAGTGTGCAAAACGATTCCAACAGGATAATGTAATGTTACTACAAAGGAAAGGTAAGAGATCAATGACAATCCTATTTCTTTTAAAAGTAAAGGATATGACTTTAGAACAGATTTGGTTAGTGACAATTTTGGTTTGATCCTGGGAAAAGGTGATCCAGCCTGGAGCTCCAGACTAAGCAAACCATATTAAGATTCGATATTCCAGTCGGAAAAATGCCTCCCAAAATGCTTCTAAAAGCAGTTCTACAGCACAGGGATGAACTGTAGCACATTGTTTTCACTCAGAGTGAACTCACTCTGGTCTGTCCAGATGCCTAGTCTGATCAGAGAAAAACAGATATTTAGCTAAATGGAGAAAGATGTTCTTACCATGTGGTCAGTCCTTCACAAACCACTCCAGCAACTCTAAGCCTTTTTCCTTCATAGGAAACCTATAGTCTACTTTTTTTTAATATCCTCTAGAAGGATCATGTTGTCCTTGATCGGACACAATCAGACGAGCTTTGCTGGAGCAGTTTTAAAAATAAATTTAGTCCTCAAAAAGTCATGATGAAATGTTTTTGCCACAGAAATGGATATAAAACCTGAGAAGGAAAGAAGAAATGTCCCCTCTGAAATAAGGCTAAGTAGTTATTTGGTGCACTGTTATGCAGGCATCCTAACTTCCCACACAAAAAGCACCTTGATATTAAATTTTCACATGTGAGCAATGAAGTAACTAAGTAACTAACTAACTAAATAAATAAATAAATAAATAAACAAATAGAAATATGCAGCTTTGATAACTTTCTATCCAGTAGAGGTAAACCCATTCTCTTTCTCAATTGCAGTCTACTGAAAAATGTTATAAACTCAGATGCAGCATGTCTATTGATGCCTACAGTTTTGTTTAGAAGGCACCCTGCAAACCTGGAACATACTTAATGGGCACTTCCGATGCAGAGCCAGTCCTTTGGCTTTGTGGATCAGCTAGTGAAAACAGGTGAAAATAACTACAAAATCTAGCAAAGTGTATAGGAAAAAAGAGCAATTAGAAAGCATGTCACCAACCATCTATTCTGCAGGTGCTAAATGCCACTCAGATGAAACCAAATGCAAACAAATTAAAGACAACAGTGTTTTCATTATCATAGAAGAGGCATTTACCTCATAACTGTACAGTGGAAACATAAAACATAAAAGCAAAAACAAATTTATTGTGATAAAAGATAAGAAATATAAATTTTCTGAACACCTTCCTCTATGACATCTGTTAAGTGATGGAAGAGCATGGCTCATACTCTTCTAAAGATATGTTCTAAAGTCACATATCCTTCTCCAGCAGCCCAGGACCTCTCCTGCCCGACTGCTGGAGACCAGCCCAGTGCCCAGGGACCCAGGGTCTCTGCCCAGGCTGGGGGATGTGGCTGCCACTTTCCCCTTTGCAGTTTCAACCAGTAACAAAGCAGAGCACATATCCCGGAGGCACAGACATGGATACACACACAGACACAGACACACAGACACAGCAAGGACATTGACACAGGTAGTTGCACAGACTGCCACAGACAAGGCACTGCCTTCAGCAGCACCTACATACAGGGCTCACATTAGACACAAGCACAGCCAACCACCTCCCATCTTCTTCTCTTTGGCTGGTAGAGACAGAAGGTCACTAGCACATGTGTGCCTGCCTTTTGGTCACAAGCAAACACTCACTCGTGGATGCCTTGAGTACTGGCATGGTCAGGTTTTATGCCTCTGTGTGTTTGTCCCTCTCCCTTTCATCATCATTCCAATTTGACAAGGTCCTTAGTCAGATAATCTTACTTTAAAAAATCAGCATTTCCACACTCCACATATCTTTACCAATTAGCACATCTGACCAGGTTTGTTCTCATCACTACCTCTCTTACCATCTCTTGGTCAGGTTTGTGCTTCTGTATGGTCTTGCTTATAGCTTCCTCTGTTTCTTATCATGCCTTTTTGCATTGAAAAGACCCTAGGCCATTTAGAAAGACTTTGACCAGATAGCCTTAAAGGAGCAGTCAGTCTCCTTCCACATACACTTACAGCATCCATCAATAACTTCGTGTACAAAATCCTTAAGTACAAATTTACACCTAAATACCTGAGTGCACATTTTACTGTATAGTAGACATTATCTATCTTATCCATTCACTCAGAGACCCAGCAGAGAGGAGGCAGTGCACTATCAATTTATATTCTATTGTATAACTCTCCTGGTTTAAGAAACGTAGTCACTTCCATTACATTATTCTTAGATGGAATTATCTTAAACAAGGACTACTACTATTTCAACATGTGAAAAAACTACACATGGAATATATCAAAACAGAATACATCTGCTGGCTAGCCCACATCCCTGAGATGTTACAAATTAGATAAACTGGAGTTCACTTTTGGATTCATCATCAAGCTGAAAGATTTAGTAAAGCCTGCCTTAAGGAAGCAAATCTACTAGATGCCACATTTCATGAAGCTGAAAATATATGCTTCCTTTAGTAAAGATCAGGAGTAGAAAAATATTCAATAAATTGTTTTTATTTCTTGCAATATAACAATTTCAAGTGCTGTTTTTCTTATGGAAATGGTTTCACAATTAGGAAAGGCAAGAACCAAGGTCAGTTAGCAGTTTGGTTGATCTTTAATTTAAGAGGGAGGGTTTTTTATCAACTCTTTACCTGATTTTACATTAGCTGACATGATAAGAGGAATTTATCATGAAGCTTCTTGCTTGGATCAATTTATTAGTATACATTTCTTACAAAATAACGTAAACAGAAATTATGTCGATCATCACTTTTTTCTGTGTAGCTATCTATGTTGACAAGAATCCAGGCAAGATATATGTTTATCCTCATTTTCCCTTACATACATTCATACATTCCTTTCTTTCTACAGAATGTCAGACTCAGGTTTTATTTTCTTTTCAACCATTCAGTGCTATAAATGTTACATGAACCACTACTGAAATAAAATAAATCATTATTATGTTAACATCAGATAAAGAGATTTGACATAATTGATCCTGCACTTCTATTAGCCTTAATTTAATGTTATACTATCACATTTACTCTCCATCCTTCTATCTCCAAATCAAATAATCTAAGCCTTTCCATCATTTCACTGTATAAAGCCCTTTATCCCATCCTCCTCACCAGTGAAAATTTGATTTATTATCTAAATTTTGTCTAGTTCTGAAATATCATTTTAAAATGTTAGATACAGCTTTTAACGTATGGATGAATTACTGACATAATAATGAAACTGTAATATTTTCCATAATACTGTGTGACATTTGTCTGTTTCTTAACATTGTCAACATCCTGATCATGCTTTCAATCAGTCTTGTTCACTGAATAGTGGTTTTCAATGGACTATTGTGGTACCTCTATTTTCTCTAGGAAGAATACAATCCCATCATTAGGTCTGAATGATTTAACTTGTTAGTGCCAATGTGCATAGACTGCTGGCTCATGTTATTGTAAGTGACCTTGTTCAGTGCAGAGCAATGAATTTATTTGTAAAGCATATTTCATTCAATCTTAGCATGTTTTTTCAGCAGTGGCTATATGCACCAAAACACAAAACGTTCTTGCCTAGATGTTCTAACAAACAATTCAGTTTAGAATTGCAAAAATTTTAACAATTCATATTAGTTGATATTTGGATTCTCTTTCAGGTAGGATTCTATTCTAGAGATGTTATTGCAATTCTGCTATAATTCAACTTTCTCACCAGGCCAAGGAACAAAATTGAGCCAAATAATTGCTGAGAAAATGAAATTACATATACGAACATGAAATTACATATAAGAACACTAAATTACATAAGAACACACATCTTTTTACTACTGTTGTGAATATCAATACATAATAGATATACATGATTCTACACAATATTTGATAACCAATTAATATCTGTACATATAAATGGAGGCAAGAGACAACTGATTGATTAAGGCACTATCATGAACAAGGTCTCTTTTGAATCTCCTCTCTGACCATTGACGGAATGTAAAGTATTTTGTGATCTCTGTAGATTACAAAAATCTCATCTATAATTTTAAAATAAACACTAAAGAATCATTTTAAACATTTCTGTTTTTTAGCCAGGGCATTAAAATCAGTATTTGTCTGATGTACTAACTTAAGAAAACAGGTAACTAAAATTGTCTGAATTTAAAGATTGTCTTTTTCTGTCCTTTTGTGCAAGTGCTACTTAAATGCATTAAAGTGTGTTCAATTCAGCTACAATCAAGAATGAGAGCAAAGCAAGAGTTTTTAAAGAATGCTTTTGAAAGTGGACCACAAATACCAAAATAAAACTTCTTTTTTTCAAATTTCAAACAGGTACAAAAAATAATAAGCACTTATGATATGAAAATAACCTACCTGCAAGACTGTTCTTTACTAAGTAGCATGAATCTATTTAATTACTTATTTACAATATTTCAAAAAATTATTCCTAAAGTGAAAGGAAAGGAAACATATTTATTTATGTTAAAATGGTAATTTAGACAGCAGTTTCCTTTTGTTGATAACAGCATGATTGCTTTGATTAAAGTAGTAAACCTCACCCTAATTAAGTAGTATTTGAAACATAAAGCTAGCCACAATCTTTTTTTAATAGCTGCAGGAATAGATATAGAGCCACATACAGACAAAGATCATGCTATAGCCTAAACAAAGATATTAAATGGATTAGTTTTGACTTATGCTTTGGTTTTATGTCAGAAAGAAATCCTGTCTATATGTATAAATAAGTATTTAGGAGTTTATTGTATTTTGTTAAAGTAAGTTCCTATCTTTAGAAGATCTTTGAAATTATGATTGATGAAAGAATCTGTTGTACTCTTTATTCTACAGTAGAAAGCTACTATGCCTAGTAGATTAAATCTTTACCTTTTCCTAACTACATCGTCATGTAGAATGCAGAAGAAAAAATTTGCTTTGCAATGCGTCCCTCCATTCTCTTGCTGGAGAAAATAATACTTTCCGGAACTTAGTTTTCTTTGATAACCAGAAGCAAATCCCTAAGTACATGTTATATTTTCATTTTTCTCTTTAAATGAGTAAAAATGTAAGTCCAAGTTTCTAAGTGATGATGTCTTTGTCTGACCAACCCAGATGTCTCAGAATACTTTTCAAATACACTTTTGCTTTTTTCTTCATTTTATGTTCTCTTAAAAATGTATTAAAATAGTCATAGCACATGCCTTCTGAATGTGATCAACATCTGGCCATTGTCAATAGATGATCTACTTGAATACCTGCAGGCAAATTCAAACTTGTTCTATCAGATTAATCATGCCTTAGCATCTTATGTCACTCCAAGATGCAAATGATGCTGGTAATTCCCACCAACTCACACAAGAGGACTCGGCTTTTGTTGCAACATTTAAGATAAATTGTCCCAGTTTTCAAATAATGCCCAAACTATATGTATAGTTTGTTGCAGTTCCAGCACAGTCTTCAGTCTTCAGCACCATCTGTGCTGTGAATTACCAGTCTGGCTTGTGCTTTTAGCTTGTCAGTCTAAGAGAAGAAAGTGTGTATAGAACTGACTAAGATCTTAGATATGGTTATTCTAACTTGTTGAATATCAGAGCCTGAACAGTGATGAAGACCACGCTTGCATGTTTAATTTTGTTTCAAGCTAGATGCGTCTTCTTTGGAGAAATATTGACAATTACACAAAATCTTCATCAACATTTGGTGCTCTCTGTGAAACTCTTGGTCAGAGACACTACAGTGCTAAAATAGCAGAAGTATCCAGATTTTGGTGCTATGCTGTCAATCCATGTTACCAGACTTGACACATTTGTCCTTATGGCAAGTCTGGAACAGGACTGCTATTTTTTTAATGCAGCTAGGAAAGACTTTGTCATACATATTAAAGTTATTTTCCCCTCAAAATGACCTTGTGTGAATTGGATCTCTTGAGCAACGTTTGGAAAATGTCCACATTTTAATAGCAATAATATTAAATGTCAGTATGGATGAGCAAAGATCATGTGGAAATTATTATGTAGATAATGAATTTACAGTTATTTAAAGAAAATAAATATCAAAGAATGAAAGGATTTGGTTTTTTATTATAAAGAACATTATTAGAAATAAATGTAGATGGCAAAATGGACAAATCAAATATGCCAGGCATTGAATTTGTCTGTGAAGACAATTTGAGATTTTTAAAAGTACAGCAGGCTGAAGATGGTCTCAAGTCAGGTAGGAAACAATTTGTCATTTGGCAGAGAGACAAGCTGAAAGTGCTAACAGATCAATTTTATTTCTTAGCTTTAAGATTGAATAAGAGTGTTCTCCAAGACAATGACATAGTTATAGCTTTCAAAAATATATTAAAAAATAAGAAAATAAGGAAAGTGAAGCACTAACTTCAGTGGTAATACTTTGAAATTGTAGGACCAAATATAACAATAACCAGTGTTAGTGTTTTCCTTGAGATGCTGTCCTGGTTTCAGCTGGGATAGAGTTAATTTTCGTCTTGGTAGCCGGTATGGGGCTGTGTTTTGGGTTTAGGATGAGAACAATGTCGATGATACACTGATACTTTGGTTCTTGCGAAGTAGTGTTAAGCTGTTGCTAAATAGGTGCTAAGTGGCGCTCACACTGGTCAAGGACTTTTCAGCTTCCCATGCTCTGCCGGGTGCATAAGAAGCTGGGAGGGGACACAGCCGGGGGTGGGGGGGGGTGGGGGTGGGTGCTGACCCAGACTGGCCCAAGCGTTATTCCATACCATATGACGTCATGCTCAGTATATAAGCTGGGGGAAGAAGAAGGAAGGGGGGGACGTTTGGAGTGATGGCGTTTGTCTTCCCAAGTAACCGTTATGCGTGATGGAGCCCTGCTTTCCTGGGGATGGCTGAACACCTGCCTGCCGATGGGAAGTAGTGAATTAATTCCTTGTTTTGCTTTGTTTGCGTGCACGGTTTTTGCTTTGCTTATTTAACTGTTCTAATTTATTTTACTTCAATTATTAAATTGTTCTTATCTCAACCCACGAGTTTTCTCCCTTTTACTCTTCTGATTCTCTCCCCCATCCCACCAAGGGGGGAGTGAGCGGGCGGCTGCGTGGTGCTTAGTTGCTGGCTGGGGTTAAACCACGACAGATGCCTATTTAAATGTAGCAAAGTTGCTTTTGGAGAGGATCCCAAAGATTGATCTATTGTAAGGTGAACATCTAAGATAAGAGAAACTACTTTTAAAATGCCTTCCTTCATAGAGTCTAAAAACACTGACAGTTTCACTGTAGAGGTCTGAATTTAAATGTGACATGTAATCCTCCAAATATGGCTATAAAAGTTTTGTGAGACATTTATATGTGAAGATAGGTATAAGCCAGTTAATAGTCATTGATAAATGTTGCATCTTCCATTACTTCTTCTACAAGTACAGCTCTTGTGGTTTTGCTTTAAGGGTCGCTGGATTTAGTCTGATCCACACTAGGGTGAAAGAACAGATTGCATTGGAGCTGTCCTTGTCATCACATTACCAAGTCAGGTTCCCATTTGTTTTTGTCTTCCAAGTGGAGAAGAGTCCCATCTTGCATCCTGCCTGATAGTTAGAGCCTGAAGAGTAGAAGTATTTTGCTGAAATTCTCACTGACTGAGAATTATGGACAACCCAGGTATTTCTTCCATGAGTTCTGCAATCAATAGTTTTTTGTCCAAAGGTGTGCTGTTCCTCCTTTGTTAGGCATACACTTTCAGAAGGGAACTCCACAAGGAAGACAAGCATTTCTTCAGACTTATTGCTGTGACTGATCTTCTGTAAGATTATATTGGCTATTTTTTGATTGTATCTCATTCAGTGTGTACAAGCTGTGAAAACCGCACAAGACTCAAAACCAACCCCAGAAGATACAGGCTTTATCTACACAGAATGGAGGTTTCTTGTTTGAGCTATCTGGATCTCTCTCCAGAAGAAATGATCTGCTTTCTAGATAGCAAGCCTCTATATTCAATTTAAAGTCTCTGCCTTGCTGGGATCAGGTGTTTAGATTTCAATACTGCAATATCAAAATACAGTGGAATAAATGTGGCCATATGTTCTCTTTTTGATAACAAGCTCTTTTGCACTAAATAACTAAACATTAAAATGAAAATATTTTCCCTTTCTTCACTAAGGTTCTGTGAAAGTAAGCTTTGGTTTAGATAATAAAGATGTGCAAGTATTCATCCCATTTCTACACAGCTGATTTTCAAAATCCTCAACAGAATAACAAGTCAGTTATCATCTTCTGGATCTGAAAGAAGAGAGGGAAAAAAGTTGGGTTTTTTTCAGAATTTTTCAACATTTTCATTCTTGACACATCTTACCATGCAATGAAAATTCAAGATACATTCCATGATCCCCAGTCATTTGAAGTAGAATGTACTTCTAATTCAAGAAGATTTGATCCTGTACTTTTGGAGAGCATTTTTCTTATCTAAATCTGAAGAGTTTAGATTTGCTGCGAAGACTGAATAATTCAACTATTTCATGCACCATTGAAAAACAATTAGTTGATTATTCAGATTCTTTTGGAATACTTTGCACTTCTCAAGTTATATTTTTTTCTAATAATTCACTCATAAAAAGATGTAAGTACTTAGCTATTGTCATGAAATAAGCCTGTGGCTTTATTTAGTCATTTGAAGGGAAAACCTTGAACAGGTTGCCATAAAGATGCCCTTTTTTTTTGGTAACCAAATGAGATTCTATATATTTTTAAAAGTGCAAATATATAAAACGTTATGTATGAAAGAGTTGTTTGGTAAGTATGAACAGATAGAAGAAAATTGTATTGGAGAACATGCAAAGAGAAACAATGTCATTAGCAGATGAATTTTTTGTCCCTGAATATCACCATCAATGCAATCTGTTGCTTTTTAGAAAAAGCATGTACAGACGGAAGAAATCACATGAAACATCTATTTTCTAAGCACCCACTCAAAAAATAACAAGACTGTACCATGAAAAAAAGTCACTGAAATTCCAAAATAGCAGTGAAGAAGAAAAAAGGGCTAATGAAGAAAAAAAACCTACATGAAAATACGAGGATTTAAAACTATTCTGAAGAAAATCTCATACTATCCTCTGCATTTTATTGGATATGAAAGCACTACTGTCTGGTATCACCTAATTGGAATACTGCAACAACAGTAGAATTAAATCAAAGACAACTTTCCGAAGTGGGAGATGTCATGCCCTGAGAGTACCCCCACCCCACTGCAGGGCATGGTGATGTGGCTCATGTCTCATTTTGGACCAGCTAGGTACGACAAAGACATTTTGGGAGTCAGAAACATCCACCTCCTTCCTGTCCTCACCATCCTTCTGATTGAGCACAAGAAGTCTTTAAAGCCACACAACCCCTTTTTTTCCTAAACTGCTGAGCCAGAAACAGCTACAAATTTCAAAACACCCTTCTATAATTAATCCCAAAAAGTTCTATTCACAAACAGATACTCACACACACACACTCAGAGGTAGGTCCCCACCGCCCTCCTCCTGGGGTGTTCTCCCATTATCCCTGTGGGAGAGGTAGCTGTTCCAGTGTCAGGTGAGCCCCCACCACTCACAACTGCCCACTGACCTGCATAGGGGGGAAACATCCCACAAGGCCCCACACATCCTAAAGGGGTCCCCACATGCTGCCCTGTGTGAGCAGCCCCTGTCTGGGTGCAGGCGCCCCATGGAGGGGTGCTCTGTCCAGGCTGGACTTCTCACAGTGTCAAACTCTGTTTGGCTGCTGCCCTCTTCCCACTCCAATATCTGTCTTCCTGTTACAAATGTTCATGCTTTTTAAAATATTTTTGTAAGCTGATTCCTTTATTTCAAAAGTCTTCTTGTAATTCCCTGGTTCCTGTTCAATAAAAATGATGATAATCTTCCTCTCTAGCACACAGTTTGAAGCCAACATACTGTCATGGTTTAACCCCAGCTAGCAACTAAGCACCACACAGCTGCTTGCTCACTCCCCCACCGGTGGGATGGGGGAGAGAATCGGAAGGGCAAAAGGGGAAAACTTGTGGGTTGAGACAAGAACATTTAATAATTAAAGTAAAATAAAAATAGAACAGTAGTAATAGTAATAATAACAATAATAATATAAACAAGTAATAATAATACAATAGTAATACAAAGCAAGTGATACACTGTATAATTGCTCACCATCCGCTGACTGATGCCCAGCATGTCCCCCAAGCAGCGATTGTTGCCCCCCGACCAACTGCGCCAGCTGAGCATGATGTCATGTGGTATGGAACAGCCCTTTGGCCAGGTTGGGTCAGCTGTCCTGGCTGTGCCCCCTCCCAGCTTCTTGTGTACCTGGCAGAGCATGGGAAGCTGAAAAGTCCTTGACCAGCATGAGCGCCACTTAGCAACTATGTAGCACTGCTTAGCAAGAACCAAAGCATCAGTGTGTTATTGACATTGTTCTCATCCTAAACCCAAAACACAGCCCCATACTGGCTACTGAGAAGAAAATTAACTCTATGCCAGCCGAAACCAGGACACATACTCACAGATATCTTTGGGTATTTCATTCACACACTGGTTGTATTCACATTCCTATTTAACAGCTGTTGTTATCCAGGCCATTTTACAAAGGTTGTTCACCCAAGAGGAATCGAGCTCTGAATTAGGGATGGCATTTGAAAAGTAGTATAGAAAAATTCAGTGAGACATCTTATGGAAGTAAAGAGGGTTTTTTTGTTGTTTGTTTTTTTTTTTTAACTCTCTAAGTTAATTTTACCTCTTCATGCTCTCACATCCACATATGGAAAGCATCAAGATATATGTGTGAGAGTGATCTGGCCAGGATCAAAACAGAGGAAGCTGTGTGCAAAACAGGATGAGGCAAGGTACCTGTTAAGAACTCACTACATATCTGGAGTTCTTCTTCATCGGTGACAACAAACTGATTTTCAGCTTCCTCCAGTCTTGTTTGAGTGGATGCTGCTTGGGATCATTTGCATCATTATTTTGTTTCACTCTTCCTAGGTTTCATGCAAAATTCCTGAGCTTCACAATTACGAATTCCCTTACAGAATCATAGAATCACAGAATGGTTTGGATCAGAAGGGACCGTTAAAGATCATCTAGTCCAACTCCCTTACCATGGCTGATTCTGGCTTTTTTGCCACTTCAGTCCCATTCTTCATCATCTTGATACCTCATTTTTATGTCAGTTTGCCCATCCTCTTCATTTGAATGAAATCACACATATGATGCTAACATATACCTTCTGGTCCTTCTTTTACTGTTTCTTCTGGTGCTTCACTATAGACATGCACAATTCTACATGCACATGGTAATTCATAGTTAATTCATAACAATCTTAATATTTGTTTTACAAATCTTTACAGTGGGATATTCTAGGCACTGGGCATTTATTCATAGGCAGTTAAATCACAGAATCACAGAATCATAGAAAAATTGAGGTTGGAAGGGACTTCTGGAGCACATGTGGTCCAACCCCCCTGCTCAAGCAAGGCCACCTAGACCATTACACAGGAGAATGTCCAGACGTCTTTTGAATATCTCCAAAGAGGGAGACTCCACAACCTCTCTGGGCAGCTTGTGCCAGTGCTCAGTCACCCTCACAGCAAAAAAAAGTGTTTCCAGATGTTCAGAGGGAACTTTCCATGTTTCAGTTTGTGCCCATTGCTGCCTGTCCTGTCACTGGGCACCACTGAAAAAAGCTTGGCTCCATCCTCTTTGAAACCTTCCTCCAGAGATTTCTTTTTTTATTTTTTTTTATTATTATTATTATTTTATTTTTATATTGATAAGATCCCCTCAAGGCTTCATTTCTCCAAGGTCAACAGTCCCAGCTGTCTCAGCCTTTCCTTATAGGAGAGATGATCCAGTCCCTTATCAAGCCATTGCTAAGGGATCAAGCCATTGCTATCCACAAAGCATGAAGTGTTTGGAAAACAGGAAGTAAAGGGTTTAGACCGGAAGACTAAAAGGTTAGGAAATTATGTTTCTACATGGAATTCTTAATTCATTTGTTCTATCCAATTTATTATTATACAGTAGTAGTGTAATTTGGTCACAGCTTCTTAACAAGAACATGTTAGATAGTTTCTCAGTCTATCACACAACAATTTAATTAAAACCATTGGCTAGTATTAAAATTAGTTGCTGTACAAATTCATGTAGATTTTTAGCCAAAAATGTAACTAAATATTAGAATAAATCATTAAGAATGTACTGGTTTCTCCATCACTGGATTGATCATTACTGAATATTAAATACATATCAACTTTCTTTTTTTTAAGTATATACCTTGGTTCAAGTACAGCTCTTGAGTGTGGAACATGATGTACCATAACGACATACTAAACTAATTGTACATTCTGACCATAAAATCCAAGGGGAAACATCCAAGGGGTAGTGTATACATGATATGACCCCATGTCTCAACAGGAGCAAAGAACTGACACTGATATCTTTGAAACATTTGTAGGAATCAGCTCCCCTCTTTTCTTGCTTGTCCAAGACCCAAATGCCTCCTCCCTGATACTAAACCAGTTCCATTCCTTGTTCTGTTTAATCTTTATAATATCCTTTTTTACCTGTTCTGAGACTCCTTATTTGCTCCTTCTCTGCCATCCATGCCTTAACTTGGAGAGAAATCAGGAGTCCTTGACTTAAAAGAAAGCAAAGATATATTTGGCTTTTCTTCTTATGGCAATATTCCCACTTCCAAAGTTCCAGCAGAACTTAATTAAAGCTGTTGCATTTCTATGAAATCTTTCAACTCAACCAGTACAAAATATCTAACAGAGCAAAAATGCCTTCTAGAAGAGAACTTCTCACCATAAGGTAATAAGATAGCATGTCGGGGCAAGGTTTTATTTCTCACAGAACTAAGAAAGAAGTACATCTACTCTTACATTCTGTGATACATTGGATACATTCTGTCTACTTGGACTTTAGTAAGGCCTTTGACATTGTGTCCCACAGCATTCTCCTGGAGAAGCTGGCTGCTCACGGCTTGGATGGGTGCACTCTACGCTAGGTTAAAAACTGGCTGGACGACCGAGCCCAGAGAGTGGTGGTGAATGGAGCCAAATCCAGTTGGCGGCCGGTCACGAGTGGTGTTCCCCAGGGCTCAGTGTTGGGGCCAGTCCTGTTCAATATCTTCATTGACGATCTGCATGAGGGGATTGAGTGCACCCTCAGTAAGTTTGCAGATGACACCAAGTTGGGTGGAAGTGTTGATCTGCTGGAGGGTAGGAAGGCCCTACAGAGGGACCTGCACAGGCTGGATTGAAGGGCCAAGGACAATTGTCTGAGGTTCAACAAGGGTAAGTGCTGGGTCCTGCACTGGGGTCACAACAACCCCATGCAACGCTACAGGCTTGGGGAGGAGTGGCTGGAGAGCTGCCTGTTGGAAAAGGACCTGGGGGTGTTGGTCGACAGCTGGCTGAACATGAGCCAGCAGTGTGGCCAGGTGGCCAAGAGGGCCAATGGCATCCTGGCCTGTATCAAGAATAGTGTAGCCAGCAGGACCAGGGAGGTGATAGTGCCCCTGTACTCAGCACTGGTGAGGCCGCACCTCGAGTACTGTGCTCAGTTTTGGGCCCCTCACTACAAGAAAGCCATCGAGGTGCTGGAACGTGTCCAGAGGAGGGCAACGAAGCTGGTGAAGGGTCTGGAGCACAAGTCTTATGAGGAGCGGCTGAGGGAGCTGGGGTTGTTTAGCCTGGAGAAGAGGAGGCTGAGGGGAGACCTTCTTGCTCTCTACAACTACCTGAAAGGAGGTTGTAGCGAGGTGGGGGTCGGCCTCTTCTCCCTAGTAACGAGTGATAGAACGAGAGGAAATGGCCTCAAGCTGCGCCAGGGGAGGTTTAGGTTAGACATTAGGAAAAACTTCTTCACCGAGAGGGTGGTCAAGCGTTGGAACAGGCTGCCCAGGGAGGTGGTTGAGTCTCCATCCCTGGAGGGATTTAAAGAATGGACAGATGTGGTGCTCGAGGACATGGTATAGATGGACTTGGCAGTGTTAGGTTAAAGGTTGGACTCGATGATCTTGAGGGTCTTTTCCAACCTTGACGATTCTATGATTCTATGATTCTATGATATTCAAGATGTATGGTGCTATCTGACTTCAGATCTTAATTTGCAATATCAGTAGCACCACAGATAAGGGGCATTATGTTATGAAATTTTTCCATTCCCTCTATATAGTAGCATGAAATTCAGCAAAGATGTATGGAAGGTCAGTTGCAAATGAAAACAGAAAAATCTGGCTAGATGATATTTTTCCAAAAATGTCTCAGCAAAGACTCAATGAACTGCAACAAAATGCCCTGAGGCTCTGTCTCATTGAATGTAATCTATTCTAGGCTTACAAGAACCCTTTTTGTATTAATCATTAAGAGATGAAGGGTCTCTGCAGGAGCCAGGGCACTAATATAGAAACTAAGACTAGGAGTGAGAGACAAAAAGGGGCACTAGCTGTTTAATTTGGAAGAATAGAGTTGGAAAAGAGGGTCAGATCTGGCAAAGGTAATAAGACTGAAAAGCCACAGAAAAGAAATGGAGGGTTATGTCATGGAGACACTGCAAAGAAATCTGAGGTAGCTTTCTGGTTGGATATCCTCTGTATCAATGCTAGGAGAATATTTTCTCATCCAAAATTAGGACTGGTGTTGTTTTGCACTTTTTTTTTTTTTTTTTAAGAATAACATTGTATTCTTGTTTGATGTCGTCAAATTGTACCCTTTTTCCATTATGTCTACACGAAGTGGATGTTATGTCAAGCTTTATAAATTCTAAGATCTTCAGCTTTGTGAATTGCTTACATTTTTGTATGTCTTGATTTTCTCCTTCTGCTGTGTTTATACTGCTTCACGTAATTAAATTTAATGAATTTGATCTTGTTAGTGAGATCCTAAATAATTTCATGAAGAACTTGTCTCCCAAATATGTCTTAAACTGAGCTAATATTCTTCTTTCAAATCCATTTTAAGCTAAGCTGTATAACTTGTTGTTATAATTAAGCTTTTATCCACAGCTATGCTGAAGTCTTATTTCAAGAGCTGCTACACAAGGATTAGTAATATCTTTCATCAAGCTGAGCTAGAAACTAACATTTAGTTTATTTTAACTGTGCAAATACCAGCCTTAAACATACCTTTCACTTTTACTTTTGACATTTCTCACCTATCTGTTTTAAAGATTTCTGAGACACCAGCAATAACCTAAAAACTCAATTTCTTGCTTCAAAGCTACTTGAATTTTCTGGTTTGTACTTCATGGCTACACATGGCACAACTGTCACTTAGAGAAAACAGCAAAAGAGGAACTCTAGGGACCAGTTACCTAATAAAACCCCCTAAAACCCACCACCACCAAAAAAACCCTGCAACTGTACTCTTTCCAGGATACGATTATTCATTCTGCACTGAAAAACTCTGATTTCCTGTTTACTAGGTGGGCTTTAGGTACTCTGATTTTGAGAGTATTGACACCAGAAAGATTTTTCTGTTCATGAATGTTGTCAGATATGTAGAGTACAAAATGTTTATATGCTTTACATGGAGTAGAAAATGTTTACAAAATGGTTGAGTCCTGGGGTTTTTAAGTAGCTGTTTGTGTGAGGGTTTTTTGGTCTTGCTCTAGATTTTTAAAGGGTTCAGACTCTTTGGAAAAAACATCTGGGCTTTTTTTTTTTTTTTTTGGTAGTAATTATCATAAGCTTTTCGCTGAATAATTTTATATCCTTTTCCCATAAAGAGGATATGTCCATATCAAAAAATTCCTTGGATACAGAGAAGCACATGCTTATTGAAGTTGGTTTTACATTTTTAGCACCTGAAATGTCTTTTGAAGAATGGGACAGTTAAACTGGAGGAGGAATAAGTTGAGATCTTAAAGGTAAAATCTGAATATATATCAGTGAATCATGCAATACTAGGGAGACATCCAAATATTAATGTTTCAGATATCATTATAATAACAGAGAAGACCAAAGTAAAAGCAAACACTAATAAAATAAACAAGCAGTGTCCCAGTTATGCCACTATTACTTTTTGCTATTGAAAACCTGTGAGACTGTGGGAGCAGTGTGAATAAAAATGGTTACTACTACTAGAATGCTTAGCAAATGATGATATCTTGTTAGAAAATGTATTTCTGATATGTGATCAATGATACATCAGTAAGATACCAGTACCTAGCTTTACCAGGTATAATCTACTCACTAACAACACGTCTTGTCAGAGAAGTGGAATTTAAAATAGAACTAAACAGTGTTGAAGATATCACATACTGCAGTAAAAAAGGATAAAAGGATTATACAGTCAAATTTTTATTCATACAAGTTAAACTCTAAGAGAGCACAAAGTATTATAATATGGGCTTCTTTGACAGGAAATGAATAATTTGTGACAAAAATGACTATATGGTTAGAACTTTTCTCTGAGCAGGGACAAAAGCAAACTGCAAAACAATTAAGTTTATAAAGACAAAGGTTAAAAGATACTTGAGCAGTTCCGCTTATGCTGTCTTAAATAAAGGTTATCCAATACATTTGAGAAGGCAGCACACTTTAAAATGGGGAAAGGGCGTACTTTTTGTCTATTCCAAAAAGAGTCTGTAGAACTCCACTTGCTCCTAGATGTCATTCAAGCATTAATTTGGCATAAATCAAAAAGGAATCAGATCTCCATCAGCTTTCTAGACATGAGTGATCAGATAGCCATCAGCTTTCTAGACACAAGAGTTTTTTTCTCAGGAAGAAGGAAGTTGAGGGACGGTTGCTTTGTTTCCCCTTTTATTTTTTTTTTTTGGGGGGGAGGGGTGGGTTGTTGGGTTGGGGTTTTTTTCCACAGCAGACACCTAACCTTTATCATTCAGGATAGTTAAGAAATGCCTATACCATACTTTGGAACAGCATGCAAGAACAGCCAAGTTAGATCTATCCCAAACTCTTGCAACCATATATTTTACTGTAGCACAATTCATAGTTGGGATCCCAAAAGATGTGTAGGCTGAGCTCAAAATCTTGTTTATGGGCAAAACCCCACACCTTGTATCTATGTAAAGCCAAGAATTTATTGTTACTATAATTGAAATAGTCTAATTCAAGAATCATTATTAGTCTATATCTAATTGTTATTCAAAATAATAATAATATTAACAACAATAACATAATAATAATAATAGTAGTAATAATAATAATAATAATAATAATAATAATAATAATAATAATAATAACGCAGTTAAAATTATTATATATACACATAGTTTCTACCTCTTTTCCTGGTGTTATGTTATGCTCTTGCTTTTTGTGCTCCTCTGGGTCCTAAGGCTGGTGGTTTTATTCAGCTGATGGTGGTGGGTGTTGCAGTGAAAGTAGTCCCAAAATACAAGGCCAAGATGGAAAAGGAGACAGAACTAGAGATTACTGAACCCCCTGTACAGTGCAACACCGGGGGTGGGGAAATCTTATGAAACTCAGGACATATTATGTAATAGTTAATGGGAGGTTTAAATGTAACTGCTACTGTCAGGACTTCATCTGTTAATATCATTCTCTGCACAACTGCAAGCAGACATATTAAAGAAAATAAAACTCTAAATTGAATAAGCACAAAGAAGAATTACTGGAACAAATGGCAAATGAAGAAGCTTTCATAAGAGAAATCATATCTTATGAACTTCACTTGTACAGACAGGCTAATAGGGAGACAATAGGCTTCCATGGCAGAACAATTTGTTTTGCCACATGACCGGAATAAAAATCTCATATTCAAGATAACTGTGTTAGAGAATTGCTATTTGATTTTTTTGGTTTGCTTTGTTTTGGTTTGGGTTTTTTTCTGTCCCAAATAAAGTCATGCTCCTTGTTGCCATGAGGCAAACAATACTCTGCTTTTGAAACAAAATGATAGCTCTTGGCAATGTGATGATCATAAGAAAATGATGCCATGCCTTTGAGAGTTATGAAAGGAATTTCCAACTAGCTACTGCAAACCAGCATTGTTATAGGATCTTTGTGATTCCTAGCTGCACTGTCCCCTCAAAATCTCATTAACATAACTAAAACTAGAATTTATTCAGTTCTCCTCAAGTTGTTTCAAAGGGGCTTATTATGTGCTTTGAGCACTAATGAGCACTATAAGCACTAATTCACCCATTCAGTTCAACAAAGCTGCAACACTGAGAGGGAGCACAATTACATACCACCACAAATTTCTTAAGTACTTCTAGAAAAGAGAATGCCCTTTCAATATCTTTAAAATAACATGGATTGATTAGTGTCTCAGATAAGTTCTTTTTATGACCATTTATCTTCTGTTATATTACTAAAATGTAAATAACAAGTTGATTAAGAGATACTATGGTTTACTTGCAGGCACGTGGATAATAATCAGCTAAAGTGTCTTGCTCTACTGCTGTTCCTTTTTTAGTTCATAGATGCACAAAGTAAGTTTAATCAACATGTTGTGCATTCATAATTAAACAGCCTTTTGCCAATTGCTTCTGTTAAATAATAGCTTTCTTCTTAGAAGAAGGCTTTCTTATCATTAAAGACTCTGTTGCCCTTTCAACTATTACAAGGCACTTTCCTTGATATTGGTAGGATTTTATCCGGAGGAATCAATTCATTCACCTATATGAAGGATTGTGCTTTACTTATAAGTAATTAATCATTATTAATTAATAAGTAATTACAAGTAATAGGAAAAAAGATGTAGAACCTGAAAGAGAAAAAAAGAGAGAGAAAGAGAGAGGGAGGGAGGAAGGAAGGAAGGAAGGGAGGAAGGAAGGGAAAAAAATTTTTAGATGTGTTTAACCTGTGTTTAACCTGTGATGCCACTCGGAGCAGAGATAATGATTGAAACTTTTGGCAATGAATAGATGCTCAAGTATTCCCTTTTTAGATGTGCAAAACAATACATGAGACTTTGCTTCGTCTGCCTGCTTTTGATAAAGTGAGACAGTTGTGTTTTTTTACACCAGTTGGCTAGCAATCAGCCATCATTGTTCCACTGCAAATAATTCAAATGCAAGACATTACACAGACCTATGGACTGCCTGAAAGACCAGTTTTATATGGCTTATTTCTGTTTTTTCCATGTTTCTTAACACACATGGGGATCAGATAAGGAAAATATATTGTATATCTCTTTCTTCCCAACTGAGAAGAAGGACTATACTATTTTGCTAAAATGTTTTTCTGAGAGTTTCATTTTTCTCTAATGTATTTATTCTTATCTTCATTTAGTAACAAATGAGTTACACTGTTTACTGATTTTATGTCCATAGTGTTTTGCCTTTTTGTGATAGAAGATTGTTAAATTACATTTCACAAGTGCTAAATCCATTAAGATTTCTTTCCAAAGTTGTGGGGTTTTTTTTGTTGTGGTTTTTTTTTTCCTTCTCTATTTCTTCTGTTTAGATCTAGGCATGTTACAAATCTGTTATGCAGTTTATTCTTTCATTTCTCTTCTGACGCTTCTTGCAAAATACTTTGTATAGTAGTCTAAAATTAATCTAATTATCTCAAAAACTTACTTTTAAAATGAGTGTTGTGGGTTGACCCTGGCTGGATGCCAGGTGCCCACCAAAGCCACTCTGTCGCTCCCCTCCTCAGCTGGACAGGGGAGAGAAAATATAACAAAAAGCTCATGGGTCAAGATAAGGACAGTGAGAGATCAGTCCCAGTTGTCGAAGAGGTGGCAGTCACTGACCTGCTCCTCCACCTGGATGCGCACAAGTCCATGGGCCCAGATGGGATCCACCTGAGGATACTGAGGGAGCTGGCAGAGGAGCTCACCAAGCCACTTTCCATCATTTACCAGCAGTCCTGGTCAACCGAGGAGGTCCCAGCTGACTGAAAGCTAGCAAACGTGACGCCCCTCTACAAGAAGGGGCGGAAGGAGGATCTGGGGAACTGCAGGCCTGTCAGCATGACCTTGGTGCTGAGGAAGGTCATGGAGCAGGTCATCTTGAGTGCCATTATGCCACAAGTGTGAGACAACCGAGGGATCAGGCCCAGCCAGCATAGGTTTATGAAAGGGAGGTCCTGTTTCACTAACCTGGTCTCCTTCTATGACAAGGTGACCCGCTTAGTGGATGAGGGGAAGGCTGTGGATGTTGTCTACTTGGACTTTAGTAAAGCCTTTGACATTGTATCCCACAGCATTCTCCTGGAGAAACTGGCTGCTCACGGCTTGGATGGGTGCACTCTACGCTGGGTTAAAAACTGGCTGGACGGCCGAGCCCAGAGAGTGGTGGTGAATGGAGCCAAATCCAGTTGGCGGCCGGTCACGAGTGGTGTTCCCCAGGGCTCAGTGTTGGGGCCAGTCCTGTTCAATATCTTCATTGATGATCTGCATGAGGGGATTGAGTGCACCCTCAGTAAGTTTGCAGATGACACCAAGTTGGGTGGAAGTGTCGATCTGCTGGAGGGTAGGAAGGCCCTAGAGAGGGACCTGCACAGGCTGGACCGATGGGCCGGGGCCAACTGCATGAGATTCAACAAGGCTAAGTGCCAGGTCCTGCACTTGGGTCACAACAACCCCATGCAACGCTACAGGCTTGGGGAACAGAGGCTGGAGAGCTGCCTGTTGGAAAAGGACCTGGGGGTGTTGGTCGACAGCTGGCTGAACATGAGCCAGCAGTGTGCCCAGGTGGCCAAGAGGGCCAATGGCATCCTGGCCTGTATCAGGAATAGTGTAGCCAGCAGGACCAGGGAGGTGATAGTGCCCCTGTACTCAGCACTGGTGAGGCCGCACCTCGAGTACTGTGCTCAGTTTTGGGCCCCTCACTACAAGAAAGCCATCGAGGTGCTGGAACGTGTCCAGAGGAGGGCAACGAAGCTGGTGAAGGGTCTGGAGCACAAGTCTTATGAGGAGCGGCTGAGGGAGCTGAGGTTGATTAGCCTGGAGAAGAGGACGCTGAGGGGAGACCTTATTGCTCTCTACAACTACCTGAAAGGAGGTTGTAGTGAGGTGGGGGTTGATCTCTTCTCCCTAGTAACGAGTGATAGGACGAGAGGAAATGGCCTCAAGCTGCGCCAGGGGAGGTTTAGGTTAGACATTAGGAAAAACTTCTTCACCGAGAAGGTGGTCAAGCGTTGGAACAGGCTGCCCAGGGAGGTGGTTGAGTCTCCATCCCTGAAGGGATTTAAAGAGTGGATAGATGTGGTGCTCGAGGACATGGTATAGATGGACTTGGCAGTGTTAGGTTAAAGGTTGGACTCGATGATCTTGAGGGTCTTTTCCAACCTTGACGATTCTATAATTCTATGATTCTATAATCATTTACCAATTAACATCATGGTCAAAATAGACTTGACTTGGGGAAATTATTTTAATTTATTACCAATCAAATCAGAGTAAGGTAACGAGAAAATAAAAACTAAATCTTAAAAACACCTTTCCCTTACCCCTTGCTTCTTCCTGGGCTTAAATTTCCTCCTGATTTCTCTAACTCCTCCCCACCCGAGCAGCACAGGGGGACGGGGAATGGGGGTTACAGTCAGTTCATCACACATTGTCTCTGCCGCTCCTTCCTCCTCAGGGGGAGGACTCCTCACACTCTTCCCCTGCTCCAGCATAGGGTCCCTCCCACAGGAGACAGTCCTCCACAAACTTCTCCAATGTGAGTCCTTCCCATGGGCTACAGTTCTTCATGAACTGCTCCAGCGTGGGTCCTTTCCATGGGGTGCAGTCCTTCAGGAACCAACTGCACCAGCGTGGGTCCCCTGCAGGGTCACAAGTCCTGCCAGTAGACCTGCTCCAGCGTGGGCTCCTCTCTCCATGGCTCCGCAGATCCTGCCTGGAGCCTGCTCCAGCATGGGCTTCCAAAGGGTCACAGCCTCCTTTGGGCATCCACTTGATCTGGCATGGGGTCCACCATGAGCTGCAGGTGGCTATCTGCTCCACTGTGGGGAGGTCCACCTGCTCCACTGCAGGGGGACAGCATGCCTCACCATGGTCTTCATCATGGGCTGCAGGGGAATCTCTGCTCCGGTGCCTGGAGCACCTTCTCCCCCTCCTTCTTCACTGACCTTGGTGTCTGCAGAGTTGTTCCTCTCATATATTCTCACTCCTCTCTCCTGGCTGTGGTTACACAGTTTTTTCCCCCCCCTTCTTAAATATGTTATCACAGAGGCACTACCACCGTTGCTGATGGGCTCGGCCTTGACCAGCAGTGGGCCCGTCTTGGAGCATTGTCTCTATCGGACATAGGGGAAGCTTCTAGCAGCTTCTCACAGAAGCTGCCCCTGTAGCCCCCCTGCTACCAAAACCTTGCCACACAAACCCAATACAATGTGTCAAAAGTTTGATTACAATTCTGTCATGGTTTAACCCCAGCCAGCAACTAAGTACCACACAGCTGCTCGCTCACTCCCCCCTGGTGGGATGGGGGAGAGAATCAGAAGAGTAAAAGTGAGAAAACTCATGGGTTGAGATAAAGACAGTTTAATGGGTAAAGCAAAAGCCGCGCGCGCAAGCAAAGCAAAGCAAGGAATTCATTCACGACTTCCCATCGGCAGGCAGGTGTTCAGCCATCCTCAGGAAAGCAGGGCTCCATCACGCGTAACGGTTACTTGGGAAGACAAACGCCATCACGCCGAACATCCCCCCCTTCCTTCTTCTTCCCCCATGCTCATATACTGAGCATGACATCATATGGTATGGAATAGCCCTTTGGCCAGTCTGGGTCAGCTGTCCTAGCTATGCTCCCTCCCAGCTTCTTGTGCACCTGGCAGAGCACAAGAAGCTGAAAAGTCCTTGACTAGTGTAAACTCTGCTCAGCAAGAACCAAAACATCAGTGCGTTATCAACACTATTCTCATCCTAAATCCAAAACACAGCACTCTACCAGCTACTAAGAAGAAAACTAACTCTATCCCAGCTGAAACCAGGACAAATTCTCAAATGGTTCTTGCATTATTTTAAATACTTATGTTTTTCTTTAATTTCTTTCCTTTCTAGTGTCATTAGTATTTCCTTTTTGTACAGGGTGACTTGGGATAGATTTTGTTGTTGTTTTTTTTTTTTTTCTGAAGTTTCACAAAAATACTAAGGACAAGGACTGTAACTCTGGGTAAATACCACAGTCACCTCCAGAATCCTGGTCTCTACATATCCTTTACCACCTGGTTTCTGGGTATGCATGGAATTTGGGTATGCAACTAGGAAGATTACAAAGTGCCTGTCAACTAAGACCTGAGTCTAGGTAATCAGTACAAGGACTCTAGGACATAACATAGCATGTTTTCAATTTAGATCAGTTTATGCATGCCCTTTAAAGAAATTTTCAGTTGGATTTGATTACTGGAGACCATCATCTAATGTTCTTTTTCTCAAAAGCAGGAAGGTTCATCAAGTTGTCATTATGAAAATAGCTTCCTTCTGCATACTATTTAATGTTCAGAACTATATGAAGCTCTCAAGCTAAACTTTAATCTCATAAATGCATTAGAACTTTTGTTAATGAAAGCACTAGAATTCTCTGCCAGTGCTCCTTCCTCCTGCATGCACACTTTTTATTCATAAGCTGCCGTTTGGATATAATACCTTTATTTTAGTTTTAAAATAGATATTTCATTGGAAAACCAGATAGATCTGATATTTATAACAAGTATATTGTATGTTTGTACTTGTTCTCTAGACATAAAGAAGATGTCTTAAAAAAAAAAGAAAACAGAATTCAGTGGAAGATTGAGAAAAAAAAATTACTATTGCACTGGTCTGTCAAGTAATATTTGCATTTTGTACAATTAATTGTAGCTCAAAAACAGACTTCAGCATTTGATGGTGTCTTCACTTACAGTCTTTGATATAGCTGGAAATAAAAAAACTAATGCTAATCATTTAAGGTTTTGTTTGTTTCTTTTTTGTTTCTTTTCTCAGATGAGTTCTGTTTAGTATCTACTTGAATAAGCCTGACTGACATGGTTTTAATTACAGTTCTAAAATTACACTGGACTAAAGTGGGCAAGCAATGTAAGTGGTTAGAATAAATAATGTACACCTTACACATTGTGCTGCTGCAAGCAAACAATTTAGGTGCTAACATAACTCAGCTTCTAGTTCAAGATTTGTTTTTCTCTGTTGTCAGGTAATCTTAATGAAAGAGCAGTAAAAAAAAAATCTGTGCATGTGAATTTGGAGTGCAAACAAGACAATGGTTATAACCCCCCATTATTTGAATGGAGTCATTTACTACTACGGTGACAAGAAATACTAAAGAAATCAGACTGGCTGGGGATGCTTTCCATTATTTCTTCTTTCTATCAGACATATTCTATTAGATTTAA
This sequence comes from Nipponia nippon, assembly GCF_047370975.1. Classification (NCBI taxonomy): domain Eukaryota; kingdom Metazoa; phylum Chordata; class Aves; order Pelecaniformes; family Threskiornithidae; genus Nipponia; species Nipponia nippon. The sequence continues at coordinate 53,918,967 of NW_028262336.1, read as the reverse complement.
TAGAATCTTCTCCAACAACCAATTTACCAATCAGAAAATGGTGTTACAGTTTAGTAAATGTTTCTTTTCCTCAGTTAACTCATTTGAACCCTTTTTTGTGCATTTTTAAAAGTCTTTATCACACTTGCATGAAGCCTAAAAGAGTGAATAAGTGAAAAAGAAATTTTTCCGTTATTCCTATCTTCCACTGAAGCCAAACCACTAGCAAGCTAGGGCTCTGTGCAAAAACTACCACTTAGCACTAGTGTGTTTTTTTATTCAGTAACAGATTAAAGTTGCAGGTTTTTTTCCAGCTAGCTTCTACACCAACATACAGAACCTCTAATTTTGGCACTACACCAGATGTCAAAATGTCCCCATGCAAAGAATCACCCACTCTGCCACAGGGGTTCATGAAAAAATGGGGTTGAAGTTGCACTATTTCAGGGCCTGCATATGGCTCTTTTTTTCTCTCAATATCTCTCTAATGGGAACCAGGCTGTCAGAAGCATCTTTAAAACTATTTTTCTACATGTCTCTTACTCAAAAAGAAGTTTTAAAATACCAGGGGAAATTAATGTAAATAAGCACTGACAATATTAATTTACCTATCCCAAGGGAGGGTTGTCATGCAGTGTCTTTAGCTATATCACTAGTGTCAGGCATGGTGATACTCCTCTCAGCCCATTGGAGGATTCAGTGGGTCTAAGAGAAGAAGAGGATGGTAAAGAATGAAGTACTGTCTTTGCCAATTTGCAAGCCAGAATTCATTTAATCCTACTTTCCTTATTCTGTGAAGGCAGAGCAGAAGGCTGACACTAAGAAGGTAAGGTCCTGATGGCATCACCCTCTTGTCTACCTGTAAAATGCTCATCACATGTTCTAGTATGTGCCACTATCTGAAGTATAAAATTGGACTGAAAATGCAGGAAAAAAGGAATTTCCTGCAACCTCTTTATTTACTTGTCATTTAATTTTCTGTCTTTAATTGGCTTAAAGGGATTAATGAAGTATTTGGTTACATGGGTTTGTAATCTGGCAGTTTTATAGAGCTGGAAGGGATAAATAATTAGCTCTGGGAAACAGGTAATTCTAAATGCAAAAGCAAGATGCCCATGTAACTTCGTCATTATTTGGCACTCATGAGTCTTGGCAAAGAACTTGCTAACTTGCCAGCAGGCTTCAAGCCCTCCCTTTTGTAGTTCATAAGTGTGAAGCGACAAGAGAATATATCTGGATGGGAAATAATTTCAGAAAGTTCCATTATATACATTGTCCTCTGCGCTCTGGTGGTCTGCACAAAGAATCTGTGGACCAGTTAATCCAGCTCAGAGCTGGATTAATTCTAAACATTGAACATAGTACTCCTCTGTCACTAAAAGGCTCATTTTTGATCCAACAGAGTAAAGGAAAATGCTCCATGGCAATGGAGATAGATGCTTATTATAGGGAAGTGTTCCTCCCTTGTTGGTTTTCGAAACTGAACCTTATACAAACAAGCCATGTTCTTGTTAAATTATATTCCTTTTGATTATACAGGTTTGATCTCATAATTTTTATTGCTGCTTTTTTAATTGATAAATACATCTGCAATAGCACTATTTGCAGCACTATAATTTTTACAGTCAAGGTTTTTGTTTTCAAAGGTCCTCTATGTATTCTACCTGCACAAGGACAGGATGAATATATCTTGAAGTAGGTGAGCAGCACCTGTCAGCATAATTCAGTTCTGTCAAGTACTACCATAAATTTCATGCCTAATACATTGATATGTGATTTGTGTGTGTGTGTGTGTGTGTTTTATTTATGAAGAATTATTAAATGTATCTGTAAACTAGTGGGGAACCAATGAAGGCATCATATAAATATATATATCAAAGCTGCCATATATATATATATAGAATAAGAAATATTTTCTTTAGCTGTTAAAGATGCTAATAAAAATAAAGCAGAACTCACACTGAAGTGGTTTTACAGTCATTATAAAACATAGTCTGGGAAATTAGAATGTAGCAGCATTTTGGGGATGTTTGTCTGGAACTGAGGCGTCTAGAAACATTAAGTAGTGCTTTTCGTTTCAGCAAAGGGTAAGAACTGATTTGCATTCTTCTATGGCTCTTCCTACAAGCAGATCAACAAAGCAGTGTTGGCTTCAGTCCTGACAATTCTGGCTGACAGCCTCACTTCCCTGGCTGCATGGTGTGTGACTCATGCATTTACAAAGTGTATGAGGGATAAAGGGATTCATCCTGCACTCATTGACTTCAGTGGGACAGTATCAAACACAAAGACTCATTGAAACTCAATGGGACTTAGAATCTTAAGCAGAGCTGTACAAGCAACTGATTCTTTGGTTGTAGCACTGAATTTTTTAATTAGGTTTAAAAGGGAAAAAAGTGGGATGATTAGAAACATATCTGTGTTAATTTTCACAGAACTGTCAAAGGTCAAACAAAGCATTGCATTTGCCTTAGATAAAATTCTCCTTGTATAGGGGGAAAAGAAAACATTATTTTTTTATTATTTTAAAAGTTTCAAAATGGAAAAAGATGTTTCAAAAAAACCCAATATAAATATTTCACTTTGAAAATGTTGATATGAAACCTTCAATTAAAATAAAATATCTTTTTTCACTGAATCTGTTCACAAATAGTTTCAGTCCCTCCAGATTTCATATTTTTAAAATAAATAATTTACAGAAGAGTATATTGCTCAAACTCTTCATACTAGATTACTTTACCAAGTTGAGATGTACAGTTTTGTTTCCCTAGTGGAGATTACTTGCTTTGAGGAAGGGGTTTGTCCTTCTTCCAGGGTAGTCCCTTCCCTCAGAGATTCCTGTCCTTACCACATAGTTGACTTCTGAAGACATTACTGAATCATCCTGCCTTTTTAAAAACAAACATGCGCAAATTTTGTCTTAATTAATACATCAGGCTGTAAAGTGTGCTCATTCAGGATCTGTCTTAGATAAAACTGAACAGGCTATACAGCAAACAAGAGGTGAAAAAACTCAGGAGAAGAGAGGATGAACTAGTGACACAGTGACTTGTACTCCAGCTAGACTTTGAACAGCACTTTTTTTGTGAATCAGAGCCATTAGACAGGCATTTTAAAGATATTTAATGAACTATTCCCATTGATTAAAGTGGGATGTACCTACATCCATCCACAGTCTGGTTCTTCAGAGAGCACAAGTCTAAGTAGCTCTATAATTTAAATACATTAAACATTTTGGACTCTAGTTGAACCAAGTATTGTGTTCTGGCTTAGCATTGTCTCCCTCTCCTTCTCCCTCTCTGAGTTTCTTGTGTAGGAAGAAATAAAGGCTTGCAACTCTTCACCAGACTGGATGGGTTAATTTACAGAAGTCTTTTTATGACTTAGAGTCACCTCTGCCACTTTTTGCTTGGTAGCTGCACTTACGTATTACTCCTTTGAAAGATGAAAGAACAGAGAGCTTGTATCTGGATGCCCAGGACCTTATCTCAATCTCCTTGTAAAATTAAAACCAGTCAACTACGAAGTAAAAACTCTAAAAGAAGACAAAACACTATCTGTAATTTGTTATACAGATTTAGGTTAGACATTTAACAAGGTTTTTCCCAGGGGATATAAAAAAGATACTGCCAAGTTTATGAATTGACTTGGAACATACTTGTAGAGATTCTCTCTTTTCAAGCTAAGACTCTGATAGATAGCTATGATTTCAGAGTGTATTAGATGAAGACATACAGTGTTAAGGGACCTGTGGCATATTGCTAGTTTTATGCAAAGCTTTGATAAAAACAAGTACTAAAATACATTATTTAACTCCTTCATAGAACTTGGTTCAAAACAGTGTAAGAACAATTAGCAAAAAAAAAATTTTTAATTTTTGCATGCTGTAATCTTCGTATGAAATTTTAAAAGGTTAAAGACTGCTTACTATGTATGGATTTCTACATAATGGCCAATTAACTACTCGCATAATTAAGCAATCTGCTCAAAGTTCTCACTCTGATTTTTGAAGTGCTAATAAGACTAAATTGCTCAAATCCAGGAAAGACATTAAGACATGTGAAATGTTAATTAGATGAAGAAACAGGACTAAAAGGAGAAGCAATGTGAAATAGGGATTAAACAAGAATAAATAAATATTTCAGTCGTGAATTAAAAAAAAGATAAATGAAATTGAGACAAAATAACAGTATTTAACTTTATTGCCCCCATGATACAGTAGAATATAAGATTTCACTTATTTTAAGGTATGTTGCTGAGATAACACTGTGGCTTCCTATTTACTCTAAACGTTGGAAATACTTGGGATGTTCTGAGCTGCTGGGAGTGTGGGTCCACGTTGTCATGGACACTAGGGATGAGACTCATGTCCAGGCTGTTGAAACCTGAATTTACAGGTAAGATGTCTGTGTAAAGTGTCATTATAATCAAAGGTCTAGGCAATATTATCACTGAACGCTAAAAAGCTCCTCAGCTGACCAGTAAGCTTCTACTTTAGGATGAATACACTAGTTCTGTAAATTCAGCTGACTATGGACTAGACAATACCGTAAGGCACACAATCTAAAATGTACTGTAGACTCTGATGTTACAAGCACCTACATTTAAGCATCTGAATCTGAAGGAAAATTTCTATCCTATTACTACTGAGAACATTTACCACTTGTTCTCAACAGATATGTGCAGAAGAACATGCAATACTGTTAACAGTAGCCTTGACGTAGCAGATCACAGAAATACATGATTGGATTCTATTTCCTGAACATTCCTGCTTAATGCCTTTTGATACTTAATATATCTCTGTGTCCATGAGGCTGGCATGCATAAGACAAGATATATTGGAAACCTTCACACTTCCAGAATGGAGAACACCCCACGTGGTTGGAAAATACACTGGCTGTTTGCTGAAAACCCTTTTAGTGGGATAAAAAGAGGCACGGCTCTTTGCTGTCCCCAGAGGAGCACGTAACTCAGCTTTCCAGGGCTCTTCACTGGGATATGGAGGGAACACATTCCACTGTGGTTTGGACATTATTTTCTCCATGTTGGACTCCTAGCTGTCCCTTACGTGTTTAACCAGTTCAGCTAATGTTGTTTCCATTTTCTCCTCCAAACCATGGTAAAATCCATTTTTCTTCCCTCATACAGGCTTTTTTTTGCATTTTGTCCCTGTTCCAATTGTAGGTGCATGACCCACAATAGTCACAAAGCAATATGGAAGCTTAGACTGGTTTCTGTGTGAAAAACTTAAAATGTAATTTAAAGGGGATCCTGTTTTGGGGAAGAGGAAGAGGAAGGAGAAGAAATCAGTGTAAGAAAGACAAGCACAAGGAATATTTTGCCAGGAAAATGTCTGTTTTCAAATAGTTTCAGTTTGGCAAAACTACATTCAAGAAGTCACAGCTCCGTCCCAGGGCTCCATTCCCTGAATTTTTAAAAAGAAGTGCTTTAAAACAGCTTGTTATCATCCTTGTCTACAATACATCTGAATGCTCATCTCATCCATACAGAGAAGTTTTCTGCATGTTGTTCAGAATTTGTATTGAATACACAGGTTTTTCCTGTGCTTTCCTCTCAAGCTTAATAGTCGTGTTGCTATTGACTCTCAGGTGATGAGTTCATCTTACTACCTGTCTGCTGGGGGATAAAGAATGTTGCACAGAAATTAATGTTCCTGCAAGCATGAATAGCCAAATGTAGTAGCAAGGGTTTGCTGGAGTGGAAACAGGTTGGAAAGATTGGCAGTCTTTTCCTTGTATTGCTCACCCAATGCCTTGATCACTTTTACATCCTGAAAAAATAGCAAGTATGAATGATGACAAAATAGGAGATCAGTTTTTTGACATATTTTGGGGATACATGACAGACTGATCCCTAACGTACATGACAGTCTGAAAGATAAAAATAAGAAAAATGAATGTCAGGTAAATACAATTTAAGAGTAGTACTTCATTAGGAGAAGCTGCATGTTTTCAACACGCATGTTTTCAACATGCAGCTGATATCCTGGCAACATTTTTCTTACACAAATATTAGTAACAAGGATGACACATAGCATGATTAAGTATTAAACAAAAAACAAGCTGCTGTGTCAGGAAATTTGCTATGAAATTACCAAATAAAAAAAAAAATATTAAATAGGACAAAAAAAAAGAAAAGGAGAGCAACTAAAATTACAACTTTGGGGTGTTACATAAGTATGCTACATAGCACTGAATCAATGCTGTATAAGCAGTTAGTATATTTTGGTTCTTCCACTGAATAAAAATATATTAAAATACTTTTGATTTACCCAGGAATATTAGTAAAGCCCTATCGAATGTTCTTTCTGAAGCAGAAACACTGTAAGTTATGATACTTTCTTTTATTTGGAAGATCTTTTTTAATCAGAAATACACTGTGTTAACAATTACCACATGTTGATTTCAAAATAGCAAAACAAAACAAATAAAAAGAAATCCTATACTTTGAAACTGTTGTTTTCTACTTTTTATCTTTCCATCCCAGCACTTGGACAAAAATCAGTCAGTCCAGAATGAGTTGAAGGGGAAGATGAGGGGGAAGGTGTTTATCCATTTCATTCAAAAGACTTTTAAAAATTTTAATTATTACAGACTCAGTCCCAAAGATAACTTTTCATAGAAAGCAATAGGTTGAGTGATTTGTATCTTTACTCAGTAGAAGGTATCTACTTTATTTGTTTCAGTAAAGTTTTTTCTGATTTCTTTACCTGAAGCAACAGTAATGGGGCTTATATTATGTAATGCTAGTAGCTTGCAATGTAAAGCAGCACAATTCAGCAGCAGAAGCCCAACACAGTTTTGGATTGTTTTTGCAGAAGCATATTAAATATTTTAACACAGATGTCTACAGAGAGATACTCATCACTGAATAAGGACAAATTATGAGAAACTGCAGTGACAAGTAAAATGATGAAATGTAATTATGTGCAAGAGAAATGATGAAGAAAGACATCATACTGGTAATATCTATTGTTAATCTTTCAGTTCCCAAGGGAAGCCACTAACGTCCCATTGGTCAAGCCACATGATGTTCAATTTGACAATATGCTAGTAAATACTCTATGAGAAATAATGCAGGATGGATTCCTTAGAGGATCTAATAAGATGATTTTTGGTTTCATTTTCTCTTGAATACTTTGATGTTTTGCTTTGATATGGGACACTCATTATAAATTATTTGGCTAGCAGAATAATAGGAGAACATTTTCTCCTTACAATCTATGAGGGTTCCTGTCCCTTTAAAATGGTTCTTCCTCATGCAGAAACAGACATGAAAAGTTTGGCAATATCATTGAGAATTTTCCTTATCTTTGTGTTGCTTTTGCCTATTAAATCCTTAAAACAGATAAAATCAGAGGGAGAAACAACCAGAATATTTTTACTTTCTGCAAAAGTTAAATATTGGGATTGATTGCTTCTTTTATTTTGATTTGAAGACTACAACAAACAGTAAGAGAGGAAAATCCTTCTAATTGTTCAATTTACATATGATTTCTTAATAGTATATTGTATGGCTGTATAGTTGAAGGATATTCTGTAAATGTATATTAAAATTCTGAGGCCATTGCTATCTAGTTCCACAGAAACAAGGTTCATGTCCAGTCTATTTAAATTTAAAACCTCAGTTCAGATTATATGGAATATATTGTATTACTGTAAAACAAAGATACAGTTTGCATTTTCAAATCATGAAAGCCATTTGGTTTAACCTCTGACATTATTTTAGAGTACAACAAATATCAAGACAAAGATATAAGGATTTCTGATATAAATGTACAGATGAGTTTATAATACCTGTAAAATTCATCAGATGTTTCAGTTACAGACCTGTAACATCAATACACTTCCAAAAGTGCTATTTGCTTTTACATATTTTAGCTTTTCAGCAATACTGACAAGTGATAGCTTACTTTATTCAGGCATTATTTTCATTGAAGTAAAACAACATCACTTGTAGACATGGAAGTCTGATATAAAAAGGTTTACTTAAGATTTCTTTAGAGAAAATTAAGGAGCTGAGGGACATGGTGATGGGGAAGAAAAAGAAAATAACAGTTTCCCATTATCTAAAATGGCTGTTTTTCATCTATGGGTAAATGATGACATTAAGGTTGTGAAGATTTTTTTTTTCCTGTTTGAATAGAGGAATGATGAGTCACAGGATTAATAGCTTTAGTCAGTTGAAGGCAGGAAGCTGTTGTTGCTGTTCTTATTATTATAATCACAACTGATCTGCCAAGCTGTTATTGTCAGGGCACTGCATCAATTTAACAAATTTCATTAATGTCACATGGCATGTGAGGCCAGAAGCATGTAGATGATGGTAATGCTAATTTGAATTATTTGGGGAAAAAAAATTAAAAGAATGCAGTAGATACAGTAATCCTTTTATTTGCTTCTTTCCCAATTATAACTTTATTTTTGTCCTTTAATAAGGACAACTAGCAATGTTTTTTTCTGGGATTACAAAATTATACAGTTTAATATCATGGTGCTCAGGGCAGATTGCATGGCTTTGCTTGATTCATGGCCTTATCTTATGTTACAGTTGTTAATGGCCCAAGAAGACTTCATTCCCTGCTGGAATTAGAGCTAATAGATCTCTGACTTGTAGACTCTAGTAGTAACATTAAGAGAATTCACTGAAAATTCTTAAGGAAACAGCACAGGACAAAATTTGAGAACTATGGGTTAAGGCATTGCTTTCACAAATTCAATCTGCCAATGAACCTGGCCTTAGTGAAAATTAGCAGCACTGTAACATAGTACAGACTTTATTTGTTCAGGTTCTTGAAAAGCTCTTTGAGAGAGAAAGATCATCAGTTTTCTTCAGAGACTGCAAACAAGCTCTGGCGAGGAAAGGGATAGATCCTTTATAAGAAATGGACTAAATCCTGAAAAATCCTGTAGTACATGACTGAGAAAGGTGATGGATACAAATCAAGGAGGATACATTGAAATTCATGTTCATCCTTATGTTCTTTTTTCACTCTTTTTGCTCTCCTTTTTGCTCAGGTAAGGTAGTGTCTGTGTCAAAGTATAGTGCAGAAACAGTTCTTTCACAGTAGGAAGTAAAATAGTTTGGTCTCTTCCCTTCTAGGGAAGATGAAGTAAAAGTTTGGGTGAAGAAAACTGTAAAGGATTTGTATAGCAACAAACAAATTTTTCTACCTGCTGTTCATTCATACACTTTCTCTGTATTCTGCTACAAAGCATAAAGACCCCAAAGGCAAGCCAAGCAGTCTTCTTTCTCCTTTCAAAAGCATCAAGAAATCCAAGAGAGCTGCTATGTTCAAAACACCTTGTAGGTCCCATATGGGAATTTATTCTGTTTTTTCTCTAAAGAAAACCTTCTCAATAGAGATGGGAAAGGGGAAACATTTCTGTGAAGCTTTGGCAATTATAAAAAAACGAAGGTGTCAGGTTAACCAAGTCAAGCTAACCTCAACCATTCTATGATCCTGTGATTCTGTGAAGTCCACAGCAACAGTCTGTAGCAAAGAGTAGAGTATACGCTTCCCTAAAAAGCAGAGTATAAGTATTTTATTAAGGAGCAGTTTTCTGCTTTGAGGATTGTCAGTAAGAGTATGTTCAAGACCTGAAACACAGATGTGGAGAAGGACTGGAGAACAAACAGAGCAATTGCTTCCATCCAGATACAAATATTTTATCTCCGTCCACCCTCAAACCAGTTTTTTTTTTTTGAGAATGGAAGGTTATTTAGCAGTGTTTCCCACTTCTTTGTATAGCTTGATATGATAAAAGTCATGATCATTCGTTTGTTTCCTGCTGTGATTTTATATTTTGCTGGCAACTTAATTTGAAGGCAAACACCAAGGCAATTGAAGGGCTCAGGAAGAGATGATATCTTTTACTCCTGACAGAAGCTGACTTTAAAGAGTGAAAATTCACTGAAAACTTGCTCAAATAACATTAAAATAACAAAATGAGAAATAGCCCCCTTAAGGAAAAAAACCAAACCCAAACCCAAACAACAACCAATCAACCAACTCGCCCCCCCAAGTACTATATCGTACATGGTGCCACTTATAGTATAGAGGAATAGTCATGTAACAGTGAAAAGTTAAAAAAAAAAAGAGAGATACAAAATAATATCAGCACTGCTGCTAAATTGAAGAGAAAAATATGTGGCAAACACAGCCATTATATGTCTGGTCAGGCTGACTTTGTACCATGAAAAAAAAGGAACAAAAAAAACTTTATTGAAAGCTATGGAAGCTGTCAATTGAGTTTCATGTTATTTTTAGAGATTAACATGCATCAATAAACTACACATTTCTTGGAAAGTAGCCTAGCTACAATTGTCTCAAGTATAACAAATTATCTTTAAATTAAGACAAATATGGTGGCAGTGATGACACAGGGGTAAAAACTGATCTGAGAATTGCAGTACTATGCGAACCAGTATTTTCAATCATTTGTTTATACTGCCTTCAAAGCACAGAGTAGAGTACAAGCAATTCTATTATCTTCATTAACAGTAAATGGCTAACAACAACAACAAAGATATCTGTAGTAAAAACATACAAGGAAGACTTGCTGTGACAAATCTCCATCTGCCATAAATAGACAAAGCTCCATTCAATTCAATGGAGTGATGTATTCTATTTCAACATCACTGTCAGAAAAGGTACTGTTGGTCTTGCTTACACAAACTGGTTTCATTTTGCTCCTTTTGTTCTGCTCCTATATTAAGTGCTATTGTGGCATAAATGTCTATATAAAATCAAACCCACCTTTCAACTTCTGTGAAATAAGAAGTGTAAAGTGAAAATTTGCTCTAGCTAATGAGGACAATTATTTTTCTACACGTCACTCGTGTCACATAGGAAACACTCAAATTCTTGTTTCATTGACAATTAATTTATTGCAGATTTAAATAATAAAAAACTATCTCACCTTGCTCACTTTGACACAAACATACAACTCAGATTAATATAATGTCATATGTGATTTTTCTTCTTTTGTCCATTCTGAGACTTAAATTAATTTATTTTTCAACTACAATTTGATGAGATACACCAACTACTGCATGTCTTTTTCCCTTTATTATTTTGTGAGTTGTATTGAAGCTTTTAAGAATGTGCTTGTGTGTAAATCATAATACAATGTGGGTTTGTTAATATCACGTTATGAGTGTAATTGTGTTTCTTTGGTACAACATTTTATGCTTTTATTTATGTTGCTTAATTCTTTTGGCCAAATGAGCATGATTTGCTGATTGTGTACAATCCACAGGGCAAACTGAGTAAATTTCTAGTTCATTTATCTTGGCCTTCTTTATGCCTTATGCTATTTAAAAAATAGAAAGCTGATTTTACAAAGTATAAAAAATCAAAGTCACTCTGATTTCATATTTTTCAAAGATAACCACGTTTTATTTTTTTATTTCTGGAAAAATATATTGAAAATTTCAATACGAATACAGTTCAGTGAAAAATTTCTAGTATAATAAAAATTCAATCATTTTTATCATTCCCCCTTCCCTCATTTTTTTTTTAAAAACAGAGTAGGAAATTGTTACAGACAATTATATGTTATTTATATGTGAATTGAATCTAAATGGTGAAAAGTACACACTGATATAAGCAGGCATATATTAAAATCTAAAGTGACATTTAGTTTGTATTTTGTCTAATCTTGTGATTTTTGTCATTTCTCTCACGAGTCACCTCATTTTACTATGAATTAGAAAAAATCACAATTATGAATATGTATCCAACTAAGAGTTTTTCTGTATAAATAGGAATTTTTTCTTATACAAATAGAAATCTTTGATGAATCAACCAAAAAAATAAGATTTGCTAACACTGGAATAAATTATTCTTTGATGTCAATTAAGTAATCTGAACAGCTCTTTGAGAAAGAAAATTTTTCCTGGGGCTTCATTTTCTTTTCTGAATGTGGTATTTCTATAGTACTTTATCCAGCAAGGTGCTCATAACACTGGGTGTTGTTTTGTAATCATCAACATTGTTCCCAATCTTCAGTGTCAAATTATGACTCAAACTATTACATGACTTAAAATTGAAGACTTAGTATGTGAGTACCTATTCTAGTGATATTTTTTAATAAAAAACTTGGCTGCTGAATGTTTTTGGACAGATACAACTAAATCCTGCAAATACACAATAAATACTGTCTTAACTGTAACTTTCTTGCTATGGATAAGCTAAAATTCACATGTATTATGGATTTGGCACCAGCATTTTTTTTCTGCTTCTAACAGAGAGGAAAAACACACAGAAAAGACCTCAGTTTACAAACAACAAAGCAGCTGATACGCATTTGTCTTATTTTTAAGAGAGCATGAGTATTGTTCTTGGTTTAGCAGTGTTGAATTCAGTGGAAATGTTGCTATTGCTTTTAGAGGGAAGAGAGTTAGACCAATATGCACATCTGTGATTAAAGAATTAGTGGAATTAAAGCTTTGCAGAAGAACGCATAGTGCTTTCCGAAGTCACAAGATGGCACATAACACTTGCAGGCTTTATGTCTAAATGTCATTTGCCCATTTGACTTTGTATGAGAAAACCTGTTATGATAGCCGAGTGAACTAAGGGAAACACTTTCCACAACACTTAATTGTCTTCAAGAGTGAATTGTGATGTGAATGCTTGCAGTCTTTTCATGTTAACTCTAATTCTGAAATACATATTTAAATGTAGTATAAAAAGAAGGGGAGTGGGGGGAAGAAAAGAAGGTATTTTCAAAGTAGTCCAATTTAAGGAATTATGGCTTTCGTGCTCTTAGGGAGGAGTTTTCCCAACTACAGACTGTGGCCAAGAGAACCCTTGACAGACCATCACAGGGTTATTGACATGTCTTCATTGCATAATGTGCCTGTTCATACTTGAGGCTGTTATTCTTCATTCAGTCCTTTCTCTCTGGTATAGTGTTTCGCTGTTCCACCATCTGTTAGACCTTCTAGTGTTTGAGAATGCTTGTCCATTTAACTGAAATGAGAGTTGTGGTTGCAGGTGTACAAGTCAATGAATTCTTCTCCAACAAATGGTCAAGAGAAGAAAGGGTTGCCTTTTCTCCTCACAGGTCATGGCCTGGCACTGGGCCAAGGAGCACCTGAGGACCCATCTAGTACTCCCTTGAGGTAGTGGTGGGTAGACAGCGAGCAAGCCAGGACAAACCAAGTCATATACATTATGTCCAAACCACCTCTGGATGTATTCCTATGTCTACATTCATGCTCTATCTGGCTCCCCCCAGACTCAGGCTAAAATGCGTACCTCCATGTGTGTGCACAGAGGAGAAAGAAAGGCAGGACAGTTAAATACTAGTTACACAGCATAGCCTAGTGAGTGAAGCACTTTGCAAGATAGGAATCTTACATCTTGGAGTTTTTTTGTTCTTAGAAGTGTGACAAAATGAAATATAGTACAGGAAGCAGGAACCAGGTATTTCCTTGTCCACCTAAAAGTTCCACAGTTAAGTATTAGAAAGGAAAAAATATATATTTGAAATGGGAACGTTGATTCACAAAGTGTATCCTGGAATAGCTATCTTTCAGTAGGGGATAATGTAGAAGATATTATAACATTCTACAGCTTGAGAAAAGAATGGACTGTGATGATGAAGACACAATAAGGTATTTTGTATGTTTAGAAGAAAAACTCTGAATGGAACACAGCACCTTATTTTCTAGAATGAACAAAAGTTACTTTTTCATCTTCTGGCTGCAGTCACTCACCTTTTCCTTGGAAAACTTAGACTGTGCAGTTGTGGACTCACCAACCTTACCCACATGCCACTACAGCCCACATTTTACCAGAATAGATAAGAAGAAACTATCAAAACAGTCTGTATGTTCTAGAAAATGCCAGAACTGACATGACTGTATCATTTATAATGTGAGAATGCATGCATTTTGCACAATATTACTACATTTGCACCTTCTCACAGTATCTACATTTCACCAGCCTCTGCTGTCCATTACTGCTATAGCTATTATGTACACATTACACAGATTTATAACACAGAAATTACATACTTCTGAGTAATATTTCTCCAACAGGTACCTAAACGTAAAAGAAAGAATGCAAGAACTTTTTTTCAGCCCCATTGTTTATCTGTGGCTATTTTATTTACGTCTAGTCTTCTGTTCCTGTCTTAGTTGTGTATAATATTTTCTACTGGTTACCTATCTCCCTCATGATCTCTGTCATACACTATATTTCATTCTTCTGCTTTGTTATGCATGGCCATTATGGCACCCCTGTAAATATAAACCCTGCTTTCACCTATTCTGAGTTCTTATGTCATAGCTCTTTTGTATCTTTACGCCCTGTCCCAACAGCATTTTCTTTTTCATTGTGAAATCTCAGCACAGAAACTGAGCTCACAGAACGCTACTTCAGAGATACTTAATATAGGCAGTCCATGACTGTAGCTTCCATTTTCAATTCCTCTCCCAAAAATCCTTGTGGTCATTTCAATTACTGTTGGTGAAACAGGCCACTAGAAAACTGATTCACTGAGTATAAAAATTATAGAGAAAGCCTACTGGCCTGCCTTGCCTGCTCTGCTGAAGACCATGCACACTCAGATTTGTCTGCTAGATGAAGTCTGTGCGTTGCTGGATCACTCTTTTTGCTTGATGCCAGGGAAAACCATTACAGCTGTAATGCCATGAAATGATCCAGATGTTGGTGCAGTTCTTGTCCCACGCTGTGTACGCTTATTTCTTAAAGCCTCCAGGCTTTAATAATGCAACTCACTGTTCCAATCACAGCTCGGCATAAATATGATTTTTTTTAACCTTCTGCAAGTACATAAATTTTTGTGCTTACAGTAGTCTGAAAAAAATATTGGACATCCACATTAGCAATTAAATTTTCATTACGGAAAATTAATTCTTTACCTAAACACCAAGTCAATCTTGCCCTCTCAATTTCTCCATCAGTTTTCTCTATTGCTCTACATACTCTAGACTACAGCCTTTTATCTTTTCTGCCTCAGCATCTCTTTCTCCAAGCACAGTGCCATATCTGTTCTGCTCCTACCTCTTTCATAGGTGCCTCTTCTCCCTGGGATTTACTCTCCTTTTACGTCTTTCCATTCTTCCTTTTCTTCTTGATAGCTGGATGACTGCAGAGTGACAAACTGCAGTGACACTCTCCATTCTCTATCCCATTACTCTTTATTCTTAGGCTAGGTATTAGTAGAGCAGAAATCAGAAAACTATTTATTTATTCACAAGTGTGGGTAGCGTTAAAGAATGGTTGCAGTTGAACCAGGATGGAGCAGTCCTGAGCTGCTGAATGCTTTCTAGTCTTCCTCCTTATTCCCAGCCTGAGCAGCTGAACAGGAAGAAGGAAATCCACTTGCCTGGTGCAATAATCTTGTTCATTTATAAACAAGGAAGCGGTCAGGAAGAAGCGATTTTCTAAACCACTAAGACTGTCCTACTAATATCTATATTTCCTAAATCTGCAAATCACTGTGCTCTGAAGTATTTAAGTATCAGCTATTTAAGTGTGCAGATCATCTGATTTGTTGCTATTAAGTGCCATGGAAAAAGCTATTAATAAAGAGAGAGAATTAAAGAATATCTGTGTCTTCCAAATGCTTCAACAACAATAAAAGCATTTTCTTTATGGGAACATACATTTCTGAGCATCTGTTGAGAATGCTTTTCCATTTCATATTTGTAAATTCCATGTTCAGTTTACAAGGACTGTTTTCACTGCCTCCTTTAAAACAATGTATTATCTGCTTCCCCTTCATAATGATTGAAAGATGAGAAGCTTTAATCATTTCAGATTATCTTATTGTGATAGGGCATTGTGTTATGAAAAGCAGACGTAACAACTATGTTGACATCCAGATACAGAAGTTCTGATTTTCTTGGAATGTCTTATAATAACTAAATAGGTTTACTTTTCTTCTAATTAAATAAATATCACATTTTTATTAGAGGTTTTTTTTTTATATACACATAGATGCAATATAAATATTTTTGTTTCTTTACTATGGCTAATTTGTTTGCAAATTAGGGGCTACAAATAAGATATCTCAGAAATGTTTAAAGAACTTCAGGAAATAAAACATCTCCACAGCAGAAACTTTGTCTTTTGAGGGTCAAATCTTCTTTGCCAATACACAATAATTTTCATGATTTCATCTTTTATGTGAGGCATTGCTATACTTCACACTTTTCACATATACCCATGATTAAAGCCATTAAATAGTCTTACTTTTACTAATCACCTTGCTCAGTACTTATTTTGATTTCTTTTTTATTACCATTTCTAACTATTTTATTGAATATACCTCAAAATCAGTTTTGAGAAAATTAGTCTGGTTAAAACACTATAGTAAACAATTTTGCTCATGCATGGGAAATTCAGATATTCAGAATGAAATAATGATTGACATAATTCAATGTTCAATAAAGAAAATAAAATATTTTCCTCAGGTTTGAGGACATCCCTGTTCAATTTTATTGCTTGATTTGAAATTACTCTATGCAAATTGCACTTTTAGCCCCTCTAATCCTAAAATTTTGCATGGAGAGGTAGATTTGCTAAAATGAAACACAGGACATTTTGCTTAATCAAGATAATTTGATGTTCTGACTCCCTCGTTCACAACTGCATTAAGAACTCAATGCAGTTATATTACTTTAAGTTATAAGTTACTTTAAATTCCTTTTTCTACCAAATGTCAATGGATTTTTTTTTTTAATTAATGCAATTTCACCAAGAGTATAAAACATTATAACTCTACGTAAACAGCTGTTTTACTTTGATTCTTTAGACTAATGGGTGATTTTATATAAATTCTTTCTTCTAAAAATTTCACATTTATAGAAAGTCTTGAGAGCCTTTAAAAGTTTAAGCTAATGATTATTCAATAGATTAAAAAAAAGAAATTAAATTAGATTTAAAGAACCATCTTTAAAAACTTTAATCAAACTTAATCTCTATCTTGCTCAACATGGAGAATCTATTTTAAAAATCATCCTTTTAATTTGTATTTCTGAAGACCATAGAAGACTTGTCTTTAGACTACCACATGTCAGATTCAGTACTAGGTGCAAGTTTTATTTTCTCCAAGAGTAGGATGTCTTCTATAGTTTTGTCTTTCAGAAATACATAAATATTTTGGGTTGGTTTTTTTGTTTGTTTTGGTTTGTTTTTGCAAAAAGAGGCTGTTGCAAGATAACTTATGGATTGAAAGAGGTATGTTCCTACATGCCTTTAATTTGAAAAAATCTCAAAGTTTAGGCTTTGCAGTACATGATGAGATATCCTAGGAGCTCCCTCATTTGCTCTGGTATCAGAATTGTCATGAAAGTATGGAAAGCATGTGTTGTTCTGTGTCCCTTTCTTAGTTAACACAGGGGCTTGTAACTAGAATATCCAAGACTAAAATAATAAAAAGCCCAGCTTTGACATGAAAATCCTCACTATGTCTGGTACAGAAAACAAACCAGAAAACGTATTTATCTGTTCCTTTTGCACAGTGGAGTGACAAATCTGTTGTCCATGGTTGTAGTATTTACTTAGAAGATGTAAGCAGGGGAGAACTGTGCAATCTAACGCTGAAATTCGTAATTCATTCCTCCCAGATCTTGTAATGAAAACAATTACCAAAGTGAGTAAATAACGATTATAAAAAATAATGCTAAGCAGTTCCTAGATTTGATAATGCAAAAGGATTAAAATAAAATGAGGCATTAAAAAAATAAAAACCCTTTAAAGTTCTGAAGCTTTTTTTTTTTCTTAATTTTGTTGCATGTGTCCACTCCCAACATCCACAGGTGGCTGGCATTTTAGATCAGTGTTAGGAACATATAGCATAACACAAAGGTTGCATATTTTCCCACTAAAGTATTTAACAAAAGATTTCAGGTTCTAAAGTGGACAACAAGTAAATTTCAGTGCACTGCTGAATCCTTAAGCCACCAGGAGCAGAATTAGATTCAGTATTAAATGTGTGCGTGCTTTATTTAAAGGAAAAGAGAAAATAAATATCCTATTATCAGTATAATCTGCTGGGTGAAGTCAACAGTGGGACCTGCCCTGTCCCGTTTTCATAGTGTTGAGGAGAACTTAAAAATAAGTAAGTGTTTTGCAAATAGTTTTAGGACTTGGCAGTTTAGGGTGCATTTTGGGACTGAAATTAAAGGCACTGCACCGTGAACGGAACTTAGACAGCAGGATGAATTAGCCTTGATGTGGTGGGAAAAGTCTATCATTTTATACCCACAGGCCATATTGCTAAATTGCTAGTCTGTTAAATACAAGAAGGACAAGGACTGGTGCCAGGGCTGTGGGGAAGTGTCAGAGAATGGTTTGCATCCACAAATCTCAGTGTTTTGCTTGAAGGCATGGGGAGCACTGCTAGATCATATCTTTCAGTATATATCTTCATGCAAAAGGAACCCGGCTCACCTGCTCCAAGATTTTTTGTAGTGCACACAAAAGATTAGTTTGTGAGGAAAGTTTGATAAATGGGGATTGGGAGATTTCCTTTAACAGTATATTCCTGATCCAAACAAAAATACTAATGAAAACACACCTGGGCAGTCCAGTATTACTTCATTGTCCTGTGCACTATTTTCTGAACTTTTATTCTCAGTATTATGTGCTTTCTGGTTCTTTACTCTTCCTGGTTTCTGGTTTATACTTTTCTTCTTCTGAACTTCCTCTGAGTTCAGTCAATCCAGGCTCAGATCACTTCCCAGCTCATCCTCATCTGTCCTTGGTTAACAGCCACATTTCTTCTATATCTCCTGCCATCCTCCTAACTTGGCTTTGTCAGTTCTACATCACTTCTTTTACTCACATTTCCTGTAACCTCATTTTTCACAGATGAATGAGATTAATTCTTTTTCTCTGAGGAACTGAGGACTAGATTCTGCACTGGAACTATTGCAGCTGAGGAATTATTTTCACCAGGTGAGTGAAAATAGACAAGTTCTCACCTTTTGCATAGTTACACTTGTGTGCGGGTCTTCTGAGCAAAAGCCTGTATATATCTCTGGAAAAAAAAAAGTGTTTAAAAGGACCTGTTCCAAAATACCTGTGAAGTGCATTGGTATTTTTCATATTCTGTGACTTGTAACTAATTGAAAATACCTTTTATATTCTGACACTGAAAATTGGCAGTGAGGAAGCAGATACTAACCATATATATATATATATGTCATAATTATAGACCTCAGTTAGCAAGAGGTCCTACAAAGGTTCTGTATTTGCACATCAATCATCATAATGCCTGTTAAAATAATTGAAATGGTATATTTACAAAAAACCTTCTTTGCCCAAATTAAGTATCCTATAAAATTATATTGTTTTCATATTTTCACAACATTTCAAAGCTTGCAATGCAGAAACTGCTCTGAAACCAATTGCTAAAGTTGTGGAGGCATATAATAATCCCAGAAATAAAAGCAATACAGTTTGATTTTTTTTTCATAAATTATAATTTACTGCTTTATAAAAAAAAGATAAATGTTCTTGTTTACCTTTTTGAATCAGTTTGCATTTGTTTTATAAGTTTCTAATTCCTTCCTGAGGAAAAGAATTACAATCTTAATAAATGTCAAGTTGGATGACACTCCACCCCATCAAGAAGGAGAAAAATGTTATTATGCCTTAGATTTGTTTTTTTAACAGCTGGAAAAGAAAACAATACAGAAAGTAATAATTAGTCATCTGCTTCAGACCTAAAGCAACTGTTACTGTGAAGTTAAAAGGGACAGTGCCATCTTACCTACTCATAAAGGTATCATTTGGAAAATGTGAAAGAATTTACTTACAGTGATAAGGATCAGTAAGAATTTGACAGTTGTAAAAAGCTGTATGCTCAAATACGTTGTCTCTCAAACAACTTTACTGTCTCCTTCAGGCGATCATTGGGATGACTAAAATGTGTTGATTTTCCTGTTGTTAATTACTTTATTTTTAAGGAAAGCAGTGACGACAGTAAAACTCTACAAGTTCAGAATGTGTAAACCCCCCAACTATGCAAAAAGGCTTAAAACCAAATAATTCCAGGTGACAAATAAAGATGAGATCAGATCTTGAGTTCAAAATAGAGAATTATGGTCAGTTTACTACAAATGCACAGATCTGTGCTTTTTAGTGTTTATCTGTTCCTCCAGGATTACCTGCAGTCTCAAAATTATTAAGTGTAATTTGTCAGATTCATAAGGATTTTTGGAAATTGCTGAAGTGCTTCTAAACTGCAGTGATCTTATTAACAGAAATTATCTGCATTTTTGTTTTGTGGCTGGTTTTATCTCTCACATGGTACTTACTGAACAGATTTTTTCCATTTCTTATTGGTCATCTATTAGTAAACTGCTGAATGCCAAGGAAGTTTGTACACCTGCTCTGCAGAAGTCGGTGTAGTCGCTGAGATATTGTCACCACCCTGAGGAGGTATTTTTTGTTTTCAATCCATGTTAGTCCCTAGTTACATGGCAGCCTTCTGGAGGAAGAAACAGTTCTCCACAGGAAAATTCATTACACATTAAGATCTGGATGATGTGTTGGTAGCAGGAGCTGAAGAAAACCAGGTTCCTAATATAGGTCTCAGCTGTCCAAAGTTCCAGCAGCTTATATCTTCATTTTTCTTTAGCTGTGTGCTGCAGATCTGAGAGCTGTTGGCAGTTGTTCCATGTGTCCTTGGCATATGTTACTTCTCATCTCACAAACTTAGCAAGAAAAAATAAGTAACTTCAAACTTATTTATTGAAGCAGCAATTTATAGAGCTGTTGCAAACAAAACACCACATCCTATCTATGCGCATGTACACCTGATAATTTATCCTAGTGCCTCCATCAACACTCTCTTATTGTTAAGTGTTTGATTTGAAGATATAATGACACATCTGCAGTTAGATCACAAGATTCAAGCAACACTGAGTACTACTTCTGTTACACGTGCTGGAGCTTTAATTTTTGGTAACAAAATTTTTATTTGATTAATTTTTAACCACATTCTTACTGGGTTTCTGCTAAATTAATGGTGCAGAATCTACAGTCTGGGTAGTAGCATAGAAATTTTTTTATAAGCCCATTATAATGGGGGAGAGAGAGGCATTCAAGCCTCACAAATCAACTCAGCAAGTGACTGTTGTCGCATCTTCAGCAACTCCCTCACTGACCATTGCTCCTTGAGTGCCTCCATTGCCTATTTGCAGCTGACATCCCTACAGAAAACTGAGTAAGGAGTTTGGCGGGTGCTCCCTGAGTACTAGGGAAAGCTGGCAACACATTGCTCTTCTTCTTTTACTTCTGCCTGACTCTCCTTCACTGAGAAGAGAAAAAAATGCCAGTAATAAGCAAACAGTTCCTGTTCCTTGTTTCTTGGTCCCAGCTCCAGCTTATAGGGCCTCTAACATATATCAGCTGTCAGTGATTTTTGAGGGCCAGTGGTTACTGGAACACAGCATATTCCAGGGACCTTCGCTCTCCACGCCTCCCCACCAAGAAAGTGAGGAAAAAAGCAGATTTGGATCATAAGCCCTTTGTTGGCCTCTACATGCAAGATGGTTCTCCAGGCAGGACCTGTGCCTGGCTTGTACCATCATTATTGCCTATTTATTGAGTCTGGCACTTTGCCTTTCTTGGAATAAAATGAGTTGAATGTTTCTTTTGTCATTCCCTGACACAAGTGCACATTTTACCTTACTGTATTATCTACCATGGCAGCACTGTTGTCTGGCTAAAGTAGGACATCTTGGGACCTAATTTTATATTTCTCAGTACCCAGATGAGCTCTGTAGATTATGTTCAACATATCTAAATCCATATGGTATAGCATTATGACACAATATCTCTATTCAAAGTCCCATTATAATCTCATTATCTGCAGTGATTTCATATGACTAGTCCCTGTAAAAATGTATCCTTTGAGATGCTTGTCCTTTTTTCTATTGGCATTTCACACAGAAGAAATCCATCACATTATTTTAAGGTCATATCATATCACATCATATCATATTTCTTCCTGTCAAATTAATTTAGAAACAATTTGCATTTGATTCCTATTTATTTTAAACAATTCTTCCTGCAGTTTTTTTTGCTTATAGGCATTCTTGAAAGCACAAACTCCATTAAAAATATTTTTGCAATATCATCTTCATTTCCTGAAATCCACAAATTCCACTCTAGCTTCTGAAGTGAGATATCCAGTGAGTGAAGTGTATTAACCACTCATGCAGCTGCTCTCTATCGACCTGCAAATTGTTGTCTTTACGAAATAACCACCAGTGCAGGATACTAGAGCATGATCCTCAGTATTGGCAGTTTCTATTAATTTTACCTTAGGTCTTGCTTACCTTTGACATGATGTAATGAAATTTTGATGCATGAAAACATAACTGTATTTATTTCCCCAGATATGTGAAACAAGTCCCCACCAAGTGGAAGGCAGTATACCGTGAGTTCTTGTCATACAAGGCTAACTGTGCCAGCCCCATCTTAGTTTGCACTCATGGGAGAATCGGGAAATATGAATGGCTTAGTAAGGTTTTTATGTTTTGATGGTACAGTGTAATTAGCCGTATCTAAACAAGAAGTAAGAACAATGACCTTTCAGGGTTTGAGAAATCTTGCTGTGGAATAGAATGACAGACTAATTTAATTTATCCTTGATTAAAGATCAATATAGAAAAGAGACAAATGCCAACAGTGAATAATAACAATAATATAAACTGCAGAGTAACAGGAGAGCCTGGCTCCAAGCTGACACTTCCCACTAAGACATACACTTATGTCCCACTAAGACATACACTATGTCAAACCAAAGCTGTTGGGCTGGCACAAAGTGCAGACAGCCATAGAGATTGATGCATTTCAAGGATGATGAATACTGTCATATAAATACTCCTTCAGTGGAACTTTTTTAACACTCAAAGCAGCAAGGAAAATGTCAGGTGAAAAATGCTCTCTCACAGCCATACAGTACAGAATGGAACAAATCTGGGGCCAAACTTAACTGTTGTGACAGAAAAAAAAACACATAGAAACATATCTGTACCTCTCTGATGAAATAGTGATAAAAGATATGATACAACACGAAATGAGTGAGGGCTGTGAGTTAGGTACAGCAAAAAACATGACATCAGACATCAAAAGCTGAAAAAGAGAAGGTGGTCTCCAGAAATGCAATATTTTTAAAATAAAACATAGATAAAGTTCACTTTATTTTTGTGCCATATCTTTGGCTGTTGGAGAGAAATATAACTCTGCTGTCTAGTCTAAGTCAAAGTCAATATATGCCAGTTCTGTATCTGGCTTTTACCTTTCATTTAAACCTGGACTCTTGGGAATGGCACTACTCTGAAGCATCTGGATAACCTATAATCCCTGATAAAAGGCAGTAGAGGAAGAACTTTTCATGCTTTCAGTGCTTGAGGGTCTTCATGTAGGAGGGAAAACAAAAAGATGTCATCTATTTAATTTCTCATTTACATAAATGGATATTCCAGAAATTACTAGAACTGGCTGAAAATGTTTTGGTATTCTTTGTGGGGAAGGGGTGGAAAATGAAGTTGGGAAAATGCAGGTATTGCAAACATTTGTCAAATTTGAAAAAATGTAATGTACTTAATTTATTACATGCTTATTTTACATTTGAATTGTTGGAGTGTTAATGCATATGCTCCTTAATTACCACTATGTCTCAGGGGAGCTGCAGTTCACTTGATTTATGATAAAATTCTTTCTCTGGTCTGGACTTTGCGACTGGATTGTGTCTATGTCATCCCTGAGTGATCTGGGTTTCTTTACGACAGTAAAATTTGGATAAAGTAGTCTGGTGGGCTATAAAAGACTGAGAAAGCATAATTTCCTTAAAACAAAATTTTAGAAGACACAGTGAAGACCTTGGTGGCCACAGTGGAACACCAAACAAAATGGTTTGAATCAAAACTTCATCCCAAAGTGAAATGTTATTTATTATGCTACAGCTCAAACAAGATGTTTAGACATTTCCAAACCCCTTCCTTATTTTTCATTTGCATTAATGAAAGGTTAATATCTTGCTTTTCAGGCTAATTTGAGGTGCTGAGAAGCATTTTAACATATTATGATATTTAATACATAATATCATAATTTCTAGTGGGATGAAAATCCCAGTTTTTACCAGCTGCTAATGGCCTCTGGAGAGATTCAGGCTGATGAGGTTTGTGATGTCAAACAGCTGTAGATGAAAATACGAGAAACAGTTGACAATAATTAAATAATACAAATGTAAAACTACAAATCTGAGACAAGCACATAGTTGTCATGGTATTATTTCATATGATTTTTATGTGATATTAAATACCATTAAATTTTCATACTCTTAGCAAAGTCAAAATAGGAACATACTAATCTGCAGATTTATATTTCAGACAGTAAAGAAATAAAGCAACACAATATTTAGTTAGCATGAACAAACTTCTGAAGCTTTTCTTTTTTTTTAATGTGAAATTGATTAACTGAAAAGAAAGTCATTTACTGAGTTCACCCAGCAAATTAAGGTGAACAATTCACAGAAATGACACAATTGTAACCCTTTTTCTTGTGTATTAAGAGCAAGCTGTGGAATTTTGAAGTGTACCTGTAATTAAACATACTTGCTGAACAATTCTAAATCTGCAGTTTATTTGCAAAAGCTTTACATACAAATTCAATATTCAAAATTCAAGCTGCTTGATTAGGTCAGTAGGCACATAATATGTTTCTATCTCAGAAGCTTGATTCTTCATATCAAAAATCTCATACGAATCATTCAGAATTTGCTTTTTGCAAATACTCTTCAATAGGATGCTCAAAATTCATCAAACATTATTGTTAGTACCTCTATTCAGCAGAATCATATCATAGAATTAAAGAATGGTTTGGGTTGGAAGGGACCTTAAAGATCATCTGGTTCCAACCCCCCTGCCATAGGCAGGGACACCTTCCACTAGACCAGGTTGCTCAGAGCCCCATCCAACCTGGCCTGAACACTTCCAGGGATGGGGCATCCACAACTTCTCTGGGCAACCTGTTCCAGTGCCCCACCACCCTCATAGTGAAGAACTTCTTCCTTACAGCTAATCTAAACCTACACTCTCAGTTTAAAGCCATTACCCCTTGTCTTATCACTATGTGCCCTTGTAAAATGTCCCTCTCCAGTTTCCTTGTAGGCTCCCTTCAGGTATTGGAAGGCTGCTATAAGGTCTCCCTGGAGCCTTCTCTTCTCCAGGCTGAACAACCCAAACTCTTTTAGCCTGTCTTCATAGGAGAGGTGCTTCAGCACTCTGATCATCTTCATGGCCCTCCTCTGGACTCGCTCCAACAGGTCCATGTCCTTCTTTTGTTGGAGGCCCCAGAGCTGAATGTAGTAGTCCAGATGGGATCTCACGAGAATAATTACAGAGAGCAAACAATAACCAGCTCAAATTACTAAAATGTTTATGTACCTTTCCAGTGAAAGGAAGCCTGGTTGATAAATGGAATTTAACAGCATAAAAGAACAAACAATATTTACTTACTCAGCTTTTGAAGGAAGAATGATATTAACATACCTGCAATATATGTAAATCCCTTAAATATATATGAGTAACTTATATTGCTACTCCTACATATTTTTTCCTAACAAAACTCATTGTTTATCTAAATTTTAAATATAAAATGAAAGTATATTTACTTGTGGAGGCTGGATGTATTAGATTTATCTGAATTATTTTGATCCCTAATTTGGAAAAT
This sequence comes from Nipponia nippon, assembly GCF_047370975.1. Classification (NCBI taxonomy): domain Eukaryota; kingdom Metazoa; phylum Chordata; class Aves; order Pelecaniformes; family Threskiornithidae; genus Nipponia; species Nipponia nippon. The sequence goes on along the minus strand of NW_028262336.1, from coordinate 53,893,232 downwards.
ACATTTTTCAGCTGCTAAACTATACACTAATATGGAAAGCTGCTTACCTAAGCTTTTTTTTCAGTGCTACCGAAAATACTAACAGAACAATTAAACCATTGCTTCAATGGGAGTTGCAGTGCATACAGGTAATAAATATATGGAGCTTACTCTCTTATATCTTTATTGTCTGAGTTTCTTTCCTTTTACTGGCAGGCTTATAGAACTACAAAAGCCATGAAAACTCAACACTAACTTAAAAGTGCAACCTGTTACTTTAATATTTTTGTACTGTGTATCAAGGCATTGTTTACATTAGATAATGAAATGGAGATGGGGCAGAAAACACACCTCTGAAAGACTTTCTATACAAAAGGATGAACACGTAGTTCTTTGCACAAAGCATAGAAAATACTGTGATATTTTATTATTAAAAATGCTGCTGAAAAGTTTATACATATGTGTCCAGCCATATATATCTTCTATCATTACTTAAGGCAAAAAACCAAAATCGCAAAACAATAACAGAAGAAACCATTAAACCCTGCGTGCCTCTTAAGGTCAAGAATATAAGCCTGGGAAAGTACTTTTGTTTTTCTTTTACAGTTTGCAAAGTATATTTTGATATCATTGTTATAGAATTCTATGAAGACCCTATAAATCTCTTCCCTCTATAAATCATACATCAGTCCAGATGTATCAAATTATGAAATCAACTTGATTGTAATTACTTTTAAAAGCTAAAATCATTCACTTACAGGAACTTTTTTTTTTTTACCCAAATGTCACAAGCCTGACACAGTACTGTACATATTGCTAGCAGAAGACAATTGGAAGTACTAAACAAATACTGTAACTCACATTACAAACATACCGAACTGATTATGATGCCAAGCATCATTACCTTTTTTTTCCTTTTTTTCTTTTTTTGCTTTTTTTTTTTTTCTTTTTTTTCTACCTTTTTTAAGAGTTATGAACTGCTGCATCTCAGCTGAGGCATTACATAGGTGGTGGAAATGGCCTGGTATAGAGTCAGCATTAATCAACATTATGTGATGGATCAGTGAAAAAAATCCAGTTTTCCATTTGCTACTGGTTGTACTTTGGGGTTCTTGCTTCATCACATTCCAACCTGAGCATCCAGATCTTGTTTATAGCACATTTATTACAGATAAAGGATTATATCAGCCTCATGTTGCATTTTTATCATGTCATTAACTCTCTTATCATTTCTTTCCTTCAGAATCTGTTTTACTGCCTGCTACAACGAGGAGTTGTGCAGATGACTAGACCTCAGTGAATCACCTTATCTTTGATTTTATTTGTAGGGGTGACTATTCCAAGATATTTTATTAGGAAAGAAAAAGCATAGAAAGCAAGAAGAGGTACAAGGCATCTTGTGTTAGATACTTATGGGACATATGATATTGATGCAGCTTAATTGTGAATTAATGATAGAAAATACATCTGCGATAATCATGTCCAAATGCAGACCAATTTGTTCAAATATCTTTGGTTACTAACTCTCGATGATGGAGTAACTTTCAAAGACAAAATATAAAGCAATCTTCATCTGCAATAACTTATTTCTAGCTTTTCACATTCAAATCAGTTGTTTGAATCAAACTGCTAAGTTCCTTTGTTTGATAGCTCTGCTTGGCCCCTGGTTTCCTAGTGAAGGAAGGGCAGAAGGGAATAATCAGCTAAGAATTTTGCTCTTGCTAAGAGTGATGCTCTCTGGGATTTTCTGTTTTATTCAGTTGTGGAACAGCTGACGATATCTCTGCTTCCCTCTCTGTAATGCTCACTGACTATGGGACTGCTGTGTAATAAATCAGCAAAAAAAGTATTTTCTGACAGGTATGCTCTCAAGTACAAAACAGGATACTGGGCAGAGAAGTTCTTTACACACTGATCATTTCTGAACACTTTAAAAAACAGCCAGCCAACCAACCCACCATTTCCCCAGTTTCAAATTGTGGTTTTATTTCTTTTAGCAAAGCTAAGAAGGTGCTTTCTCAGCTGAGATTCTGCGGCAAGTGCTGGTGAGTATAGAGCTAGCTTTCCTCAGAAAAGGCTGACCAAAACACAGGCTTTCTTTGCTTTTGTCAGGGCACAAAACTCTTCCTAATGTATCACAATAACCAAGAACTACAAACTGGACTCTAAATATATATTATTGGATGTTTCTTGGTTCAGTTCAACAAGCTCAAAATAATAATTATTTTCTTTTGTGTTTTTTTTCTCCATTTTCCAATCCATTGCTGTGTTGCAATTTAACAAAGGCTAACACAAAATTAAATTATAGAAAAAAAAAAAGTTTCAGAAAAGAACAACAATCTCCTATGAATACTTTAACATGCACTAGTGTAACCTGTAAGAGAAAATATGCAGGTCACACAGACAGCTGTATCCTCTGCATGACACCATGGCCTCATATAAATGAAACATGTTAGAAAAAACTCATGTTTTTTGTTTACCACTAGTAATTAAGAAGAAACTCCTCCTTTGAGCTTGGAGGAAACAGAGGTGATATGACTAATGTATATACACATAGGTCACAACTGAATGCACAATCTTTCTAAAAGCTCTTTTCAAACTGAAAACATCAATAAAAGCTTTTTTTTTTGTTTTTAAACTCACAGCTATGTACATTTTTACAAAGTTTCTTTAAATATAGTTCAGGCTGGCAAGTCATCTCTTTGCACAGAACTATACGTATTTTACTGCATAGTCAGTCCTCCTCTTTTTTTTTTCATTTTTGTTTTTAATAATAAAATTCTATTTCCCCCATCTGGATTACAGCTTCATATGTTGGGTAAAAGCCCATGGTGACGTCTTTAACAAGGGCCATTCATGGTATGGCACATAAAGATTTTTTTTTATTATTTTATTTATTAAAAAAAAAAACAAACCAAACCAAAACACCTGTACAGTCACTGGCTCTGTGTTCCAGAAGACTCTGCTTTGCTTGTTACACTCAAAACACCATCTTAAGTGACTTCTTCTGGCCTCAACTTTCAATCAAAGTGGCTGAGATCTTAAAGCAGTATCGTAACAGCAATATACACTTTTCACATTTCACAGGGTTTGTAGTCGATCTTTAACATCAGAGAGTTTCTGTGGGAAGGATCAGTAAGAAAATAATGACTGTCCTTCTCTTTACTTGTTTTTACTTTAGATTTTGGCAAAGTGTTCAATGGATGGTATTACAACTTTATCCTCTTTTTTTTGTTTTTTTTTTTTGTTTTTTCTTTCTTCCAAGTGGCTTGTGAGGGTAGAGGGGGAAGGGTTGAGCTATACCCTAGTAGTCGAATGTCCATGGGGCAAATTTGTACTGTTTTGTCCTCCACTGAAGGTGTTGAAAGTATGCAAAGGCTGCATTCCTGTTAATGTATTTGGAATCATGGTTATGGTGTTGGGTGTCATTAGTGGGATGTCGTCCGGTGACCTTCTCAAAGTAAGCGTGTAGTCAGGTGGACAGGTTAGTCTTAGTGTGTCATGGGCCTGCAGTGATTCACACTCATGGTCATGTTCTAGCTGTTTCATCTGCAATGACATAATCTCTTCGTTTTGTATGTGTGCGATATCATTGGTTGTGTTTCTCTGGGGGCTAGGGCGCCTGTGAGTCTCATGACGCCTCTTGTCCTTCTTGTAATATAATGCAGCAAAAGCTAAAATATTGAGGAACAGCAAGGACGCCCCCACAGCAATGGTGACGCTCAGCTCCGTGGAGTAATCTCTCTTGTTTTCTATCAGAACTGTCGTATCCTCTGGAGCTGTTTTATGGGTGTCTTTTGAATGTTTGGGATTGTTGGCAGGTGTCATTGCTGGGCGTTTGGTGGCTGGCCACAATTTACCAGGAGAACGTCTTGTCACATAAGGAAATGATGTCATGTCAGGAGGGGGGACTTTAGTTGTTGTGGAAACATACTGAAATATTTCATTCAGGTTGTGAAGGTGTGGTACAAGCTCCAACCAGAAAGCAACTTTTGTTGCTCGGTAGTGATCACGAACTCGGGGTTTCAGGCCAATATGCAGATAAAGCTGGTCTTTAGGATTGTATTTGGACCAGGCCACTTCTTCAAAGCGGTTGGGTTTTGTGTGGATGAACTTTGTGTCCTGTGGAACAGGCTGGTTTGGATCTCTACAAAAATAAAAACAGGCAATATTATAGTCATTAAAAAAACAAAAACAAAACCCAAAACCCAAAAAAATCTCCATGTTTTAGTTAATGGTTTATCCAATAATTAACATAACCTAAAAACAGAAGTTAAAAACCCCTCCCAAACGTAACAACAGATGTTAATAAATAAATGAAAGAAAAATTACTGTAAAAACTGCTGTAAGTAGCAAATATGAATATCTAATCCCTATGGCAATGTTGGAAGTCCATGTGACCATAAGAATTTATACTGGTTTTGTATATCATATAAAAAACTTCAAAACATGAAGTAGTAGGGCTAACACATGTAACTGGGAACTATTTCCCTTTGTGTTCCTTTACTGAGCTCTCAGTCCCCCTTCGTTCAGATATCTACTATAGGGAAAAACCTCTGAAGTCTTTGTATGTCGCAAATCTTTCCATCATTTGCATTTGGAGATTACTATTTGAAAGTTCCGTGTGCTCATTGCTACTAAATAACTATGTTGAATGGCCATAGGACAGTGAGCCTTAATTCTGTCCCAGTTTGTAGGGATGAGAAATATATCAGCTGAGATCAACAAGTTTTATAATAGTTCAGTAGTAGTAGAGATAAGAGTAGGACACTACTCAGAGATAATTTCAAAATTGGTAACCCAAATATTTAATTGAAATTATGCTTTTCCCATCTTTTCTTTTTTCTTTTCTTCTTATAGATTCAGAATAAAGACAAACCAATGGCACAAAAAGCATGTAAATGTGGTTAATGTCTATGTATCCTTATAATTTTTTTACACCTTCCTCTTGGCATGAAAAAAATACAGAAATTTAAAATTACTAATACTGAGTTTAATATTTTGTTGCGCATGAGTTTGAATCCTGTTTTGCAGCAAAGCATATTTTCTGGGACTTTGTGCTATATTATACTGAGAGTACATGATTCATTTTCTCTGCATTACTCTGAGAATTTCCCATTCCCATATGCATTAATTTATCTCCTGTGAAAATCATTCTAATATTTTCCTTTTCTTCGAATATACTATTATGCAATGCTACAGGAATACCAAGACCCACTGCTACAGATTTTAAAGCATCTTAGATTTTTTCTTTTTCCATTTTCAAGAGCTCATGAACATGATTGCCTAGTTTAGCGGTCCTTTGCTGTTCATAAAGAGCTATTCCTTCCTTAGTTCTTAAACCAGACTGGTAATTTGACTTTAATAATCTCATGATTCCGGTATTCATCTGTTTACCTGAAAGAATTTATCTTACCTTTTTTGAGTGAAAGGAAGAATTCTTCTTCTATATAATTTTGGTACTTTTGTTTACTTATGCTTGTGGTTTTTGGTGTTTGAGGTTTTTTTGAGTGGTTTGTTGTTTTTTTTTTTTTCTGTATTATACTGTATCATATCTTTTCCATCACAATAAGATATAAACCAGGGGTTCCAGAACTGTGGCTATTTCATTTATCTATCTATCTATCTATCTATCTATCTATCTATCTATCTATCTATCTATCTTTTTTCATTTTATGTAATAATAGTTAGCCAATTGTGTTATTTCCGAAGAAAAAGATAATTGCTTAGTAATTGTTTACCCTAGTTGAAGCTAGAGGAGTAATATCCACTTCCAAGCAGTACAGCAGCAGATGTATGCTGCTACTTTGGGGGATTCTAGCATGCGTTCAAGAAGGAAATAAAAGTATTTCTTTTGTTCTTGAAGAACAGACTGAAAGATTTGGCAAATCCAGAGGAGAAGATATTGACCCAATTCAATATATCTACTACTACAGTACTTTGGGTTTCAATACATAAATTCCAAAGCAAATTAAAAATAAGCAAGATTACCAAAATACAAAGCATTTTTCTTGTCAGAAACTCAAAATCCTGCAAGAGTTACAGCACAAAATCCATCTTGTGTTCTCCCCACTTGCTGTTCTGACTCACAGCACAAAAGACTCTGGGAAGGGTCATGCAGAAGACGTATAAATTAAGCTAGCTCATGTAAACAAGTTGCGCTTGATACACAGTACAGGAAATGAAGCAGCTGAGCACTCATTTCAATGAGCCAAGCTGGACATGCACGTTTGTTTGTTTTTTTTTTTTTAATGCCCTATAAAAATGACAGCAGATGATGATTTTAGCAACTAAACATTTTTTAAATTGGCATTTCCTTCCCCTACAAACAGCTTACAAAACAAGTAAATACCAACCTCCCATTCCTTTCCCTCTCCTCCACTCTCTGCCTCCATCTCTCCCTTTTAACTGTATTTAGTTAATAGGCAATTATGCTGCTGCCTCCTCCAAACACAAGAGAGAAGATTACATTACATGAAGCTAGTCTTGTATTTCAGGATTTGTTTACACTGCTGTGTGTGAGCATGAAGCTGTCCATTGAAACAAGGAACAGAAAAAAAATCAGCCAACCCTATAGACAAGTTATATTTTTTGCTGAGGGTAACAGAACTCTACCATTGGCATGAACTCTAGGGTTGACCACTTCATAATTAAATAAATGGTCTGAATATTCTCTCTGAATTTGGAGGATAGATATTGAAATGATATTTTTTTTTCAAAAGAAAATGGAATAACTAAGTTCAGTCCTAAATAGACGATCTAATAATGCATGCATCTTGGTTTTACAGACTAATGATAATTTACCAAAAACATTCAGTGGATATAACTAAGAGGATTTTTACTTTCTTTGGCTCTCCTCCTATGTACACTGGAGACAATTCATAAATTCATAAGGTTACAACTTATGACATATTAAGTCTTTTTCTTGGGAAGTTAGGCAGTTTATCATATTATGAACATTTTTCCAGTATTATAGGAAGGCATAAAATATAGATGTACTTTTCTCCTATCAAATCCGCTGTTTGACAAAACTTTTGATCTGTTACTTTAACTTCAAATTTCCTTTTCCTTTTTTTAGCTTCTCACATCACCTTTGTGTTTCTGGACATTCTTGAGGCTCAAGTGTGTAATTACAGAACAAAAGGCTGCTAGGAAACCTTCCTGTAAAAACCCGCTGCAATCATGGTGATAAAAATATAATCTGAATAATATCTTTTCAGTTCCGTACTTCTTCCATTACTGGCTCTTATAGGGACTAGATAACTTGTTTTCCAATCCTACTAGTTGGCAGGGAGGTTTTTTTTTTTTTTCTTCATCCTATTGCTAGAACAAAATTGATTATTATTGTCATTAATTTTGCTCTCTGATTATTTATTTTCACCACCTCTAGAATTCAATTTAAACAGTTTCTCCATCAAAAAACGCCCCCATCATGAAATGCCTGAACTTGTCTTCCATATGATAGAAGACCATATGATAGTCTTTCTTGTCTTACCTAAGGTATTTTTTTAATTAATGTGCAGAATAATCTGATTTCACTTATCACTTTTTTCCCCCACTTTCAGCCTGCACTGATTTTGCTCAATTCAACATGTTGCTGTTTACTGATTTTTTTCTCAGGTGATGTAAAGTAAATGTGTCTGCAATGGATGCTCACTGAAGAGTAACACACACTCCTGTTCACAAGGTGAATTAGTAGCTGACCTGGAGGGCAAATGAAGGAACTGAGTATTTCATATCTGGTGATATTGGCATGGGAAGAATGATGGGGAATCTTAAGAAGTTTTCTGTTATCCTGAATTCCATATAGCATGTTGAAATATCATTCATCTTTTAACTACTTCTGCAACAGCATTAACTGTCACTCAGGACAATGGAACAGTTACGTTAATGCACTTAAAGTGTTTTATTCTATTGTGTCGTTCTCTAACTTCATTGAAGATAAAAACGTCTTAACAGTTACATGCTGTCTGTCTCCAAGACACTGATAGGCCCCTTGATCATTTATTTTCTTTCAGTAGTCCTCTTTTCTCCATATGGAGGAAAAAAAAAAAAGAGAGAGAGAGAGAGAAACTGTGGCATTTCTTCATGCTTCCACCGATTTTTCATGTTGTCACAATATTAATAATGGTACAGCCATTCCTGCCTGAAACATTGGTACACAAGCATATTTTTCCTTACCTCCTTTTCTCACTTATCACCAGGTCCCACTGTTGCCATGTTCCCAGGCAACTATTATAACAACTAAGGAAGACAAACTCTTTTGTTTGACTAACACAGATTGGCTACTGGAGACAGTTATTTCTTCAGACAAAAACATCAAGAAGAAATGCAATAGCCTCATAAAGGAGTTCACAGAGAATTGACTTGAAAATACACTTTAATCTTTGTAAGTTTAATTGTGTCTTCCATTAGAAAGCCAAACTGAATATAAAACGTAGACATCCTTAATAACTCAGTTAGGTTCTTGCTTCAGAATCAATGGTAGTAAAATAATTTAGGAGTATTTATCTGAATTACAAAGAAAACAAGGATACATCCTTTAGGCCTTTATCACCAATCTAGGTAGAGCTGGATGAATGGGAGTAAAAACAGAGTATTGTAACTCCTCAAATGAGGGTAATTTTTAGAAACCCTCTAATTTAGAAATTTAGAATTTTATTTTAGGTAATTTAGAAATTTTAGGTAAGTTAGAAATTTTAGGTAATTTAGAAACCCTCATTAGATGCCTCTAATGAGAGCATGGCTTCAAATCTACTCTATGAAATTTCAAATCCTTCTTCACAAGAGTGTAGCTGGCAGAGTATCTGTGAAGGACTGGCACACATCCCCTCATGTCGTTCACTCTCCCCCTGCTGATGTATCTGCGAAGGATGTAACATGGCCCTAACTATATTTGAGCATATAACATTGCCATTACAGTTAGGATAGTACTACTGGCAGCAGACTGAAGCTTTAAGTGTACCTTTTAATGAAGCTCTCACATATAATTTTGCACATAGTGGAATCAAAAAACATATTTTCATGTCATTTTTGTATCCCGAATGTAGTTTCTCACACCTACTCTGTAACAAATTGCTCTCCTATTTCTGAGGCATGTTAGAAACATAGTTTTGAAAAGGCCAAAATGACTGTTAATGCAAAAAAAAAAAAAAAGTCATAAAGGTAGAAAATGGAGGATTAGTAAAATGCAGCTTCCAGGTATTCATTTCAAGCATGGTCCTTTTGCCATGAAACTTTAATTGTCACCTCCTGTTTGCTAGCCTCAGTAACTGATTTCAAAGTAGAACACAATAAAAGCGCTGTGCCTTGTGCTGTGTCTTTGACACCTAGTGATTTTACAGGATTGACCTGCCCTCCAAACCCAGCCTTGGCAGTAGGCCCATTAAACAATGTGTGTTTTTTAGCAGCAGGTGGCATGTCAGTTAAAAGTCCAGCACAGTCCATCAGAACGGTGTACCACCTGAGCTGCAATTATACAATAAGAACCTGGATGCAACCTCTGTGGGAGAGTCACCAAGACTGGAAAAGTCTGAGAGACATTAAAATTAAATAAATAAATCTGCAGTTCTAATGTTCAAGGCTCTTCTACAGGGAAACGTGGAATAATAAAATCTTGCAGTTAACAGATTTTTTTCATATGTGTTGCCATGGGCACAAACACAAAGAAAGGCAAGTTCTATCAGAATAAGGATGGGAATGACCAATTAAAAAAAAGGGTGGAAAAAAAACCTCAAAACAAAGCCCCCAACAACAGAGTCTTGAACGATATCAATCTTTTTGAGAGTTGGAGGACCTGAGTGGGCACATGGATTCTAGACTGCATGTGGGAGGGTAGAGAGGAGAACAGTTACCCAGATATGTCCCCTGTTGCTCTAGGCTTGAGGTGTTACAACCTTCCCTTTTCCATTGGAGGCACCGAGGTGCCTGCACACAGAGGTGCAGAGCAAATGTAATGTTAAAATATTATTTTCTTCCAAATATTCTCTTGTACTATCCAAAACAATTAATCATTGTTCATATAAAGGAAGAAAAAAAAACAGTAATGCATCTTGGGTTGGTCTTTTCTTTTCTTTGTGAAAACTGAAATTTTACAGCCAGAGGTCATTTTTAATGACACATCTTTCAGACTACCTATAAAGGGGCAAGTTTGTAACAGAAGATATACACCACTTCTCTCTCATCAGCAGTGGTGAAGTTTCAGAAATGACTAATGGCTCTCCCAAAGCACCTGTCGTGCCTTTAGGTGTAATACGACAATGGGTTCATAACCAGAGAACTGGGTGATGGCATGCATAGCCTGCTGAAATTAGCTTTCAAGTAGCAACAGCTGGAAAGTGCTTGCAATTATGAGTAACGGTGGCAGCTGGGGCTGTGAGAAGCTCCTGTCAGCCTCAAAAAATTGCTTATATATGACTACAGGGAATAGTCATAAAGTAATTGTAAATAATAGTGAGACTGTGGAGATCTTGTATCTCCATAATAATTCCAATTATGTATATTTGTGAGGATCTGAAGTCCTCTATGTATATGTGACACTTCATCTATAAAAATAAAGACAGACTGATAGTATGATCATCTTTCTGAGTGTGCGGTACAGCCAGTGTGCGGCATTCTCTGTCCATAAACTAAGCTTTCATCCTGAGGTTTGTCCATCCCAGCACTGATGACTTCTTGTTGCCAAACACATCTAAATATTCCACAGTTCTTTCACTACTGTTACAGTACTGTGGGATTTCTGCATGCAAAAGTACCTGTTTATCTAAAATGCAGTGCAACAGAAGCTTTCTTTTTGCCTTTTAAATTAACCTGAAGCATTTGGTTTTTACTCAATTCATGCTCAAGGTTTTTGTTAAGACTGCAAAATATCTCTCCCTTGAATGTCATTTGGATTCATTAAAGGCTGCAAGACCTGCCGAAGCTTCTGAGTGTTTCACACTAGGTATCTCTGAATTTTTCTTATATCGCTGCATACCATTCACTGCAGTGCAGTAAAGCTGCAGTTTCCAGAGCCCAACCCTGCCAGTAAACATTCATTGGAAAGATTTACAGCCCCTTTGTGCCATAAGTATCTTTGTTTTAATTCAATACCAAAGACTCAAGGTTAACGAAAAAGACCTTGCTGCTCAAGTAAAACACTGCAGTGCTCTTTAAAGGAATGCTACAGGAAGAGGACAGAAATTATTAATAGCACTCACAGATGAAGCTGCTTTGAGGGTTCTTTCCTTGATGTTTACAACTCTATTTCAGCAAAACATTGATGTCTTTATTTTGTTTTGTAAGCAGAATTAATTTAAATTTTTAACCTTCTCAAAGCAAAATTTATATCTGAGTCTCTTCTTCATTCCAGTCAAGTACTTATTATTGCCATTATAGCTCTCAAAGGGAAAAATTTTTCCAGTGTCTGCCTTTCTGTTCCAATACCTCCCTGAGTCCCCATCCCTGTGAAGGTCACTAAAAACAATAACTTCCTTTCTTTTGCAGCAGATAAGTGCTATCTGCCTGACAGTTCCTTCTTTACGTAGCAGACGTTGCCTCTGATTTTTCAGTATCTTAGTGAGCTGCCTTTTCTCCGAGACATGCTTTGTTTTAATAATTGCCCTATTTTTTGAAACAAAAATACAGTGCATTATTATTCTCACTGAGCTACTGAAAGAAAATAGTTTGAGGGAACACACTAATTAAAAATCTATTAAATATGAATAAGCCCCAGTTACCTTCTCTCTTACGTAAATAGTGCTATAAAACTGCTGCAAGATCAGGGTTTGAAGCCACTGCTATGGGATACTGACTATTTTAGAAGTATGTTATCAACAAAAAAGAATGCTGGAGGTCAAACTTACCCAGTTTTGGCGAAATTAGTCCAGTATGTCATAACTACTGCACTGAGCATGACATCATTCTTGGAAAAGTTGCAGTTGAACAGTTCTGTGGGGCCAATCATAGGAATCCCAAACACATAAGGGACTTCATCACCATGAGCTGAATCAGCCCAGCTGGGTTTCATTTCACTTTGGCAATGGTGATAAAATGCATAGAAATATGTTGGAGATCCATACTGAGCATGCAGGTCAGCAGTAGCAACAGCTGGAGCAACCCACTGGTGGTCTGTAAAAAGAGCGACCAGGGTCTTCCGTCTTGTTTCAGGGTTTTCTTTGTCTGCCCAGTCAGTGTACATGAATTTAATGGTCTCTCGCAGTGTATCTTTCCCTTCTGGATAACCATACAGATTGTCCACAAAATTGGAGACGGAGAAGTCAAAATCATTAGGGGAAACACCATCTTCATTGTCTACAATGCCGTCCACAAATTTTAAACCTTCCCCTTGATTCACGCCCAACATTATATCATAGTTAAGGAATTCCCCTTGCTCCATGAGAATCTGAGGGTCATCTGGAATCACATCTCCATCTATCACAGGCCCAAAGGCAATGTGGTATGTGGCTGGAGTGATGGTCTGTTGAATGAGTTCTTTGTAATTCTTATTCCGAAGACATTCAACCAAATCAGTGGTATCCAGCATGTCGCAGCCCACTTTATCTGCCAATATCCGAGTGTACTTGGCAGGCTGGTAGTTCACTGCCCAGCTGGACAGGGCTGTTCCACTCTGTATGATTGCCTTTTGGAACAAACCTGCAGGTGCAAATTGTTTAAATGCAAATCCAATTATATATTAAAAAAAAAAAAAAAAGCAGCTTTCTCTAAGGAAAGAAAGCTTTGATTATACAATAACAAAAGGATGCATATACTTAAATTTCAGTTCATTTTCCATATATTCTACTCACTGCTTCCTTTTTACAGCATCTCTAATAGGCTACTAATTAAAATCTCTCTTGTTCTTGATGTTCACACACATAAAGCATGAAGGATTCAGGTTACTGTTTCAAGAACAAAACTCATGCTTGTACTGCAGTTTTCTTGCATCTTTAATGGGAGTTCCCTGGCTTTAGCACAGTGGTAGTTCTGTAAAATTTCTTTAAAGGAGTGGCAGCTACAAGCGATCATATCCTCTTCACCAGGTAAATGACGCTCATAAATGTGCTTTTCAGTAGTTTAAAGGTCAAATGAAAATTACACACTCTCATTTCCTTCACAGAAGCCATGCATCACATAATTTGAAAAAAAACAATTTAATAGGCTTGAGTTTTCTACTCTAACATATTTTTTTCTTTATCATCTTAATTTGTGTGTGTGTGTGTTAGCCCTTGCCTATATGTTGAATTAAAATATATTTACATTTTTTGGAAGAGAGTAAGATGAGATTCAATAGTTCTTTCTGCTTGTTTCATATTTACTAACATAAACGGAGCTGAAAGACCCAGTCTAAAGAGTTTCTTTGTGCCACCAAAGCACTGAAAAGCAACTGGAGCTTACTGGTGAATCTGTCCCATCTTTTTTTTCCTGGTAAAATCACTAAAATGACCTATTTTATACTTAAATTAAAATGCCTGGGCCTCTTCTGCACATGATTTCTACTGTCAAGCTCTTGAAATGTCCAAGGCAGCAAGAGCTACAAAAACATTTAAAGACCTTGAAACATTTATGGGAAAAACTGTCTGTGGTTGATATACCTTTGTGATGATTACTTACTGCACATGCTACAAAATTTCAGTGATGTGATTAGTTAAGTTTTTCATGGTTCCATCTGCTTGATTTTGGCATGGCTTACTCAACAGTTATTCACTGCACCGTATTTGTATCAATAGACTAAACTGTCAGGCATAATTCAATGTATTTCCAAATAGGTTGTATTTACCAGCAGCCTTGCTACAAGTGTTTGCTAGGACTTAGCCTTCTGCCATAGATTTCTGTCTGGTTTTATGTGATAGAAGTAGCATGGACTTATAAATACAACAGATATTTTGTTCTTGTCTTCTTTTATAAACTCTTTGTAGATTTGGTCTTATCACCAGGAATATTTATGGTTCAGTACTGGTGCTGTATATTCTTGTTTGATTTTTTTGGTTGTTGTTGGGGTTTGGGTTTTTTTTGTTTGTTTGGTTGGTTTTTTTTGGGGGGAGGTGTTGAGGGTAGAAATCCCATGGCTCAAACACTTACCAAAATCTTAAGAACTCTGTGTGGGATCACACAGTACTTGTGGGGAGTTAAATGCATTTTTAAATAAGGTTAAGTTACGTTATTATTAAGTAAGGAAAACATCTAAATACATGTTGGAAGTGCAGACAAGAGTGTGTAAAAAATGGAAAAGGTCATTGCCCTTTTCCATTTTAATTAGGGCAAATTCTTTGATAGAAGAGCCAGTGGAGACTGTTGATAAAGCTAGAAAAAGTATATTGCCCATGGCAATTCTTGCATGAAATTTCTGCTATAATAGCATTAAATTTTTCATATAAAAATATTTATGTTTACTAATATAAATCCAGAATACTAGCTAGTAGGTATTTTACAAAATTACAGACCTCATGTAATTCTAATTCAGCCTACCTTATATGGCCATTTTTGTTACACTATCATGTTTTAAAAAAATGTGCTTTGCTCAGAAGATTGTTACCTTCTGAATAGTGAGAGAGTGTCAGGAGACTGACACAGGAAGCTCCTGCCCCAGATCCAAAAATAGTAACTCTTTTTGGGTCTCCTCCGAAAGATCCAATATTTTCTTCAATCCAACGTAAAGCTTGGATTTGGTCAAGCAATCCATAATTGCCTTTTGCAGCTTGGTCCCCAGTACTTAAAAAACCTAGAAGGCAAAAAAAGATAATTTTAGTTCACCAGATACAGAGTTAGCTACAGGGTATCCACATATTCACAACACATCTTCCCATCTTTTCATCTTCTGGGCTTTTCTTTTTTCTTCTTTTTTTCAAAGGTCACAATCCTAGTTAAATGTCTCCAGTGCAGGCAGTGGAACTCATTCTGTATGCTGTTTGGTTTTGCTTTGTTTTTTCCCTACTGCAGAGGTCACGTTTGTGAAAAATCATTATTTCCTTTTTGAAATAATTCTATATCAATGCAACAATACAGACTGAAGATTTTAAACATTTGATAACTGTATGTGATTAAGGTACAAAAAGCTAGGACATCATTTTTGTGCAAAGAAGCAGTGAGATACCCAGTCTTTCACTGATAATAAGGCTCTTAAACACATTAATTTAAATGCTTCTTACCATGGACAAAAATTGTCCTGAACTACATAGTTCTTTAAATTATTGTACTTGTGATATGGATAGACATACTCAGAAACAGAAAAAGAAGGATGAAGAAAATAGTAAAAGGAACAGGAAAAAGGCCTAGGAAAAAATTACACTCCAATTTCAGAGAGGATATTTATTAGGAAGATAGCAGGTAAATCCTCAGCAATTCAGTCCTTGTCTCAGAGATTTTGTCTGAACAAATCGGGTTTTGTGTCTTTCCTTGGAAATTGCAGAGAAAGCTGCACTGCTATTTTTTGTTCCTGTACTGTGGTTATCAGATTTTAGAAACAAAGCATGACACAATTGCTGCTTGTCTTGCAACTGAGAACAAAATCACAGAAAGACTAGGACTGAGATTAATTTTGTTTTTCTGAAACCAGCTAAGGTGAAACATTACAGTTATCCATGCTGCCTATCATTCACAGTTAAGACCTTGTGCTATGTCCAAATTACCACATCAAGCCATGTACTCACACTCCTCTTTTTAACTCCCACAGACCTTTTCCTGTCAGACAACTGGAAGTCAGAAGTCTATTAGAAATACCTTATAGCAAATGGAAGTTTTCAGATGGACGTTGCTGATTTAGGCACCGCTGACAGCTGCTCATCAAGACAAAACAAAGAAATCACTTGGCTGGTGTTTCCAAGCTAATTATCAGTTCAGACAAATTTGCCAGAAGAGGGCCCCAGGACTCAGGAGATCTGTAGTCCTGGAGCAGTTTGAGATGAGACAGTCTATAATCTTGAGCCACCTTAGCCTGGTGTGACAAGACTTTCATGCTTCTAGGAACGACTGCAAGGGAAGCCTGAGGTCCCTAGGGAAAACAAGGCCTTGCAGTACATTTCACTTGCTTTGGCAAAGGGGAACAGATCACTTTGCATCGGCTGTAGTTATTTTTTCAGTGATAGGCAGAATGAAAATTCACAGGGTGGAAGGGATTCACAATATGGAGGAAGCAGAAGAGAAGGAAAGGCAAGAGAAAAGAAGAAGAAATTATATGTCGGACATTCATACCTGTATTTCCTTAATGTTTTCTATGGTAAAATTCCTACAAGGAGATGGAAAATCCAGCCTCAAGGTTTAAAAGCAAGATCGTACAACGACTAAACTCTAAATATGGAATTCTATATGGCCTATATTATGGTGGCATAAATTTCTGCATGCAATGCTAGGCATGATTGAATGGAATGTATTACCTTGCACCCAAAAGAATATTTTTCATATTTAATTAGTAATTATTAATAGTTATTTAATGTCAGCAAGTGTCTGATGCATCCCTGTATTCTTCACAAAGCAGTTGCTTCAATTGCAGTAGTAAGAATCATATCCTTATTGCTAAATAGTATTTGATACGGTTTTCTGATAAAAACGTCTCTAATAATGGCAAGCACAGTGGTTAGAATAGCAGTAACATCTTTTTCTCTTCTATACCAATAGGGAAAAAACAAACAAACTATTAATCCATAATTGCCTCAATTTTTTTAACAGATGTGTTTTTCTCATTTTCACATGCCTTTATTATCTTTTTAGGATTGTCAAAGAAAGAATAACCCACTTGCTGGCTTTGTTGCTGCAGCTCACTGCAATGTTCTATAATATTCTATAATTAAGCCTTTATTCAATCAGAACTATGACCTCCCTGGGAGAAAGTGACTGTTGTAACCTTTAAAGCAGCACGGTAGTTAGTATTCAGAGCCTAAATACATTTTAGCTCTTCTAGCAGCATCATGCTAAAGCTGGTTGATCTTTGTGATTTTGAATTCTTTCCAAATGTAAATGTGGAAAATCTGACTGAGTAAAACTGCTGTCAGTGAATATCTGATGTTAGACAAATGAAGATTTTTTTTTTGTTGTTTCCACAGTTCTCTGATGATTCTCATTAATTGCAAGAACAAATTTTCTTAATTTAAAAAATAATCATCATGGCAAAGTGTCAGGCCCACATGACATAAACTGTATTCATAAATCTGTCTTTTCTTGATGAGGATATATTTTCTTTCATGCTCTGAATACTAGATCAAAATATTTGTTCAAAGCCATTTCAAGAAATTCAGGCAGGGACTAAGTATTTGTCCAGAAATACACAAAAGAAATTTCTTTTTTTTTTTTTTTTCTGTGACCACTGTGAAAATTTCAGAACAGCATCTTCATGTGTCACCCTAAAATCTTGAACAAACAAGAATGCAGCTTTTTTTCTGAGATGGGGATTTATACTCTGTCCCATTTATGTATATGTTTTTAAGTGCAGTTAAGAATATTTCCTATTTTACAGTTTGGCATGATTTGAAGGGCATTCTGTGATCTGAAAATCCTTAGGTTGGGGTTTTGACAGAACCTGGAAATTCTTGTCACTAACCTAATGCAACAGAGAAAGGAATGGCAATAGTTGAATATGGAAAACAAAGACTTTTTTTTTTTCCCACATTAACAGTAATATTCAGTTCTTGACTTCACAAATCTATCTTTCCTTAAATAGTGATTTGGAAGAGTGACAACATGGCTCTCCCACTGCAAAATGCCATGGACAGCAACAGCTGAAAAACAGGAATGTGAGTGCATCCCATCTGTGTTGAGTGAAATATCCCGAATTGTCTCAGGGGACGTTTGGTCCAAACCTATTGTGCCAGAGCAAAAGATGACCACCAGCTGGACTGAGTAGTAACCAGGCAATTAGAGTCTTCGGAGGCAAAGGTCAGCTTGAAAAGAAGGGCAAAAGACGCATGGCAAAAAGTAGACAGAGGGAGGTGGGAAGAAGACAGCAGCTGGACACGGTTTGACATTGCAAGAAGTGGCCACTGACATCGCAAGCTCCCTCCAGCCTGAACAGAGCACCCTCCTGTGGGATGCCTGTACCCAGCCGGGGGCTGTCCATGTGGGCTGGCACACAGGGACCCCCTTGGTGTGTGTGTGTGGGGCCTCATAGGGTGTTTTTTTCCCAGTGTGGGTTGGTGAGTGCATGAGAGTGGCAGGAGCTTACCTGATGCTGGAGCAGCCATATGTCCCACATGGAGAATGGGAGAACTTCCATTCCCCCTGATGGGGCTGCTACTGACCCACGCAGCCTGGGTGTGGCTCAGAGCACACCTAGGTCTGTGTGTTTGTGTGTGTAATTAGAACTTTTTGAGATTAGTTATAGAAGGGTGTTTAGAAATTAGCAACTGTTTACTAACCTTTCTTAAGTGTCTAGTATTGTAGGTTATCTTTTGTACTGCTGATGTTGATCCTGAAAGTATAGCTCACTGACTGCTGGTTAGTTACATGTCATTAATAAATTAATAAACTGCTTTGATACTGATTTGATTTAAACCACATGAATTGAGCAGCTTTTCCATATGACAGTTTATTCTTTAAAAATAAGTAAAAATGCATCATTTCATAAGAGGAAACATAAAGTATTCTTGATTTGTCTTGCTGTATTACTTGTAATTAATCTTGCATGTCATTTTTTCTACATCCTTTCATGTAGAGAAAAGTAATGCTTCTTTAGATTGAGGTTTCTGAAGTAACAGTTTTATTTATTTTTCTCTGATTCTGTTAAGGGAAGCATTCTAGATGAATGCTTTAGTTTTAACCTACTAGATTAGCTACAGTCAAGGAGGAAGAAGACTACAAATGGAACTTATTGGAATTTTCCTTTTCCACAGCCTCTAAAAATGGATGGACTCATAAGCTACATGCTGTCACTTGCACAGTTTTGATAATGCAGTGAAGACACAAAGCTACACACAGATCTCCTTTAGATCCCACTTACACAACAGAAAATCTCTAGGTCTATCTTTATACTTGGTTTTCCCACTATGTCACAGAAATCTTACTGAGAGACTAAACAAACCCCAACAAACCAGTGGTGATATTTCCCCTTGACTACTAAAAAGTTATTTGTTGGACTCACACTGACAAATAGCAGTGGCCAATATCTATAAAATCCACCCAGGCAATTTACTTCTGTCCAGCTCCAGCTTTGTCTTGTGGCTGGAGGCCATCCCTATGTTAGCATGCCACACAGACCTGCAAGAGGGAGTCTAGAACAGAATAGTTGGACCTCACACCCACACTGTACAAATTTCACGTACTGTTTTTTACTACGACCTAACTCTTGTCCGGTCCCATAGGCTGAATGAATGACCACTGGTAGACATTTTGCATAAGGGGGAGAACATCTTCCAGCTGAGGTTCACCTGGAAGGGTCAGGCTGTACTTTACAGAACCTCTCTGCAATGTGAAACAATGTGCATGGAGGTGGTGACAATATTGAGGTTTTCTGTGGAAATGTACTCCTGATCTGAATTAAAATGATAGTGGGGACATGCTCAGGATCAAAATTACATTTTTCCAACCACGGAATTTCAATTTGCAAGGAGTAGGCTCAGGTGCAGCCGCATTTCATCTGTGGACCTTGTCCAGATATGCGAATAACTAAGTAGTATGCTTAATAACTATAAAGCATTTCACTTATACTAAATACAATATTGGAATATAATCTATCCTAATACTTAGACAAAAGTATTTTCAACTGAAAGTTATGCAGTGATTTATGGGCATTGGATAGATAGTTTGAGGACAATAGCATGAGTATGTCAAGAAGCGACATCAATCATAACGGACATCTTTGTGTCACATAGAGCTCCAGATCAGAGGAGATATGGAAGGACATATGGATCAGTGTTAACTTTAGCCACCTAAAAACTCTGTGTCTAACCTAATATTTTTCTGTACTAACCTGACAACTACTGTGGAGAAACAAAAAAACCCTCCAAAAGTAGCTTCAGCTTTTTAGACATCTAGCTTTGGATTGATTGAATTCCCATCAAAATAATTTTCTTTCTCTGTAGAAAAAAGACAAATGTAGATGACCAGCTTAGACCTGACACCTCCCTTTTAGGCAAGTTTAAGTGAAATCAGTCCCTGCCTAAAGTCATCTCTAGTACTGGTGGTTCCTGTTGCTCAGGACAGATAGACTGGCAAAAGGGTAGACTGCTCTGTCTACTGTTGAAATGAAAATACTGAATGATTCCCCTAACTTCACTCGAGTTTTCCTGGATTTAACCAGTAGAAAGTAAAGAGGAATTTGTTTCCATTTGTGGACATATTTCATTCCTCATTTTTGTTCTGAAGTAGCTGTACAGCTAAAGGGAGGTTTTATCTTTCAGGAATTACTAACCTAGCCATTGGCATGAATACTAAATTAACTTTAAAAAACAAGAAAAAAATAATTAAAATACATACACTTAGGAAAAAATAAAGACAAAGAAAAAAAAAACACTATTAAGTTAAATACAGTAAATTATGACCTGAGAGCTATGGCTTCGGCCTTAGAGATAAATACAATCACCAAGATAACTGCAATCTTGTAGCAAGTTGCATTTATTTTATTCCTATGTACTGATTTCTCATTCTTTTTAAGTTATTCAAAAAATAAAATACTGTGACAAGTTTCCTTTGCCATTTCCCACATAGTAATACCCAGTATTACATCACTGCAGGAGAAGCCCATTCTTTATCTTCATATTTTGGTCCCTGGGCCTAACCCATATCAAATCAATTTGATGGCTGGATGAAAGCCTAAATTTCAACTGTGAGGCACATTTCTTTGTGCCTTTTCTTTACTCTCTCTTTGTTTCTTTGCCTTTTTCTCTCTTTCTCTCTCTTTCCTGTTTGTTTGCTTACAAAGCAGTGGAAGCAGAAGACTAGACACTGACCTACACTTCTGCCTTCAGACTTTTTTCCACTGCTTCCTTACTTACCCCTTCCACATCATTGTTTAGCAATGACATCTGAATTCCTATATCAACATCAGGTTTAAAAGAAAGCTTGTATAATAAAGGCAAGTGTGATGGAAGTAAGTTGCCCGCTCTACGTTAAGAGTGGAACAGTGGTGACAGCACTCAAAAACACTTGTACTACATTATATTTTTCAAAAATATTTACTTAATTTCTTTTACTTTCTCAGTTTAAATATGAGCTGCTGTATACTCATTTAATTCTAATCTTAAAATTTTAATTTGATAAGCATAGTCACATGGATGCAAACATTGTTCTCTGTAGTACACGCCAGGCTGTAATAGATTAAAAGTTATTAGAAACCTAAGAGCAAGCTAGGAAAACTACAAATACAATAGATTCCCCCATTGTGATTCTTTGCAGGTGGGGTACGGTACTTCAGTAACTTTTTTCAATAGTAACAAATGAACAAATGAAAAAGTATTCCCTTTTCTCAAGGAAGAATATTTTGCACTACTCTAGTAACTCTTAGGACAGTTTTTTTCTGTTCTAAATTTATACTGCAGTAAATAGTATAAAATCTCCAAGTGGAAACAGACAAGGTTGATTTGGTGTGTGAAAGCCAGTATTTTCTTACTGGTTCAAAATAGTATCAAAATTTACAAATACAATTTGGTACTGGTAAATTGCACTGACTTAAAGATTTAAATAAAATCACAAAACAGAAAGTTAACCAGTTATATTTGATTTTTTTCCCATTTAAGGGGAAAAAAATATAAATAATGAAAGATTAAACCTCATTCTATCATACATTTTAGTAGCTACTACAATCAATTTTAAAAGTGCATCTTGAAATGAGGTACACTCGTCACCATAAATGAAGCACTTTTGCTTCTTCTTCTGCCCTTCACAGTTTTTTTTTAAAAACAAAGTGATTAATTTCTGAGACATAGTCCTTACATAAAAGGTAATGTCAAACTTAATAAGACACATTGAACAGCCAAGATATCACAACAAGAAATTAATCATCAGGAAATCTGTACAAAATCAACTAGCTAGTGCATTTTAATCCATTTGTCTCCTCCTTTTAAAGCCTCTGCTTTTTTGTCCGGCTTCACATTTATTTTGTGTTTATGCCTCGACTGCTGCCCAGACCTGTATAGACTGCTGCAATTTGTTTGTCAGGCAAAATTCTCACAAATAAGATTAATTTGTACAGCATCTGATCAGAAATATGACGTAAGCAATATAAATAATATACAACAGACTATGCTTTGAAGCATAATCATGTCTTTTTTATTTTCATTTGTGAAATGCCAGAGTAGGGCCTTTTTAAAACAAAGAGCAAATGACAAGCATATAGCAGAGTTTTCATATTTTCTAATAGCTTTTGTCTGTACGCATCACATTTACCACTGTAAAAGTGTACCTGCTGAACTCAAATGTTAAAGTGTTCAAATGTGAAGTGAAATCCATTGGGGATTACTGAGTACCTAGAGACCACAGTTGGCTCAGGAAGACCCTGAGATATAAATAGTTGGAGGATAGAGGAGTATTAGAGGGAATTATCATATAAGTTTGTCCTATGCTTACCCTTCCCTAACCGTCCCCAAACAGCCCTAACAGTGTCTGGAAACAGGATGCTTGGCTAGATTATGTTTTGGTTGAAATCAATATAAGTGTATATTCCTTTTTGTTTTGACTCTATGTGTAACTTTATTAGTACCATTTAAATTTTACTGCAAAGAGGGATGCAAGATGGAGTGATGGTGTCCTTAACACAAATTTAGCAGGAAGAAAAACATTGCTGAATTTTTCCTGCAGCATGAATGGCCCATGCAAAGTTGAGGAAGCATCACTGCTGCAGACTCACTCTGTGCAGAGTCTGAGACAGCTGTCTAGTGACAAAGACAAAGGGGAGGACTGTGGAGTGGCTATGTATAGGTCGGTGCAGAAATAATGTTACACAGATACTCCTTCATCCTGAAAACAAAACAATAATGCTTTTCCTTCACCTGCAAAATGGTTTGAAATTTGCAGGTGCTACTGCCAAAGCAAATTTTTTAATATTCAACAACTCAAGCAGTAGTATGGTCTGCTATTCTAAAGTAGTGGTCACAGAAAGAAATTTCTGCCTGCTATGGCTGCTTACCCTACCCAACTCCAGGTAACATTCATTTAAATTTTAACTCAAGATATTATAAGTGAAGAGAAAAATGTAGCGAAGACAACTCAGCTTACAGTTTTCATATGAGTCAATAGATTATGTTAAAATATAAAGGATAGTGATGTCTTTAATCTAATTTTCTAACTCAGGCTTAAGCAAGAGAACAGTCTCTTATGATTCTACCTTGATGGATTCTTTCAAATTACTTTTGTTGTAAAGACAAAACCTAAATCTGCTTGTCCAGAAAGAATATCTCTCTATTACATGCAGTACAAAAGAATAGGTCAGAGAGAGGGTGAAATGAGAATATTATTTGTTTCTGTGTTTCTTCAGTACTGAAACCTAAAGTGTGTTCTTTACAATTCAGGAGGATATCTAGTCTTAAACACATAAAAGCCTTTTGAAAAAGTCCTGGACAGCATATGTTTATAACAATACTTAGGGGGAAAAGAATGAGAAAAGAAAATAGTATGCATTTTAACAAGATTTAAAACCTATTTTTATACACATTTCTAAACAGTGAAAAGCTTCTTAGAGAACAAAAATTTATCAGAGCACTAGGAAGATCAACAAGTTTCCTTCACTTAAACTGTTATGATATTTCTACAATAGAATAGTTTTAATGAATTCCGTTTAAATTTGTACATGACACCTTAACTGCTTCTAAATTTGCCTTGTTCATTGTAAAATGCTCTGAAAGTATTGTGCAATGAGGTTAGGCCAATGAATGTTGTCTAAAGCATTAGAGATTGAAGACATTCTCAACATTCAATTCTATCATCATTATTCATGATTACTATCACATAACTCTATATGAAGTGTCACTGAAGAAGCTTTTGCCAATTGTTATGGATGTAGATTTTTTAAAAAATAGTAAATAAAGATGACAGCAACAAACATTGTAGAACACATTCATTGATCTATTGTCTTCTTACTTACTATTTATCCAAATATTCACAAGTTAAACCTGCCATTACACAAAATAGAATCAATAAAACAGCAGGTCCAATAAAAAGATTGCTGTTGAATGCATTATAAACAGCCTGATTTAAACCAAAACAAAACAAGCTAAAATCAATCAACTACTCTAAGAATGTCATTGCCAGTAAAAAAAAAAAAGAAGTAAAAAAAAAGTTCTGTGTGTTGGAGAAGAGACTGACAAATACCTGGTGTACTCAATAGAATCATAGAATCATTAAGGTTGGAAAAGACCCTTAAGATCATCGAGTCCAACTGTTAACCTAGCACTGCCAAGTCCACCACTAAACCATGTCCTCAAGCACCACGTCTACCCATCTTTTAAATACCTCCAGGGATGAAGACTCAACCAGTTCCCTGGGCAGCCTGTTCCAGTGCCTGACTACCCTTTCGGTAAAGAAGTTTTTCCTAATAGCCAACCTAAACTTCCCCTGGTGCAGCTTGAGGCCATTTCCTCTCGTCCTATCGCTTGGGAGAAGATACCAACCCCCCACCTTGCTACAACCTCCTTTCAGGTAGTTGTAGAGAGCAATAAGGTCTCCCCTTAGCCTCCTCTTCTCCAGGCTAAACAACCTCAGCTCCCTCAGCCTCTTCTTGTAAGACTTGTTCTCTAGACCCTTCACCAACTTCCTTGCCCTCCTCTGGACATGCTCCAGCATCTCAATGTCCTTCTTGTAGTGAGGGGCCCAAAACTGAACACAGTACTCGAGGTGCGGCCTCACCAGTGCTGAGTACAGGGGCACTATCACCTCCCTAGTCCTGCTGGCCACACTATTCCTGATAGAAGCCAGGATGCCATTGGCCTTCTTGGCCACCTGAGCACACTGCTGGCTCATGTTCAGGTGGCTGTCAACCAACACCCCCAGGTCCTTTTCCGCCAGGCAGCTCTCCAGCCACTCCTCCCCTAGCCTGTAGCACTTTGTCTTCAGTGAATGAAATTATTAGAAAATGAGGTTTTGCATAGAATTAATGCTTTGTACACCTTAGATAACGGCCATTAGCATGCCAATCAGAGTGCATTATTGCCATTGCCTACAATCCTTTTCACTCATTTGACCTGAAACATTAATTAGATACATGTCCACTACCTCTAACAGAAAGACACTTGGAATTGTATGTTTCTGTAAATAAATGAACTAAAAAACTAAATAAAAAATATAACACTGTTATGTTATCTAATAAGCATAGCAGAACGACATTGATTCTGTGAATTCAGTGAGGTCAAGGCAGATGATGCAACAGATACCATACAGGTAACATCCAGCTCATAGAGCTTCTTGCAGGGAGATGAGCTGAGTGTAGGGATTCAATGGATGGCAAAGAAATGGAATTAGGACAATGCTCATTCTCTGCATTGGCTGTATAGTGGGAAAAGAGTCACGCAGCACAAAAAATGTGGCAAGGGTCACTCCAGTTTGGGATTCATTATGGCCTCTTGCAGCTGTGTCTGTAACACCCTTAACACTGTCCTAGGCATTTACAGATCAGCACCATTCATCCTCCTCGGAATGTGCAGAACAGATGATTTGGGAAAAATCTTCAGTGATCAAAAAAGCCTCAAAAATGTCTCAGTGTCATGCAGGTAGCTGGCACAAATTGTGACTTCCAGTGAGCTGACCTGAGAGGAGAGTGGCCCCACTATCAACAGGAAAACAAAGGTGTGTTATGATCTCGTCTCCAAGCTGCAATGCGTGTCCCTCAAAGGAAGCTGAATTTTTGTGCCTCTGTTCACATTTTTTCTTGTGTTTCTCATTTTGAGCTTAAGACTGCATGCATAGTTGGAAGAACGAATGCAGCAAAATATTACAAAGCAGAGGAGTAACATTTATTGAACTAATATATCACACAAGAAACATCATTAAAAAAATATTTAAATGTGTTTAATTCGAACGCCCTACTTGCAGAGATAAGCACTTTGAAACGCAAAAAGTAGGAAAGTGCAAGGAAGATAAAGGAGCATCTAATAAAAAATATTTTCTTAATAGGTAGCCTGACATCATTAATCCATTATAAATGCCTATGTGATTTCAAATAGCAGACTTTTGAGGACTGACCACTTGGAAGAGGGTCATGGTTAACAAGTGATCATTAGCAATGGTCCCACTTGTCTCCTGCTCCATGGACAACTGTCTTATCCTCTCAAGCACCATTCTCAGTTGCAAGAAGCAGATATAATGAGTTACCTCATTGGGTTGTGTTGCTTTCTGTTCTCAGGTATAAACTCCATTCCCCTAAACTAGCAAACAGTGAATAACATTTAGGGAGCTTAGACTATAAAAGTGAAAATGAACTGTGTTTTTTTTCTTTTTTTTTTTTTCAGCTAGAAATATTAAAAGAAAGCAAAATATCGCACATCTAGAATACAGAATACTAGCTTCAGAATTAAAAGCCTATTAAAATTAATGTTATCCTTTTTTAGTTAGAATGGAAATAACTGTGTAATTAAGCAGATGAAAAGAACAAATTCCTCATTTTTCAGTTAGAATTTTTTTTTTTCATAATGTTTTTTTCAGAGTTTAGGGCTTTAAGGAAGAATAAATGTATTGCCATCTATAACAATAGCAAATATGTACACTTAAAGAGCAAGTTCTTCTTAAACATTAACTTGACAGAAAGACACTTGTCACAAACAGAGCACCTCATTATATGTCCACAAACTTCAGTTCAATTATTTGTGGCTGCTGCTGCTTCCTTTCTTATGGTTACAGAAGAAGAGCATGCTTACAAGCACAGAACTGGAATACAACAACTGTACCTGGCCCAATGCACCAGCTGTCATTCACTCAGCAGCATTTGAAAGGCAAGAGCTACTGCATCAGTGCCAGTTAATCTATGATGAAAAAAGCATACAAGTTGACCCTTCTTCTTTCAGGAAAAAGATTTTGTGTTGGTAATATTTGGCTGGCTTGAAGCCTGGACACTCATCAGTGCCCTGTGCAGGACCCATCAATTGGTTATGGATCAGTTCTAGCCATTGCCTTCAAAAACATACTTTGAACACTGGTGAAGCAAAATGCTCGTTGTTAAGCACAGAAAACAAGCACATATGGTACTGAGAGAAAAAGCTAAATTGACTCAGCACAAATAAAGCATTTTCACTATTTATCTACCTTCCATTGTAATTCTAATTTCAAAAAAAAAATCTACTAGTAAGTGAAACAAAATTCATAAACATTTATTTTGCATCATAAATATTGCTATGTTTAGGCTCACATAAGAGTTGAGCTTTTCATGATGTTGTGTGTAGTGGGTTTTTAAATCATCAGACTGTAAGTACATATTTTTAAGTTAATAGTGAATTGTTAAAAATGACCAGGAATTTTGCATTACTTTAATCTTAACAAATGGTTGTTCTGAGAAACTAATTACATTCTGACTTTTTTATTGAAAAGAGCTGATAATGCCCTTGCCTTATTTATTTGTGGTGCATACCATTATGAAGTATGGTGTCAATAACCTAGAAACGAAGTAGCACGCTGAAAGCTCGTGTAACATGCAGTAGGATTTTCTGAGAAATTAGACAAATCAGCTCTGTTGATAATATTTGACTAGAATTCGTAATATCCTTAATAATCTGAAAAATGATCAGCTCCTTGACAAAGCACTAAGGAAAGGGACTGGGGAGAAATGAACCTTACTACTCGCTAGTCTGACAGTGACTAATCACTGACAAAACCTTTAATAAAATTCCTGGGAGCCAAAAATAAAGTTGAAAAATGAGACTCTTATTAAAAGTCTTTTTATGCCACATACTCTGCATATATCTTCTAAAAATTATTAATAATTATACTATACAGACCCCTTTGAGAAAGGCATAGCACAAATGGTTTTCAACTAGAGTAAATGATTCATAATTCTTTGTCTTGATCCACTAGTTTTCTTGTATTAAATGTTCCCTTAAAATGAAATTTCCTATGCAACATCTAAAATGCCTGCTGAAGAACCCTGTCAGTGGATGTGGGCAAAGTATCCCACTTAAACAAAACCATGACATATTAAAGCAGTAGATTACATAGAATGTGTATCATTTTTTTACGCCAGAGAATATTGGCATATGCCAATACCAAGTTTCCGTTGGCATCAGTTTTTAAGAAAGCCTTAAAGAAAAATAAAATATCTTCTGGTTTTCTAGTTTTTGTTCCTTCTTAACATGCTCAATAAATGTTTAAACTAACTTTGTTGTTTAATCAAAGCTAACTGGTAAACAAGACTGCAAAGGTTATCAGTTCTGTTGCTGAATTTACCAAAATGGCAGTGTTCAGGAGGATCACATGTAGGTGTATCCTTTTCACCAA
Organism: Nipponia nippon; assembly: GCF_047370975.1. Classification (NCBI taxonomy): domain Eukaryota; kingdom Metazoa; phylum Chordata; class Aves; order Pelecaniformes; family Threskiornithidae; genus Nipponia; species Nipponia nippon. The sequence goes on along the minus strand of NW_028262336.1, from coordinate 53,864,939 downwards.
AGCCTGGTTAGCATGTAAGGATGTCTTAGATGTCTGTATCACAAAGTTAGAGCCTACAACCCTGCAGCTATAGGTGGGCTAACTAGGCTGTGATAAAGCTTAAACTTTATTCTTTCACTGATTTACAGGGCCCTCAGAAACCATCCCAATGCCAGAAGCCACAGATGAGAGTAACATTGTCACTGTGTCCCCATCCCTCACATGTCTCATACATGTTGCCTGTGCTGAATGGCCTACTAAGCAGCTTCAGAAATGGCTAAAATGAAATCTTTAAAAAGATAAAAGTGTTCATGCACTTCTGTCTCCGTCTACTGTTCAAAATAGAGCTTTAGAAGACTTGAATAATATAAGGTGGTAGTAGTTCAAGAATTACATGAACAGATTTCTAGAACTCCTAGTAATATACTCTTTTTTTTTTCGTGACTGCTGCCAATAGGAAAAAGTCCTATATGCAAATTTACTTTCTTTTTTATTTAAAGAAGTTCTTGACAAAACTAACTTTTCTAAGTCTTTGACACTGAATTCCACAGAATATATTACAACAGATTGTGTCAGATTGGTTTTGCACATCATGAATCCCCTGTGAGAAATAAATGTATTTAAGTAATGTGCCTCAACATTCACAGTTCTAACAAAGTGAACCAAATCAATTCTGCCGCACATCCAAACACATGGAATATTCTGAATTAGTGTTTCTAAGGAGGAGTTTACCATGACAGTAGAACTGTTATGTGCCACAACTACTCTTCTTAAAAAGAAAAAATCAAGTATAAACCCCTTCTAATCACTTCCATAGCCTCAGCAATACAATCATTTACACACAGAGATCCTAAGTATTTTAAAGTATACTTTGACGATTCTAAGTTAGAGCATTTCTAGAGAAACATCAAGCTAAATATCTATAACTATGATGTTTGCCAAACAACTTTCATAAAGTGGAGTGACAAATTTGGTGGGCTTTTTTGATAAACTGAGACATTTCTTTAACTTGAAAAAAAAAAGAGATTTGAAGATAATATGCTCAAATCAATGAAAACATAGAGTTGCTTCTTTGTTTTAACACATTATTTCATAAGTTTTCTACAAAGATCTGAATAAATTTGGAAAGTCATGATCTGTCTTGCCCTACTACGTTACCATAACAGGTGAAATATTTTTGCTATTTTGTACCAGCCTTGACCAATATCTGTTGATTTAGAAGATATATATACTCCTCATTCAACTTCGCAGTTCTTAGTTTTAAATTAAAAGTATCACTTTGAAGATTTTACATGGCATTCAGTTAGGCTCATTCTCAGTCATACTATATATAAGCATAAATCACAAATATATGATTATAAAAATATAATATATAAATAGCAATATAACCATAAAATAAATTGGAGGGGGGGAAGGGACTTGTTAAGTCAACTATTCTATGACACGTAGTCCTGATGGGAGATTGTCCTACTCATTGTTCACTTTTTACTTACCTGGAAGTATTTTTGTCTTTGTAGCTAATTATTCATGTCTTTGGTACCTTTCTTTGACTTTTTGTCCTTATTAAAGTTGTAATAACAGGTGAGGCAAAGTTTATCATTAAAAATAAGATGAAAGAACCAACATGTAAGTTTTGGACATTTTAATATAAAAGTCACCTGTTGGTAGTTGAGTTCATGCTACAATAGCCATCATTTCATAAGCATCACATAAACTTCCTTCTCTTAAGCGGTATATAATGGCTTCCTAATAGAATTACTCTGGGCCTTAGGGAGGAATTAGATTTTCAATTATTACATTCATAATTCAGAAAAGGAAGTGGCAATTATATTTGTTTAATTTAATCTTCCAGGTAATGTGGGATTTTCCCCACTAGTATATTTGTACTTGATTTTGGGTTTTGGTGCTTTTTTCTGTGCTTACTTCTCTAATTAATAATATATTCTTTATAGCACTAAATCATTATAAAGGCTAACAATAATGAATTATTATTCTCTAGCTTTAAAAATCTTTTTTTTATGAATCTCAGGATAAACTTACTTTGTTCAGCTTGATGGTTTTAGTTATTACATTGCTTATTTTTACGTATCCATGTAGTGATTTTAATACCATGTGAGAAAGCTAGAAACACTGGAATAAAGAAATTGAACTAGAATTGTCTTTAGAATACATTCTGGGGTTTCTAAATATCTTCAAATGATGCTCTAGCTCTTCATTTTTTCTTAAGGATGGATTCAGTTTTGCTGATTTCTGAGAGACCACTGGAAATCGTGCAGTGACAATCCCCTACTCTCAGAGGTGATTTTTGGGGATACCCTCTCTCTCCTCTCCCCAATGCATACTGCCAATGTACTGAAAACAACACATTTCAAAAACAAAACAACATGAATCCTTGATCAGTTGCTAGAAAATATTCACAACAGTATTGAGAATTTGGCTTCTCGGACAGAGATAGGAATAGTAGGAGGATCCTACTCACAGGGGGAATTTTTTTGCAAAGGAAGGTTAATCCTCATAAAATCTTCTCTAGTTATTGGGAGGAGAGAGAGAAAAAACCCCCACCTTTTCTAGAAGGCAAATTAAAACACTGAATTGCAGTCCTCTTCTGAATTGCCACTGAAGGAATCACTCTTCACACCAACAAGAGAAGGAATTTAATGGGACTAATCTCTAAAGGCACAGCAAGTGCAAGCTCAGCACCTCCTGATACCTGCCACCAGGAGCAAGCAAGGGAAGCGCCCACAGAAATGTATCAGATGAGACTCATCCTCCAATCCAGCAAAGTGTTGTTGAAAGAGCAGGAAAGGAAGTGATCACTTACTACTATCTAAAGAAACTAGGAGGAAGACAGAAATTACAGAGCTTACTCTTGGGAAGCAGCACAGGTCAGAGGCATGGCTCAAAAGATTGCTGCTGCCTGTCAAGGCTGCACAAGGTTGTGACAGCAGTTAACATGCTTCTCAAATTGACAGTATTTCAGATCCTAATTTGTACTACCACTTGTTTTACAAAAAATGAAACATGCTATCAAAATATCCCACGACTCTTATTCCTGGAGAATCAATCCAGCTCTCCTTCTGGCATTAACTGGCATGCATTAAAGCAGCAAACGCTCTTGATACACCCACACTCAATGTATCACTAGTAAAAGATGAGAGTCTTTACTAATTTCTACTCCAAATGTTCCTCAATGTTTTGAAGTTAACTCAGATCCTCTACAAAACAAACAAAGCTAAGAGGTTGTAGGGCTCAAAATCTAGCAAAACAGTTGTGAGAATATGATAATTATAACCCAACACTACCAGGCATAAATAATGAAGAAAGAAATCTATCTGCAGCAAAAGAAAATAAGGAAGTATTTTGTAAACAGTAGTATGACCATTCCAGACTTTAGATTGATTATTCAGGTCAGACAAAGTCAGATCTTCTGAAATGTTTCTCCATAGCAGAAAATGTATCTGAGAAGCCTCAAAAGCTTTGCTTAAATTTGGTTATAAAACCAAAAATATTTATTTCCTGGAACCATTCTGATGCCCTCAGATTCTTTAAGATAGTAAAAGGTTAAGACAGAAAGTCCTAAAAGATGTATTAAATATACACAAAAGCTGAAATTGCTTCTGGATTTGCACACATTCATCTTATTTTATGAAATGTAAATGTTGAGTACATGGACTTTGTTGTTTCCACAGTGTATTCTTCTGGTTATGAAACACGGTATTTTGGAGAGGAAAAAAGGGGTTAGAAACTGTTCAAAATTAATGTTTTGAATGTTTTGAAATAGTATTATAAAAATGATAATTTTCTATTTGTTATTTTCAACTAAAGAATGTAACAGAAGTAATTGTTTCTTTAGAAACCAGTTCTGAAGAGTAGGAGTTCACATTCTGCAGTTTTGGCTAAGCTCTTTGTGCTGCTTTTTACAGAAAGCCAGACATGATTGGTTGCTCCTATCCTTTGATTCCAGGAATTCATAAGCATGAAGAAAAGAGAGGAAAAGTGCTTGCACAAAATTAAATCATCTTCATACTTCGTATTTCATATTTCTCCCTATCATCATGTATTCAAGAACATAATCCTAAAATTAAGACTCTCAGTCCTCTGAAAGTTAGCAAAAAAAGTTACCATTAACCACACTAAAAGCACTTTCACTGCATGTTATCTGTCCCTAGATTATAGCTCAGCAGAAGAAAGAATATCTAGGAATGACTAGATAGAATATTTTTTCCCCCCCTCCACTCTATCCTGCTTGTAAAGAATACTGACAGTAAAGTGTTAAGTATTAAATAATCTGGGGAAAAAAAAAAGTTGTGAATTTGTTTTCATATTTGGATCCCCAGAAGTAGCTATTTCTGATCTGTCTGCATACAGCATTGACAGGAATGAAATTATTCTTCCCAATGAAGAGAAGCAAAAGTGAGGGTAACTTTGTACAAAGGTCTCTTCATGTTATGCTATTAGAGACAAAATTAAAGGACATTTTCATATTTATGCTTGTAGCTTGTTGAAAGTTTTTAGTAAATCTAATTATTGTTGACCTTTTATTAAAAAATATATTTTTTGCTTCTCTTTACCCTTAACAGAAGGGTAAACCAGTCATTTATTTCTTTTGCAGTATGTGTCTATTAAAATGATTATATACTCTCATACTGTACTATTAAAATGGAACAATTTTGTGTTGCCTAGATACAGAACAGAAGGCTACTTTATATAACTAATACACATGAACAAACAAAGCAATCACAGATGAAAATTATTCTTTATTCTACTATTTTCTTTACCCTTCTTTGCCCTTTTTTGTTGCCATCACTTCATATATTGTGACAATAAAAACATCCCACCATTTTCCCTTCTCTGAATGTTTTAATCATTCATGCACACAGCTTCCTTTTGCCTCTTCATCTTGTTGCCCCATGATTTTTCTAGCCTGTCTGAATAGTTACCCAGTTTACCAGAAAGATTAGAGTCTATCATCACTTGGAATATCTCCTTTGGGGCCGAGCAAGCCTGTAAAATAGGTTTCCCACATCTTGGGTGAATACTACCACGGTAAGATGAGAAATAGCTATTTCTATACGCTGTCTGCTCCTGAATGCAAGTCAGACTGATTCCTAAGGGGAAGGCTCCCAGTGGTGTCTTCTTTCTGTAGGATGGTTGCTTTGTCTTAACTTAGGAGAAACCTATATTAGAAAAAGTCAGTCTTTCCTAAGGTCTTAAGAGCTGTCTATCTTTCTCCATTGACTGCACTACTACCTTAAACACTATTTTTGTGGAATAGACCCTAACTGTGCAGTCAGGCATCTGCAAGGTCCATGGAGATAGTGTCTGAGTTGAGCATCCAATCAAGTACAAGTAACTAAAAGGCAGGGCTGCCAAATAAACATCTCAACATCTCTACAAATATATAAAATAATCTCTCCAGAAATAGTTTCCAGCACTTCTTACTATAGAATATTAAAAAAAAATGAACCTGTTGAGTACTTTTAGAAAGCCCCCCGTTTTAGGTCCTCGCATCTGTAAAGCCAGAGAGGGCTTTGCTTTTGCAAATGTATACAGAATGCATGAGGAGCAGTAAAACAGCTAGTGGTAATTGGTATTTGCCTAACAATTAGTGGAACTTTTAAAGCAGCCTGGATATTGTGAGTGTTCTTTTATGTGAGTTGGTGAGTTGTTTGTCATCATTTGCTGAATTTGTTGTATTATGTAAAGAGACAATTTTGCTTGCATGCTACTTTGGGATCAAAGCAATGACTCACAAGCACTATTTGTCTGTTTGTGACAAGTCTTTGTACCAATATTCTTACTGAAGATATCAGAGCTCCCAACAGGATGCAGAATTTTTATGGTGCTTTTTTCATTGTCTAACTATTTCATTGCAAGTCACCAAATATTTTTGTAGATGGGTCATTGAGCCCATTCACACACTTTTTTTTCCCTATTTTTATCCAAGATTTTTCATCACATTAATAGCCTCCTGAGAAAGAGATGCAGAGACGTATCATCAGAGCATGGATATATTTATATGTGTTGTCTAATACCAGAGCATGGTGTCTGAGAATGAAAGTCAGAATAAGAAAATACCCAGCCTCCTGGACAGAAGCTCAGTGTCTTTTTAATAAGTTTGCTTGATCTGAAATATTTAACATAAACACACACATATTAAAAAAATATAAAAAATTAAGCATAAATCTAAATATACATAATCTCCTTTCCAGTGAGAAGATAGACGGATACAAGGATTTTAATTTTCATAGGCTGATTTGAGAATTTTTAGTTCCTTGTTAGTTCCTTCTCTTGGAATCTCTGAGAGACATTGCCTTTTCATTACAGCAACATTACAAAACAGTAATTCATTTAAAATGAAAAGTGTTAAGTTGCATAACAAAGTGGATATTAGCTTTGCCTATGATTTCCTCTGAATGCATGCTACAGCTAACCCAGTTTTCCTGCTGTCTTTTATAGGGATTCTGTGTTACTTATTACAACTGTAGCTGAGGATTATTTTCACCTAATGGTGAGTCAATTTTTTATATAAAATGAGTCAATGTTCTGGGAAATAAAGAGAAAAATTCATAGACTGAGTTTGTAACATATTTCAGGAGGATTGGGCGGGGGAGCGGGGAATTCAGGGTTTAAATTGATGTTTGGTAGAGAAGCCCATATTCCTTTAAAATTAGTAATTTTTAATAATAGAAACAATGTACCTTAATCTAAATATGTTACTACTGTGCCATGAATATAAGACCATATAATTATATTGTTGCTATGCCATAAATGTTCACATTTATGTGTTCTTCCTGTCTGAAGTAAACAAAAAAAGACAAAAAGATTTGACAGAGAAATTAGCCCTTTCCTAAAAGATTATTTGAGAAAGAGAACTGAAAAAATAAAAACAATCATTATATTTAGATATAAGACACAATTATAAAGACAGTAACTTGTCAGACCACAGGTGTAAATCACTGAAAAAGTATGGTTCGAATCTACATCTTACATTGGATTTTAACTAATCTGTTACAAGAAACCAAGGGATTAGAGAAATGTCACAGAATGAACAACAGAGAAAAAAGAATGAATTTGTAACCAGCATTTTCAGTATCTGGTTATTTAATTTTAAGACAACAGCACAGACTAATCTGTTATAACTTTTAAGCTGAGCAGTTCATAGTGGAACTTACATGCATTTGCCTATTTATTAAATGCCTCACAACGTTTGTAAAAAGGACATTGCCATGAAAATGCAAAGAAATTAAATTAAATCAAAGCCCAAACCAAACAACAGATTCACCGGTGATTTAATAGGCCTCCTCTGTGAAGCAAAATAAAATGCTAAAATGAAGAATTATCCTAACCTTTCTAGCCTAACACAGCTATGATAACATGTTTTTGGTTTTGGTGGGGGTTTTTTTTGGTTGTTTTTTTTTTTTTTATTAATTTATTTTTGTTTTAAGGCAGAAAACCTGCTTAAATCCCAGTCTTAAAAATACTTATGGACAAGGATAGCTTTGCACACATGATTAGGTCTTCTGAAATCAATGGAACCACTCATATTCTTAACTGTTTGCAAAATCAGACTGTATATCCTGTAGGAACTGTTTCTCAAATGCAAAATCCAGTAGCTGTAAATTTAATGTTTACCATCTGCCAGCAAACTAGGCTTTATTTAAAAATAACAGACTGTGATGCACTTTCGACTAGAGAAGAGGTTTTTCTGTTACTTATTTCCCTGATTAGTCTAAAGCTAAATGATGTGAAACTGTCTTCTCCAGTTGCAACCACATCTATATTACAGGAGGAACAACTCCCTCAAATGGCAGCCTGTTTATCAAACCGAAAGGCAGAGTTAAGAAGCATGGCTCCTCCAGCAGTAACCAAATCTATCAGACCTCAGGAGAAGTACCATAGCACAACATCCCTTTCACAGTAAACTTCACCAGTATAAAAAATTTCACAGGTAAGTAAATGAGACCATAGGAGTTAAAGAATGAAAAACATTGCTAAGAAAATGACCCAAACTTGAAACTTCATAAATAAGAATGTTAGTATTAGATAAAAATTCCAAAGAAATATTGGAATTGTGATATGATGCAGAATATAGTAAGATATACATATATTTTATTATCATCTCTTATGTAAGATGCATTTTACATTTGATATAAAGAAATTTGTGATACTATTATGTTGCAATAGCATGAAGGAAGAAGCCATGCTCAGCCCTAGACAGAGGAGAGTCAATGGGAAAGGTTAATATAAAAGCAACAATTTGGAAGAGAACACTGAGACAGAGAAGTAATAGTACAAATAAATCAGGCAGAAATATTATTAACAACACATTGAGGGATTTGTACAGATCCCATTACAGATAAGGGACTATATCCCTCAAAACTCCAAGGAAAAAACCTCGCAAAACTACTCCATATGAATGTGAAACGGCAATAAATTAACACTTAAATTTTAAGGAGTTACAGACAAAGGGGAAAGAACCTGTAAGAACTTCCTCTCATCCATAGCAGTAGTAAAACATCACTTTCCCTAGTACACATAATTCTTAATTTTAACTATTATGATTTCATTTTAGCCCTTGTTGTTTCTCTTAAAACAATGCAGAAGGAAAGAATAGGTGGAATATTACATACTGAGCTTTGAGGCAATATGTACTGTCACTTTTAGGGGCCTTTCATGTGTCCTTTTTTACATCTCTGTCTGTCTGTCTGTCTCTCTCCCCTCCTAGTTATTCCCATGAAAGGCTGATGATTAGTAAGAACTGGATGACAGCTGAAAAATAGGTACTTTCCCAATTGTCAGCAGTGACAAAGGAAGAAAAAATATTAGGGAGAGCTTTTCCATCTGTCCTTACAGACTTCAATGTAAACGGCGCTGCCTACTTCTGTTAGGGAAGCCATACGATAAACTGAGAAACAGTTTTCACCTCAACCTAGAATGACCATTGCTGCTTCAGGTGTTTCTCTAGACACTTTTGAATACAATTTAGTCCAGGCACATAGGATTTCTTTCATATCATTTTATGTTAGGACTGATAGTTACTGGTACTTCTATGGAAAAGGGTGGTCCAAGTTTATCTTTCTTCTCCAAATTAGGCTGAGCAGGGATTTCAAACTGGCTCCCTTATGTAATCTCCCCACTTCTTCTACCTCCAAGAAAAATGATACCTTGGTATTTGTGTTTTAGCTGCACTGTTGACTGACTCTCTCCCAAAGAGTCATTTTGTACTTGATTTGCTAGTGAACTGTATTCTAAATAAATGGATTTTAATGAAAAGATTTACTTTTGACAGACCGGAACTTTCCAACAAGATAAAACTGGCTATTTGCAAATCAGGAAACAAGATAACAAGAAATATTTATGGTATATTGAATTCTCCTTTTGATTTTCTTTCCCACTCATCTCATCTATACTTTTGCATTTTATGTCTGTCTTCATATTCTTTCCAATAGCATATAAAAAATTTTGCTTCTGCAACGAAATAAATAAAACAGAAAATGAATGGCATAACAGCCCAAAACAAAAGATAATTTCTGATTTATGGTCAAGTTATACACTCATGAAGATTATTTTTGTATCTTTTTAGCGTATGATCAGATATAGATGGATTTATGATCATCAGCTAAAGAATTTCATGTTACTGCTTTAAAATGATAGCATTTATGACAGATTGGATTACTGCAGGTTATGCGTTTACTTATATCTGAGGGCTTTGAATCATTTCAATTTTTATGCGTATCCATATGCATGTTTGTGTGTTTTACTCAGCTTTCAAAGCCATGTTTTGCTAGTTCTGACACTATAATGTACTGTGGTAGAGATGAGAATCAGACCATAGCTATTTTAAGAATATTTCTTTGCTCAGCATGAAGTCAGCTTGATAGTTGTTATTAAAAAAAGGCTTGTTATTTCAATAACAATACATTTTGCAATAAGCAGACTAAAGTCACGAAGTAAAATACTTGTTTATGCCACTATCCTCACTGTCTTTTAAGACTTCTTAAAGAAAGAGTTGAGAAAAAGGAATGAAAGGGGGAAAAAAGGAGAACAAGTTTCTGAATGAGATGATCTAGGAAACCCTTTCTGTGAATAACTTTAGATTGAGAACTTAAAGAGATCTTACTTCTTAAAGGATTAGGCAGTATCTGAATATGGGTTTCAAAAATATCAGTTAGCCATTAACATCAGTACTTATCTACTTTAAATTACATGCCAAGGCTTCAGACAGATAAGTCAAACAATTGGTGAAAGTATAATCATCCCTCTATTACAGAAAGGACAATGAGACAGAATAGTGTAACACACAAGAAAACTGAACACTGGGTGGTTATATTCTTTTGAGAATAAATCCAAGGTCACGTATGAAGTTTGCAAATCTTTGGAAGTGAGCCCCATTCTCTCAAACTTAACTGAAAGAGTACCCTTCCTTTTCAACAGCATAAATCCCAAATCCATGCAAGTCCGTAGGAAGATGCCTATTGACTCAAGAAGATTTGGATAAAAAACCATAATAACAGATGCAGCAGTTTTCCTTCAGGATAATCTTCCTTAAAATCAATGAGAGTTTAATTTAAATCTCTGAACAAAAAAATTAAGAACCATTAAGTACTGGCAATCTGAATGCTGCTCAGAAACTACAGGAGTTATCTATCTATAAAGAGTTACCGTAAAATTAGCACAACTGTAGTCTTTTAAAATATGAAATTAGAGCTTAAACAGACTCTGTTCTTATTATGTAGAGCATTAAATATATTACGTGTCTGTTCAGCCGTCGACAGAAGACATAGGAGTGAAAAAATCTAAACTTTATACATTAAAATGTCAATGTCAGTTTGAAGCCCCATTAGCACTGGAAAAGTAATTTTTTGTCTTGAATACTGAAAAACATGAGTCAGTTCAAACTTTCAATACAGTTTTGATGTATTCTCAGTCATTTTGGCAAGTCTTTTTTGTTTTAATTCAAACGTTTTTTAACATAGCAACTGAAAATCAAATTGGAAATGTTATGTCTTAGATTGTTGTCTTCCTTTCAGATTTTTACCATCCTGCTCTGCTTGTGAGACTTTTCTTATGCATATAGCCTGAACACATACACAGCAGAGCGCAAAGAGGATACAGAGCTGAACCTTCTTCTTTACAGTGGGCCTCAAAATACTCAGGCAGTGATGAAAATGACATGGCTACCTAAGCTCAACTTAAGGTATTAAGGTATTAAAGAAGCTTAACCAAACTTAGAGACTTCAGGGAAGCTGCTAAGAGTAGGATTCCTCTTCATCTAACTTCACCAAGGTTAAGGACCTTGCTGAATCTTACCATTTAGGTTCTTCTTTTAGTCAGTCAATGGAAACTGCCTAATGGCAACTCTGCCCATTTTTTAAGTAGGCTAAGTGTTATGAGCCTTTGTTTTAGTCCTTCTGTGCTGCAGTTAATAGTAAGGGATTACTATCAGATTCTAAGAATTTCTGAAATGGATGGTTAAGTAAAATATAGTCACTTTATGCTAAATTCTACAGCAGCTACACACACAGGAACACTGTATGAGTATATACACAGTTATAAATGCAGAATTTATAAGACGGGTTTTTTACGGGTTCTCCAGAGCTCTCACAAAATCCTGCACTGGACAGTGCAGCCAAAGAAGCAGTATTTGTAATTTATATCAATATGTTTTGAATGATGTACCCTTTCATATTCTCCTAATACCCAAGCAAACTCAGTGGTAGAGTGGCATGCAGTATAATCAGTGCTATAAAAAGTTATCATTTTCTCATTGTCATGACTGTGTACCCAGGAATTCCAGAGTGTCGATATGATGTCTGGAAAAAGGAGAAAAGAACAAATGCAAGCAGAAGAAAAAAAAAAAATCTTGAGGACAATTGCAGTTCTTTGTGTCATCTAAATAGCTAAGAAACAAGAACCCAAGTATCCCTGCACAAAGATTGATTGGATGCTAGTTATATTCTTCAATATCTCTTTCAAAATAGCTCCCTCTGCAGACACATTTACCCTGAGATGGGAGTGGGGCTATTTGTTTTCAGTTGTGGGGTTTTTTTCCTTCATTATAGATTTATTATTTTCAAATCAACACAAGCTGTCTCATTTATGATGGTGGAAATACAACCTTCTCAAAAAAAATCATTCATGCCTTTTAAACCTGGCAATAAATTTTACTGCAAGAAAAAGATGATTTTGGAAGATTGTCAATAAATCTGCTGTGCTCAAGGCTAGACAAATATTTATACTATGTATGCAGATCATTATCAGCCACATTTCTAGTTCAAGTCTAAACGGACACTACAGAAGAATAATATATATGTTTAACAATAATGACATAGTCAGATGTCTGCTCCATTTCCAGTATTAGTGGTCTTTAAGCTGAGAAGTCATTTTGTTCTTGTTCAACTTATTTTCTTTGGTAAAAATACTTCTTTCTATTCCCACTTTATTTGCTACCTAATCCCTCATAAAGACTCATTGTCAGTTTATTTCTATATTTCACTTACTACTTCACAGAAAAGAAAGCAATACCAATGCCCTCTGATTCATTTTAGTATTGTGGCTCTCACAGAGAGGCTATTACAAAAACCTACATTATTTCAATTATTAAATAAATGTAAAATGGGCATGACTTTTAAAAAACAACATGCAGAGGAAGAGATACTGTTTTATTCTTACAGTACCTTTCTTAAAATATCTTTTCCACAGGAGACTCTTAAAAGCCTCCTGTAAACTATAGGTTTTGTCTCCTGTTGTTCAATAACTCTTCCAAATTCCCAAAAATATCACCAAAACCTGCTTTGGTAAATCAGTCCTTCTGACACTTAAGTATTATCAATGGATGTTACAGTGGCTGGATACCCAAACACTGAAGGAAAATGCTAATTTATAATAAAATATTCATTGCAGATTACAAATGAAACATCATTTCCATTTTTATTATTTCCATAAAATGAAACGTTATTGTAAATTTTTCAACAGAGATAAGAACAGCAAGAGATCAAATCAGTTCCCTCAGTACAGTGTTCTGATAGGAAAGGATTAATTAAAAGATCCCTACCAAATCAAAGATAAAATTCAGTATGCTGTTTGATGGTAGATTATGAGACTGCAAATGACAGAATGAGGCCATTTTGTTATGAGAAGAAGAGTTTAGACAGAGGAATATGTGATAAGTTTGACATAACTTATTTGCCTTATTTGTATTCTTTGCTAGGACCCAACCTTCATACAGGTAACAACTGAGTTATAAGTGAATAAGAAAACAATATCATCAGACTTGCTAGTGAGAGAGATTTTGGTCAGAAAATCAGTTCTTCAGATCCAACTTTTATGTATTTCATTGCATAAAATAAACTATTTTCTTTATGGCTTTCCTTCCAGTTTTAGTTCTGTAGAATACAGAATTTATGAATGTTTGTCTGAATAAATGTATGCAAATGAGAGAAATAGCAAAGTCTCTCAGCCTCTTTTACTGTGGACTTGACTTCTTGTCAAAAATGAATTAGTTGTAACTACAAGGAAATAAAGAGTATCTTTTCAACAGAGAAGAAAAAATACAAAATGAGAAAAACTTAAATGTGATTAAATCATTCATAAGTGAAAAAAAGTATGCTTACTGTTGTAAGTACAGATAAACATATAGTATCTTTCCCTTTGTCTTCTTTGTTATCTGATTTATATTTCTTTACCTCTTGTTTTTTGTAGCGTGTTTTCAAAACAGTATCTCCTTGTTCTTTGTTACTTTTTCAAGTATGTTATGTGCAAGCAGCACGGAGCCAGTTTTACTGGAAGCCATGTTTTGGAAACAACTAAATAACAAAGATTTATTATAACACTGAAAATCAATTGATAAACCATTTGAATCAAACCAGAAAATACCTGTTTGTTTGTTTGTTTGTTTTGGTAACATGCAGTAGCTGGCTCACCTTTCCATGTTATGTTACTCCATTACATTCCTACGCTATTTAGGAATGATAATCATTGGGTAGGTCAACAAATAAGGCAGAGCAGACACAGAAAAATACTGCAGATAAGAACTAGGTGAAACTCCTAAGATCACAAGAAACCAAACCAAAGCCTGCACTGCCTAGACACTCTCCTCCTATTTGTCATTCTCTTGATGCAAACTACTGGAGGAAGCTGTCCCCAGATGTAAAGACATTAAATGGCACATTTCTCCTCAGTATTACACTTCGTACAAGACAGCAGAGACAAGCCAACAAAGAAATCAGACTAGTAGAAGCTGCAGTTTTTCAATAGGATTTCTTTGTCTACATTTTTCTAAATCTTCTACCCAATTTTCATTTTTCTTAGCTGTCCTTTCTTTAGTATATTCACCTCAGCTTATCATCCTTCCTCTCTCCCTATTTCCTATTTCTTTCCACTAGATTATCCTCCTAAGAATGCCTTCTCTTCAAATAAATTATCATCCATTACTTTTTCCACTACCATATTCTTTATGGCCCTCTGTTATCCTCCTTTCATTAGCCTGTGACTGCCTGTCTAAAATAAGAATTTAGGAGAGAGACTGCCTACTGCTCTGTGTCTGTGCATTCTTTAACAGGGACAGGTATCATTCTTGTAAGTCCCACAGGAAGAAAACATGATTAATCCTAAGGGCAAGTGCTGCCTAAAGGGAGCACAAATATATCCCCTGACACCACCAAAGGTCACTCATATTTCATAGCATATTTCAGCCTACATACTACGATTGCAAAAGAAAAAAAACAACGAAACCCAAAGCCAAAACCCAACAAAAATCCCTTCTTACTGAAATTGAAGAAGGAATAATCAGTCCCTCTCCATTTTTTCAAAAGATTCACAAATCAGTTCTGTAGTAGCTATGAAACATGACGTTGGCAGTCATCCCTAAGAATATTGTGGGTCAAAGGCTTATATAGAAGGATACAAACACAAAGCAGAACAAGAAAATAGTAGTTTCAGACTTTGGAAAGTAAATCATATAAAGGATGAATCTCTCACAGGATTATTAGAGAAATAAATACACACATAAAAGTTTATTAAGTTCACAAGCAAACACAAAGGACAGAATTGCACTTGTAAGTTTTGTAAAAAATATGTAAAAATCACATTTACAGCAAGGGATAATCCTTGAAAAATCAGTAGTTTCATGATGTTTAGTGTCTGTGAGAAACAGCAATATGTATTCCTGCCTATAGCTAGAATGTATCATGCATGAATCTTGCATCTACGAGAAATCAGACTCAATTTTCAGAGATTATCAATGGAAATCTTTGTACCTAGCACCAAAATATTGCATGGTAAATAATACTAATAACATTAGTAATAGCAGTAATAGTAATAGCAATAGCAATAGCAATAGCAATAGTAAACTTCAATAGACTTTAAGTAGGCTTTATTTAATTCAGGAAAACATTTTGTTACTGTTTTCTATTAGATCAGGATTTTACCCACAATGTTTATACAAAATGCACGCAATTGATTTGACTTAGACTTACATATTTTGATAAGATTAGGAAGGCATTTTATACACTAGAACACTTGAAGGAGGATCTGTTTATGTGAAATCTTCCAAAAAAAAAATCAGTTTTTTTATCAATTTTAGATGTTATTCTAATCTTGCAATTCTTTCACGTTACAGCACAGAAAGTCCTTTAGATTGAAAAAGTCATTTTTCAGTTTCCAAATGAATTATTTGATCATCTTAATATATTGTGTCATTTTTTCTCCTCGACTAATCACAAAAGTAAAATATTCAAAACTGGTAAGTAGGTACATTGTCCAAAAGCTGAGCAGAATGAAAAATACTCATGAGTCAAATTCCAAAGCCACACTTGCAAGTTCAACAATTTTCTGCAACAAAAATGGAATATAAGTGCGAAAATGAGGTGTAAGTTCAACATTTCTTCTTCATAGTGCTTAATGTCTTTATTTTAAGGAAGGAGAAAAAACATTTTCTCTACAACTGAATATACATCCACTTTAAGTTTAAGGGAAGTTGAAAGTTTAAATGCTGACTTATTTCTATGGGTATATTTCATATGAGTTTATATAAGAAAATTTCGAGCATTTTTTTAATAAAATAGAAATCCTTAGCAATTGTTCACATGTTCATAAAGAATTTATAGAAGGCATAAAGACTGTTGATGTGCAGTGCTGTCTCTGAGGGGGAAAACCATACACCATTTCCTTTTATGTGAAAGATGGTAGCAATAGAGTAGCTGATTGTACATAATGATGAACAGTAGCACTGAGTAAACTACTCTGGTGGGAAATCCCTCTATTAGGAAATACCATTTTGCTGAATATTGCCAGCAGGTATTCTTCATGGATTCAAGGCATCAGACCAACATTCCGTGTAGGTAAATTAGTGACTAATGTAATTATTAATTATATTGGCGTTTTAGTTCAGTATTCTGATAAAGCAAAAGAGGTAATAATCTTGCATTCCTTAATAAATATTCTGATACAAATGGCTAAAAATTTGGCCAAATTGTCTGCTGGTGTAAATGGGAAATACTTCAGCTACATCACTGTAGCTGTTTTATTTTACATTGGCAGGGAATGTTGGTCTTTTTGCAATATCATAATGCAAAATCCAAAGACAAGCCCAGTATCCCGGTGTCAACATAATGCAGTGCTAATGCAGAAAATAAAGCTAATGTGTAGGGGTCAATTGGGGTAGAGTCTCGTGGCAGTAGTTGAGTCAGAGATCTTTTCAAAGCAAAATAAATAATACGTGGATTGTGAAACAACATAATGGGACCTCTATAGTCACATAAAGTGGAGTCAAAAATAATCTTTAACAAAAAAAAAAACAAACAACAAAAGCCAGGCAGATAGAGAGGGACATCTCTAACATACAAAGTGAAAGTATTATAAGGATTGTATTTCTGTTCCTGATATTTCCAAGAAAATGCCAGTCATTTAACTGATTGCCTTTCTGGGACAAGCCATGAAAAATTTAACAGAGCCAGTACCTCTGTTAGACAGACTGAACTCTGTCCTTCTAATCCACCCTCTATAATCCACTGGATGAACCTCTTTAGTCATCTTTAGTGTATCAATGGAAGCTGAGATGGATGTCAGAAAATTAAGACACTCTCTCTCTCTCTCTGATTCTCGGTTCTGCTCAACCACACAGGAACTGAAATCACATTTCCTACACTCCAGAAGAGTGCTCCAAACATTAGGCCAAAGAGTATTCTAGGCAAAGTCCTTCTAACAGAATTTGTTTTCATATTGACACTAAGCTGAACAAACAGGAATTCAAGAGGCATGAGGCAGCAAAGGAGACTCGCTAGAGCCAGAGAAGGAAATAAATAGAAAATGTTTTAAGGAGCTCAGTTGACTAATCCATTGGATTATATTTTTATGTAGGAATTAAAGTACTTAAAACCCACTGATTAACATTTTTAGCTGTGAAATAGACAGATTTCTTTACATCACTGTGGCTGGTACATTTTCCCGTAAATAAAATTTGGACTCTAAGTAGACCAGTCAACAGAAGTCTCAAAGTTATTCCTAAAAAATAATCACATAGGATCAAAAAGAAAATAAAAGCATCACCCTCAATGCTATCAGCAGAGGCCAATTTTGATAATTTTTGAAAGTTCTTGCTACATGATTTTGAAATCAAATATTATTTAAGATCCTGCCAGTCTATGTTTATGAAGACTATCTGAATCTTTATTACATCTGAATCCTTTTGCTGTCTAGACTGCATCTTTGCACTTTGGCAGAAAAATGATGATCTAGTCAGACAGTATGAAAAAGGCTCAGGACTGAATTTCTTTACCACACAGTGATTCTCTTTCCATTTATTTTCATCTGTTATTGCAAGGACTAAATCAGTTACTAAGTTGATGCTATCTTTAGAGTGGTCAATATCCTATCTATGGATATTAATACTAATCACACGAATCTGTTCACTCCAGTAATATCACAGAGCCTTTACATGTTCAGTACTTTATTAATTTCATATAAAAAAAACCTAAATTCAGATGTTGAGGTTAATATCTAAGATAGGTGTCTACACTTCCATTATAAGAAATACAGTTCTGAACAATGCAGTCAATGGCTTTGACTGTATCAGTTGGCTGGACAGATGTAGGCATCTACTTTAGTGAGATTAATGGCTCCCTTGACTCAACTGACTGGACCTAACTCGCATGTAAAAACCCACAGTGAAGACATCTAAATTTCATTATTTGAATCTAGACCTTAATTCGCCTTTCTCCCAGTAATACTAGGCTGTCTGCTAGAAAGATTTTTAGCTTTTCCCTAATTAAAGCCTATTCAATTTTTTTATTCCTTTATATGCAATTTGTTCATGTAAAAGAAGTTTCACTGTGTGTGAAATATTAATTGATTCAAAGATGATAAAATAATTCAGCTTAGGAAGTTATACATGTAATTGCCTAAAACAAAAGCTCAGCCAAAACATGAAGAAGGTATATAATATTTTTTTTCTCTTTTCTTTCAGGGTCCTTCTTCCCTTTCTAATTTGAATATAAATTTCAAAAGGCAATTTGAAACATTAGGCAATTTCCACCTATAATGTGCAATGGAAAAGGCACCGAACACAGTTCACAACTATTTATATCAACAAACTAACTTATTCATATCAGAAACACATATAGACATATGCTGCCCTTTCCTTACTACATTACTACACAGTTTTATACAACCCAAAAGATAAATGACACCTTTTATTTTACAACCTTTAATCTTTATTTTTAAACACATTTTTTAAAACATGAAAGTTTCAAAAACTGTCCAACTAAACTAACTTGAAAACATGCATAGCAAACCTTATATATGCCACTTATATTGTGAAGGTATCCTCATCATACAATAGTTGCACACAAAAACATAGCTTTAAACCACATGTATTTCTTTGAGTATTGTGCTATATAAACAGTGGCTATATATGTGCCAGGTGCACATGCCAACTGTACATAAGGAAAACAAGGAGATAATGAGATTGCAGAGAGAGAGAGAGGAGTATAAATAGTTGCAAATAATATACATTTTTTTTCCTAGTCTGAGCTAAAATCAGTATAGGCCATATCTTGTACCAGCATTGACTGAAAACCTTTAAGAGGTGAGTAAGAAAGCCTGCTGGTATTTTGGTGTGAAAACAAAAGAGGTAAGTGAGGTGCATTGCCAGAGTATTGCTACAAATTGGGCAGGCCACATGCACAAGCAGGTGGAAGATATGAAACAACATAATACTTAATGATGCAAAGTAGAGCTTGAATTCAGTCTTTAAAGGTGTGTTCATAGAGACATCACATTCAGCATGCTCATACCCTTTATAAGCAGTTGTTGAGCTCCTGTAAATCATGTTGGCTGCTTACAATGTTGATAAAAGTTTTTCCTGCAGACAAGGACTGATGGTGCAGATGGTTGTCTCTGCCATATGTCCTGTACTTGCAGACAAAGATGAGGATGTCTTCTAAATCAGGAAAATTCAAAACCTCATTATTATGCCCTTTAAGTAAGTAGGTGATGTGTACACTGATGCTTTTTTCCACTTCTTTCCCATTTGTTGACTGTCTCAAGAGTATCTTAGTGCACTGCTACTTTGCATAGCAAAGTTCTAGTTTGTTTGTTTCTAGTTTGAGCAAATTAAGTGGCACTGAGGCTGTAAATCTCATCATTCTGGAAATGCAGCATGTCACCCATTTTCTCCATGAGTATCAGGTACTTGCATAACTTTCCTCCAGGAATTTTATGGGTAAAAAATAATTGTCTTGCAACTGTGTATACATTTCAATAAATCTAGGTGATCATCCAACTTTATACAGAAAAACACATAGAGATTTATGAATCAAAACTCCATTTTAGTTGTTAATCTCAGCCAAAACTCTATTTATGTTTTGTTTTGGTTTTTTGTTTGTTTGTTTGTTTTTTAAAGCAAATTGTTGTGTTTGTGTTCCATAGCTTCATTCCTTTTTAAAGGCCAGTTGTCTTGGTCTGTGTATGCGCTAGAATTCAAAATAACTTCCCACTTGGAGAAAGGAGACAGTGTATGGGTAGAGTTTGAGTTCAGTCTACAGTAGGTGAAGGCTTTTAGATGAATTGAGGAGAACAGGATCAAAACTCAAGCATATTAAATCTCATGACAATATCACAGTAGCTTTTCTGGAAGAAACTATTTTATGTATCTAGGTATCTGATAAACAAAACAATAAAAAATTTCAGATTACTTCAATGCTGTTGTATCCCATAGATTTTACTTTTATTTATTTGAAATACTGCCTTGCATTTGAAGAACAAAAGGGATGGCAAAGTGATGTCTCCTTTTCACGACTGTAAGTTGTTATTTTCACCAGTTACTCTTTTTCCCCACTGGGCCATTACAAGATAAATCAGTGTTAGTAACCTCAGGAATTAAAAACTGTACTTAAGTGGTCAAAGTAACTTCACATGATTATTACAAAGCAAGTGACAAACTAGAAGACTGTTTCTCTAGGGAAGATATTTATTCATTATATGAACGAAACAACAGCAGCAAGTACAACCTGCCTTATATAGAATGCAGGTTGTTGAACAAGCCACGAGACGGCGAAATAAATGTTTCAATTCTTTTTTAGTCCATGTTTAATTCTTCACTTTGATTCTCTGTTCCCTTCTCCTTTCTTGAGCTGCTCCAATATGTTATGTATCAATTCAATGTAATAGTTTAATTTTTTTTTACACAAAACAGTTTTTGAGGTGGCTTACTCTAGAATATCTAATGTCATCTGAAGGTCATGCATGTAACATCTCAATTACAAACTGAAAATTGTTACATATTCATGAAAAAATAGGAAAATGGTGTCTTATGTACATCATTTTATTAATTTGTCTTATTGCCCTTAAATACCTTTTCAGGACCTTTCCGTTACAGTGAAGATATTCTCCTCTGCCATGCAAAGAGCTCTCTTATCCATTGGTTATACTGCCAAGAATCCAACTGTCTACAAGACAATTATGTTAATAAGACATAATTGCTAGCAGAGTGATGTGAAGAATAAACTCATTTCAATTTGTTGTTTTCAAAGTATATGAAATTTTACAATATTTTTCAATATTCTGCTCCTCTGGTATAACGTTTATTTGCCATGTAATAATGTAATTTGCCAGTTTTCAAAGGAGGAAAATGAAAACCCAGTATATGCACATATTTGTGTCCTATTCTGTCCTGGATTTAGTCATGTGGAAGGAAATGGTGACTCAGTCACCCCATTCTGACAAATCCTTTTTATTCTTTACATTTAATAACTAGGGAGACAGATTTTTCTTAAAGGTCAGATGCCATACACTGGAGCTACATCTTCTGCTGTCAAAGCTGTTAGTGCTGTCAGGTCTTCTCCATGTTTCTGAATTGAGGTGCAGTGTTCCCATTATATATTGTGTACATTGTCCCCTCTGGAAATTGTGTCAGGATTCCTTTCATTCAGCACGTCTTGCATTGTAAGCGACATGAGTGTGTGTGTCATTATGCCACTTCTATTTGGTGTTTCACACATATAATGTCATTTTTATCTCCAAAGTTTACACATCTTGTTACACTGTTCCTTCAACCAACCCAGGGAACAATACAGAGTTGAGAATGCTGACTAAGGATATTGGATAAATGTCATATAATAAGATTCTACACTCTTGGGAATATCATTTAATTAGTGCTTACTAGATTGCCAAGCATAGAAAGCTCTAAAATAACTTACAAAGCTTGTTTAATATGTTAGCATATTTTGCTGTTTTGTTTTGTTTTCTATTTGAAAATGACAAATTATTTCCCAGGAACAAAAGTTACTTACCATGATAATGAACAAACAACTCATTCCAGAGACTGCCTCCAAATGCATCAGAAGTAAATGCAAGTTTTGATTCTACCTTTGTTGTTGAACAGTTATCTGATCAATGAGATCAAACCAAATCCTTCTTTACAGAGCTCCAAAAGTTTAGACTACATTTCCAGGTTTCTTATTCAAGCAAGTCTCTACACAGTTCCACTTAGAAAATAAACATACATTATAAAGAAAGAATGTAAAAGGTATTCTCTGAGTTATAAAATTACCTCATAACAAAAATCTAACAGCAGAAATGATGTCTGTACATACACTGTAGTGTCAAGCAGTAACACAGCTCAGTTCACATTGTAAACAAAACAAATATTTCACAAGGCCATTTATGTTTTTTTCTCAAAGTTTTCATATTCTAAAATTCAGCAAAACATGACTGTTACAGGGGGAAAAAAAGCACAACCACCAAAACCAAAAGGATGCCTAAAAACCCCAAACAACAGACAACTCCAGTCTGAAATACTATTTTGATAACCCAGGAAATAGTGCAAGAAGTAGCACCTCCTTCCTATACCCCCAAGAAATTATTTCTTTTCAGACCCATCGCCTCAACAGGTGATTCTGAATCTTCTGCAGTCCTTGCCTTTGTCTTGCTGGTTACCCTGTACAAAGAAACTGAAAAGAGCTGTCTTCTCCAGTGACAAGCCTATGTTTTGAATTCCATTACACACAAATTGTAATCCCCTAAACATTTCAGGTCTTTTGGAGTCCGACAGAGTAAGGTTTTTCACAGTGAAAATAGTTGTTACCATTACTTGAATGTTGAGTCAAATTGTTGGTTGCCATTACTTGAAAATGACAGTGCTGAAAAAAAGAATTTTTTACTGTTTTTCAACAGCTGTAGTTTGCAAGTTTGTTATTATGTTTGTATTCCATTCAGCACATGAAAAATATCCTTTCTTTTAATAGACTTGCTGACTAGTCTGTTAATATGATCAGCTCTATTTACTGTAATTATCAATTTCTTAATAAGTTTCTGTAAGAACATTATTGTCCTTAAAAGTCAGTTGATATAATTTTAACTGCTTTTGAATTCCTTCAGATTAAAAAGATCAGGGTATTTTTCAATTTTTTTTTAAATGGTACTTTTTTCATTCCTATTAATTTTTTAAAACCTTTCAGGAAACAAAAATTCCTTAGAGAACTGAGATCACGTTTTGAATTAATGACAGACAAGCTTCATTTTTTTTTCCTTTAAACTATTGTCTGCTTGTGAAACGTTGCTTTCTAAATCACCGTCTCCTATCAAAAAGATGGCCAGAAACTTTGAGGAACAGTTTGGGTTTTTTGTTTGTTTGTTTGTTTGTTTGTTTGTTTGTTTCTCTTTCACCCTGAGGATGGTAGAATTACCCTTAGGAGACATTTGTACATGTGGCAGGAGTATAGAGGACATTGTCTTAGAAATTTCATTGCTTCTAAAGCATTCTAAGTATTTTTTCACAACCACCAGTAAAGGAATACCTCTTTCACCACAAATTTTATGATGCTATGCACACCTCACCTTCTACTGCTGATTTCATGTGAGTTATCTATTCTTAAAAATCTCATTAAAATAACATATATAAAATGGAACAACAAACTTTTATAGAATGTATTTGACTGTACAAAAGCATTTAAAATAATTATATTGTTAACATTAGTTCATGTAGGAATGACAGGACTGCAAAGAAATAAACAAACTTGTGGTAAACTCTTATTATTAAAGTTTCAATGACTAAAAGGCATGCAGCAAAAAAAGTGAAAGTAACTTCAAAACACCACAAGTGTTGTAACTAGACACTAGATTAGACTCAGCAGAACATTTTGTGAACAGTTCCCACCATCAATAGAAGACTTCAATTTTTCCTGATACTACAACACCCTGAAACGATTTTTTTATAGCCAAAAAAGAAGGGAAAAATAAAAATGTGATTCAGAAGAATGTCGCAATATCTCAGTGGAATGTTATTTGCGAATGTTAAGGTAGGATTCACCTAAACATATACACTTTCATATCAATGAGCTGCCAAGACATTCTTTGCAGTAAGTTCAGAGAAGAAGGCACTTCAAAGACTTTATTTACTTCCTAATTCATTGCCTAAAATTAATGAGATTAACTTTGCCTACCTCTTTTATGTGGGGAGGGTACATCACATATAGACAGACATCCAAGTTGCAGATGTTCCCAGTCTTCTTAATGAGCTGAGTTCCCAACTAGACTTCACCTCCCAAGTCCTCAAGAGGCGATATTGTTGCCTCATGAAGTATTCCAACTCCATAAATCCAAGCTTGTAGATACAGTTAGCATTATCCAACATTCAAGTAAAAAAATATTTCTAAATAAGAACATTTAGAAAAAAAGGTTGATATTTTGCCATTTTGAGAATCATGGAGGGCAGTATAAGTGATCTTCTGTTAGGACTAAAAGGCTTTGAGAATTTATTTTTCATTCCATTCTCATGCTTTGGTATTAAAATTTTGTGCAGATAGTCTGTTACCTCCATAGTCAAATTATTTAACAACTAATTTCTATTCATTCCAGTTGAAATTCAGTTTCAAGGACAAGAAGTGTAATCTGCTTTCTTCAGTTTAGTATCTAACTTAGGCCCTTTGCATAGATACAGAAAGGTGATCTAGTCTACCCATGTCAGATATGAGCCTTATCCACCAAGTATGGGAAATATCATGCAATGTTATTAAATACCATGCAATGTTACTGGAACTTCAGGCTAAGCTGTCCTCTTCTGAAGACAAGTATATTAGGTGGAATATTAATATTAATATGTCAAAGTGGTGATTTCAGACAACGCAAAGAAGACCTTGTTTCCAGAAGTGTCCTATTCACCAAAACATGTTGAATCCTCGCATAGTACTCTCCACTGTTCCTTTTCATCAAGCTGAGAAAATACGTGGCTGAGAATGCAAGATTTCAGAAATAGCAGAGAAAAAGAAGAGCAAGCCGAAATTTAGGGCAGAAAAGGGCAGAAGTCAGATTCAAATCCAGCTGAGCACAGAATTACTGGTTACATTTCCCACAATGCTCAGTACAGGTTAGGACCCCAGTTTCACTCTTCTGAAGTGAGTACTTTAGCCACTAGACTATCATCCACCACAATAACCAGGTCAAAAGAAGCTAGTTATAGTCCTGACCTTGTATAGCTTCTTAGGTTTCTCCAAGAGAGAGAAAACCTGCCTGTATTGGATCTCAGTGCAGCAAGTAGGTAAGGAGGTGACATCCTCCCCACCCCCTCCTCCCCCAATTAATCTTAGGTTTTGTGGTTGTTTTTTCTTTCTGTTCTTTCTCAAAAGCTGTCTGTCTTGTTTACAGTCAGAAAAACAGCTGCTGTGAGTCCAGGCTTGCTTGGGGGGTGGAGGTGGTGCTTGGTTGTTATTTGTTGTTTTGTTTGGTTGGTTTATTTTTCAGCTTCTGGTTTTCCTATAACCTCTCATGTTCCCAAGCACTGAAAATATACAAATACTATTCTATTTAGTGCTGCTTGACCTTTAGAGACTTAGTCCTTCCTTTTCTGACCCTTTCCTAACTTGAGTCTAGATAGACTCAAACCAGACAAATATTCTAAATCAGAGAATCAGAGAATACTTCATTAAAGATTTTATGTTTCATGTTAACATGTTTCAATAAAATAATTATGATAATACATATACATGGTATATCTTTTTAATAGAGTGATCCTCCTGTGAACTCTCAAAAATGTTAGGTAAGATCAGGCTTATTCCTGATAATACTAATTAAAAAAAAAAAAAAAAAGGCGTTCAAGGAGAGAAAATACCTTCCTACCTACCTTACAAAAAAGAAATTAGCAAAGGAAAGAAATAAATAACAATGCTTTCACAAGAAACAAAAATAATTCAAATCAAATTTTGTAGGTTTAAGAGTAGATCTTTACAAAAAACTAAAATGCCTCACTGGATGAATGAAGCTGCTATAATTGCATCCTTGGTTTTAGAGGTTGTTTTTTTTTTTTTTTCCTTTTTTTTCAACAGTGAATTTCCAGTGCAGTTTAAATGAACAGAGGTATTCATGAAATTGAAGTGGAAGTGAAACATTTTGCTGTATCAGAGCCAAATGCTCAGCACCTTACAGAACCAAGTGCAAAATTAATTTATTTCATTATTGAGCCTGTCATTTTGAAAAGAAAAACTTCATATATATCTTTATGGGTAGATCATCTGATAATATGCTCTGACACAGCTGATTATGAAACAGCCTTGGAGAGAACAAAAGGACTAAAGTAATCTTACTGTTTCTATATTAATATAATTTTCTTCCTCTATATGCGCCTCTTCTGGTTTATATTGAAATTTGCATCTGTCAGGCCCATGAGGGCATCATAAGCCCTGACTGTCCCTGCCCAGGACCCCCGGGGCTCCCCCCACCCTGCCCAGGGCCCAGGACCCCAGGTCAGCCCCCCAGCACCATCAGCCCCTGCCCCAGTGATGCCACAGCAGGGCCGGTCTCCAGCTCCCCACAGCTCTGCCCTGCCCAGCCATGAGCCCCACCAAGCTGGGCCCACCTACAGGCCCATGACCCAGCCCAGCCCTTGGCCTTTTCCCAGCCCCAGGCAGGTGCCCAATGCCCGGGGCTGGGACTGCCCCGGCGCCCCCCCCCAGCTGCCCTGTACCTGGCTGGGGCTGGGATAGGCCCTGGCTGCCAGCCCCTGCCCTGACGCACCATGGGGAGCCCCTGACATTCCTGGACCCTGCGGCCCCCAGGCAATGTTTTCCATCAGTTCTCTTGATGTATGTTTTTGTATCTACAATATCAAACATTTCTTGGGCCCTGCCAAGCCTGACAGCCACTTTCAATTTCTGTGTGACACCAATCTTTAAATGACCTTGTTGATTTTTCCCCATTTTATTAACTTCTTATAGAGTTGTCGACATTTTTCCAGAATTTAAAAGAAATAAATAAAAATCTGAATACAACCTTAAAAGTTCAGTGTATTTTAGACCAATCATTATTGTTTGGACAACAGTTTTCCTTTCAGTTACTAACTTAAAATAGTTTTCTGTAATCATGTCACTATATTCTCTCCGTTTTCTCTATTCTCTTTTTTTGTGGTTTCTGCCCACCATAGCTGCAAGGGAAATATATAAGCCTATATAAATGTTGTCTGTATCTCTCACCATGTTGTCGATGTCCTATAATCTTTCTCGCTCACTGTCTTTTAAGAGTTCTTATCTCTTACCCCCCCCCCAAAAAAAATCACAAATGAAGATCTCCTTTCTTTTCTTTTTGTTCTTAAGCTATAACATGCTAACAAACCACAGTTGGTATTCATAGCACTGAAGAAGACTCAAATAACCAACTTTTCCCTTGGTGTTTATACAGCATGTGTTCTCACTGGTAATTATTTAGTGTAGTCTTTTCTGCTCTGTTTGAAGGCTGGGATTACATTTTAGGACATAATTTCTACTAAGTAAGTAATGATCAATAAACAGACAAGAATTTAATAAGACAATTTAACAGAGAAATTAAGTATATATTGATTGTGAAAAGGGCATTTCTTTGAGATATTCAAGTGCAATTCACTTTAATTTGATCATGAAGACATTAATGAACAAACAAACATATATTCAAGTTCTTATTCATGCTTAAGGAACCACTACTTCAAATAGCCGGAGCTTTGTATAGACAAGGCTGTGATAGTTTTTGTTTGTCTGTTCCATGACCATAAAAAAGCTCTGTCTTCTAAAGCTACCACTGAAATCTCTACTTCTTTGCTGAAAATCTTACATGGAAAAACTTAAATTGCAAAATTTGATCCTTCAACTTTCTGTTAACATTTATGTGGGAAAAAACAAAATTCAGAAGAGAAAGTAGTTTATGGCAAAAAATACAGAACAATTCAGAATGTGCTTAGAATGCATTTTAGAACGATTACAATGTGTTAGTGCACTGACCATTTGTACGCCACACAAGGACCAACATATAGAACTGTTTTTCATCAAAAAGGCTACTCATTAATATCAGTGGGGAATGCGTGATTCCCCCTGAAACACACACTGCTCTTCAGATACAGGTTGTTGTTTTTATTCTTTTCTGTCAAGGTCTTTGATAAGATTTTTCTCTCCATGAGGAAATAAATGTGTGTTATTTCAACCTATTCCACAATAACAATCATGGCATTTGTAAAAAGTTACATACTTGTCTGTGTATGGAAGATAGGCAGAGAGATAAACAAGTGAAATTTGAGCCCAAAAATCGGGTACATGAGGATTAGAATCACTTAAGAAAACAAAATATTACTCCTGAGAAGTATACATAAAAGTAGTGCACCTGTTCTATTTTCCACATTCATACAAAATCTAGAACTTGCTTACATGAAACCTAGATTTCCACTATCAGAAAGTAAGTTTGAATATCCTTATCTGAAGAATTTTCAGAGGATTTCAAAACAGCTCATTTAAAGAAAAAGATAATACAATTTATATGACAATGTAATTAGAATATGAAAAATAAGCAAAGCTCTCAAACATAATTGAGCACTAGCACAGGCATGACATTAGAAAAGTTAATACAGATAAAAATATATTCATGTATAATGTGTTGTTATTTATTTATGCCTTCCTTTAAGAAAGCTGTTTTGAAAGTAAATAGTATTTATGTATTTTTAATTGGTTCTTTGTTCTTGGATCAAGCTTGGTTTTCCAGAACAGATTATTTTCTAAATACACAAGCCTGTCAATCATACCACCAGGGCTTTTACTAGGCAAGTTCACAGCCACCTTAATGATAACCATAGAACACAATCCTTCTGTCACAGATGATAAGCCTTCCCTTCAGTATACTCTTATAGCATTCATTCAGTTATTCTTGCTGCTCAGGCTCTGTCATATAAAAGCATTGAAGTTTTAGATAATTAATCAGTTACAAGAAATGCTTTAGGAGGCAATCTGCATAGTCACTAAAAGGGCATGATATTAAAACAATACATTTAAAAATATATCGATATTTAATAACTAGTCTAACAATTGGAGGTCCTTTTTTCTTAAGCCTCATCACCAAATCCAGCCTGAATTAAACAGGATAATTATCTAGTTCTGACTGGGTTGTATCTGCCTTTTCTTTCACCTGGCATCTGAGTATTTTCTCTGCTTCCGGCATTCAATTTTGCTGTCTTTCCCTTTTGATTTTTAATTTTTCTTTTTTAGAAGCCAGTCATCCCCTTGAACATAACTGTCCAGTCAGTCCATGTGCAAAATACACAGCATGCTTGAGAAAATGATTATGGCACAATGTGCAATCAGACCTTGAAACCATGTCAAAGGTAACCTTCAGCCCTATCGCTCTTAGGCAGTATTCAAGAAATGGTCTGATGCTCATACATATGAAAAAGAGTCATCTCTGACTAAAAGGATTTGAATGTGATTTCTAGGTTATCAGGAAGAACAAAGATACACAGCATAAATAGGAGGAATACATGAAAGCAGTCAACTTAAGGAAATATTACATTTTATGTCCCTGCATCAGTGGGTCACAGATTATTGCTTTATGTGGCATAGGTGATAGAATACACCAAGCAGAGTTAAAGAATAAAAATATCAGCTGCTTGAAGGAGAAAGGTTTTTTCTTTTTTGCATTGCAACTGGTATATCACCATTTTACATGATCTGAGTACTATGCAAAAAACACTACACACAACAAAAATATGTAATGAGACAGACCAAAGCACAGACAAGTCTACAGAAAAAAAGTACCACATTGTTTCAAAAGTGTCTTTTCTGTTTTTACAAGCTTTACATTCATAATCACTTTGATTGCATTTGAGTAATCATCTTTTGAGGGATGTTACATACAACCTACTTGGTACCTCAAGAAGACCAGGAGCAGTGAAAGGAATATGACAAAGCTAAAGTAGTATCTTTAAGAAAAAAGTGATAGAAGCAGCAGGTGATAAAGGAGTCTGCTGAACACATTTCAGCCCAGTTCGGTATCAAAGGGCTACCATTTCACAAACCTGGGTTGCACAGTTTCTGATACAGTCGTCATTATTTTTAGAGATACTGTGAATTTATATTTATTGTATTGAAAACATGTGAGAATGGAACTCTGACCTATT
Source organism: Nipponia nippon (assembly GCF_047370975.1). Classification (NCBI taxonomy): domain Eukaryota; kingdom Metazoa; phylum Chordata; class Aves; order Pelecaniformes; family Threskiornithidae; genus Nipponia; species Nipponia nippon. The sequence goes on along the minus strand of NW_028262336.1, from coordinate 53,835,061 downwards.
ACTTTCATGATTGTTTTAAACTTCATGCTGTAGTACACCAGCTCACATTCATGTTCTCTTGCTTATGCCTGCTCTAATGCTTATGTGGCCATAGGTAAAATGGATGAGATTTCTGGAGTCTACAACTATCATTTGCAGAAACTGTTTTCAATCAGATCTGTGAAATGCTTTCTCTCAGCCCACAGCTGCATGTTTGCTAGAGCCAGTTAAAGGAAGGAATTTTACCTCTGATTTGCTCATTATACAGTTCAAGGCAAGTCCTCCTAGATCTCCATCTCATATCCTGATTTACCACTAATAGCGAAATGGGAGCAGGAAAAATACAATGTTCAAAGATTGTTACAGGGGTTTCAAAGTCAGCAAGTGCTTCATATGATCTGAAATTTTCAGACAAAATTATGACCAAGCCACAACTTTTAATTAAAACTGCATATAACAAAAAATAAAATACAGAATAAAAGAGCAATTATTGTATGTTAAAAGAATCAAGAATCAGGAGGTATGGCTTCACACAATATCGCACTGTTACAATTCAGGGTGGGGGAACCAGATTTTTTTTCCCTAAGCTAAACAGTAAATGGTGTTAAAAACATTCCTTGAGTACTCATATTTTTGGTTTATTCCAAATAGGGAATACTTGTTGGCAGTAGTAATTTCTTGGCCTTACAATATAACAAAATGTTATCCATCTTCAGCACTAGCACCAGATGCTTCAATTTAAGGTGTTACTTTAATCAGGAAATCTCCTATTTTATAGGACACAGAAAAGAGTCAATGCCCTAGGAAAATGTCCATGTAAGAAGAAATTTCTTGTAACAGCTGCTATTAGAAATGTTTGACCTTATTTTGTCTGTCACCAAAATTAGGGAACTGTGTAAAACTGGAAAAAAAAAAGTGTAAAAGGAGTATAGGAAGAAATTAAAATTCCAGTCAATAGGTTCTTCACTATTTCTCTGTTATTTTGGCTATTAAGATCCTCATATTTTAAAATATTTTAATAATCACTGTATCTGCAAACCATATTATTCTGCTTGGCAACATTATCCTATTCTGAAAGATAAAAATGTAAAAGATGTTACAACTTAGGCCCAGAAGAGATATGCCAAATGTTGGGGTTTTTTTTAACTAGTCCATATTTTCCAGAAGCAATGTGCTTTTTATATATTAGTGGATATTTATTAAAAAATTATATAATAGTCACACCTGCAATTTCTCCAAAACTGTGGATTTTCTTAATTAAAAAATGTATAAAGTAATGAAGGCTTATTATTTAAAAGCATGGTGATATTTACACATTTTTTATTAATTTTATAAATAAATCTCTCGGATTCAAATAAGCACCAGTGTTATGCATAACACTTTGAAAAATAAACTGCATAGGTTCAAGTAAATACTTTTCTATTCAGTAACCAAACAGGAAGGGGGAAAGGTAGAGAAAGATTAAAAAAAAATCCATTTGTATTAAATTAAAAGAGTGTATTATCTTTTCTTGACAAAAATTAAAAACCTCTTAAACTAGTTTCCTGTTGAATTAAATATTCCCATATGGCACAAAAGGTCACCTAGGGAACCTTTTAATAAAAGCAGAATAAACATACTGAAATCTTTTTTTTTTAGTGTAACTGACTCTGTCCATACCTGATATGTTGATCATGTTGAAGGTTTCTATAGCAGCTGCTTCTAAATAGTCATTGACTAATACAGAACGTACTAGCCTAGGATTCAGAATGGGACTTATTCTTGAATTCACCATTGATCTTCTGAATGTCTTTACAAAGTTGTTGCCTCTTGCTATGTTCTCACTACTTTTGCTTACTTTCAACGTTAGCATAGATATTTCCCTGTGAGGAAGCTCTGTAAATGAAAAGTTTTATCTGAAATGATGTACTCTGATTCCTAATCTCCTGAGCAATGTACAAAGTTCACAGATCTTGGCTTAAATAAACTTCTTTAAACACTTTTTTTGTCTTGAAAAGTAAATTTTATTTGAGGATATTTAATAATATTCCACCTCACAATCACTATAAAGCAATCAAAGTAAATATGTGATAACTTTAGGAGTGTCTAATGCTCAGAATTCTGGGTTACCCCATAAACTGTAGCTCACAAGGCATTCAAGAAAACTAAAAAGTAATTCTCATCTGCAAGCCCTGCTTCCCTGATCATTTTTTTTCAAGCTGAAGTTCTGAAAGCCCTTCCAGTACATCTCCTGTATATTTTGTAAATATTTCAGACTATTATCTCGCATGCCTAGACATGACGGGAACTGGGCTATTTCCTATACTTTAAAACAATCTCTGTATTCAGGATTCAAGTTACATGGACAAAACCCCTACCTTAAACCAATATATTTTTGAATATTTTTTAAGATTTTGTAAATGTCGCAATTGCTAAAGCACAAGTAGTTGCTTACAGGTAACTTAACCAAATTTGTTTAACATCTGCAGGTCAGCCTTGCCACTTGTAGGGTGTTGTCATTGTCAACTATTTTTGATTGATTATTCTATTTCTGGGAAGTATCAAGGAAAAATAAAACAGGAAACATGGAAAACAATTATTTAGAATATAAACTTACAGCACACTGAATTGGATGTAGTTCTTTGAATATTGGTATAGTTCAAGCTGATCCTGCAGTTGTCCTTACAAATTAAAAAAACAAGTCAGAAAATCCCAACTTGCTTACCAGTGTGCTGAGTAGAGTCTAACTTCTGTTATCGTACTCAAGTACAGGAACTTTCTGCTGAACCAGCCTGCTTCAATTACATTGTTAATACAATGTTCTTCTTATAAACAGAAAACTGCATAGATGATTCATTAGAATTTCCAAAGCAGTATCTCTCTATATATTATTTTCCTAAACCATCAATTCAGTTTCCCTTAGGCAGGGTATTTCAAAGTCATGCACACCGAGTACTGCCTTCAGAAAAAAAAAAAGTAGAAAGGGTAAAATGTCACCAGTTTACAACTTCTGAGGTAACTTGTCTCTTTATGTTTCTAAATGTAAAATTCCTCATTGAGATGACGTAGAAGATGTTTCCAGATATGGGAATTTTAATATCTTCTTCTTTTAGGTACCATCTTTTGACAGATACCAAGATGCAGGCAATTTGTCCTTGATGAGTCAGCTATACAGGTAACTGATTACCAGACAGAGATACTTCTTTGTCTGTGTGATTTGCTTCCTGTTATTATCTTTGCAAATGACTGAGTCACGTTATTAAAATGAAAGGAAGACCTTCTCTGCAGTAAGAAAAGATGTTGCCTTTTAAGGAAAGCCATCTGAAGGTGAAAACTGAATTTCTTAAATTGAAAGGTAAAAGTCTTATTGATTTAAACAGCAGGAGGATTTCATCATGAATGTGAGAAAAATTTGTCCCACATGTTATTGAATATATTGAATGGAGTTATGAAGAAGAAATAATAATTCAAGCTCTGTGTTATTTTAGCAAGCATGCACAATGGATTTTTTTCTTCTCTATAAATTTTCTCTTTCAGAAGACTGTATCTGAAGTATATCTCTAGAATATTTTCTCATAAATGTTGTCCATGTACACATCCTCCATGAAGGTCATAAGGGAGTGGGGGGCAAACTATCTAGTTGTAATAAAAATATCCCTTACAAAGATAGATATTTATTAAAAAACTTCATAAAGGAGCCTAAGAGATAAAAGAAATCAGCAACACTCATAGAAAAGTAGAAGGCTAGCTAGGCTTGATTCTTTCTTATCAGACACAGGCATGGCTAATTGGCTTCAGTAGGCACTATAAAGATGTCAGTAAAATTAGCTTACATTTCAGCTGAGCCTTGACTACAATCACACGAAAAATCAAATAAATGAGAGCCCATAGGTTTTTCACAAAAGCCCAATTTTTCTTTCCTGATAAAATAACCAAGCGATTTAAACTCTGCGCTTCTGACAAGCAGCAGAAACTTCCATACACCCAGATAAGTGATTCAAATGTCTTTCCATTAAAAACAGACTTTTAGCATTTGCAAATGAAGATGAGACCATTTCTGAAAAAAAAAATGGTGAGCCTGGCATCGTAGAGAGCAAGCAGATGCAAACAGTCATGAGCTCTGAGCAGGCAGTTTGCAAGCTGGGAGCTCTATTGTACCTTCATTATGAGGTGTGAGAGCAAAGCCATGGATCTGTTGGTGCCAGTCTGACTGATGGTACTCTCACAGCTCTTAGTCTTATGCACAACAGAAAAGAAGCTCATTTTTCTTCATCCTTTAAAAATTTCTGTGCCATTAACAGTTAGGAGCTGCAGTCACAGACAAGGACAGCCATTGCATTGGATAAACCAACCATCAGAAAGACGGTTCCTTCCCCAGAGACTTTATGATGTAAATTGCATAATCACACTCAGAGATCCTGGGTATGGTTGTACGGAGAAAAGCAATTATCCACCTATCACTCTACTACTATGAACAAACAGGTTTGCCCCATTTATCAACCTGTAAGCCAGGTTAGAAGAAAAGAGAAATCTTTTGCTTCTTTGAGAAGTCATCAAATGAAGCCATGTAATTCCTCCCAAGAGCAAGGGAAAAGCAGAGATGAAATTAGGACGTTATGAGTCATAGCTTGTTCTCACTTCTATTTTGGGAGCACATCATCTGTAAGCTACCCTTTATTCAAGGATATTCAGAATTGAATTCCTTGTATTTTTATCAAAGACTAATCCAAGTCCTTAATGAAAACCAATTGAGAGTCTAGGGCAGAATATGTGTTTGATTGCTCCTATTTCCCAAAGTAAAATAAAAATGATAGGTAGAGAGCGTGTGTGTGGGGGGGGGGGGGGGGGTGTTTGGTTGGGTTGGGGTTTTTTTCCCCTCTGTCCAAGAAACAGGAATTCTGGTGATATTTCTTTGGTGAAAGGAAAAGGATACAGAAGTTAAGAAGCTTCACAGTCATATCTCCTAAAAGTTTACAATAACTAAGTCATCAGTACCAAAGGCATAAAGCTTTAATGGCAAAATTTCTCCCTAAAAGATTCTCAACAGAACAACAGTTTCACTGATTATGTCTTGCTAGGACAAACAAAATCCTATTGAAAGTATATGAGCATGAAATTTTTGTCATGATTAATTAGTCTCAATCTGGTACTGATTGTGGCCTAGACAATCTTCTGTGTAAATCAATGTATTATTTGATAGTTTTCTACTGTTTTGAAATACATTTTGATAGAAATTCAATTAGTTATGGATGAGATTATAACAGAAACATGAGGGAGTTAGGTAGCTATTTGCTATTCAAACATAAAAATATTTTCACAGAGCATAAATATTTACAATCAGACATTATTTGTTATACATGGAATGTAAATGAAATGTGAAAAAGCATACTTATGATATTGTTTAAAAAGATAGTCACATACCTGAGTAAATGTTAAACACTGGTTTAACATTTCTAGCAGAAATGAAAACACAAATTTGTGGACCATATTTACAGATATTGGTTTTGGTTTTCTTTACATGTCTAAGATCTGATTTTATGCAAATTAACATTGTATCGATGAAGAAACCTATGCTCCTTCTGGTTTTATTCTCTTCTCTTAAGTTCTGCTGAAGTCTACAAGCATTTATTTTACTCTTTCCCAGATCCCAAAGGGGGTACTTAGTTTTAGGCAAAATACATAATACATTCCACAGATGGCATGGGAAATGGGGAAAAAAAAATAAAAATGGAAAATTCTGAAACAGTTTTTTTGCCTGTTATAAGCCTTCCCACTTTTCCAACAGTAATTTTATTAAGTCTTGCATTGCTATACATTCTCCTAATCGATGTAAGCTCTAAATGAACCAGTGCTATTGCAGGAGACCTGGCACTAATGAATGCCAAAAGAACTCATTATTTTGATTTCCTAAATGGAAGTCATCATTTTCAATGAGAAAGCAGAAATGAAAAGATGAAAAACTGATGGCCTATCTCAGCTGCTACCCTTTACCTGCAGATATCTATTGAAGAATGCACTTAACATCCATCACCAGGAAAAGCTTTATTCATTCAATACCAGTACCTTATACAGGCTTTTGGAGCTATTAAAGCGAAAAAAACATTGTCTGTTCTGAAATGGGAGCCCCAAAAATACACAGGGAGCATATTTTTAGCTCTGTATATTGTATATTCATATAGTGGCTAGTGCAACAGAGGTGGGGCTTGATAGGGTATTGTAAAGCAGTAAACATATTTTGATCCTTCAGTGCCAGTCAGTCTGTGGTTGCAAGGAAAGACATGTAGGTCTGAAATAATTCAGAAAAAAATGCATTTGTTTTGTGCTGTCCTTCCAAAAGTACATCTCACTGGCTGGTGCAATCATGCAACTTTAACTCTACAAACCATTGCAAAATGCTCACCTGCCTCCTCATGAGCAGCATACTGACATTACCAGCTACCTCACACACACTTTTGCCATTCTGTTTTCGTTATCAGACTCATTTCCAAGGGATGGTTAGATTGAGTTACGCTTTACATTTTTTTCCTTCTAATTTCTGTATAAAGTATTGCAACCCCCTGTAATTATGGAGGATTTAATACAAAATGAAAGATTTAACATGTATTCCTTTTAGTCAGCCAGAATCTTTGCAATAGGATTAAAAGTATGTATTTACACTTTTGAGGAAACTATACAAAACTCTGTTTAAGAACACAGATTATCATGTTTGTGGCTTCTTATGAAATAAAGTGATTAAATACATTGAAATCTCATCCCATTTCAGTTGACTTAAATGCACTTAAAACTTCATCCACAGTTCTTTTTCTATAGTAAGCTACAATATAAGCAATGTATGTATTATCATTATCAGCCTGATGCTCTAGAGTTGTTAAAGTCTGAGAATCTAAAAAATCTAAAAAATATAATGAAAATATTTTACATCCATATTGGTAATGTTTTAAATTACAGGTGGACTCTTCCTTTTCCCCTATACTTGTTCTATTATATAAAAGCATTTCAAACCTTTCACGTTCTTTTGACTGCCATGAATTCAAGTGTAAAGCTTCAGATTTCAGTGAATGAGATCCTTAAGTTCCAACCTGACAAGAGAACTTAATTATATTGTGTAACAAATTTTAAAAAGAAAAAAAGAAGTGAGAAATGGACATTATGGGCAATATCCAGTAGAGTCCTTATGATTTATCCCACTGCAGGATCTAGCCCATAGATATGAACAGCATTATAAAGGAAGTCCAATGCTCTGACTGACTTGGTTCTCCAAAATATGAAGAAAAAGAAAAGAAAACAATGAAGTCCCATCTTTCCATTCAAAGATTTCTTGCACAGATTCAAAAGTGTTTCAGTTTTCCCACAGTCTCTTTCCACCATTTTTTTCATTTCTCTTGTGGACATTATAATGCCTTAACTGCTAAAAAATGGATAAAATTTATGCTTTTGTAAGAGTTTTGTCATTGTTCAGAAGGTATAGGCAAATGAAAATACCAAGCAAACCTAAGCAGCATCTGATTTCAATAAGAGTCTTAATAAAAAACTTGACAGCTGCCAGTAGGCCTTTTCAAAATGTAGCTGGAAACGGGCTTTCGTGTAAGTTGCTAAGAGCAACGTGTCACTTTCAAACGCAAGCTCAGCTCTACATGTCTTATGGTATGCACTCCAGTCTGCACTGCGTTGTGGCTTACAACCTCTTTTAGCATTCCCAAAACTGCAAACTTTAATCAGATGAACTCCTGCAAAAAGGAATATTAGTTGCATAGGGAAGAAAAAGAACAACAGTGTGGTCAGTAAGTTCTAAGTCCCTGCCACAAGTTGCCCTGCACAACTGCCTTCTGGCCATCACAGGCTTAGATAAGCATGAAAGAAAAATCAACTGGATAATTTATTAAGTCATTCCTTTCCACAAGATTAGATTTTTGAAAGAGACTACAGAGCAGGCCAGCAGAACCTTGGAAGCATGAGCAATCAGTAACTTTCTTTTTCTCCCCTTAGAATTTATACTGAAATTCTGTAGTTGTGAGAAGAACAACTGTAACTCCACACTTAAACAGATTTGCCAATAACAAAGATGAAATGGAAGGTTTTATAGCAAGAGTTGTTAGTTTTTTCCTGAAAGGGTACATACTGTATTAGTTGTTGAAGGAAATTTGAACTTCACTTGAACTTTAAAATCACTTTCTTTTTTTACCAACTATCGTTTTTAGTGACAGTTTCTTAATCTCAGGTTATTTCAATAGCTTGTTATACTTCTTTTATCAACAATAAGATAATGACTGTAAGGCAATACTTTCAGGTTTATATCAGGTTATCACTGTCATTGAGTTAATTTCTGAATTTTGTAATAGTAATATAAAATCCACAAGTTAAATACAAAAAATGAACAATAGGTGCCAAGCTATACTCCAAGTTTTTAATTCACTCAGCCTACTTTACAGGTATATGTGAGGATGGAATTTGACCCTAACTTTGATCTCTTGCAAACTTTCAGGCAAAATCTCCACTCAGTACTAACAAATAGAAACTACACTTAAATATAGTTTCAGTCTAAAAAAAAAAAACCCAAACCCAGTACTAATATGGTCAAGATTTGCTACTTTTAAAGTACAAATTTTCACTATTGCCTATCTGTAAATTCTGAAATAATCATTCTTGTTTGTTTTTCTTCAAATCTTTTTTAAGAGACATATTGCTAATATGGAATGATTATCACCCAAATAAGTATAAAACAATGCCATTTCAAGGAAGGAATTAGGAATTCACAGAAGAATATAGATAAATCATCTAAAAGCATAATATTTGAAAAGTAAATGACACTCTGCAGGAAATTCTTACTTGTCAGTGTTATTACAGTATAAATAAATAAATTACTGAATTAATAACTAAAATAATATATGCTATGAAAAAATTGTCACATTTTCATAGTCACATTTCACCTCATAATATTGTTTTAAATTAATCTAGAGTCACACTTACCTTGATGTTGCCAGAAATGTTCAAGTGATGACTGCCATGCTTCCACATGTATGCAATACTAGGAAATGTAAACTAAGTAAACTAGAACTACCTCATAGTATGTTAACATTTAGTGCCAATAGGTCACTGATTAATATAAATATTTTAGAGTATTAGTAATGATATTAGGAATTCAAAGTATCAAAGGAAAAAATAGGGAATACAGATTCAACATTTCTTTACATAAGATTCAGAAAAAATGTCCTTTACATTTTATAAAAACATGTCTTTTGTATAAACTGATTAAGTATGGAATCTCCACAAAATGTACATGGATTATATAAAAAAAAGCCTTTAATACTAAAATATGTCATGAAAACAGAATTTTAACCATCAGTCAATGTGACAACAGTTCACCGATACATATACGTTTTATCATGTTCAGAAATCTTATCAAATAAGCTTTCAGTTACATAAAAATATAACTCACAAAAACGTGCATTGAGAGTTTCAAATGGGTTATAGCAATTTGAACAAGTTATATTTGCTATACAAGGATGATTAATATTTTCACTGTAGTTTATTTGCACAGGCAACCTCACTGACTGTTTTACAAAAATAGCTTTTTCATTTGTAACACTCTAAATGACTTCATCTCATTTTCAGAACTGCACATAACATGCGTGTATCAATACTTGCAGCATTTTGTGCATTTGATTTTTCCTTTGGAAGTAGCTAAGGCATGAGATCAGACTGGTTTTTCAAAGTATCAACATTTGATTGGGTTTCCTTCACATATTTATTATAATGATATAGAAATCCTCACTGTTGTCCACCTAAAGTTCAGGTACTCTATCCATATTTGAACAGCAATACAAAAAGTTGTCTCAAAAAGAGACAGAATACGTAACCGTTACTCATAATTTCTGAAGATGTTTATCAAATCAGGACACTCTTCTTGCACTGCCTAAATACCAGCACAACTATATAATTTCAAAAACCAGACCTCTAATTCTTTCACACACAGTAGGGAGAAACTTGTTAAAAGGATATATTATAAATCTTAGTTAACATAAAATGTTCTTAAAAAAAGCAAGTATGCTCAGAGTGATGAACAAGCATCAGCTCACACAGTGAATTACCAAAACTCAGTGAATTACCTAAAAATCATATCTTTTTTACGTCTCTTACATTGTCTTGTAGCTTTTTGTTCTGTTTGACTATATAGGCTATGATAAAAATTATTTTCTGAGAGCATACTTTACTTAGCTGGGTCAATCCATCAAGCCTGGAGGAAGCAGATTTTGGTGTATTTAGGTAAGAGGAACTCTCTGTCAAAAGGTTCTTGCTAAATTACAGTTTTGACAATCACATTTCAAGAATGTCCATACTTGCCCCTGACTACAGAATTATACAGAAGTTATCTAAGCTTGTTGCGAGTTCAGATGCGATAAAAGTAAGCCATATAAGAGCAGAACAAGCTATTAAGTGCAGTTGTGATTGTCAGACACACCATGTACTCATTCTATGAAAGGAACGTATCTAATGTTAGAAACTCTATGAATGTACACATAGCTTCTGATGACACTGTAATTTATGTACTTGTTGCTTCTGATGTTTGAAACAGAAGATGTAGTGACATGACAGTCCAGAACCAATGGGATATGGATGGAGTTTATCAGCTGCATTTGCACAAATAGAATTTCTGTGACTTAAAAATAGATTTAAAATAAGTGAAAAAGATAAGATTTACAAAAAGTAATTAACAAAGAGCAGAATTCTGATGTCTCCAAAGACATGTAGATAGCAATGTAATGAACACTTATGTGTCGTTGCTGGGAATTTAAGAGCTCTATTGAAGTAGAAAATCAGCTACGACAACTGACATTAGCTGACACAATTATTGGCCAACTAAGAAGATAGGCCAGGGACAAAATGGGCCAGGAAATCTTCTGCATGAAGCTTAGAGAGGTAGCTGAGGCAATGTAGTGAAGTTTGCATTGGCTTCAGCAGTGCAAACAGTCACTATAAGCTAAATTGAGCTTAAACAAACCTCCTTTCTTGTGTAAGCATGAAACTGATTTACTTAGCACACTCCATCTCCTGGGTCATTCCCATGTGTACTAATCTACCTCTGGCCTTTTCTACCAGCAGATCACCTTTAAGTTTCCTGTACTAGTGGAGTCACATGCACTGGAGATAGAGGAGGGTTGTCTGGAGACACAAAGGGAACAGATATCTGCATGTCTGAATTTAAAATACCCACAAAGGAGTCATTCTGTACAACAATTACACTAGAGAAGATAAAATTCAGCATATTGTAGACTATTGTTCCCTGCCAATATGAAAGAATCTGGCTCGCGAGGTCATATACTACTTACTTGCTTTGATACTGCTGAATAGAATAGAATAGAATAGAATAGAATAGAATAGAATAGAATAGAATAGAATAGAACAGAACAGAACAGAATAGAATAGAAAGACAGAACAGAAGAGAATATAGTTCAGTTGGAAGGGACCTACACTGGTCAGTCAAATCCTAAGCAGTTCATTTACAACATACACTGTTTCAGTGCATTGATGTTTTAATTTGCAAACCAGGCACTCAGTGAAGTAAAGAAAGCTAAGGTTCTCAGTAACTTGCAGAAGTACTGAGCCTCCCTGTGTACTGAACTCTGATTTATATTACACTGCATAATATGATCATTTATAGGGAGCTATAATTGCATGTGGATATAATTTCTACTAAAAGGAAGTCCAGCCTTTTAAGACAGAATACTTAAAATGGATGCTTATTGCCAAAAAGGGAGGTAGATAAGAGATAGACTATTCTTATCTGCATGATTGGGAATTCTAAGAGGAATAAAATGTTAAATTGCAAGCAGTCTTGGAAATGCTAAGTCAGTTTTACAATTTTGAACTCTGAGTGCGTCTCATTTACCGCCGTAGATGTTTCATTTAACTCTGGCTTCCAAAATGCCTGATTCATATTCTAGAATTCATGTCTGGTTTTCCCTTTAATAGCTCACACAAGAACAAGTTCGTGTTCGAATATCATAGCTTTTTTAAAGATTGCTTAAGATTTTTTTCTTCAAAGTTTATAACACAATGACTGAATTAAAAAAAAATGACTGCATTAAAAAAGACTGTGCTGGACTTTGATTTTATTGTTATGTGTTTGGGTTTTTTTTGGGGGGGTCATTTGTCAGATTTAATTTTTACTGTTACACAAGCTAAACAGGGATTCAGCTTATTGCAGTCTCACCATGAGACAGACAATTCAGGTCATGTCACTGTAAAACAATAATAATCATATATCCCTCTTCCGTATTTTTCCTGCCAACATAATCCTGAAAAAGGCACTAAAACAGTGTTTATAGCTAGGTTGGAAAGATGTTATTTCTTCTTAAAGCATATCCATGAAGACTAGGACTGTAGACAATGAAGAGGAATTGAGCAGTATCTAGACTGAATGAGTCAGGTCATTCAAACCATCCCATTTTCTGTAATACTAGAACATTCTTTGAATTAGGATATCTATTTTACCTAATCCTCCCATTCTGCTGAATTTCCATTATTTCCAAATAATTCCCTAAATAGTTTGGGAATTTTGAAAATTCAACTCAATTGTTGAATAACTTAAACTTTTTATAAAAAATACTATCATCCCACACAGTGTTCAAAGCATGGGGTAGGGACATAGCAGGATTTAGTACTTCTGCGTGTTACAGTATTGAATTTATGAAGGCACAGGAGCACTGCCTTGCACTGGGACAATTTAGCAATTTCCTCTAGCTCCAGCAGTGTCTTCAGTCGTCACTGTGGTGAAGTATGAGTAGGAACAGAAACTGCTGAGCTGGGCAGAGGCAGGATCCTCTCAAACCCTAAATTGCACAAGAAATTAAACACAGCACTGCAGCATTCCACTTTCAATAGGGCCCACTACAGTAAGTAAAAGGAAAAGCTAAATCTTTCTATTTTACTGTCCAAAAAGGATCCTATCCAGGGAATATATTTTGATAAATGTAAACTTATACTCAAAGGGAAAATATGGCCTTCTAAATAACATCAACAACCCATATTATTGCTGCATGCATGCTTGGGGGTCTAGAAATCTCAGGAAGAATAATTCCAGAAGCATTTTTATTCCAAGGATAGAGAGGGATAACTAAAAAGTTGGAAAGTTTTAGGCCCAGCTGTCTGCTATTTTGCCATAGCGCTACTTGAACACAGAGAGAGATGAGGTACTTATTTCCAGAGCAGCTCTGCAATCCTCCAAGACAGTGAGGAAACGTAGTTCTTCTGTATTCTGGAGTTACAGATAAATATTGTTCAGTGCACAATCTAAAGGCTTATATTTTAGCCAGAATCAAGAAGAAAAGACAGAGATGAAGATATTTGTCTCTATCATCCAGTAAAAATGTTTTATAGCCCTGAAGGTCACCGTGTTACAGTTACTGCAAGTAAAGCCTTTTTTCTGTCTAGGATACCTGCTTTCTGGTTAACTTGAGACTAGAAGTTTCAGTATCTCAGTTATAGCCAATAGGCAATCAGAATTCCACTTATGAAAGCTGGAGAAACCTTGTCTTTATCGTGCCTGCTAAAATCTGGTTTTAAAATTCAACGGGTGCAGTGTTGTGTGTTAAAACAAGATCTTTTCATATCATAAGTTATAGGATGATCACAAATTCCATTAAACGTAATTAAAAATGTTATATCATAAGACAGTAAAAGAAACCCATATAGTTTATATTCTATTACCTTGACAAATATTCCGTGGCTGTATAGATATTTCTTGAGGCCATACTCTGTGAAGTATAGTCAGTAATTAAGAGGTCCCTAAAAATTTTCATTTTCCCTCGTCTATGAAGATGTATTTCCAAAATCAAGGCTTTCTTAAACATATGTAATCACTGTCATAGATTTGCTCCCAGGATCTCAAACTGGGATTTGTTCCCACAGTTTAAACCTTGGAAAGCTGATGCTAACAAAGAGCAGTAGCAGTTGCCTCCTGCCGAGAGCAGTGCAAGGCTTGCAAGATCCCCGAGGGGTGTCTAAGGGAGTTTCTTGGCCCCCAGCACTCTTGGGCTACTGGTGGGGAAGGTACCAGCCAGCAGGAAATACGTCTCATGAGAGGGGTGGGCGAGAGTGTGATGGTGCCAGCTGTCCCTGTGTCCAGTTCAAACTGCGGGAAGCTGCATGTAACCAGACCCTGGGGAATGCCAGCCACGGGGAGCACTGCTAACAGGCTGTGAAAACAGGGACAGCGTTGTTTGGGAGTGGTGTCAGCAATTTGTGTGGCAGTTCACATGGCAGGGCACACGGGAAGAGCTGCCATCTCTGCAGTGATGGGGTTGCTGTCTGCTCTGCTCGCCCGCAGGCTTAGGCTGCAGCCCCTAAGGTCACCCCAGCTAGCTGATGGCTGTGCAAGCCTACCCAGAAGCTTGAGGTCTCCAGGGAATTGTAATTAGAGTTAGAAGAACAAAGTCTTTCAAAATAATTATCATTTTGTAAGTAAGTGGGCTATTTTTTCTGAGAACTATAAAAAGACTGTGACCTGCTGAAAGAAAGTGATGTCGGCCCATCACAACTGCAAAGCTGTGGCTGAAACGTGAATAGGCACTGCAGCCTGCCTATGCTGACATCTCTACCCAAACTGACGTCCCAAGGACTGAAATAGCTGTCCACACCTTAGGTTGCATGGAGCTCCAGTATCTGGAAGTCCTTCTAGCAGCTGAAGGCAGTGGTAGTTGCCATAGCTGCAAGTATGCCTAGCCGGAGGAACTCCTCAGACAAGTAGCTATGTTACCAGGGGAGCTCAACAGGAAACGCAGTATCCAGGAATGTGAGCAGGAGATCAAAACATGGTATTGTGCACTGTCCCAGCCTGAGTGACAACCCTGCCTTAAGGCTGTGCAAGGATAAGCCTGAATCCAACCCTGAGCTGTCTGACACAAGTAATTCACAAGATGAAGGAGACTGGACCCTTGTCTTTGCTCAGGGCAGAAGAAGAACCTTTCCCCACCCCCTGAAGTGCTCCTACATAACAGACACAATGTCCTAGGGCTGGACAATGAACAGCGTGTGAGCAACAGACAGGATCCAGGAAAAGCCAACCATGCAAACTCGATTCAACCACCCACCTGCATTAGAACCACTTCCACCAGAAAAGCAGATAAGGTATTAGGAATTGAAGATTCCCTACTGAGAGCAAAAGCACCCATTTGCCATGCAGACAATTTATTTAGATAAGTTTGCTACCTACCAGGAGTTCACATTCATGACACCTCTGAGAGGCTGCCAAGCCTGATGAACCCTACAAAGTATCATCTGTTCCTACTGTTCCATGTAGGGTCTATGGATACTGCAACAAGGCAACTTAGACTGTATGCCCCTCAGAGCAATATTAAAAGGATCAGGAGTACAGGTAGTGTTCTCCTCTATCCTACCAGTCACAGGAAGTAGTTCAGGAATTCAGGCAAATTGAACAGGTGAATGCCTGGCTGTGTAGCTGGTGCCATACTCGAGGTTTTAGTTTCTTTGATCATAGATCCACCTTTGACAAGCCAGGTCTCTTGGGAGCTGATGAGATTGATCAGACCAAGTGAGGCAAGAGCCTCTTTGCCAACAAGCTGGCCAGACTTTTAAGGAGAGCTTTAAACTAGATTTAGCAGGGAAAGGGGATAGAGCTTTGGTTAACAGGGAAGAGCCAGGGGCTGCTGATACATTAGAAACCAACAGGGGAACACGTATGAAATGCCCCAAAGGAATTAGGGTATTTTCCTCTAAAAAGGCGACATGGTCGCTAGCCCTACTGAAGTGTCTCTATACAAATGCATGCAGCATGGGTAACAAACAAAAGGAGCTGGAAGCCACTGTGCAGCCAGAAAGCTACAAACTAATCACTGTCACTGAAACATGGTGGGACAAATCACACAACTGGAGCACTGCAATAAATGACTATAATAAAAAATGATGACTATATGGTGAACAAATGACTATAAATGGGGGGGGGGGTGCCCTCTATGTAAAAAAATGGATTGACTACACACAGCCATCTTTGAAAAACTGCGATGAACAGGTTGAGAGCTTATGGGTGAAAATTAGAGGCCAAGCCAACAAAGGAAACCTCATGGTTACTACAGGCTGCCCACTCAAAGGGAGGATGTCCATGAAGCGTTCTTACTTCAACTACAAGGAAGCATCATGCTCGCAGACACTGATCCTGTTGGGGGAACTTCAATCACCCTGACATCTGCTGGAAGAGTAGCACAGCAAGCTGTAAGCAGTCTAGGAGATTCTTGGAGTGCATTGGGGATAATTTCTTAATCCAGGTGACAGACAGCCTGGCCAGAGGAGAAGCATTACTGGATTTGCTGCTTACCAATACAGATGAACTAATTAGAAAGGTCAAGACTGGTGGCAGCCTAGGCTGCAGTGATCATGCCCTGGTGGAATTCACAATCTTGAGGGATATGGGCCAGGTGAAGAGTAGAGTCAGGACCCTGAATTTTAGGAGAGAAAACTCAGGTGTTTAAGGAATTAGTAGATGGGAGCCTCTGGGAAACTGCCCTCAGGGATAAAGGAGCAGAACAGAGCTGGCAGCTTTTTAAGGTTTATTTATCTTAGAGTGCAAGAGCTCTCAATTCCCACATGTAAGAAAGTGGGCAAGGAAGGCAGGAGACTGGCTTGTCTCAGTAAGGATCTCCTGGTCAAACTAAAGTGTAAGAAGGAAATGCAGAGGCAGTGGAACCAAGGACATGTATCCTGGGAAGAACATAGGGATGCTGCTCAGATGTGTAGGGATGGGATCAGGAAAGCTAAAGCACAGCTGGAGCTGAATTTGGCAAGGAATGTGAAGAATGATAAGATGGGTTTCTACGGGTACATTGCTCAGAAAAGAAAGATGTATCCCCCCAATAAATAAGACAGGTGAACTAGTAAAAACTAGCATGGAGAAGGCTGAGGTACTCAACAATTTTTTTCCCCTCAGCTTTCACTGATAATCTCTCTTCCCACATCTCTCAAGTCCCTGAATCTCAAGATAGAGATTAGGGGAACAAAGTCCCTCTCATTGTAGGAGAAGATCAGGCTTGAGACCACATGGGGAACCTGAACATACAAAAGTCCATGGAATCCAACCAGATGCATCCCAGGGTCCTGAGGAAACTGGCAGATGTAGTCACTTTCCATCATATTTGAAAAGTCATGGCAGTCAGAGGAAGTCCCCAGTGACTTTAAAAAGGGTAATAAGGAGGACCCTGGGAACTACCAGACAGTCAGCCTCACCTCCATGCCCAGTTAGATCACAGAACAGATCCTTCTGGAAGGCATGTCAAAACATATGGAAGGCAAGTCAAAACATAGGGAAGCCTGGGAGGTGATTAGAGATAGGCAACATGGCTTCACCAAGGGCAAATCGTGCCTGACTAATCTAGTGGCTTTCTACAAATAAGTGGTTTATCAATGGACAAAGGAAGAGCAACTGATGTCATCTACCTGGACTTCTGTAAGGTCTTTGATATGTCCTCGCACAACATTCTTGCTGCTAAATTGGAGAGATGTGGATTTGATGGATGGACTGTCAGGTGGATGAGGAACTGGCTGGATGGCCACAGCTTCAAGAGTTACAGTCATCATCTCAATGTCCAAGTGGAAACCGGTAATAAGTGGTGTCCCTCAAGGGTCCATACTGGGACAATACTATTTAATATCTTCAGTAATGACATAGGTAGTGGGATTGAGTGCACTCTCAGCAAGTCTGCATACAACACAAAGATGAGTAATGCAGTTGATGTGCTAGAGGGAAAGGATGCCATCCAGAGGGACCTTGACAGCCTTGAGGCGTTCAACAAGGCCAAGTGCAAGGTCCTGTACATGGGTTGGGGCAATCCCTTGTATCAATACAGACTGAGGGATAAATGGATGAAAGCAGCCCTCCAGAGAAGGTCTTGGGGATATTGGTGGATGAAAGAATTGGACACAAACCAGGAATGTGTACTTGCAGCCCAGAAAGCCAAATGTACTTGGCTGCATAAAAAGAAGGGTGGCCAGCAGGTAGAGGGAGGTCATTCTCCCCCTCTACTTCACTCTTGTGAGACCCCACCTGGAGTACTGCTTCCAGCTCTGGGGTCCCCAGCAGAAGATATACATGGACCTGGTAAAGCAGGTCCAGAGGAGGGCCATGAAAATGGTCAGAAGGCTGGAACACCTCTGTTTTGAAGAAAGGCTGAGTTGGGGTTGTTCAGCCTGGAGAAGAGAAGGCTCCAGGGAGACCTTATTGGGGTCTCTCAATACTTAAAGGGGGCTTATAAGAAAGATGGAGAGTTCCTTTTTACCAAGGCCTGTAGTGACAGGACAAGAGGCAGCAGTTTTAAACTGAAAGAAGCTAGCTTTAGATTGGGTAGAAGGAACAAATTGTTTATGATGAGGGTGGTGAAGCACTGGAACAGATTGCCCACAGAAGCTGTGGATGCCCCATCCCTGGAAGTGTTCAAGGTCAGGTTGGATGGGGCTTTGAGCAACCTAATGCAGTGAAAGATGACCCTGCCCATGGCAAGGGGGTTGGACTGAATGATCTTGGAAGGTCCCTTCCAACCCAAATCATTCTTTGATTCTATGATTTATCTGGCTAATATAATCCCGTGATTATCTATGCAGTCTTAATAGATTTTCTAGCTACTGCTGTTAATGACACAATATAGACTGAAAGGAAAATAATTTAATATACCTCAAGAACTGAACTAACATTTTTGGTAAGTATAATAACATCCTGTATTCAGGTCCATTCAAGTGATATTTTTCCAGAGGAAAGAAAAAAATATATATAAAGAGTCTTCAGTAACTCATCATTGTGATCAAGTCAATGTATATTCCTCCATCACAAGATGTGATAATAGTGATAGAATTACACAGCTCTGTCATTAGTCAGGTTTGTATGTGTTCTTTTATGTAGAAATTTACAAATCAAGTGCAACTGAAACACACCAGATTTACAGAAATAAGTATATCTTTCAAAAAGAAGATAATCCAGAGTAGCAGAATTTGATACAAATATTGCCAATCTTCAAACTGTATTTCATAACAAGTATGTTACTTTTTTAACTTTTATGAATAATCATATTTGTTTTCCATATGGTTGTTTACCTGAAGAAGTTTGTATTTTCTCTTTCTTTTTTTTACTTATGAAGTAAGCAAAAAATACATCTAATTCACCTAACATCTTCCAATGTCTAGGCAGAACCTAATGCATTCTTAAGGATCATATTTACATTTCACCCCGGAAGAAAAAACAGAAATATGCTCATCAACCACAATTCCTCTGATTTTGAAGTGCTAAATGCATATTCTGAATATCTTCTGTTTTTCTCATTCAGACATAGACCTTCTAGAACAAAGAATAAATTCCATAGTGTCTCAAAAGTTACATTTGCCACTGTTGAGAAGCAGTATTTAATGCCAAATATAACACCATATTTTTTCCTAATCCATTTAAAATCTTCAGAGTTATTACTTTTAAGTTTCTTATATGAATGCCTCTGTATTCTGCCTTTTCTCCTAAATGCCACAATATAAAAATACAGCTTTTTGTCTTTTTTGTTTGTTTTCAATATAAATACATAAAATAGGAGTTCATCAATGCAAATATTGCATTTTTTCCTTTAGATTGATGTGAGGCAGCTGGTCAATGAAACATTTTAAACTACTTATAATCATCTGTATCCTTCAACAATTTTAGTTTTAAGAAACCAAGAGAAAACTTTTGAAGACATCCATTAAATAACATTTTTTACAGATAAATAACTATTACTAAGTTCCTGGGTATACAATTTATTTGACAATAACAACAATTTTTTTTTAAATAGTCTTGAGTACTTCACTTATATATTTACTTTCCTTTTTTTCTTGTTATTTTTTCTTTTTTGGGTGTGTTTCTGAGTACCAAGATTGCATGCATAAATATACCAAAATATCTTTCTATATTCCTGTCTTTGTGTTTAAATCTGATTCTAACATAGAAAAAATGCTCTTTTGTATTTAAACAAGAGTCAAAATCAGGGACAAGAAAAAAATTCTCAGTACTCTGATGAGCTAGATCATTGTTGAAACACATTAACCACATTAATAGATAGCTCAGCAAAAGAAGTTTCCTGCATTCCAAAATAGTACATGCCAAGACTATAGATCATATTTGCTACCAAGAAAAACAAGATTATAAATCTTTGTAAAAGCCATTCTAAAAAGGCAACACAAAAAAATTACTATATTTTACCTTGTGTATCTAAAATGCTGGAACTATGAGCATTCTAGCAGTCTATATGCTATTCTATACAGACTATATACTTTTTCATTAAGATTAAAAAAATTTCTAATGTCTGATATTATGAGCAAATTTTTAGCTTAATTTTCTATGGAAAAGTAGAACTTCAATAAATAAACATTCATTTGGAGAAAAGCCTCGTACACGCAAACATCCAGGAGTCAGAATCACAGAGAAGGCAGAAAAGATTTTTGGTCTCTTGTCATGGATCTAAGGTTATTTTGTTATTCAATCTAATGCTGACAGAAGAATATTTATAATGTCAAGAAGATGCAGCTCTTTTTCTGTTTGAAAGACAGAAGTATTAATTTCTCTCAATATTATAATTCATTATTATGGAGTTCCCTATATTTAGGAAGATAATTTTATATCACTCCTTGAAATTGCTTGACTCTATATTACCTGCAACATAAATTCCATCAGTGTGTATAGCCTGTTTTATCTGTATTACCTCTACATCTTCTGCCCTAAAAAACAATTTGCATGCAGAAATAATAAATACAGATAAGTAGTAACGTTTTCCCTCTTCCTACCATTGCCAACTGTTTTGAAACTGGAGAGTACTCATTCTTGATTAATTTTCTTCTTTTTTTTTTTTTACATGGTATCGAGAAGATTTTAATGAGAAAAGATACAAGTTCTCAAAACTTGTTAAATCACTGAACCAAGAGCAAATATGATATGATGACAAATTTAACATAAACCTGCACTGACATAATTATAAATATCCAGTCATTTTTATCTAAGGTGAAGGAAGCTGTCAAAAAGAAGGGAACATTTAGCCTAGCACAGTTTCCATAAAATATTGAACAGAATTCAAAATTAATATAATACAGTCAAATTATCCATCAGCAAGAATGTTTTAATAACAAAACTGGCACAAGGATCTATGATTGATCAGTAGATAAATTAAGCAATAAAATATTTCTATGCAATTGGTGATGAAGAAAAGAGTCACTTACCTAAAACCCCCAGCCTGTAATTGAGAGTGACAACAATGACATTTCCATAACTTGCGAGAATGCTGCCATCAATCATGTTGCCAGTACCCTCCATGTAAGATCCACCATGGATGTAGACCATAACGGGTTTCTTGCTGTTCTGATCATGAATGTCTGAAAAAGTTCAAGTAAGGAAAACATAATAAAGTAATAAAAACCAAGGAAATATGGCATTAGCAATTTATAACAGTGCTAAAACTATTCTTAATTATTTCCTATGTTTTCAATGTTATCACCACCACTTTAATCAGCTAGCTTACACAGTTCAGGATCATCCTACAAGCCTAATATTTATAGTTTGAATATCTCTCTTGGTTACTTCAAATATTATTTCCTCTGAAATGTTCTCAGAACACTTGAAATGCCTTCAATGTTATCAGGAATTTAATTTGAATATAAGCGCCTAAAAGCCTAAAGAGAAAAATCAAATTATATTATTATATTATTATAATTAATATAATGCATTATATTATATTATAATTAATTAATATATGTTAATATATAATATTATAATATAATTATAATATATTATATAATATAATATATAATATATAATTATATAATATAATTATAATATAATATATTATATTAATTATAATATAATATATATTATATTATTATCTTTAGAATATTCTGATTCAAGGATATGCCAATTTAGAAATATCTGTACATTTAATAATGAAATTACAATAATGATCCATACTTTCCATTCCTCACTGAGACATAATTGTTGAAATTATATTCCCAATAACTCAGTAAGAGATAATAATCACAAGAGATAATATCACAAAATCAAATTGTTCTGACAGAAGTAAACATAGTAGACTGTTCCTTCTTTCAAATAGCCTAGCAGTTAACAAACAAGGAGAATTCATGTGAATTCATGGCCCAGTTTTTTTGTATGTAAAGCAAGCGATGTCTTTCGTGTTGTACTTTTCCTTGTCATGGTAGCTAAGCCTTAAAGAACAGGCTTGAATTACTGCTCCTTAATGGTATGGCTGATCTTTTGTATACACAGAAAAGCTCTTGACTACTTTCAAACAGTCAAACACTTGGGTCTTTATTTCTAAAAGAAAGTTAAATGAAATTGATAGTAATATTTTCATACTTCGGAGTGAGTTATAAAGATGCACTAATCAATGATTTGGGGTATATTTAGGACTGGATTCATATCTCTTCCTCTAATAACCAAAAAGTTAAGACTCCTGACCCCAGTGATGGTTCAGACTGTGTAAATTAGGAACACATATTCTCTACAGAAACAGTGGGAACAGGATCTAAGCTCCTTTAAAAAGCAGAGGGCAATTCAGTGAGCTGCGGTTAGGTATATACACCTTTTACAAATAATTCAGTGCATCTGCATATGGAATAGGAGCACTTCTTTTAATCATATAGTACAACATACAAGGGAAAGCAGAGTCTCTGACTATTCAATCAGGACTGAAAAAAAAAAAAAAAGCTGTATTCTCTTTTGGGTAGGATAGGCATATATTGAACAGTGGAATAGGGAAGTGGTGGAAGCAAAAGCTGAGATAAATACCCAGAGGCAGGGGACCTCGGTTTGAAAGCCTTCCATAACTCTTCCCGCTCCTCATGATTGTTAGGAAGTACTCTAAGATACCAAAAATGTGACCAGAATGAGGCACCATATATATAATATTTTGTATATGTGGAACTAATTTGAGCATATTTAAAGGTAAAGTATGACTGGTCATATTCCTATGGCCCAGTTTTACTTTACTCATGTGTATTCACTACCCAAAATATCAAAAATTGACAGCTGAGTGCAAGGCTCCAATGTACACCTGTCTAGTTGTCAGAATTTAAGGCTTCTCGTAGAATCCTCCTTCTTTACATAAAAAGATACATACTTTACATGTTGTATTTTATGTGTTGTACTTGAGCAGCAGAACAAAAGGTTTTGTGATAAGATCTTTTTAATTGTTGTGAGTATAAGAGTAATGCAGCTATAAAACGTCTCATATAAAGCAATTAGGTACATTCTAGTGGATGTATTTTTTTTTATTCTCAGCATTTTCAGCAAAGTACATGAGTGTTTCTTCTGTGAAGGCTCAGTTAAGCCCTCAAAAAATGAAAGCAACAATTATTTAACACCATTATTTGTGTTACTGAATTACCTTTCCCTCCTCTCTCCAAACTCTTATGGCATGATTTGTTGTATTTAATCTTTCCCTATTACGTACTTCTACCTCAGAGTTGAATCTTTCACTGCTGAAGTCAATGGGAGGTTTCCTCTTCCCCTTCAGTGGGAACATGATTAGCTTCAACATAAACGAAATGAGGTCCATGCTTTATGTACTTAGATCTAAAGTGGATGCTCTTGTTAATCATTAAACCCTAACGTCTTATAATTTTTTAAGAAGTCTGAATAGTAATGTATTCATAATCTAATATCTATCTTAAGTTTTTAAAGCAGTTCTGGTTTTGCTTGTTACTTTTGCTCTAAAATTAACTACAGAATTTGGTGTAGCAAATGATGATACCATAATTTGAAAAAGTCATATGTTGCACAGAAATAGGAAGGTGATATTCAGAAAATAACAGTATTTTTTGAGTATTCTGCACAGCATTTTTCTGTTATAAGAAATAGTGTAATTCAACAATCAAGGTGGTACAGTAGAGGACAACCAGTGTGAATTTTTATTACAGTATTTTATGTATGGGTAGAGTAGCTACAATAGAGCTGTACTCCCAGAGAAAGAGGAAATAGTGTCCCCACGGCAGTATGCATGGTTTTAAGGGGAACACAGAGGACAAATGTTT
Source organism: Nipponia nippon (assembly GCF_047370975.1). Lineage (NCBI taxonomy): Eukaryota > Metazoa > Chordata > Aves > Pelecaniformes > Threskiornithidae > Nipponia > Nipponia nippon. The sequence continues at coordinate 53,811,052 of NW_028262336.1, read as the reverse complement.
CAAAGTTATTTGAACTGATGTCAGATAGAAGAAAACAGGAAAAAAGACATGGATATACCTTGGATTGGCCAAGCTTGAGAGGAATAAGAAACACATTGCTCCAAAAACAGACCAATAAACTACCCAATGTTGTTATCTTCTCAATTAATTTGAAAATATTTTTCTTAATTTGGTGAATATATAAAGTAAAATAAACTGTCAGTATAACTTTAATGAAAAAGAAGGGTGAGAACAGAGGAAGATTTCATGACTTCTTTCTATTTTGGTGCATCCTAAATAGCTTTGCTGTGCCAAGGCAAGAAAAAAGTATTTCCTTGTAAAACTTTTTTGGGGTACTTCACTGTGAACTTTAACATTTCCTTTCAAGGAATCCAATCCAACTCTGAAAGAAGTCAATGAAAATGATTGTCATTGATTTCAGTGGGAATGTGGTCAGAGTCAGAAAGAATGTATCTCAGAGGCTAGCTGATTACAGGAAAAAACAATAAAGCAACATCAACAGCTTCCTTTATTTTTGTGTTCTGAAATAAACCACATCCTGTGAGAAAAAAATAAATAAATAAAAATAGCAAAGACAAATCACAATTTAACTGCATCAATGTACAGCATGTGCACTGAGGAAACAGTGGAAGTGAAAGGAAGGATATATGTGAGTTTTTTCATTAATTTCAAACAGGTGAATTTACAAAATGTGTAGGAGGGAAAAGAGCACATGCATGTTTTTAATTTCCATTTTCTCAACCTAAGAAAGAATAAGGGGGGAAAAGTATGTGATTTCAAATAATATTTATGTTACTCACTTCACACATATTTAGGAATATCCTATACACCTATGTCACAGGGGAACTACAGTCATCTATATGCTAATTTGGATTTTAAAAATAAAAACAATGAAAGGAATTTCTAAAGAAGAAAATAAAGCACGCTGAAGTGTGCTTCTGCAAATAAGGGACTAAAAATAATTTTGAAATAACAGCAATAACAATAACAATAATAATTATTATAATAAAAATTTAAAAGTTTATGTTCATGCATCAGGGTTGAGCTTTGAAAAAACAAAAAATACCTTCATCTTCACCACGATCATTACTGGTTATATCATCTGCGCTTTTCTTTGTGTTGGCTCCTGGGATCATAGTGAGGAGGAGAATAAAGGGAAAAAAGAGAATTCAAAAACAGCAGGTTCTCAAAAATAAAAAAAACACTAGTACAAAAAAAAATGTAACAAAAATGTCAAAATCTGTTACATTTGAAATTGAAAAACAAAAAAGATGCAAACTGCACATAAACATAAAATGTCAAGAAGAACAAATTGAAAATATTTGAAAAAATGTATTGTGTTCTGTGACAATGCAGTTACTTCAGTTAAAAGTGATTTCTGCAAAAACAAAATTAATGTGCTATTAAAAAAGAATAATATAAATCAAAAAAGTATATTAAAAAAAATTACCAAACTATTGTTTCTACATAAGAAATGCAATGTATTTCATTCTGTTCTGTAACCTTGAAGAAATAATGCCTTCAGTCACTATCTTCAATGACTTAACATTTTATTCATCCTCATTAGGATTTATTAAGAATTAACCACAGCCTGAATTTTAGATGGAACCAACGCAAATAAGATTATCATTGGGTCTTACACAACTTGAATGGACCAAGACAAACCATAAAGACCTCCTTAAAATTTAATCTTGCTTCACATATGAGCAAAAAGATATTTAAAACAATAGACTGTAAACAAAGGTGTAACAGAGTTGAGTCGATCCCAGACATGAAATTGGTCCAAAATTAGCTTTGGTTCATATTATACCACATTTCATGTTCTTTAGAAAAACCTAGAAATTAACTGAAAACAGTTACTTACCATGATAAAGAACTTGCACTTACTTATTAGAAGATTTAGTAAAGAATACATTTTAATTTGTATTCAGTATGCTTTCCCAAAATACTTTTGAGGTGCATACATGCACACACACACAAACACACACACACACATACACACTCATGTCCATACTTGCCCTAGCCTGTGCTTACGGTAGCAAGAGGAAATAAACATAGTTTTCCCCACCCCTCTCCTTGGGCAATACTTCTGTTTTCTGACTGAAAAAAAAAAAGACACCAAACTATTCTTGCACCCAACATTTCATTATACTGTGCTTACTCCTGTAGGAAGTAGCCCTCTGTAATGTAAAAGGTTACTTGATAAAGAGTGAAACATGAATAGGAAACTGAATTTCTAATTTAGTTTAGATATGAAATATGGCTACTGAACAAATAAAATGGTCTAAGTCACAACTCTAACCACTTTTTTCCTGAATTCTCTTTATTTGTGTGTTTTTATTGATAAAATTTATTTATTTATTTATTTATTGTGTGTTTTCAAGCCATACGGAAAAAGAACATTATATTAACTTGTTTATACATGAGTTTGTGTGTGAAGTCTGAATATGTCACAGAGACATCATATTTAGTTAAAATAATTATTTTATTACTTTCTTTTATTCTACTATTTAAAATGTCACTATATCCCTCCAAATTCAAGGTTTCAAGTAAATCTCAGTCCATGATTGTAAGACAGAATGCATTTATTTGTTACTAAAGTACTTAAGATTTGTTAATATACATAGTTTTGGGTTCTGCACACTGGTTTGCTTGTCTTCTTGATACATACAATATAGATTTTCTATAGACATTTTCTGGAAACATTCTGTCAAAATGTGAAAAGCAGTGGCTGAGACTCCATCTCCACACAAAGACTGCATCTTCAATGTAGTTGTACGCAAGTTACTGTGTATGTAGTACAGGAGTGCATTCAATTATATGTATTCAGTACATGATGAACTAGGTAAAATATCACTGTCAATGAAATACAGATGTTCTCTAATCTATCAATTTCTTTGAGAAATGTTGGCTACAGTCTCTGAATCTCAGTCACCATCCAAGTTTTGTCCTTTTTTTAAATACTTTTCCATATTAGTTTTAGCTCAATGAAGGTTGAATCTTTTCTCAAGTGCTACGCAAATAAAATTAATTTTGTATTTAGATAAACCAAGTACTCCACCCATAAAGTCCCCTTAAACTATTTTTGATTAATGTAAAAAATTAATGAGAAATAATTATTCATAGAAAATAAATCCACCTAGACACAAGTTTGAGAGCACATAACAGAAGGAATTTTGATCTTAGTTCCCCAAGTGAGATAGTCTTCTAATTGTTTGATAAAAAAAAATCATTGTATGCCAAATATAAACTCAACTACCACATATCATTCCTATGAATTTAAAAATAACAAAATCAATGTGACCACATATACATAGTGTCTGTAGACAAAAACTGTATGTGCAATTATTTAGAATGTAATCCATATTTAAAGTACTTTGAGTGAAAGAAGTAGATATGTCCCAAAATGTTTTAGTTCAGTTACTCTCCTCCCAAAATCATCAATACATATATCAGTAACATATTGCAAGGATTTTCTCTCTAATGTGCTTCCTGAAGTGACTCTGGTTCTGTGTACTTCAGAAAGAACACAAGTGTAATGAGAATTTAGAAAATGTCACCACACCATCACTCTTATGATGAGACACAAAATATCACATAACACAGGTATGTGACATAAACATAAGGTTATCTGCAATATTTGAAACATTCTTTATTTCTTCCTTCATTCTTCACAGCTTGAAGAAATCATGGAGTAACCGATTTTCAGAACAACTTAATATAATTCTAAAATGTATTTAGTTACAATCTGAGTGGGAATACTGTTTCTCTTATGTGTTGTGGAACAATCTTTCATTTGTCTATTGGTAACTGAAATATATTTTTATAACTAAATTCTTAGGTTTGAGGGGTTTTTAAATTCATTTTGAGATCTGATAAAATGATTTACATGAGTTCTCAAACTGGGTTTCTGTGTTCCTACCACATTGGATTTTTTTCTTACTGTGGGTATTAGCCATAGAATCATAGAATCATTTAGGCTGAAAAAGACCTTTAAGATCACTCAGTCCAACCATTAACTTAACACTGCCAAGTCCCACTTAACCATGTCGCTAGATGCCACATCTACATATCTTGTAAATATCTCCAGGGATGGGGACTCAACCACCTCCCTGGGCAGCCTGTTCCAGTGCCTGATTACTCTTTCAGTGAAGAAATTTTTCCTAATATCCAATCTAAACCTCCCCTGAAGCAACTTGAGGCAGTTTCCTCTTGTCCTATTACTTGTTACTTGGGAGAAGAGACCAACACCCACCTCGCTACAACCTCCTTGCAGGTGGCTGCAGAGAGCGATAAGGCCTCCCCTCAGCCTCCTCTTCTCTAGGCTACACAACCCCAGTTCCCTCAGCCACTCCTCATAAGACTTGTGCTCTAGACCCTTCGCCAGCTTCATTGCCCTTCTTTGGACACACTCCAGCACCTCAATGTCTTTCTTGGAGTGAGGGGCCCAAAACTGAACACAGTATTCGAGGTGCGGCCTCACCAGTCCTGAGTACAGGGGGATGATCACTTCTTGCCGGCCACACTATTTCTGATACAAGCCATGTAGGTAATAATGTTGGTATGGAACTGTTTGAGGAGAAGTGTTATTGTTGGAATTATTTCAGTAGTTCCAAAAGCACCTAAGATACTCAGGAGCATTGTTTAGAAAAATTATATTGATCTTCTGAAAATATAAGCTTCCAGAAACATATCATCTCATACAGAGAGGAAAAATTGGAATTTTCCAACCCCGTTGTCTGTTTTTTGTTAAAAATGTTGATTCATTTGTTCTGAAATTTCTACAAGAAGATGGTATTCCCTGTCATAAAAAAAAAAAAACAACCTTGCTGTCACTCTAAGGTTAGCTTAAGATTGCACTTAAAGTCATTAATCTAGGAGACAGAATGGGAATGTGACTTGGAATCTCCCGTGGCTCAGAATTCCCTCCCTGCACCAACTGCTTATCCCACAGACCAGTGCTTCCCTCTGCTCTGGGCCTTCTTTTGGGGGTGTCCAGGGTTGGGGTATTTTTCTTCCTCACATGTATAAAAATCACAGGAGCACCAATCTTAGCCTTGTATTCCCATACACCAAGTGAACATTATCACTGTATTATAGGATTGGCCCTTCTGCAGTCTAAGAAGTGTTTACTTATTCATCCCACATGAAACATAGACAGTAAATCTTAACAGCAATCCTGGAACCAGCAGTAGAGCAGAGAGCAGGGCAGATAGCAGTGGTGATCTAGCATGTTAAAGACTGAATTCCAGGAGTATATCTATTGACCAGCCTAGGGTTTGACTGGAGTTGTTGGTTTGCAAAGTTTGTGTTTCAATTTTCATGCTGATGAAAAGTACCAGAGAAAAATATTTCAAAACATTAATAGGATGGAAAATTATATTCCAAATGGTCAAGGTGAGGAAATGTTTAATTACGTATATTAAATATGCTGTAGGTATTGTAGCTCTACTGAAGATTACATTTGTATAAAAGTTCATGTTTTAGAAAGTTCTAAGAGGCCTTACTGTTAATGACAACTAGAAAAAGATGTGACTTCATAACATATATATTAAATACCAGGTGACCTCTTTTCATTTGTCCTACAATTCCATTCATTGCTGAGTGAAAAAGGCATGGTGTAATTCCTTACTGAACTGTGTCAAGCCTCTTTTATAAAGGACTTGTGCTTGCCAGAAAATGTTTGGGTTTTTCTTAGGATGTAGCATGATAGTACAGATACAGAATAACGTAGGCATATATGAGCCAGTTCCAAACTAGTGCCAGTCAATGTAGCCATAATAAAGCAGAGTTTCATGTGGGCTACTTTTTTTCCTCCCTAAGAAGCTCTATGTGCAATGCAGTTGCAAACTTTAATTCAGTAAGTATCTCTCTTTAAAAGGTTTTAATTCTGAAACACTGACCCATGTGCTGATTAACTTTTAAAAAATACTTGATTTTATTTATCTATGGATGTAAAGTCACCTTGTATTCCCAGATTCATTCTCGATGCCATGCATACATCTATCACAAATGAAGAAGTCACCCCACTGTAAGCACATCCTCTGGCTCACATTTCCTTTGATAATGAATAAAAATCTCATTCAGAAATAGATTTTCTGGGGTTGCAAGTCTTCCCAGATGTATTCACAATTTACACTACATCTTCCTCCATTTAGATAATATATATCATATATATGTAATGAAGTCAGGTCCCATGCATGCAGTTTACCAGTGCTTGCATTTTAGGTATCCATTCTGAATCCTCTAATGGCAGCAAAAAATTATCAACTACTGCTTAAGCTGATGCCATTTCTTTGCATTTTATATGTAATTGCTCCATCTGTCACACAGTATACCTTTTGACCCCATTTAATTTTGGGAAAGCACTCAGTTTTCAGAAATCACACAGCACATTATTAGTTGTATGACCTCCCAGTTTCACATAGAGCATGCTCAACCTTCTGGAAACTTCCAGTTCAAATCAGATTAATACAGGATTTAATAGTCATCCTCTCAGTGATATGTCTTATTTATACAGCCATTTCAATAGATCTCTAAAGCTCTTGGTTTCCCATCCCATGAGAGCTATTATAATTTTACAATCAGCTCAAGTCAATAGTTCATTACAGTCTCGAGGGAGCAACAGGAAAGCAGAACTGTAGTTTCCTTTCCACATTTCTCCCAACACTGGTGGGTTAGCTTTATTTTGAGTTTCACTTAGTGCACAAGCCTTAAGTCATTTCATGTGCAAAAAGAGGGGTCTACCAGTGTGGGAGCTTGGCTGTCGTAATACTGTCCCTTGCTCATGGCTATAGCCAAGGCTCTCTAGCTACCTTTATAGCTGTGCAAGAAGTTCTCATTTGGCAGCTCAAGAAAGATCAAAAGAGGCATTTGGCATTTCAAACAAAAGTGGAGGAAAATGATTATTGAGAATTAAAGCTTGTCAAAGTGTCTTAGAAGTTGACTGCAGATCATCTACATTAGCAGAGATCACAAAGAAAGGCAACATATCTATATACCTGTATTTTTAGAAGCCTGTTGATTTGAATTGGAGAAAGAGAAATATATGCATATTGTCTAGACTTAAATAACCATTATTTCTTAATTATTTACTGAATACTGGCAACATGTGTGTGCATTTGTGTGTGGGTGTACACATATGTGCAAATATATACACATATATGTACATGAAAATGCTCTATATAGTTAATAGTCTTCCAGAAAGAACACAGGTTTATTTTCTGGCACTGCCTTCCCATAATGGTGTTAAAATGAAATTATAATCTGTCAAGACTGTGCATAACTCCAGCAAACAGCCACATTCAATGATTTCAAAGCAGTCCCTAGCCATAAGTTAGATGCCTTCCATCTCTCTCCTAAATAATATGAAGACTTAAATTCTAGGTAGTTTTTAATGTGGAAGCCAATGAAAGCTCAGAATTTTACTTAAATTTGCCTGAATTAGATTTGTTTGGTTTTGTTTTAATTCCTATATTATCACCAAATAGCAGAAGACACACGATTACAATGGCCATTATTCCGATACCATTAACAATAACAACAAAACTATCTGGGTTGCCACTGCTAGCTCTGTATAGCAGCAACATTTAACTAAGGAACATGAAACATAATTGAATTTGTGTTCTTAATGACTCCAGCTGCAACACACACACACACAAAAATCTCTAGAATTCCAGACCACAGTAAATGTGTAGATGCTGCTATGTAGCCAAGAAATATTTCTTTTCAAGAAAAGAGAACTAAATGACAATTTTGTGTCATATTCAAAATTGGATAGACTGTAAGAAAATGGAGCAAAAATCCTTACAGAGTTTTGTGTTCCATGCATATATATAATAAATATATAATATATAATAATATCTATAAATATTTTATATATTTATATATATTTATATTTATATATTTTTATATATAATATATAATAATATCTATAAATATTTTATATATTTATATATATTTATATTTATATATTTTTATATATATACATATAATATAAATATAATACACAGATTCCAGGGTAGGGAAAATCTACAAACTATCTGTATAGATGATATGTGACCCTGATCACTAGTTAGGACCAAAAAGACCTTACAAAAAATAACTACAACAGTTATCACTTAGGAGCTATGTTGTTACATGAAGTTTTGGCCTGTCCACATTCTGATTATACTATTCTGCACTCAGCAGCTAAATGCTATTGGCTCTTACTCCAAGTAAGATGCAAAAGATAAAACCTTAACTTATGTAACTTTGAGCAAATGGGGTATCTCTTCATTTTTGTCGAACTTCTCAAAGCTTCCTATATATTTCATTTTAGGAAAGTGAGCCATTCATTTTAAGAAGATTGGTAAATATAGATCTATGATAAAAATAAACACTGGCATTTACAGTGGACACTTGTCATAGTTACTAAAAGAAACACACCTAAAAGCTATTTCTTATTCTGTAAATATTTTTATTTATTTAGATTGTATTTATTCATCCTGGAAAAAAATTATAAAAGTAATAAGTTTTATCTTTCATCCTGTGTTAATCCATTTTGGTACATTTTTTTTTACCAAAAAAAAAATCGCTCTGAATAAAAATTACTGAGAATAATTTTTAAAACTATTCAATTAAGGTTTAACAGATTGCTTTTATTGATAATTATTAATAGGTAAATCATTATTATTTTAGAAGATTAATAGCCAATATAAAAATGAGGTAGCTACATAAATTCAGTAATATTTTTAATAAGGATTTTTGTTACACAAGTTACAACACATCTAGAACTTAAAGTCTTCTAAATACAGTACATTGCTTGACATAACCATCTATAATGGCTCAAAAGAAAGAAGGCATTGTGCAGTCTATCCTTTCAGTGACCTCTAACAGATAAGGGGAGTGTTTCTTGCACTTCCAGTGTAACTGAATCTGCTCTATTTGATGGAGGACTGGACTGAGCCTGCAATGCTTACTGATTGAATAATGAAAGACTCATTAAAAAGCATAAATCTACCATATAGTTATTTAAATTAATTCAGACAGAAACACATATTTTTCTGTACAAGCATCAGGAGGAACGCTGCCAGTATGAAAGTGTGGCAGTGACCTCAAATAGCTTACATTTCTCTGCTAAATTGGTGCACTTCATGAGGTGTGAATGTAAAAATGCCAGCATGTCTGAGTGCACAATACTGCTATGTAGAAGCACAGCATTTGCTTTCACCCATCTCACCTCCCTCATCAGCAAAGCCATTTTGAAATTTGGAAAAGATACCTACATGATACTTTCTTGAATTACCACATCCAAAATATAAGTTTGTTATACTAAAATGTTTAAAAATACACTCTTGCCCTTTGTGTTACATATGCTGGCTCTATGCTGGCAAAGCTCTTAGGCACATAGTTTTAAGCATATGAGAAGCCCTTTTGACTTCAAAGAAAATACCAGTATTCATAAGCCTCAACACTGTGATGAAGCTGCCTTCAGTCCTGTCTGAGGACTGAGAACATGAGTAAGTCTACAGTAAATACTACAGTAAAGATCCAAGAACATGAAAGCCCCTGTAGGATATATAAATCCCACTGCAAAGTTTGTCCAGAAGTATGTGTAATATACTGAACTGGAAAGTCAGCAGGTGTAAGATATGGGTAGAGTACAATTAGCTGCAGAGGGGCACAAGGTTGTTAGCATGATGGTTATACTACAATTAAGTTCCCAAGAATGTATAGGACTTCTAAATTAGAAGGCACAAATCAACATTTGTTATTAATCAAAATTCCCAAGCCTAAATGTAACTACAGTCTAGGTAATCTAGGTAACTAAACTTTGCAGAAAGAATTCAGTAGTGTTGACCTAACACTACCTATAACTAAAGGGTGAGTACTTTCAAATAAACCTGAGAGGTACGTACCTATGTCCAGTTTAAAATGAATGTGAATGAATGTGTAAAAAAAGTGAATTAACAGCCAGTTTTAATAACTAAAGGTAACTGTTACACCCTCTCTCCAGACAGCTGAACAATGCAAGCACATACTCTGCATTTAACAACTGCTGGTGAAGTCGTTTGTGCAAACTTTCCCTTTGGGCATGTATAGGCACCACTGGAAGCTGTGAGCTGAATAAACAACTCTTAAGAATACCTCTAATTATTTGATGCAGCTATTTTAATTCTTCATTTTGAACACAAGCTCAATTTGCAGTTGCCTTTGGAGAATTCAGGAAATAATTGTGTTTGTTATTTCAGTGGATCCTGTGAGAATGTAATTTTATTCCATTGTAATAGATAATATAATCTTTTGGCACCATATTAATTTCTAATTTTGACGTTTACTCGATCTCTGACATCTTGGGTTTTATTTGGGAATCATGGAAGTATTAGTTACAGGTAAGTAGGAGGTCTGTATAAGATATCCAAAGGAGATAATTGGTTTTTTGGGGCTTTTTGGGGGTTTTTTTTAGCACATAATCCAGTGTTTTTAATTTCTTCCCTACTACATTTCAATGACATCTTCCATCTACATACAACAATGTATTAGTTCCTACTGGAATTAGCAATATGAAACCAACTAAACAATTACACTATCAAACAACTAAAAGGTTAATAAATGAGTTTAAAATTTGTTAAATTTTAATACTTGTTAAAATTTGCCCCTCTACTCTGCTCTGATGAGACCCCACCTGGAGTACTGCATCCAGCTCTGGGGTCCTCAGTACAAGAAGGACATAGACCTGTTGGAGAGGGTCCAGAGGAGGCCACAAAAATGATCAGAGGGATGGAGCACCTCTGCTATGAGGAAAGGCTGAAAGAGCTGGGGTTGTTCAGCCTGGAGAAGAGAAGGCTCCGGGGAGACCTTATTGGGGCCTTTCAGTACTTAAAGGGGGCTTATAAGAAAGATGGGGACAGACTTTTTAGTAGGGCCAGTAGCGATAGGACAAGGGGTAATGGTTTTAAATTAAAACAGGGTAGATTCAGACTAGATATAAGGAAGAAATTTTTTACAATTTTTTACAAGCAACCTGATGTAGTTGTAGATGTCCCTGCCAATTGCAGGGGGGATAGACTAGATGACCTCTAAAGGTCCCTTCCATCCCAAAGCATTTTATGATTCTATGAAAATTAAAAATTAAAAGAAAAGATGGGATAGAATATACTATAGCTATTTCAGGGAAAACCAGATCTAAGGTGGATATGATGAAGAGCTTTATAATCTGAAATATGAATATTTAATTTTTCTAATGCTTCCAAAAATAGTACATGCACAGAAAAGATTTTTCCTAGGATTGAATAGCAGATGCCTAGGAAATGAGATATAAGCTGGAAAGGAATGTTCATTTAAACATTTTATTCATTTTTACTAAGTACTGAAAACGTACATGACTTTGCTAAACAAAAATTAGTGTCCTTGTCCCAAAGAACTTATGCTGTGAGAAGATATCAAGGGAAATACTGACTGCCAGGTCTTCTAAATAAAACACACAGAAACCATACTTTTAAAGAATAAAATCTTCCATTCTACTTTTTCAGTTTTTCCACAGAAGGATAGTTGACGACCACAAGATATTAGGATTGGGCCACTTAGAGAAAGTGCAACTCTATCCAAATATCAGGAGATTGATTTAGAGGCTAACAAGCAAGGAGGTCATGAGCAGACCTCTTCCCAGTCTCACTAAGATCCTGGAAATTAAATGGAGCAGACCTAGACTTGAACAAAAAAAAATCTAGAAACAGGACAGAAATTTCTTTTATGTTCATGTTATCATTTGTGAAGTTTGGCACACAAAGTTAACGCATGCAGCATTAATGAGGGTTAAGCAGGTGTAGGACTTTATGCATAAAGTCATCAGAGGATTTTAATTTTTATGAAACTATACTAGCAACAACTTTAAAAAAATATATTCAGTCCATACTAGTTGGACCTTGAAAACACAATATTTCTGGCAATACTTTTCTGCACTCAACTTGGTAAGATTTTTTGATATTTTCACAGAAAAATACTAGGGAAGAGGGATGAGAAGGGGGAAAGCACAGATGGAAATTGCAGCATTCCATATTATTTACATTCTAACTAACTGCTTCAAAGCATAAGTTCTGAGCGTATTATGAAGCTGTGAGATTTTATCTACAAATGTTAAAGCTGAACAAGGATTGTTTTGATTCATACCTGCTATGTAATTATTAATTACATTAAGCTAGCATCAAAACAGCTGGTCAGAATCATGATTTAAACTTTCAAACTTCGGCACCACAGCACTGATCTCACTAGTATCTGATCCATCTAATCTCCATTACTTGATAATATTGGTTAGTTGGTTTTGATGCATACTATGTTTGTGGATTATATCTGTTCTGGTGGAATAACCTTTTCTCTATCAATCAAAATTAATGAGAATTCATGTCTCATTTTGGTTTCCATTTTGCAATGTTCCAAGCATAATTTAAGCTCAGTATTTTCAATGTTGGGGTTCATGCTTTACTCAAAATTTAGAAAGGAAAAACAGTAGCTTGTAAATTAACATTATGTGACAGAATTAGGAAATCAGAAGCAAATAATAAAAAGTCCTGTATGATATAGTTACTATATGGCATATGCCATTTGGTACCATACAATATTATGTAACAATATAATATCAATATAATATAATATGATTTTACTATTCCACCTGAATAAAGACATGTTAAATTTTGCATTTAAAAGGAGTCATGTATGAACTCTATAGAATAGTATGTGCAATGATACAGCTTATGTATGCAATTACTTCTGAGAAATCAAATTCCAGTCGTCTTTGGCTAAATATAAATAGTTCTCCTGAAAAAGAATAGGTCAAGCTTTTCTTCTTTTGGTTTATTTAAGCAATATTATAGTATGTGTGCTGATGTTACCTGTTGTCATATGTACTTCAGTTCCTACAGGAAAAAAAAATTGAACTTAGTACTGCATTTGTATTCAGCTGTAAAAGAGTTCTGAATGTTTCCTTGTCTCAATCAGTACAACTTACAATTTAAAATACCTATCATCTATTTGAGGAAATTAACTATAATTGGCAGTTTTGCTAAGGAAAATAAGCTACAGAGCTTAAGTGTGTTGAAGGTCACTGACAAAGTGAGTTAGCAAGGTTGTCTGAAGGTAGAACTGACACAGCATCAGTCCAAATTATACCTGCCTGTATGTTGTCGTTACTCTGTCAGTCATATCAGTGCTGAAATACACTTACAGGAACAAAACAGAAATACTGGCACCACAGCCAACTTCCCTACCACTAGCAGCAATAAAATGAAGGTATCAGATTTTAAAAAAAAAGCAAAAAAGATTGCTGTGATCAAATCTCTCAAGGTATTACTTCAGTTTTCTCCTGGCATTGATGAAATCTCTTGTCCAAGCTCAAAGCCTCCTGACAAAGACTATATTGTGTAGCAGTATGAACTTACTCTGTGCCCTTGAACTCTCCCCTGCACTCTAAAGAACACCCAATTTCTGACAACTGTTTTTCACCTGAGTCAAAATTTGAAAGGAATAAAAGCACCAGGAGAAAGGTGATTTTTGTAGTAATTGTTTCTCTGTTGGGAAACTGCCAAACGGCAAATTTTATTAGTTTCTCTGTCTGTGTATGTGGTTGTACATGTGTGTCTGTGTGACATTTGCCATGTTCTCACACTCTTTTTAACCTTCCATGCCTGGATCTTTCAGCAACCCAGGAAAATGCTGAGAATGTCCAATGCATTGTGTTTTCGTTTCAGGCTCCACAGTGGGTAATTTTATACTTCTTACCAACAAACCTTGATAAAACTGGCCACAGAAAGTGGAGGAAGGAAAAGAAAGAAAATTAAATGAGGCAAATCATGCTTGACTAATCCAGTGGCCTGCTACAATGGAATAACTGCATCATTGGATAAGGGAAAAGCTATGGATGTCATCTACCTAGACTTCTGTAAGGTCTTTGGTATGGTTCCCCACAACGTTCTTGCTGCTAAATTGGAGAGATATGATGGACAGACTATTAGATGGATAAGGAACTGGCTGCATGACTGCTATCCAAAGGGTTACAGTCAACAGCTCAATGTCCAAGTGGAAACCAGTAACCAGTGGTGTCCCTCAAGGGTCCGTACTGGAACCAATACTATTTAATATCTTCATTAATGACAAAGGTAGTGGGGTTGAGTGCACCCTCAGCAAGTTTGCAGATGGCACCAAGTTGAGTGGTGCAGCTGACACGCTGGAGAAAAGGGATGCCATCCAGAGGGACCTTGACAGGCTTGAGGAGTGGGCCCATGTGAATCTCATGAAGTTCAACAAGGCCAAGTACAAGGTCCTGCACCTGGGTCAGGGCAATCCCCAGTATCAATACAGACTGGGGAATAAATTGATTGAGAGCAACCCTGCAGAGAAGGACTTGGGGATACTGTGGATGAAAAAATTGGACATGAGATAGCAATACGTGCTTGCAGCCCAGAAAGCCAGATATATCCTGGGCTGCATAAAAAAAAGTGTGGCCAGCATTACTGAGGGGTGTGTTTTTATTTTCCACGTTTTCTAAAATCTATGACACATTAGATTTGGCATATATTTAATAATTTCTGCAACAAAACTATGATGGGACATTCTACAAAATTTGCATCTAGAGTTCAGTGCAAATATCTTTCTATATTTTAGCATTTCAATAAACCTTTGCTGTCACCCACATTTTAACTCTGTTGATATAATTTTCCTAGTGATCAAAGTGCATTGCCCTTCTCTGTTCCATATTGACTTTACCACATTTCATTTTAGTATCTCATTTCACAGGTCTCTAGATGGCTTCCCTCTTCCCTTTATTATGAATTTCTGTTGTAAAAAGCAGCAATTCCAGTAACAACCCCTAATTTGTGATTCAGATTCTTGCCTTTGAAAATAGGTTCCAAATTCATTAATATCAGCAGTATAGTACAAAACAGACCATTAAAATAATTGATAATTTTCCCTCTCTCAAGAGTAGCTCACAGATTTCCACACCAAGAAACTGACATCACCTAACAAGTTATTTTCTTCCAACTCTTTCTTCATTCTTTTACTTGTTATTACAACCTCTAGCATCATCCTTTTCTTCACACTAGTTAGCTTTCCAAAATGATGCTCTTCTTCCTTACAAGACTTTGATCCTTCTTTTCCCTCATTCTTTTATTTCATGGTGTTCTATTTTTTCGGTTAACTTTACCCTAGGGTCATGCTTAACTACCCATAATACATACTCTACTACCCTAGACTATCAAAATTAATTCAACCTCATGTTGCCTTCAGTTATTGCCCATCTTTAGCATTCAGTAATAACTGAATGCTATTTCAGTTTCTCTGATTTCATATTTGTTACTCTTACTTTGTTCTACATTTACTCTCTTTTTCTTATCTACGTACCTAGTTTTATAAGAAGCAACAAGATAATACGCATTTCTCTTAGAGTACCCAAGAATTAAACATACATAAAAGAAAGTTACAACAAGCCATATTTTGATAAACTGAAGTGTCAGAAGAGTAAACGTTAGCACCTACATCCTTAGATGCATTAAGGATAGACCAGTATTATATTCTCAAAAAGGGTTTGAGGATAAAATTATTGATCTTCCAGTGAAATACTTCAGTGTCTAATTAAAATAAGCTACTATATTAGAAGATTAGTAGGAACAGATAATATGCATATTAAAATCAAGAAAAATAATGTTACCATAGCCTAAGGAACAGAGCAATTAAAAGGATCATAAAGCATTCAGATACATTGATAGAAAATAACCCACAGCTGTCTTTAAAGAAAAAGCATCACTCTTTGATGTGCTAGAAATCTTAAGGCCTCTCCATAGAATACTTGATAAAAGAAACTTGTGGATAAAATTTATTCGGGTTTTCAAAAAGTCTTTGATAAACCCTTTTTTGTGGGAAGATGTTGAGAACGTAATTATTCACAGAGAAAGAGGTGAAGTAATGTCATGGATTAAAAACAAGCTACAGAGAGTATGTTAAGTTGTAACCAGAGGTCAATTTTCAATGTAGCAAAAGATTAATGGCGTAGTGAAATATTCTCTATATTAATCTGATGTTGTTTAACATTCTGTTAATGATCTGGAAAAGGGAATGAATTATGATATTGTACAATTTTCCAGTAACAGAAACTACATAAGCCAAGGCCAGAGACAATATGAATATCTTCAAAGATAGTTTATAAAGCTAGATAAATGATGGATAACACTTAAGGTGCTACTTTTGGAACTGAAGTCAAACATACATCTAAATGCCTGTCAAATATGACCTATTCACTCTGCAGTCAATGGAGATAAAGAATGTCTGCCCCAGGTTAACATGAATTGCGAACAAGATGTGGTTTTTCCTCTTTTTTCTCTCTGAATAAAAACTAAGCTTAGCACAGAGATGGAGGTACCTATACAGTAGTATGTTTAAAAACTAATAGTCATGCACAGTGGAAGCAATAACTTGAGCTAGATGATACACAATTGTTAGATTCCAAATTATCCGTAACTTCCAAAGAAAAAGGCTTGGGCATTACTCTAGTCATAGCAATGAGAACCTTAAAAACATAGCCAAATACAACACTCAGAATGTCAAAGCATGCCATAATTCTGAAAATACAGTAATTCTGTACATTAATGTTTAATAACCAGGTATGGCAGGTCTTATCAGGAATGATACATTCATCCCCAGTTTCATTTTAACATAAAACATAGTAAAAATAGAAAGTCTTCCACCAGTATTCTATATTGCTGGAAGACAAAAATGGTTTTGTATGAAAAGAGATCCAATTAGAACCCTTAATTACATCTAGAGAACAGAAAAATAAAAGGGATACCATTATTGTATTTTTCACTTATAGCATGTATGAAGTGAGACTTAACTTTTCTGTGTACACAAGGAGTGTTGAATTCCTCTAAATAATTGAATATATTTAAAAGCTATTAATCTTCAACAGTTCAACAATGGTAGATACTTAAAAAAAGCAATGAAGTCATAACACACAGAAATACCATACATCTATTAGCATTTGTATTAACTTTTAAGCATGTTACACCATATAACTGACACCAACAACTCAACAAAAGACAAAACAGATAGTTATGTCTAATGTTATTGAGATAAGCAGGACTGCTTTATGTTGAAAATTAAGCTTATGGGGCAGAGATCATGAATTGTGTGTTTCACAGCATAGATCAGCCACCAAACTATGTGGGAAGAAAATTCCAGTGAAGTTTAGTTGAGACAGAAGTCTCTTTCACCATCAGGTTTCCTTACTCTGATGCATGAGAGAGCTGCCAGTTTGAGAGAAAAGAATAGGATAAAAATTTTTGGTGTGGTCTCATGCAACACTTTCAACTTCAGTTTTTAATGGTGTCATGGACTAAATTGACTTTTGTAACAACATAGTTATTCAACATGTGACAACAGTGAAATCAAAAGCAGTGCTAGAGTGATATTAGAATCGAAGACAGGACTTGTTACTGTCCCTAGTCCCCACCTGGAATCGTAGAATCATAGAATCAAGTTTCCTGAAAGGTTTTTTTTTTGTTGTTTTGTTTTTATTCCGCCTTTAAAACTTACTATACTATTTGATCATATTCTCTTCTAACATTAACATCATAAAAGAAATACTGTTTTCTTAGGTGATAAAATGTGGGCCTCTGTTCATCTTTAGAAAATTATGCGTGCTTCACAGTTGTCTTAAAATAGACTTTCTCAAAACATAAAAGCCAAGCACACAATTACTCGTACACAAGTACACAAAAGAACTGCATCTTAGCAGGTTAAGGTTAAATCATATTTGCAGTGTATGTGCCTGCTAACTTACTTTCAGAATGGACACAGTAATAAAAGGAATACACGAAGATCTGTCCTGAAAGAAGCAATGGCAATAGGAAGCACAAGGGAAATCACCCTAACATCCACACAGAAGACAGGATGAACTGATTCAGAGCTGCAATGGCATTGTAAAAAATGCATCAAGTTGCAAAAAAAAAAAGAAAAGCTGTGAGCCTGGCACTCCTTCTGACATGCAACTGGCAATGCAAATCAAAAGTATTTCAACTGTGTAGATTTAGCTACAAAATTAGAAAATTGGAATAAATTATTTGTACCCTTCAGATCTGTGAAACATTTTTAAACATAGCATGATTATTTTTTTTTAATTTTCATCAGAAATCTATGATAACTGACAGAGAGCAGCTGTACCTATATGTACATAGAAAAAAATTAACATCTGCCTTTTAAGGACTGAGGCTACATTAGCCATAATTAGAAGGGAGACTATTAGTACAAGTAAGAATAAGAATAAGAATGAGAACAAGAGATGAGCATTCACAGACTGGCAACAGGGATGGGTTAATAATTACTAGATGAAGAATGACAGCACTTCCCTGGGAAGGGGCGGAAGGACACAAGGGAATGCTGATGTTTCTTTAAATCTCCAATGTATCACGACGCTTACATCATGCTGCGTTGGGTTACATCATGTTACGACTAGTGATGTAACCCGTCGCAATGCAATGCACACATCGCATTCAAACAGCACTTTTTCAGCTTGTCCACATGATCACCATGGCCAAGGGAGGTTTGATTGTGTTAATTAAAATTATTTTATTTCTATGGTATTTCTGGTTGTTCATGAATAGAAAATTCCTTGTTTTAAGAAAAAGGAACACAAATAGAACTAAAATGTATTCTAAATATATCAACCAAATGTGCAGAACATGCAGATAGGTTTGGTCTGATGATGATATGAAGTCACCCACATGAATATATTACATAGTAAACTTAGAAGCAAGTAAATCAGGGGAGAAATATCAGGTGCTTCACTCTCACTATAAGCATGTTTCCTCTTTAAGGATAAAATACATCTTTCTGTTCAGTCAGAGTTTATTTTTTTTTTATGAAATGTGTTAAATAGAACTTTAAGGTAGGCTTTTAGGTTAAGCTTTTCCTATATGTCATGGGTGTAATGCTCTTGTACTACCAAACCAGGCTTCGGCTCTAGGTGAAGAAATTATTTCCATGCAGCAGCAGGCTGCTGAAGGTATCAAAACAGGCCCATCGCCAGTGTCTCCAACGCACATGCCGGAGTCTGTAGCAGCTAAACTGTGGTGGATGGTGGAGCTGGTGCCCAGCAGGCTACTCAGATAGCTGGGACAGCAGCAGCAACTGTGATTAGAGCCAAATATTGCACACCAACTGTAATAATTTGCCTAACTGATAAGATTAAAACCAAGCAAGCCTAATCTTTGTCTCACCTTGCACCTTCTTTTCTTTTCTTAGTCTAGCCTTGATGCCAGTCCCTAGTGCTTGAGCAGAAGCATTTGGATTTAGCTATGGGCTAAAGGGAAGGGGATAAAACCAGGCTTGCTAGGGATGAGCCTAGGGGTGGCATGCCTTTGTTGCTGAAGAGATCTATAGCCCAACTGAAGTGCATTTACACCAATGCACGCAGCATGGGCAATAAACAGGAGGAGCTGGAAGCCACTGTGCAGCAGGAAAACTATGATGTGGTCGCCATCACGGAAACATGGTGGGATGACTCACACAACTGGAGTGCTGCAATGGACAGCTACAAGCTCTTTAGAAGGGACAGGCTAGGAAGGAGAGGTGGAGGGGTAGCCCTGTATGTTACGGAGCGTTTTGACTGTCTAGAGCTCAACGACAGTAATGATAAGGCCGAGTGCTTATGGGTTAAGATCAGGGGGAAGGCTAACAAGGCAGAGATCCTGGTGGGAGTCTGTTATAGACCACCCAACCAGGATGAAGAAACAGGTGAAGCATTCTATGAGCATCTGGCTGAAGTCTCACGATCGCTAGCCCTTGTTCTTGTGGGAGACTTCAACTTACCAGATATCTGCTGGAAATACAACACAGCAGAGAGGAAACAGTCTCAGAGGTTCCTAGACTGTGTGGGAGATAACTTCCTGACACAGCTGGTAAGCGAACCAACTAAGGGAGGTGCCCTGCTGGACCTGCTGTTTACGAACAGAGAAGGCCTGGTGGGTGATGCGGTGGTTGGAGGCTGTCTTGAGCACAGCGACCATGAAATGGCAGTTTTCAATTCTTGGAGAAGTAAGGAGGGGGGTCAGCAGAACTGCTACCTTGGCCTTTAGAAGGGCAGACTTTGGCCTGTTTAGGAGCCTGGTTGAGAGAGTCCCTTGGGAGGCAGTCCTGAAGGGCAAAGAAGTCCACAAAGGCTGGACGTTTTTCAAGAAGAAAGTCTTAAAGGTGCAGGAGCAGGCTGTCCCCATGTGCCGAAAGACAAGCTGGCGGTGAAGAAGACCAGCCTGGCTGAACAGAAGGCTTTGGCTGGAACTCAGGAAGAAAAGGAGAGCTTACCATCTTCGGAAGAAGGGGCGGGCAACTCAGGAAGACTACAAGGATATTGTTAGGTTATGCAGGGAGAAAATTAGAAGGGCAAAGGCCCAGCCAGAACTTAAACTGACCACTGCAGTTAAAGATAACAAAAAATAATTTTACAAATATATCAGCAACAAAAGGAGGGCCAAGGAGACTCTCCATCCTTTATTAGATGTGGAGGGAAACATTGCCACAAAGGATGAGGAGAAGGCTGAGGTACTTAATGCTTTGTTTGCCTCAGTCTTTAATAGTCAGACTGGTCACCCTCGGGGTTTTCAGGCCCCTGAGCTGGGAGATGGAGATAGGAAGCAGAATGAAGCCCCAATAATCAAAGAGGTAACAGTCAGCAACCTGCTTCTCCACCTGGATGCGCACAAGTCCATGGGGCCAGATGGGATCCACCTGAGGATACTGAGGAAGCTGGCAGATGAGCTCGCCAAGCCACTTTCCATCATTTATCAGCAGTCCTGGCTAACTGGGGAGGTGCCAGCTGACTGGAAGTTAGCTAATGTGATACCCATCTAGAAGAAGGCTTGGAAGGAAGATCCGGGGAACTACAGGCCTGTCAGTCTGACCTCGGTGCCAGGGAAGGTCATGGAGCAGATCATCTTGAGTGCCGTCACACGGCACATGCAGGACAACCGGAGGATCAGGCCCAGCCAGCATAGGTTCATAAGGGGCAGGTCCTGCTTGACCAACCTGATCTCCTTCTATGACAAGGTGACCTGCTTAGTGGATGAGGGGAAGGCTGTGGATGTTGTCTACTTGGACTTTAGCAAGGCCTTTGACACTGTGTCCCACAGCATTCTCCTGGAGAAACTGACTACTCACGGCTTAGGTAAGTGCACTCTCCACTGGTTTAAAAACTGGCTGGACAGCTGAGCCCAGAGAGTGGTGGTTAACGGAGTCAAATCCCGTTGGCGGCCACTCAGCCGCAGTGTTCCCCAGGGCTCAGTACTGGGGCCAGTCCTGTTCAATATCTTCATTGATGATCTGGATGAGGAGATTGAGTGCACCCTCAATAAGTTTGCAGATGACACCAAGTTGGGTGGAAGTGTTGATCTGCCTGAAGGTAGGAAGGGTCTACAGAGGGATCTGGACAGGTTGGACCGATGGGCTGAGGCCAACTGCATGAGATTCAACAAGGCTAAGTGCCAGGTCCTGCACTTGGGTCACAACAACCCCATGCAACGCTACAGGCTTGGGGAAGAGTGGTTGGAGAGCTGCCTGTTGGAAAAGGACCTGGGGGTGTTGGTCGACAGCTGGCTGAACATGAGCCAGCAGTGTGCCCAGGTGGCCAAGGGGGCCAATGGCATCCTGGCTTGTATTAGGAATAGTGTAGCCAGCAGGACCAGGGAGGTGATAGTGCCCCTATACTTGACGCTGGTGAGGCCGCACCTCGAGTACTGTGTTCAGTTTTGGGCACCTCACTACAAGAAAGACATCGAGGTGCTGGAGTGTGTCCAAAGAAGGGCAATGAAGCTGGCGAAGGGTCTAGAGCACAAGTCTTATGAGGAGCGGCTGAGTGAGCTAGGGTCGTTTAGTTTGGAGAAGAGGAGGCTGAGGGGAGACCTTATCCCTCTCTACAGCTACCTGCAAAGGAGGTTGTAGCGAGGTGGGGGTTGGTCTCTTCTCCCAAGTAACAAGTAATAGGACAAGAGGAAACTGCCTCAAGTTGCTTCAGGGGAGGTTTAGGTTGGACATTAGGAAAAATTTCTTCACTGAACGAGTAGTCAGGCACTGGAACAGGCTGCCCAGGGAAGTGGTTCAGTCGCCACCCCTGGAAGTATTTAAAAGACGAGTAGACATGGTGCTTAGGGACATGGTTTAGTGGTGGACTTGGCAGTGCTAGGTTAACGGTTGGACTTGATCTTAAGGGTCTTTTCCAACCTTCAAACAATTCTATGATTCCATGATTCTATTTTATGATTTTTCCAGATAACTTCTATTTGAAAATGTGATAGATATTTGAATGCACGGTTATAGATTTTCCTTGTTATAGACCACAGTAAGTTTGTTATTTCCCACTTTGCTTTTCCATGCTGTCCCTTGGGAAGCACTCTTTTTGCTAAATGTTTAAACATAGGAGAGATGAACGGCACACAAAACCATTAACTTTTGTATGAATCCCATACTCCTTAATACTCAAGTTTAATGGAGAAATGGCCATTAACGTAGGATGCAAAAAAACTGGCAACAAGAGTCTGATGTCATATGCCAGTATACCCTTGTTTTTTCTGCTGCCTGATTTGAGCATAAATTATGTCTAATATACTGAACAAACTGCATTTTCACTGTTGTTTTTGTTTATGTTCAGTTAATGTTTCTGCCATTCTGCCTATCTTTACAAAAGGTATACACAGAGGTGTATAGAGTCTTGCTGATTTTCTGCTCTGCTCCCCACCTCACACACTTTGCTCATAGCTTGCACAAACACACACACATGCACAAACAGATAATATCACTTTCTCTTGAAGAACTTATTGTAAATGGAATATTTTTTAATGTTGGTCTCCAATTTAGATGTGAATATGCATCCTCTTCTATTGTCAGTTATAGTCATGAAAGCATTTACCATTTCTTGACTAAATCCCACACTTTCTGCACCTTCTGTCATCTGCTTATTACTGTCTTCTTGCTAGAAGCTAATTCAACTGCACATGTGATTTCTCCAGAGCTCATCTCGGACAAGAATGTGTCAAGTTAACAAAGAAAGACTCTTTAAACTGTTTAAGCTAAAACACTGTGACTGAAATGGGTTAGGAGACAATCATCTGAGCAGCTTCACCAGCAGAGGCAGCAATTGCTGTCTTGGAGAGTGACAAGCAGTGCTGGTACAGCAGCTGGTACAGAAGTATCCACTTCTTCGAAATATTTAAGCAGGTGAGAAGTCATTAGCAGAGAAGGAATAATTAAGAATTTGCTGGAGAAAGATAAACAGTAATTCAATCTCTAAGAATGGAGTTTGAAAACAGAGTGGTATTACGTCATCAGGAAGCAGGAGCTACAAGTGATAAAAGAGAAGATGCCGACAATCCTCAAGACACTCAGTACAGCTGATTCTCAAAAATATGTGACTCCAAGTTGCAAAAAGAAATATTTCATTGGATTTCGGTTCATATTCTTCCTAGTTCTTCTCCTTTAATGACAAGACATACTACACATAAATCAAATCAAATACCCCTATCTTAAAAAAATACTAATTAAATGCCTGGAATGAGATCACAACACAGTCAAAGTGACTAACTATGATTGACAAAAGAAAGACAAACACATTTCTCGGATGGGGTCTTGATTCTGGTACTTCAAAAAAGTCTATATACGTATCAGGCGTATAGTCCCTCTGAAATCAGGTCAATTTTGAGTCGGTTTTACTGAAAGTAGAATAAGAGTAAAGAGTTACATCTTAAATGACCCATTCTAAAGGGAAAAAAAAAAAAGTAACATAAATACAGTGGTGTAGGCAGAGTAATCATATTAATATGTGTAGGTTTACATGCAGAATACAATCTTTAAATGACGTGTTTGAACAACAACCAATTTTTAACCCTGCTGTGTTAAAATAACTGAATCCCTGAAGCAAAAAGGGAAGAAAATGGGGACTGAGCTTGAAGGGTGTCCCTAAGGCACTATACCTTCCAGGGCTCCTGCTGGGACAATGCTAATCATGCATCAGCTTTCACTCAAGGCTTTGCCTGAGGGCACAATCTAACTACAAATAATTATTCATACCATTGACTCCAGCAAAGACTCATTCTTTTCTAAAGCAAGAATGTTAAACTCTGAATGAGGTCAGAATCCCATAAACATTAAGTAAGTTGAAAAGTCTTCCTTTGTATATTATGTAAAGCCTTTAAAGGAAAAATTTAGGTTTATGGATGAACTTGCTCTAAGGCTTATGCTAAAACATGTACATTTCCTTACAATTAGTAGGACTGTTTATTCTGGAATTTTCTACCACCTTAGTGAAAAGTACCATGTCCTTCCTGCACACAAGCAGCAAGGATTCATGACATGACAAGCTAAGTTATAATAATCAGGCTTCTGCTAATGAGGAATAAGTAGAGTCTAGCAGAATGAAAACTTCAGCAGTTTGTCACCCACAAGAGAAGTCATTGGCAAAACCATGTCTTGGTTTATGAAGTGTGTGGCATCATTTTTCACATTTGCAATGAAAGAAACAAGTGTAATATAGGGTCTGAGAGTAGACTCTATGATGCAGAAGTTACAAAAATGCACCCTAGCATAAGAAAATCAATTCTGAGTATATGTGTATTCTTTTTTTTATTGATGTAGAGCTTCACAGATATTTGTTTAGAGTTGCATTCACATATTTGCAAACTAACCACAATGTCAAATTCATTTGAAATTTAAAATGAAGTACATAACTAGGTGAGATACAGCATGGCCATGTGGAACTTAATAATGTTTTTAAAAGTTCCAGTCTCATGGAGTTCTGACCCCACCACAAATTTTTTTGCATAACATGATTTACTATCTTGAATGCTGTAGATTTACTCTTTTCACCTCAACTATTCTGAATATAACACTGAAAATGATTTACCCTAAGTCATTACATTGTCAATATTTTCACTGCTGTAATACTGAAGTCCTAATCCCTATTTTAAACATGACAATCTTACTGTTTATTGCACTTGTAGAAATGCATCTTCATATAAGCAGCAAAAACAACTTCTGCCTTTAGGATAGGCACAGATTACATTCATTAACATTATGAAACAATATGTCTTTTTCCACATAAATTATTATTATTATTTTGTGCAGATGGAGTGAGGTGAAGACTATTTTATCGTATTCATTTGCTGTAATAAGACAATATCAAGAAAAAAGTAGACTTTAAGTAGCCTAGGAAAAATGAACTACAAAAGGACAAAGTTAGTACATTAAAATCCTGTCTTCTCAGCCCTCATTAAATTTAGCATCTTCTCTTTTCTGAAATGGATTCTATTGTAAGTGAACGAGTGTGTGCTTGTGGATCTTAAAAGTTCTAAAAGGGTCAACAGGTAGCAGAGAGGCAAATACGTTACATAATTTTTGGTCCTTGCTTTACCCTCAGTACTACCAAGCATAATGTGAGCTTTGCCATAAGACTTGTTAGGATCACTCTCATATTTAGTCTAAAAACATTGTTAGAATGACAAACCATAAGTATGTCAAGGTACTGCTTGTTCCATTGCTTATACACATACTGCAAATGGAAACCTGGAAACGATACAAAGGAAAGCATGAGTTTAACAGAGAACTATAATCTCAAGTCCACCTGCAATTTAAAAGAGAAATAAAAATATTAAATTTCTACAAGAAGAAACTACACATCTTGTGCTGCTAACTCATTACTTCTGGTAGTCCATCCAAATAAATGGCATACCTACAGATAAGTTGAAATTATTTTCTAGAGACTGAATTTTGAAGAAGCTTTTTTAACAGCAGAACATGGTCTCAAAAATCCACAACAAGCTACACCATGTTGCTCATATAAGTTAATCTTAACAGTTCCAACATTAAAGTCCCTTTCCAAAGTTGCCATATATGACTGTAAGAGAATATGTAGAAAGCAGACAGCAAGTCCTACCAACAGGAGCTCAATTAACAGTTAAGGTAATAAAAAAATGAATGATGTTTATGTGAAACCTCTGATGAGACCTTTATTACTCCCTGATGTGACCTTTATTACTCCCTGATGTGGTGTATAAAGGAAGAAATGCTTGTTCTTCTTGACTGCCTTCCTTTATCGCCTAGTTTCCTCAGACCATGCTGCAAGACACTAGCTTCAATCTTGTTCCCTTGGGAATTCATTCAGGAAACAGTGTGATGGCTATGGGCCAAAAGCTGCTGTCAAGTTTACTTTTGAAAATCCAGGATAACTTAATCAAAGTCCATACATGGCACACACGATTGAATAACCTGCCTACAGCTAATATCTAATACCTGGTTGTATTGCCAGTGGTGGGCAGGAATTGAACAGAAAACCAATAACTTATCAGAAACACTAGAGGAACAAGAAAGGTAACCATTCAAACAAACTTCAGTATAAATGATCACAGTGGAATATTTTCATGCTTTATACTGTGTTCAAAGGCATCAGAAAGAGTCAGAGAGAAACAGAAGTCAGAAATCCACGAATGAGTACATAAACTACACGTCCAAATGAACTGGAAACCTGCAAAATATTAATTCCATGAGAAGAAATGATGAATATCAGTAAAGAAATAGATTCATTAAAATAACAAATAGAGCATACATAATGACACTTTCATTATTTTTTCAAAGTATCCTGAACAGCTATACAGCTTCTCACCAAAATCCAGATGTGAGGTTTAAATTTGCCCAGAAAAAGTAAACTGCATATTGTTAGATCTTGTAGATTCTGTGATGCATGCCAATTCAAAGTTAAGGAAGTTATGTTTGGTTTCTCCAGTTTATAGCTAATGTAACAACTGTGACAACTAGCAGTAGCTCCAAGTCCAGGCTCCAGATTTCACATCCTTAACTGTTTCGTAGTTTTTTTCCTACACACATCAATGGCTCTGTCTTTGTGAAGATGGTTTAACTCCTAATTAAACTCAAAGTGAGATTTCTGTTCTCTTTCCATATACTACATGTTAAATTACTAGGAATAGCCTGAAATCCATGTAATTACTCACAGAAGTAAATACTTATGACGTAATACTAGAAAAAGAACAGAGAACTAGAGAGCAGAGAACTAAGCCCTAGTTATCTACATATACTTAGAGGCTGTCAAAATTTTGAATTTCAAAACGTAACTTAGGCCTCTAAAAAAAAGAAAAAAACTGAGCCTCAGTGGACACTAAAGAGAGGAAGCCTCTCCAGGAAGCAATTTATACCACCAGTGACAGGCAGGATTTCTGAGTCCTGACTAAGTAGTTTATTTCTAAGACGTGTATCTACAATTCTCTTGTAAACAGAGTTTCTACTGTCCAGCCTTTTACTTAAAGAAGAAACCCAACCCTATAGGTTACATCACCAAGTGGTACAGCATTGACTAGATAGAAAACTGAAAAAAAATCTTTGAAACATAATACTAAAATGCAGATTAGTTTTCAGAAGAGTAACATGCTTGAAAAATAAAGAAGGTTACATTAATAAATATATAATCCAGGCAACACACAGAAGGTTCAAATACAGGGAAAAATAAAATGGCTTTAATGAGTCCCTAAGAGATTATCTGCTATGTGTGAAGTAGCAGTGCACAGAGATCCCTGAGCTAGCACCAAACAGGCTTATTGGCAACTAGAAGCAGAAAAACTATATCACATTCTTCCTGCTCAAGCTAATTAGCTCTCATAAGTGGCAAGAACACTTAGTTTAGGTGGAGTAACTCATTATGTTCCCCACACAGCACTGCACACTGTAGATATATAGGTTTATTTGGGGTAAGCTTAGGGTAAGCATAGGAATATTTTAAAGAGTATTGTATTTTATAGTGACAACATTCTCTCAATGTTTTGCCTATAGTAGCTGAACCTCATCTCTATTATATTCATTCTCTGAAACACCTTATATTTCTAAGGGCTGCTTTATATATATATAATTTCACATGACTATTAGTCTCTTTAAACAAAATGAAGAAATTTAAATTCTCCAATTAACAAACAGATTCTTTTCTTTTTGATGGCCTCTGCTTTGAATATTTACCAGGAATTTGGTACTATCAAATAACAATGTTTACATGGGGGAGGGGGGGAAGCAGGAGAAAAAAATCCTTTTTTTACAGCATTACAAATGTACAATTTTTGTTACAATTTAATGAAACAATACAGTGGTACCATAATGGCTTTCTTAGTCAGGTATAATTGAGGTAAATGTAGTATTAGTTTAAATGAATAGTTACACACAGAGTAATCTGTTTCTAATGACTCTCCAATACTGCCAAAGTGAATCACTACTATTTACAAGAAATTAAGCTATCATTTGGTTTATTTCATTAAATGAAATATTATTTTTTCTAATTATTGTGAACAAGAAAATTCCAAATTAAAGCAGATTAGTTCCTCTCTTTCCATTGTAAAAACAAGCTGCATTATTACAAAAATTTAGTCACAGACAAATATAGTTCAGAAGCCTAAACTTGCACTACAGTGCAAGTTCATTATTAATTATGCAAGTTCATTGCATGCTCATTAGACTTAGGATTTATTTGATATACTTTGAAACAATATGGTCTTAGCATAGAATAAAAATCACTCTGTACAACATTGCTTTTTCTTCTACTCTAACATTATTCATTTCAATTAATTCCACACATGTTGCTTTGACCCTGTCAGTAAAAGAAATACATTGCATGTATTTCCAATAAATGAAGCTGAGTGGACACAGCAGCAACAACAACAATAATGTATGGTCGCAGGTAGATTTCTCCTTTGATGCTCCCCTTTGAGTCTGCCGAATGCCACCTGTGGTGTCCCACACATGCTTCCCACAGCCCAGCTGAAAACTTTCTGGTAGGAATAAATTGTCTAGCCAGATTGGTAATGGGAAGGTGATGCTAGCCATCTAACAATCATTTTCTGAATCATTGAAAACAAAGATACTAAAAATGTGCTTTTAAAGTTTTAAAAAAAAAAATCTAACTCAACATACATAAAGTCTCTACTATTATATTTTATATTTTGAAGCCCTGTAAGTCCAATGACTTGCATTACATTAATGCACACCATAGACAGATACATTCTTGATATAAATAATAACCTTTCACTTTCATTAGGATATTGTTACAAGGTTGAATTGCCCTTACTGATAAAAAATAGAAAATTAAATTAAATTAAATTAACAAAATTGGGATGCTTGAAGTATTTGAAGTAGTCTCACTTCAAAAATCTCAGCCTTTGGTTCTTGTTATGTCTTTTCTGTTGTATTAAAGAGTCTCTTTGTACTTGCTGTTTTTTCCCCATGAAGGTACTTAAACACTGTAATAAAGTCACTTGTAATCTTTTTGGTAAGCCAAACAGATTGAGTCCTTTAAATCTTTCACTGTGAGGCATTGTCTCTGGCTCTCAAGTAGCCCTTTTCTGCATTCTTCAGTCTTACATAATTTTTAAAAATGTGAGCTCTATCAGTGTCCTAAAAAATATTGAGATTGAAAACACCAACTGAAACAGTTATTGTATTTCACAATAATTAAATATTAAAATAATGATGACTAGAAAAAGTAATAATGTTTAAAAAAAATGCAATAGCTTCCAAGTATATCAAATTGGAATGTAAATCTGACAAGTTACAAGGCTACTAATATAATAATTATTGGAATATACTAATTATTGGCAATGTGTATGCTTAAAACAAGGACTTCCTACCTGGAGTTTATTCTGCTTATTGTGAAGCAAAATTTAGACCTACCATTGTCAACAAAAAAGATCAGTACCAGCATTATATGCTCTGTGATTGTTTAAGCAGAAAATAATTGGAGGGGAGGAGTAAAAAGATAAATTGTATTTGTATCCAAATACAGCAAATTGAAGAATTCATTAAAAAACGACAGAATAAATTAAATTATAGAAAAGCCTTCCTATAAGCCAGCTAAATTGCCATACAACTTGGATGCTGCTCCACAAGCTTTGAGGCTGTTAGTCTGCTAATTTAAAAGGTTTAAACCTACTTATTGCTAATGAATGTGCTATGCTGACAGGTCTAAAGACAGAAATATTATATTTATCTACAGGATAGGTACAGCAAAAGAACATAAGTATGACTGTACTACGTCAGATCAAAGAGTGGAGTTTCTTTCTTATAGTGAGGATACTTGAAACAGTAAAATGACACTTGCATTTTATTTCCAAATACTTATTTCCAGTTACTTACATATCCATGCTTGAAGAAATGGAGGTAAAAGAAATAAACAAAGAATTACTAAGCTAATTAATGTTAACTAAGGAACTTATCAGTTTTGTAAGGGCATAAGTTTGTGTTTCTTTAGCAGTCCAGTGAAATCTCAAGCATACAGGCTGATACAGAAACCTCCAGTGAATACAGTGCTGTAATTGTGCAATAGGTAAGTAGGCAATTACACGTGATGATGCAAAAACCTTGATAGGTCTTTTTTTTTTTTTTTCTTTAAACAGGAACATCTATCTGGATAGTTAGAAACAGTAAAGAAAAGGATGAATAGGTGGCTACTGATGGGCAACAGATAGGCAAGCAGCCATTGTGTCCAAAAAAGTACAGTACTTTTATTTTCAAATGCTCCAATTAGAAATACTGGAAAAGAAACCAATGAACTGAGGAAAAAGAAGTCCACAAGATAACAAAGATGTAACAAAAAGCTTTTTAAAAGTCCAGGAACTACTGACATTCCTGTAATAAAGTTCATATGATGTATCAATGAAGGAAAACAACCAAACAAAAGAAATGTCTAGGAGTACATCCTGGGTAATATCACAACTGGAGAGAAATGAGAATGAAAAATTCAAGAGACAGAATATGCAAGATGCTTAAGACTACAGAACATGAGAAGTTACTAATTACCAGGACATTAAATGCTCATTAATAGGTTTTATTTATATATGTGTGTATATATGTATGTATATAGACACAAACACACATACGTATATATACACACTTGGGATATATTAGATTCTAAGAGCTTGCTTATGCAAAAGCCCATTTTAACTGCTCTTGAAACGAATACATTTAATCCAATAGAAAATCTGCCTGGACCTCATTTCCACTTATTGCATTAGAATTAAACTTTTCAAGTATGATACAAATTCTTTACAAGTCAATGTTGGCCTATCATACAAGCTGGCTCCAAAACTAGTCTCTGTGCAGGTAAAACCCTGAGAAGACATCTCAACATAATCATAGTATAGATTAGGACTTTTCTAGAAAACACAAATATACTTATAACTAAACAAAGGACTGTTTTTGGCCTACACTAAAAGATGAAAAAAGAACTACCAAATATGCCTATTCAGACCTGTGAATAAAAGTCCAAAAAGAGGGAAAAAAAAAGTTAAGGGTTGATGTAGAAAAGTACCTTATTTGCAGAGGAAGCAGAAGACAGATATACTAAAGGGAGCATAGCTAAAAAATAGTGAAGATGCTGTGCTATTTAGAAAAAAAAAGATAGGAAAGGTAATAATGAAATGTCTGTATGCCATCATAACTTTTTTTAACCATTTACGCTTCGGTACCTGTACTGTTATTTCTGGAAAAATGTAGGTTTTCTTTACCAGCTTAGATCTACTTTGCCACGGCCCAGTCTCACCAGAGAGGATGAACGATGTTTTCTGTGTACTCTTTGGACTGGTAGGAATTTGGGTCAGGCCTTCCCAATGACTATAAAAATTACCGACTTTTTTGGTGGTTGCTGATGTTTTCTCCTTCAGCAACCTTGTCTAGCAAGTCAGTCCTGCTCAGTGAGGTCCAAACTAGAGAAATGTATTGTCATGGCCATTTGCTAACTGTTAGCAGTTCCCCGCTTTGCTAGAGCTTTGGATCGCTCCCGAAAGATACTTGGCTTTCTCCATCATTAAGCCCAAGTATTTAACTTGGGAACGCTGAGTGACTTGGCTGCTATCAGATATTCCTTTAATGGATGTTCTGACAGCAGACTGGGCAAGATCCAACCTACCATCTGCTGAACTTAAGAAAACAAATACAGTGCTTATATTTTATCTAACAGAGCATACAACTCCCCCCTAAAATCGTAAGGAGAATGCTCAATAGAATTTTTCCTTCGAGGGAGAATTGAGAGGTCTACCAGCTTTCTTAAACTAATTTCCTCCAAGCTACAGCACTGACAGCCCTCTTCAGAGAATAAATGAACACTTTATTTTTCTTTACTCATTTCTGTGGCCAGCAACTTTACCTATGAAGTGTAACTTTTCAGCAAAAATGTAGAATTTGTCCTTAGCTCTCTTACCTGAGAGCTTATCTATGCTACCCTGTTGTGCAGTAGGGAGTACTGAAGTGTAAAGCAAATTATCAGAATGTACAGGTAATTTTATAGGAAACATCAATCAAATATGAAAGTAATTTTCAAAGCAATTATCAGGCAAATAGATTAGTGCTTTTTCATTGTTCAGGAAAAATTCACAAGAGTGTATGTACCTTCTGGGTTATAGGCAAGCCAACATATTTTTGGAAAACAACACATAAGGCTCTTAAAACTATTTCTTCATAAACTTCAAGAACTATCATAGGCTATACATGAGAGGCATCAAGGCTGCTGGAGTATGTCACTCTCTGTGTTGCTAAAAAAAAGTGCTAATAAATGCTGGTCTCAAAATTTCCTCAAAGAACATAGCAAATCACAGGCACAATCTTCCTGTGATGTCCAAATGACCAAATTCATATTATTGATAAGAAAACAGAAAACTTTGTTAATTCACTTGATCAATATGTCATGTGGGGGTGGAAGGAATCACCCTTGTTTTATGCTGATGAACATACAGGGTGCTAGCCCTTGCTATTTTATTCTGTTTCAGCTGAAGTTCACATTACTTTCAGATATGACTAGGATAAAATTACCAATTACATATTCATATGTCATCTTGATTACTAGAGCTGACACATGTTTAAATACTCAGGGTGTGAATCATTATCATTACAACACATTAGATAAACTGTGGCTGTTCATAGTATGTGTACCTTAAACTCACAATAAACATAGGATAAAATGCGTTAACTTAAGCATCCTTCATTAATGCTTAATCTAGGTTAAAAGTCAGGGCATTTATAATAGACTAAGAATGTGCATTTGGTCAACTCATGTAACTATCTCTTATACTGTAGTAGCCCAATTGTGTCTGAACTCTTTTCAGACATTCTTAGTTGTGGGGAAGACAAAGCAATGCGCCTGCCAGTAGAGAGGGAACGTGTCCACCATGGAACCATTTAGACTTTGAAATCAAATCAAGCTTACAGACAAGGTTACAGCTAACTGATCAGAGAAAGCAAGCTAGGGAATACACAACCAAATGCTGTAGTAACAGAATGGGAACAAGGGAAAGGTGTGCTATTTTCTAGTAATAACCTCCTCTTGGGTTATGTAAAAAACATTTTCTAGTTCTACACAAAGTAAGTGTGCTGCATGCAAAAAGAATACAACGTCTTCGAAGAATTAAGCTCTGAAAACAGAAGTAACAGCCACAGGAAAGTGAAAATAGTCATCACAGGTTAGGGTCTTTGGTCTACACAGTCTTAGCTGACTGAAAAGTGCATTAAACAAGTTCCATGCATAAAGAATGTATCTGGTGTTCCCAAAGTGCTGGTCCTAGCGTACAAGTACATATCCCATTAGGTCCAGTCTCAGGAGGGTGTTTGTAGGTCATGTGAAGTATTCATTTCAGAATGATCTACAAGGGTTATGCCAACTAGGTCATAGCCAGCTGGCAGATCTGCTAGAGCAAACACTTTATATTGTACTCAGGAGTAATTTCTTTATTAGTTGAGAGATAATGAAGAAAATTAAAGGACTCACAGAAACACTCCAAGCCATTATGTTGCATCTGCAAACAGCATACTTTCTTCTAAAATCCATTTCTGACTTCATGCTTTTGGTAAGCTTTATGAGAGAAACTTATTAACTATGAATCACATATTATAGAATAGAATCATAGAATCATTAAGGTTGGAAAAGACCCTTAAGATCATTAGCAGCAGCTTTTTTTCATTCATCGGTAATTTAGCTGATCCCTTCTGAGTTTAAATACATTACACTAGCAGCTTATATGACTTATCCAACCACAAAGTTTTTCCCATCTTTCAGTATCTGAATGCCTTAGGATCCTCTTCTGGCATAAGTCTTATTTCCTGTATGTCTTTTATCTCTTGGAAAAATTCTGTCTCCCATCTCATTTCTGACTCTACTTTGTAGAAATTGAGAGTAAAGAATTAAATGTAAACTTTGATAGCAAGGCTTCACTCTTCTATCAGTAAATAAGTCAGATCATCTTTTAGATGCCCTAGTTTTAAACCTCTCTGCTGAATTCTTTAAAATCGTCATGGTACAATGGCTCCCAAATCGATTGCCCTTTGGACCTTCCAGAGTTTTGCTTAGAGGTTATAATACAATGCAATGATATGCAAAGTGCTGCCAGTAAATGAGTCACAGAGGGGAATAAGATAAAGCCTAGAAAAAACTATCTGCACAAATAAAAGTAAGAATGTAGTCTTTTAGATTGTAAGTATACAGGAAGTAACTTGAGCCTTTTATCACCCAGAGGCATTTCCTTTCTGCAGTTGTTTCTAACTCTAATCAGAGAAAATCAATATGATCTTCATTTTCTAAATGGACAACCAAGGCACAAAGGCAGGAGATAGATAGTCTGTCTCACATCTCTCTCTGTTAGAAATGCCCTCAGACTACCTCAGTCCCAATGTATCTATGCAATATAATTCTTTTGGTAGATTAAAAAAAAAAAAAAAGGAACAAAAACCCAGACAATTTTCCTTCATATCTCTGTATTAAACAAGACATCTGTAATATATCTGTACAAGAAATGGAGAAATTGGAAGGTAAATTCGTAGGTGTTTGTAATTCCAAATAATGCTTACAAAAGAAATAGAAAAGTCCCAAAACAACAACAAAAAAAAGGTTACTTGTGGTAAAATAACACATTCACTAAGCACCTCATCAAGAAAAAGATGCTTTAAACTAGCTCCACTTATAATGCAGAAATAACTGTTTTATCATCTGGTTTTAGGAACTAATGGTGACTGTCTTATTATTTCTGTTGAGACAAAGCAGGAAAAAGATCACAGGAGAAAAAAAAATAATATAGGCAAGCAAATCCAAAAGCTATTTATTTGGATTTTGAAAGAAGTCAGTTAACAATCCCAATGCTAAGCCATCCTGATTTACTGTAGTAGATATGCAAAACAAGCATGGTAAAATAGCATGCATTTAGAAGTTTGATACAATATTAAGAAATAACATATCTGGAAGCAGCACTTACAAATGGCATAAACTATTAATTTCCTAGTATTTTTAAAACCTGATACATGCTGGTACCTTCTAAACTTATTATTACTTACTAACTTCTTCAATTATTTAGGAATAATAGAACATTATCTTAAGTATTACAGGCCACATTTTCAAAGGTGCTAAAAGCTGAAAATGACTGGTTGAACTAAAGCAACATAGGTGTTATACAATGGAGATCTTTCACTTGCTTCCTAGATGCTCAGGCATTTTTATAGGCTACTGTATGCATTCAGAGAGCTGACACTTTCAATATCTGAACATTAGTCCCCTCTTGAGTCTTGCAATATCCTAAATACTTCTGGGCGTATTTATACAACGGGGTGTGGGACGAGCATTTTATGATTATAACCAAAATGCAAGCAGAGCTGTTCAGCTAAAAATGAAAATGAAAACATCAGCAACAACCAACAACAACTAAATCATGAAAACCCTAATGTGCCACCGTAGGGTACATTAGGATCCTCATGTACTACCCTACAGCCCAAATGCAGCTTGCCAGGCGTAGCTGAATGGCCCACTGAAGGAATCCAGCACACAAAGACTAAGACACGAGAGAGAATCAGGCTTTCTCTCTTCACCTGATCCATTCACATCCAGTGACTGCATAGCTAATTTTCTGGTCCACCTATGATAGCTGTTTCCCTTCCAAAAAATATTTAAGAGCCATAACTGATGTTCCCTCACCTTTTGCTGCTTCTTGTGTGTAACTTTGGTAAAAAAAAAAAAAAATAAGAATATCTGGATAACATCTTTTGTGGAAATGGAAACTGAAGCTACATCTATTTTACGGTATTTACTTTCAAAGTGGCAAAGGTATTCACTTATAACATGAGCAAAGAGACAGTAGCAAAAGTCAGTAATAACAAGTGTTTGCAAGGAACAGTGAAACTGAATAAAGAGAAAAGAAATACGGCTTGAACAGCGCTCAGCAGTTTATTGTGAAAATGGCTACAATTAAGAATAAAAGTTTACCTACTCAATCCATCTACTATGGTTTATTTCTGGGAATAAGACTGAAGATATTATAGATAATCCCTTGATAATGAAAATAAAGAATAAACCACGCAGCATGATTTTTAGAAACCTTTCCCATTTTTTAAGTTCATGTTACTGCATTTATTCATATTCAGTTCTTTCCTTAATCTGTTTTCATTAAAATATTCCCACTGAGAGACTGTCATACTAAGCTGCTCTCTTCTGTACAATGTTTGTGTCATTTTCTTTGACTTAAATACATTTTGAGGTAATTGTTAGTCACAAAGCATAGCAATTAGTCCATATGGATGGTTTTACACATCATCACAGTAAACATCTGATTTGATCCAACTCCCAAGGACACACCCTAGCCATCAATTGCAACTGAGCCTATTGCACCAATTCCTGAAGACAGCACAAGATCTATTGTTTAGGTAGAGGGAGTCCTGATGATAAAAGCATCTCAAATCAGCAAGACCATAAATGTATCAGTCCTTTTGAATCAGATACATTATGCCCGAAGGCAAGACATTTTGGACGGGAAGCCCTCCAAAAACTGTGTAATTTGGCACTTTGGTTGACTTAATATAGCTTAGTTACACTGCTAATTCCAATGCGATGATAGCATAAACTTTAAACACTCTGTACTGTCACTGAGGATGAAACTTCAGTATGCTTAACATTTTTGTCTCAGTGAAATAAGAGTATGCAAAATGTACTTGGCATTTTGCATGATTCAGTTGTGTAACTGTAACACAAAAAATGGAGAGTCAATGGCATCATTGAAAAAAAATCTGCCTCTATCTAAATTGAGGTATAAATTAGAAGAACAAAATTATTGCTGTTTTTGTAGTAATGTTTCTTCTAACTCACCATAGAACTGAACAGATCAAATTCTCTATTTTGGAATCAATTCTCCTATTGAATGCCTTGTAAGAATTTCAAAGCAAGTATTATTAATTGCGATTCATTTACAAACTGGTGCCTTCTCAGTATGCTTCTCATCTAAACTTTTATTATTTTATAATAATTAGTTTTGTGTAAGTTTGTCAGCGTGAGGGCATGTTTTGCTTGGATAGGTTTTACTCCATATATAAATTCCTCAGTCCACAAAAACAGAACCAACACTTGCAATGTTAATAACTTTCAGCTTGGGAAAGGTGGATAGGATCCCTTCCTATCTGTTTAAACGGCATAAACCAGCACCTGTTTGCATGTTTTACTAATGTATTCACCAGTATAATTTGTGGCACTCTCAATGATGTTGAAAGAGAGAAAAAATTGGTTTGCTGGTAACTTGTGCTCCCTCTGCTGGCAGAATAAAGCATGAAGAGCAAGCGAAAGCATAACCATTGGGGCAGTATTACAAATGCAGAATTATTATTTGAAATTTCCTAGCCACACTAAAAATACCACATAAAAGATAATTTGAGTCTAATTTATTTGTAAGAGGATGAAATGTATATATTTGGATTGGGTTTTCATTTGCCCTACTGCATATTTACTAAATCAGACAATGTATCCATGATTTCCAGCTATGTTGGCTTGTAAACATTACCAGTGATTAATCGGGTAGTCATTTGAGTCAGCACAAAGTAATTTCTCTCCATTAGATTAAATATGTCACACCCTGTCAATTAAAAATCCATTTAACACCAACCCAGCAATAATAAGCATTTTGGAACGAGGCACCAGAAATTCTATTTGTGACTAAAATTCCCTATATATAGTGTAGGAATTTGGCTTAGCATTGCAAATAAATTTATCCTTCACTATAAGTTTGCCTACAGCAAGAACTGTAACAGATAAATTTTCCTTTTATTATAACATTTCTGTAATGGATTTTTAACATATCAGCACCAGAGAGCTGTAAGCATTAGTTCATTTTCATGGTTTTATAATAATTATTTCTTATTGTTTGTCTCTTTGGGCACCAGGAGCAACATCCACATTAAAAAAGCCCTAAACCCTAAGCATATAAATTCATCCATATTCCCTCAGATGATGATAATATCACAAACACAAATGAAATATGCTGTCTTTAACATCCTTTTTTTTCTTCTTTTTTTTCTGTTTGGATTACAACTAATACATTCAGCTAAAACAATCACAAAATGTGAGCATATGTAATTGATTATATGCCATTCTGAGAATTTTAACTTTATCTGGAGTCATGAGCAAGAAGCACTGACGTTAAGATTTGAATGCTGGAGACATTCTTTCACTTTAAGAAGGATGACAAACCAAAGTAATGTGTAAAAAGCTATTATGTTCAGGAGAGATTTTTGTCTTTGTTTCAGTTGTCAATGATTTTTGTCAGGAATTCTGAGGAGCAAATGATGAGCATTTGCTTTATTTTGAATTTGTGTTAATTTCTTTTGTAAATACCTAAACATTTCTAGAACAGAAAAACATAGTTCCTTGGTTCACACACTACCTATGACTATCACATTGATGTGGGGACAATTCCTTGAAGTATTTCCACAGATGAGGACTGATTTATGAGCCTTGTGAGTTAGTTGAGCTACTCAGCAAGTGTCAGTTTGTCTGAAGCTGCAATTAATCTGCTAAGTAAGGGAAACTGAACCAAATTTTAAACAAAAGATACAAATAACTTCCAAAACTTTCTGACCTATGCAAAAAATACCTGAAGGAATATCAGTGAGATAATAAAGCTTTAATAGGAAATCAAAGCTAATACAAATGGTATGGCCATGACACTACTAAGATCTGAGCATATTCCACACTATTCACTACCCAGAAGTCTGCTGAGGACCCACTGCACTGTCCTAGGACAGATGCACTAGCTCAGTGTTAGTAGGTGTCATGTTGATTTATATTTTGGCAGAAAGCAAGAGACATATAGTGAAAAGCAGCAGCATACCAAGACATGTTTTGCAAGAATGCAGAGGGAAACTACATTAAAAAAAACCAAAAAAAACCCAACAACAAAACAAACAAACCCACACCAAAAAAAAAAGCCTAAAAACACCCTGAAGAGGCAAGTGGGAGTCAATGGGCAGAATGAAGTAAAATCGCCTGTCTGATCTGTCTCATGACCCATATGACTAAAGACTGTTTCTTTTGCGTCACTGAGCCAAATGGCACAGCCTCTACATCTCCAAAGGCACTGTTCTTTGACTAAAAGGGATGATAACATTAATTTGTCGTTGCGGAAGAAACATTAATTCATTGTGTTTTAAAGAACATTCCTCCCATTCTAGCAGGTTTTTCAACATGAGGCAATGATGAGACTCTAGGAAACTGTGCCAAAAATCCTGTTCAGATTAGATAATGTCATATTGAATGCTGAGCCTTTTCGCTAGGCTTCACTGCATATTAATTCCTGAAAAGGCCATTTGGGTGCAATCCTGTAAAGTGCCTGTGGAATGGGCGAGTCCTGGAGGGAAGGACAGCATTTTGAAATCAGCAATTAAATCTGAATTTAGCTCTAAGGACTTAAGAACTTTATTTCATCTAGATTAGAGTCCTGTTCTTTGGTGTCAGAAGGTATTTGTGACTGTTAAAAGCAAGAATGCAAAATAAGGGCCTGGATTACCCACAGCTTTATCCTGGTAGGCAGAGGGTAGTCAGACATATGCTTTCTTTTTTCTCACAGATGCTGCAATATTTCTGGATTAGGAGGAGGGGATATATTGGACCCTGACAGTGAAAGAATTGGCTTGAGGTGCTCTGACACAATGGGAAGTTTATCTTTCACAATGGAGAGTGATTTTCTCTCTGTCGCTAAAAAGTTTATGTTCAACTGGGATTATATGCAGTAATTCCAATGTTACCATTTTATATTGTAATTGTTATCTATTATTAATCCTTCTCACTTTGGAAAGTGATACAAGCATTTTACAAAAGGATGCGTCTTATTGTGTATAATTTTTGTACAGTATAAGCTGAAATGAATTTAAATAACAAGAGAATTTTAATAATGAATTTGTATTTTTCCCAAGAAGACAAAGAAGTGCCTGAAAGGGTGGAGGATAAAAATAAACCAACCATTGACAAAAACTGTGACAGTCTTGAAACTGAGAACACACTCTTCCTATATTCTGTTTTGTCTCAGAAAAACATTATTTGTAATATGAAACGGTTCAAACATTATCATCTACTAAAAAACCCACTCCTAAATATGTTTTAAAGCAGATTTAAAATATTTTTAACATATATAACTAAATTTAATTAATTTGCTTTTAAAAATACTTCAGAAAACAGAAGTAAAATTCTGCGTTCCTATACCAATTATACAAATTATAAGTGACTTTAAAAAACACATAATAAAGATTTTGAGGAAGAATTAAAACTATAAACAAGTAAACAAGAGATACTGGATTCTTAATTTCTTAAAGCTATATACATAAATCCTGAATTTGATTTCTTAAGTAGCTACCTACATTTACAAAAGTACTGAAGAAATAATAGAACAATTGCAATTTTGAGATTACCTGATAAATGTCGGATATGCATCTACCAAAACTTGAAACTACATAAAGTTTAGGAGAATCTGTTCTATAGAAATTCAGGTTTATTTGGAAAATAGGTTACTATTATTATTATCACCTACTAATAATTCAGCAGAAATAATGTTGTACAACATTGTACCTGTCTTGTACACTATGTTACTATTTCTATGTACGGACCCTTATTCCTCATATTAATAAAGAAGCCATTGAATAGCTTACTTTTCTTTATTCCATGCCATCAAATAATTGTAAAGATGGCACTCATCTCTCTACTGTTTTCCCCCGACCCGCCCCAAAAAAAGGGAAAAATAAATTTTTATTAATTACGTTTTATCAGTATAATTTTGATAAAAATACTTTTTCCAAGTTAAAGACACTACAATGCAACAACAATGACAAGGAGAAGCCTGCAAATGATCAGTTATGTACGAAGCAGACATTTGCCTAATATGAAGAAGTGGCACAGTATGCAAGCTATAGAAATCATCTAACACACATCTTCTTTATCAATCAACTTTGTTCAAGCTTTTCATTTCTTTATTTCTTAGTCAAATAGATACAGTCTAAAGATGCAGGTACATTTCCTTCACATCACTGCTCAGAGAAGGAACACTGTTGATCTCTTTGCTGTTGCCCAAAACTTTTTCTTCCTGGTAGCCCACAGTTAAATATACCACTAATCCTGGACAATATTCTCAGTTTCCCTAATCTAATGAAAAAATCATGACCTACCCATTCAGCCTTAACAATCATGGCCTACCACCTTTTATTGTCATTTCAGCTGTATTTATTGTGATGTAAGTGAGACAATAGCTTAGAACATTTTTAGTGAGCAAATCTCTGGAGATGCTAAATACTTCATTAGTTAATTCCTAACATATATAGTGGCTGAGTAGCTACCCACTTGTGTAAAATGTACCCTCTGTCCATACACCAAACTAAGTAAAGTATATACACTTACTACTGATCATGCAAAGACAACAAAAAATCATCTATTTTCTTTTCTGTTTTGATCTGAACAGAGCAGGTTTTAAACAAACAAAAAAAGATTTGTTTTGTTTTGTTTTGTTTTTTTTTATCTTGCCTTGTTATTAATACAGTTTTGAAGTTTATCATGAAAGAAATCTAAATTAAGGGTCTTTTCTCTTTGTTTTTTTGTTATACTTTTTTACCCAATTATGATAGGAGTTAGCAATCTCCTTCAGCATCCACAGATTCAAATGATAAAGGCTAGGGATTAAGCATAGATGATTAACAGTCTGTGTCCTCTTCAGTCTAGCATTTCCACTGTGGATAAACCCATATTCAGACAGAAGTTATAATAAACAGACTATCCTCAATATCATTTCCCTGGATGACCTCCTCAAAACTGACATTCAAGTATTCTTGTGGAAAATTACAATTTATAGTAACTGGAAAAGCAGACAAGACAACATATACCCACACAAATGATTCTGAAGATCAAGTAAAATGTTTAGAAAGCAATTTAGATAAAATGGTAATTTTACTATAAATATTTTATTTGTTTCAGTTCTGAGTATTTTCTTATGATTATAGGTTTGACATATAAAATAAAAGCAGCTTGCTAAATTTTATCTTTATTACTTGTATTGTGTATCTTTAAAATAACTGCATTATTATTTATACATATTATGCAAAAAAAAAAAGCTCAGTCTATTATAGTGGTTGCAATTCTTTCCCTTCTAAAGGCAAAGGAAAACAAACACTGAAATTCTCCAGCTACACTAGATTGTCTGAAATATAAATATTACTCTAAGGAAAGTGTCAGTACAAACCATTTGTCCAGTGAACAACAGCAAAAGAATAAAAATCCACATGGACAGAATTGCAGAAATATGCTATTAGGTATGTGTTTTGATTTCTATCATAAATAATATTTTCACCTAAGATGAAAAAAAAAAGCTCCTAAAAACAAAGATACTTTTTTCTTTGTAGGAACTTTTTAACATGGAAAGTTCTGACAGGAGTCTGATGCTATTTGACATTTGAAATCCAGAATCTTAGGGGTCAAAAGAAAGGCTATGATCAATACAGATATAAACTGTGTAACAGGGCATTTTAATTTCTTTACCTAGGTGCTCCAACTATTTTAAGGAACTATAGAATTTTATGTCATGTAATGTCAGTGTACTTCTTTAGACAGAAGCAGCAACATTTCAAACTATTTTATTATAAATAACTAATCTTATCATCTACCCAGTTAAAGGGACTGTATTCTACTCTTATTTCCATTAGTTTACACTGGCAGAATTCCAGTAAAGTCATTCTGAAATCAGATGAATGCATGTGTGCATTTATTCTTCAATTCTTTATTCAAAGTACATGATCAAAATTTGGTTCTCTCTGACCAAACCATGCAAGTGATAAGAAACAGGCCATGCCATATAGTGCAAAAAAAACCCCAACAAAACAAAACAAAAAAAACACCAAACCTGAGCTGCATTTTGATTAGTTATTCACTACAATTGGTTTAAAGTAAGCACTGCATGTGAACACAGTTAATTCATTAGTGTTGTTCATCAATTCTTTTCACTGAAGTTTAAAAAAAGATAGCATAAAATGATTCAGATAAAGTTTCATAGTTAGAACATTAATTGGGTTTTGATGATTCCATCCACCTTTTCTTCCAGACACAAAACAGTTTCAAAGCCCTTTTAAATAAATCTGTACTTGAGAAAGAATTGAAAATGTGAATTTAACTCAAATTCACTCACTTTGAGATCTTACTTCAAAAATAAATTTCATGGTCTGTCTTCATAACAATGTAGCTTATTTTTGCCAACTAAGACTCATGTAATGAAGCAT
The DNA here is from genome assembly GCF_047370975.1 of Nipponia nippon. Taxonomy (NCBI): domain Eukaryota; kingdom Metazoa; phylum Chordata; class Aves; order Pelecaniformes; family Threskiornithidae; genus Nipponia; species Nipponia nippon. The sequence continues at coordinate 53,767,459 of NW_028262336.1, read as the reverse complement.
AATGTGTTTAATCAGATCGTATGGACTACAATTTAAGGCTATTTATGTTTAGTATCATTTGGAGACACACTAACTTAGGAGACGTGATCTGTAGGTCAGTTCTCCTTAATCATCTTTATGAGCAGAAGGCTGCATATTTTCCTCACCAAAAAAGCCACACTGAGTTATATTTAACTAATGATAAGATACACAGCAGACGATTAAAACATCATGTATCCCATTTATTCATTTTTAAGTTTCTCATTCCCCATTGAAACCTGTTAAAAAATGCTTGTCATATTGTACAGGAACAATCTTGCCTCCATCTCACCACTGACATCAAACCTTTTCTCTCATTATTCAGCTACATATTCTTTTATGCATGGGTTTATTTTTTGAAGCAGATATATAAAAGAAAATGGATTCCCTTCACATGTTATTTAGTGTAAAAAATATCTAAAACCAGGAGGAAGAGTAAGACATACACTTTTTGAGGAATTAAGTGGACCTTAAATTAAAAAGGTCTACAACAGGTAAAATTAAATATATCGGTCCTTTCATTTTTTAATCTAACAACAGATACCATTAGCTATTACACACAAGACAAGGAATTTTATAAGTTGTTAGTCATTCAGCACATGGTATTTTATTATTATCCATTTGATATCAAATATTCTTTTCCTAGACATTTGTATATATTTTTCCAGTTCTAATTTCCTGTCTTAATTAATGGATGAAAGTTCTTATTACTAGATTGGAGGAATGTATGAATTTATTAACACTGGGCTTTAAAATAAGACTGGGTTAGCAGAGCAGATATTCCTTCAGTGAGAACAAATAAAAACTTAACCTGAAACGTTTTCTTAGGGCAAGCTTACCCTAATGACTAATTAAAAGCTGCAGGATAAAATGCAGAACATCATAAACAAATTTGGGAAAGAATTATCTTTGTTATTATCCAAGGAGTGAGATGCAGTGCAATGAGACTGGAAGAACGGAAGAACCGAGTGGAAAGATCTGCTTCTTCATCTACACACATGCACACACACATGCATACACATGCACACACAGAGCCCCATACACGCAGCTTTTCTTTCAGAGCACTTTTCATTTAAGCAGCTTGGTAGTATTTATGTTTGCAGAGCTCCCGGTATTCCCAAACCTTACCCTTTATTTTTAGCTTTCAGGTTTTTGCTTCAGCTGATGAGAACAGGAAAAGAAGGTGGTGTGTTTATTGCTGGCAAAGAGTTTGGAAATTCTGAGTAAAGAAGCCAATCAAGGCAGAAAGATTATAATAATCAAAGTACAAAATTTGCATATTTAGAGTATGGTTACTGAGAAATAACAATGCCTTGGTTATGCAAATCAAACCCTCAGCTAAAGTGAAGGGATTTGCATATCTGGGAGAAATCTGTCACGTTATGCATCGGTAACTACATTCTAAGTGGCTGAATGAACTGGCTTTTAGCAGAATATTAAATATAATTGCCAGTAGAATTTTTCTATTTCCTTGTGTTATAGAATAAACTTTACTCATCTGGGGCCTGATGAAAACAGGTCTTCTTGTCTATAGGACGCAATACGATTCAGAACCACAAAAGATACATTCAGCCTGCCATAAAGCTAGAATTTTTAAGATTGAGATCATGAAAACATTCCAAGAGTTGTGTGTTACCAATTGTGTTCATCCTTTTTGTCTATAGAAGGTTGCTTAAAGTAGCCCTCTTGAGAGAGGACTGCAGAAAACAGATGAAAGTTTAAGGCCACCTGTTCCGCTCTGAATGTTTCCTTCATTTTAAATTTAGTGAATGAAGAAAAACAAGTTGGACTGAAAGATTTCATAGCTAAAAATCCGTGAAAAAAACTGCAGACTGAACTACTATAACAACTTTCTATGATATATTTAAATTAAGCGGAGTTAACAGTAGGATCAGAAGTATTATAATAAAACTAAAGAAAAAAATAAGTAGGGAAATTCTCCTATAAAAATTAGTACGTGGCACTATTTGTACTTCTGTTACTTCTGGTTAATATTTATTTCCCCTTTCCTCTCTTGTGTATGATGCTCAGCTGTAGTTCAGATGTAAACTTAAGGCTGGCTGACACACCCTGGCCACTGCCTGCAAATGAAATTGCGGTTTGGCGTCACACTGGAACGTGAGAGAGAATTCATGCAAGCATGTTCAATCTACAAAGTATTACTTAACATGCGTGTTCAGAGACATGATCCATTTCCACAGATAAAACATGGAGAAAACTGAGCAAGATGCTTTAAAGACCTGGCTACTACTCATGTGCAGAACTGGTGAGTGTGATGCAGTGTGGTCCTTAAGAGTACTTACCATCCTCTGTGGGCACATAGATATTCAAATACAGGCAGTCTTCATTTTGATCTTGAACATATGTCACCACAGTATCCAGATTGGCTGTAAACCAGACTGGCAGCATGTCGTTGAGCAGTGACCTCTCATCCAGGTACTGCGGGCAGACGGCGGCAAACTGTGTGGCATTACGGACACCCGTCCAAGACGACGGTGGCTCTGGGGGCTGAAATCGCCTTTCTCCAGTTGGAGGAGAGGCATAAGGAACACCCAGGTACTGCTCCACTGGACCAAGGATCTCATTGGGTAAAGGGGTTCTTAAACCACGTATTTTGCCGTAATTCGTGGTAACAACTGGGTATTGTGCTTGGCCATCAATGAGAGTAAATCTTATAGCCAGTGCAGTTATCCACAGAAGGAAGTTAGAATTCAACATGACACACACTGGAGTGAAGATCAAAGGCAGCCATAGGAGTCCCATTGGTTTCGACATTATTTAAATCAACATCAGCAGGGCTCTTTTTTCCACAGCCAGGAGAAAATTAAGCAGTCAAGGAAAATGAACACTAATAAAATAAAAAAGTAGTCAAAAGGAGATGAAGTGAGGGAAAACGTAACCTTGTTCAGGCAGCGAAAAACCAAAAGCTGATGTGTGGTAGGTGCCTCAGCTGACTGGCCGTAGACAAATCCCAATGTCAGAAGAAACAAGGGAGTGTTTGCCCCTAAGGCCCATCCCAGTCTTCAGCATTCGCTTAATCCTGGCAATGCATGGCACTTCCCAGCAAGTAGTGCAGGGAGAGATCCACAGTTATTCCACTTCCCCAGTGAAATGGCTCCTTCCAGTAAAGTCCAGCCCACTCAGTCAGCCTGTGGCCAAGAGAAAACAAGCAATTCAAATCAACAGACACATTCATACTGGCATAAATCTAAAAAAAAAAAAAAAAAAGAAAAAACCAAAAAACACCAAACAAATTCAGACACTACTTCCACACCAAGGCCCACAAATGTTTTATTTATATTAGGCACCATGGTTAGCTACGTGTTTCCAAAGATACATAAGGTAAGAGAGCTGAAGCCACAAACTTGTCAGAGGTTATACTGCAAACCAAACATTTCTGCTCCTGTATATGCTTCCAAACCAAACCACAGCCCAAACGTTGCTCCTTTCAGGAAGGGTATCACATTTAGGTGCTAGCTCCAGGGTATTTTCTGCCCTAAATAAACAACATCTCCCTTTTAAGCATATTTGCACTCCCACAGCAAACATTCATTAAACGTTTTGCTGCATTGGATAATCTGTTATGATATGACTTCTATATATAAAGTATTTTTCACAGATATGCCTACTCTTCTGTATGACAACCTAATTTATCTCCATCTAATTCAGAAATTCCAATTACTGTAATAACATTACATCAGTTCAAAACAAGTGTGAGAACAGTTAGTCAAAATTAGATACAAAGTTATTGGGTTTCATATCTGTTTTCTTTGTTCTATGTCTGACAAAAAGGAACAATGGAAACTGAAAAGAAAAAAAAAGCGTGATACAATCTCTCAAAAGTCAGATTTTGACCTACATAGTGTTACAAGTATGTAACGTTACCTTCTTGCATGCTCCTACTTTTAATTTTTCGGCAGAAGGCAAGTCATACAACAATTCTGTTAATTTTTAACGAAATACAAGTCACATATATTGCTAACAATTACAAGTAGTAAAAATAAATGCACAGCACTTGTTAATACTTACATTCTTGTCTCTGTACAAAGAAATGGAGGAGTTCCTTTTTACCCATTATTCAACTCAAAATGACAGATAACAATTTCACAGCTAAAACAATCCTTGTTATAGGAAACTGATACTGATACTTTACATTTGATAGGATGAACACACAGTTGTATATAAAACACATATAAGTGGACTATGAGGTCCTGTTTTCAGTCAGGACTCTGTCTCATGAAGATATAAAATCATTTTTCAAGAGCAGAAAAAACCAAGGTAAGTAGCTATTGACAGTGATTTCAAATGACCAAAAAAAACCCCAAAGCTAATCCACAAAAAAACCCCAAGCAACCCCAAAATAACCACAGGAGAGAGACATCTATGCTGATGCTTTTAGACACAGAAAGGCATCTGAAAGAAAGATATTTCATTCTTTCAAAACTCCTGGAATTCTTCCATGACTTCATTTTAGCACTCGTACGGCAAAATTTTTTGAAACCCTGAACACCAGAAGCCAGAAAAATATCAGAAATGTATTATTTATGGTGAACCAAAATTTCTATTGACATTTTCACTGGTAGATAATAGGCTCAGATGCTGCCTCCAAAGGACTTGCAACTTAAGCATAATTTCTGAAGGACAAATCAGTAACACCTGTAAATGTCATGTCCCTGGGGGCACCTCTAACCCTTGCAGGCCCTGCCAAGCCCCACCTGGCACCTGGCCCCACCCTGCCCATGGCCATAAGACCCCATTTCAAGCCAACCTGGGGCTATCAATCCCGGACTGAGCTATGCTGCAGGGAGCCCTGCACCCAGACCCATGCCCAGCCTGGATCTTGCCCTGACTGTGTCCCCAGGTCAGCCTTGGACCTGACTCCTTACCCTGCCTGGCCTGATGATCGTTTGGCAGTGGCAGGGTCCTGTTACCAGTCCAGCCTCGATGGGGTGCTTTAGGAGGATGCCCCATCAGTGAGAGTATTGCCCTGCCCGCTCTGCAGTGCCCACAGCTCCTGGCTCATCCTCCCCATGGGGCAGCCCCACTCCGGCTGCTCCCTGGCACTCAAAGTCGTCAGCCAGCTACCTGTCACACAAAATTCCTCCTCAAGCACTGCCTTCCTTTCTGATGTCTGCTACTGTCTTTAACAACAGAAGTCAGCAGCAGGCTATTGATTTTGGGTAGTGCTCATGCTCATGTTCTCCCCCATTCTGACTGTGGTACACTTTTCTGACCATGCAGCACAAAGCAGATTTTCCAGTTGTACCCAACTGAGGATTTAATCTGTGCTCAAGGAGGAGCAACAGATCCTACTCCCTTGACACACAGACTGCAGAAGTTTGTAATAACATTATAAGAAAAAGAAATGTGGAATAAAGCACTGAGAAAACTGACAAGGTGGAGGGAAAGACAGTGATGCAGATGATGAAAAATGGATAGAGAAAAAACTTGTCTGGGCAAACAGCAAATGAAAAAAAGAGGAAAAAAAACAAAATAAAATGGGAATAACAAATAAACAACAGTGAACACATTATAAACATGGAGAGAATGAAAAATTACAACATGAAGGAAAGTGGAAATCCTCAGTTGATAAACATACCAGAGATAATATACAACTTTGAAAAATGTGGCTTAATAAATAATATTTATCCATATTAATTACAGGGTGTCTTTGGATCAATTATCTGGTTATATGCCGTTATTTTGAATAGAGTCAAAGGACAGGAAAAGGTAAACATTCATCATTGACCTGATTGTTATCTAGGAAATAAGTCCAACAACAGTTAGCTTTTGGGTATTAAATCCACTCATACAATGTATTATCCCTTGTATCTTAACAGGACCATACACAAAGTTTGCATTTCTGATTCATGCACACATAAACATTTAGATTTTAAGGACCTTGAATCCATAAAGAAACACATTGTTGGCTAACACACAGACTATAGCTAGTTCTCTCAGCCCCACTGTCCAGCCTATAACAGACCTGCAGCCTTTGTCAACCAGCGCAAAGACATAAACAAACAGCAGATAGTGACAAGTGCATTAACACAGGCAAGGTATATGCCATAAAAGAGCAATTATAAGATGGTTAGTCAGAATAAAACCTCTATTTATTGTAACATGTTCTGGTTATTAAAAGTTATTGTTGTTAGCCAGTTAAATGGCAACAGAAGCAATCAAAGAGAAGTCAAAGAAGATCTGAAATAACATACATTCATACATGCCTTCTTTATTGGCAGAGGAGTGTAATTTGAGGATAATGGGACATTTATGGCCTTTGAAGTAAATGCAGATTGAAGTTAACATGGATGTGCATCTACTAAAAACACTGCTTGTACTCGATTATAAATCTATGCCCCAAGCCACACTTATAGATGCTTAAACAGTCTATGAATCAGGCCTTCAGGGCTAACCTGATGGTTTCCAGGATCTGCAGTTAGCACTTTTTCAACTTGAGCAGATGAGTTTGTCAGTAGCTCTATACTAATTCTGTACTTGCTAGGGAAATATGAGACAGCTTAAAAGCCCTCTTTGCTCCAGAGTAGAATAGCAAACTCCAAAATGATTTCAAGTTTTTTTGACCTGCTTGTCCAGGTCATGGACAGTCATGAGAAAACCAAACACAAATACAAATTATAGGAGCACAAGAGACTGAGGACTGCACATATTTCCTGGGGTTTCTCAGGCTTTATCTAAACCAACTAGTCCACTACTGTGCACCTCAGCTTTCAGTCGCTGACCACCTTCAGTTTCTGTTCCCCCCTTCTGCTCACATTCCTTGGGGCAAGGTTTTTGATGTGTACATAGGTGTCATCTCAATACAGAATCAGGGTTAAACACCCACATCCCCCTCTTTAGACATGTGCTCTGAAAGCATACAGTCGGCTTGATTAGCTGAATCCTAAGCGTCACTGGCTAGTCACCAGAACAAAAATAACAAATAATGTAATCAATAAAACTTCAGATTCTCCTCATAGTGGTATTTTGTACAGTATTTAATGCATTTCACAGAATATAGGGTTTTAAAAAATATTTCATTTACCAAGAACATGAATCGTGGCTTTTCTTCCTTTCCTTCTCTTCTTACACTTGAAAGATATAATTTTGAAAGTTATGAAGTAAAGTAGTTTGATGGCGGGTTTTTTTTTTGGGGGGGGGTGGTTGTTTGATGGGTTTTTTTTAATAAAAGTAATTAAAAATATTATCCTGCTTTGTGTTTTACGTTTTATCCTGTTTATGTAGTAGCAGGAGACTGTAAATAAGAACTATCCAAAGCATAGCAATTAGTGAATATGCCTACACTATTGATTTTAGCAATACACATGTATAATTTGGAACTTTAGCAGAAAACTAATCACATAGTTGTTTTCTGTAAAAGTTCTTCCCAAAGCATGTTTAAATGCACCTCTACCTCAAATTCAGCACTGAAACCTCTTGTCACTATATTTGAAATGTTTGCTCAATAACAAAAGAATATTTCTTCCAAATATCAGTAAATGTATACTGTTTTTGTCTACCATCTTTCAAATAAAAAAACAGTTATAATTTCTTTAGTTTGTTTTTTTTCTTTTTCCCCCAGGTTCTGGGACTATTTTCTTGATACACTGAAATGCGCTAAGCTTCATTCTTCCTCATGCTATATAAAGTCATTCAGAAAAGTCAGACAAAGTCATAGTGAACAACACAAAGGAAGATCCGTCATGAACTATGCGCAGTTTCTGGACTGGATTACTTAGAAGGTTGGTGGGAAGGTTATTAAGTGGAATTGGCAAATCATATTTATTTTTAAATCTCTGAACTGTAACTATAGCAATGCCTGGCTTCAAATTAACATGAAGTAGAGTCTCATGAGAAATTATTTTTCCTAATAGAAGCTATATGTTCATTTTGTTGGACTATTGTAAGCACAGATTTCAACAATGTATTATTAAATTATTATTAAGAAAAACAAACAAAAACCAAACAACAAAAAAAAAGCAAATCCAGACTTATAATAACCTTAAATTAGCATTATAAACTTCACTAGAGATTATCATCTGAACTACATATCCACATTATTAATGGATTAACCAAGTTATATGTCAGTATGATTTCTGTGGTAGTACATTGCTGTTCAGTCACAGCAATTGAGGAGGTAATAGGGATTGGAGGGGCTTTTAGTGATTCAGAATACTGTAATTTGTCTTTTGCATCACCTTCTAATGTATCTCTTATTAATTCACAGTTAATATTCTCTTGAAGATTTAAAGATTAAAAATGAAAGTAAAATATAAGTGATACAAATTTAAAAACTATGATATACCCTTTCTTAAAGTGAAAATAAATGCCAACTATACAAACGTCATTATAGACCTTGAAGTTGGTCTTAGATTTATGGTTGGAAATAACTGAGGACAAAGGTAATAATTTATATTATTTTTTTAAAATATGGAAATAAAGCATGGAAAGCCATACAAATTATATATAAACATTAAATTAACCATTTTTTTTTTAAAATAACATGATACATTTACCCTCTTATGAATTTCTTCAGTAAGTCTCTCAGACAGGCTCAGACAATGTCAGTAGATCCCTCAGGTTAGAAATTACAATCACCATTTACTTTTCAGAAAATGGTCACACATTTATTTCATATCATTGCTTCTTGCCTGCAGCTACTGCTCTTATTCTAGATTTCTAAGTGTCATACACTATCAAAAAGAACAATGGTATTATAAGAAAAGGCTGGGTGGTCCCTATATTGTTTTTGAAAACTGCAATTCTTTCAATAACGAAAACAATTTGAAAAGCAAGTGGAGGGAAAGAAAAAGCGTGATCATCATTCCTTTTCAAGAAAAAACAAATACATTTCTTAAGCATTCTGTAAAAAATCAGGTGTTTGGATCTAATTATAAAAAGCTATTGTTGAACTATCATAGATATGGTCTTCCCTTATATTTTTCCTGTATTTAAAATGACAAAAAAACATTATGGCCAGAAGGACCCATGACTAACTGGAAATGCTCAGTTAAGACAGTTGCACTTATCTTACTGACTTTTGAACTCTAATTTCGACTGGTATTACATGAGAGGCATGGAAAAATTTCAGTGGTTAGACAATTTTCATGATACTTTCTGCTTCTTGAGATAAATTGATAAAGATTGCAAATAAAGATGAGGTGTCAATATTAGGAGGGAAAAAACATGGCATAAACTGTGAATAAACATAAACTTTAAATTACTAATTATCCCAAAATTCCAGGTGTGTTCTACTCAGATCAAAATTTGACCATTCATGATATGAATTTAAGCTTCTTCTGACTGAATGGACACTGTAGCCATCCAAATGTCTGAAGCTATAATGACCACGGACGATGATCACAAGATACATTTATTTATTTGATAGTCTTTGTTTAATTGTGGCTGCAAAGTCCTAAGAAAACACTACTCTTCAAGTATATATTTTAAGGAAATGTACAAAAAAATAGCAACAGTACAGTCTAGCACAACTAGCACAACTGCTGACTTCATTTCCAGCTTTTACTTCTGTTATGACCTTGTAAAAGAAATGTAACGCTCTCTGAGTCTCTCTATATTTCTTTTCTGCCCCTCTGTTTTCTTAAATTCAGATGTGTTACTCCAAAACAAAAGGTTATAATCTGAAAGAGGATGTTCAGCCCTGACATTCTGTAAAGCAATAGCTCCTGTAGAGTAAAATTTCTTATGCCTGGAGTAAAAAAAAAAAAAAAAAAACAAAAAACAATTCATGGATATAAAAAAAAAAAAGAAAACATGCATACAAAAATCACTATTTTATATATTTTTTTAGATTTGCAGAATAGACCTTTATAATTTGAATAAACCTTCAAAAATACCAAAGTTTGTTACCTATGACCACTGCAAGACATAAAAAATAAACATTTCTAACATGGAATAGGTCTAACATCTGTCCAGTAAGAAAGGTCAAATGACTGTAAATGAAAATTCTTAAGGGAATCTATCAGGTTTTGTCTAAACATTAAACAGGGAAACTCACAGGTCTCATTCCTCTCTTTCTGTCTTCATGATTAAGCCTATCCATGCTCCCTTCTCAAGGATGGAAGAAACTAAAACTCTTGTCTGAAACAACTGAGAAACTGAGGGACTGACTATTAGGCAATTCGATCTCTTGAGGCTATTTAATGATTAGAATTTGATATCTTCCTGTTGTCATTCCAGTCTAAGAAGAGGAAACATTTCAAATGTTACAATAACCAAAAACAGAGTGGGAAAAGCAATTTAAACCAGCTGGGCATGTAGCTCCCCCCACCCCAATATATTATATGGCAAAAAAAACCCAGTTGCTGCTCTATTGTACAAATTCCTAGAACAATTACAGAGGAGACACAAGCACAACGTTTTCATTGCATTACCTAATTCAGTTACCAGGTGGTGATACTGCCTTCATTCGTATGATAATGTCACAATTATGCACTCATCCTGGAAATGGGAGAGTCAGAGTGACTACACTCATTAACCTGAAGAAGTCTAAACCCACACCTCCCATCTTTCAGTTTACAAACATTAGATTTCAAATAAGACTGGGATGGCTATGAGGACTGCGTAGAGCATTGTCAATCCTAAACTTAAAGACTTTTGTTCTGAGAGTCTTACCCTTGGACTATGAGAAAACTGTAACTTTGCAGCCTCATAAAGCTGAAACTCCCCCAGATAGGTATTCTTATTTTCAAGCAAGCCTTATGCAGTTTGTAGGAGAGTGATTTCATGAAATACAAATTGGGACTGGGGATTAGCTTTACTACACTATCACATCATCAAGCTTTTTCTAACTTACTCTTCCACATAAGTAGTCTTTCTTTGCTAGAAAGTGGACAACTCCACCAGCAGAAGAGAAGAATGGCCTCCAACTGCTGTTCCTGTGCTGCTCTCCTCCTTAACTTAATGGGTTTTCTCCTGCTAAATGCTGGCTTGAGCCCCTTATATTTAAGAGGAGAGAGAGCAAGACAAGTCTCCACAAAATGTTATAAAAGATGGATCACCAGAATCACTCACTAGATCTTGGGAGACAATAACAAGGCAACCATTCCTATGCTGCCTGCTGCCTTCCCCTCTCCCCACCAAACACTGAGCTTAAAAACTTGCCTAGAAGAGAGTCCATGTCATATACTCTGCTTAATGTCCTGTCTATGCTGAATTCATAATAAAGTGTGAAACTCTTAACTTTCTAGTTAACATAAGTACTGGGAGTTGTGAATTATATTTTATACTGTAGACCCCTAAAAGCTAAGCAGAATATTACCATACAGAAGTCCCGCTATGGATTCAGATCTTAGGCCAGTGTAGTAAGCACTGGAGTTTAGGTCTAAGCAGTAAAATAAACAGGGCTAGAGCATGGGTTCCAGCACTGTCCTGCCACAGTATTCCTACTGTGTAGCTGTGTCACCTTCCAGCCAATGCACAGGCATGACCAGGGAACAGGACAGGCCAGAATTTCTCCTCAACAGACAGTATAAATAAGGCAAATTTTTTTTTTTTAATTTTTTTTTTTTTTTTAGGTAAGAAAGATTTTCACTATAGACATGCAAGATGTGCTATGCTATGTGGCCTCGGGGCGGAGAACAGGACCTGGACCATTTTATTTACTAAGACATATAGCCACATGGGCAGAACCAGACATATCTTTCCTTCCCACTGATGCCAGAAGTCCAAGGTTGACTGTGCATGCTTTTATGTAGTGTACAGGCTATCCCTTTGTTGCTTAAATATGGAAAATGAGAAAAAAAAATAGAGGTTATCTTCCCCAGAAAATTAATGAAATATGGCTGCCATCTGACATCAGATATGTTGACAAACCTCTAATATGAGAAGATGTACACAACAACAAAAACAACAGCAAAAGTGGGATTAATTTGTAAAACAACGATAAAAGCTGACTAAATACTAAGCAGAATCCAACAACAAAGTCTAGAAACCTAAGAAATAGACTTCTGAAATTCTATACATTTGGAAATGCAAATTCTAAAGTTGTTACACAAAGTAGCAAGAAGATATACTACAAAGAATAATTCCATACAAACAGAAGCTTGAAAAAGATGTCTCGATATCAGTTACTTGGGTTTTGGGTTGGTTTTTTAATCACTAATTTTTCAGCATTATTTATTTATTGCCATAAAGGGCAGCAGGACAAGAACAGAAAGGTAGGCTGGGATGGGAAAAGAAAAGGGTATAAAAATCAATTGTTTTGTAGGTAATTTTCTATTCAGTTAAAAAGTCCTCCATTTCCAACCCCACCCTCCCTAAATGATAAAAATCAGATCATCTTTCATGGTCTTTTAACAATTCCAAAAGAAATATCAGAATTACTAAGAGAATGTTTTTATCTTAGGTAAAAAAAAAAAATAAATTTCTCAAAGTGATCTGCATGGCAGCCCCTATCATTCTACTACATGTATAACTTCAAAGCCATCTCACATTTAGTTAATTATATTTTCTTGCATCAAAGGCTTTTCAGAACTCTAACGTAATATATCGTATTTGCCTTGTTGGGTGTAGAATAGAAAAGGAAAGCCAACAACAAATGCAGAAATTGTCATTTCTCTCTCTGCTCACCCTACCACTCCCATTATTAGAAGGTGTCCATCTTTGCCTAGCACAATTAAAAGGTACCTCCTCTACTTTCGACACATCATTAAAGCTCATGTTCATCTCACTCACTCTGTGTGAAAAAGTTAGATATTCTGTCTAAACCAGAGGCATACACTTCAGGCAGCAGTTCTTCCTACTTTAATGTAGGTATTTGACATTAAAAATTAGTTGAAGCCAACCACCATGAAAAGATCCTGAAGATTATGTTTAAGGGTCCAAGTCATTAGCCTAGATTAGACAGCTAACTAACTGATAGCTCAAGTACAGCACAATGATTCCTTCTCTCACCTCTTACCAATATATACAGAATTATCTCTATAACCTCGATACACAAAGTTAAGAAACTTGTAGATTTCCTATTAGCTTCATACATGAACCAAGTCCTCATGACTAAAATCAGGAAAAGCATAATTCTCCTTTGAGTTTCTAATAGTTTTTGTCTGTTTTTTTTCACTAGTTCTGCTGATGGTTGATTAAAGATGATGCAGCATCCATTGGTAAGAAAGTCCATATAAAGAATTTAGACTAAACTTAGGCTGTTTTCTTGCCTACTATTCAATTCCTTTTATCCTCCAATTTACACTATTGCTGCTATTATTGTTATTGTTGTTATTATTATTATTCCCATAACCATCTCTGTGTTATTTTGAAAACTCTGCTGCATGGTATCTTCCCTGAAGCAAAATCATATCTCAGTGAACAAGTTTATCCATTACTTTTCACCATCTACACCTAACATTAGTCTTTACTAACAAAGAACTGATGGGTTTGAGGAAAACTAATATTATGTTAGAAATGTATCGTTATTTTGCTTCTGTCTCTCAACTTGACAGAAAACACATTTCCCATGACTTTTCTGATGCAATGACTACTATTTATGAATGACTTTCTAACAGGACCCATGCAACACTATTATTATCATATTATTTAGCACACTCTACCTGTTTTTACAGGACTGCAAATCTACATGGGTACTTTCAAAATTACAGACAGATCGCAAAATGAATTATATGATTTTTCACAGATTTTTTTGACCATGTAACACATACGTCCAGAAATACCCACACTAACTGCACTGTAAATTCATAGATGGTACAAATTTCTGATCACAGCTAAAAAAAGAGAACAGGAGAAGGAAAGAAATTACACTAGCACCTTTCATAATGAGAAGAAATAATCTTTAACAATATGATTTCATGACAAAACTTTATGCTCCACTACATCTCCAAGACCTGTCTTATCCTTGTTCTCCCCTGCTTGAAAATGTGTCCTCTTATAAAAGTATCTTCCATCCTTTTCCTTTTTCGCACATGGCCTTTGCAGTCCCCTGTCTAATTCTCAAATCTTTCTCACAGAGTGCACACCACTAGCTTGTTCTTTTCTCCAAATCATAATCCTTTCCTATGGTTCTTTTCTTCTCCCTGGTCATTTGTTTCTAGCTTCCCTTCATCTTTTTATACATTTGTAAGATACATACAAGAACATATATGCCCATCAATTCAATCAATGTCAAATTGATTTTTATTTTGTAAAGGGAATTTATTTAACTTAATTTGTAAAGGATTTCTGGGTTTCTTTTTTTTTTTTTTTCCCTTTTTCTTTTAACATATCCATATGGATGATATTGCAGAAACAATAGAATAGAAGACAATTTGCAGCTGCCAAATTAACTAGGAAGAACTGAACTATTTTTTCCTGCCCTCGGTCAATTGATTTAGGTCAGGACTGAAAAAAAAATATACCTTATCACATGGCGGGAGTTACGGCTTCCTGAGTGCTACTGTTATATCATCTTAAGAAATCCCACTAATAAAACATACTGACCAAAAATATCTACCACAAACTAATGCAGTCAATTAATAGAACAGATGGAGGTCAGGGCAGACAATTAAATCCCTTTGACAGAGGAGAAGATTATTCTAGCTCATATTGGAGATATGTCAATAATTCCTGTCTGATCTGACTTATACTTTTATTCTTCAAAATAATTCCTTCCATAATGCCTTCTTTGGTATGAGAGAGAAAGATCCATCTTCTAAAGGTCTTGCTTGCTGCTGTGTATGATTATTTATTTTTAAAGTGGTGGGAAAGTGCACGTATTTTATCAGCAGTATTTTTACTGATTCTTAGAACAAGAAAATCAAATACCCTTTTTGCTTTTGTTTAGACAGCTGCTACTCTCCTTGAAGTCTGCATCACCAAAGGGATGATGTAACTATGACCTTGGCAAGTTGTTAACCACTTTCTTTTTGGAATTTAATATTGTCTACCATATGCACTGGAGATAACCATCCAGGAGTCCTGATTCATTATTTCCCTGACTCTGATTTCCTGGCATATTGAAATCTTATAACAATTTCAGCATATTTGTAACAATTGTCTTTCCTAAGTTCTTGCACCAAGATAGTTGTATTTCTGTACGTCAGATCTAACTGGCAACACTAGAAACTGTAAGTGCTGTTCTCATATTCTAGCAATATTGATTACATATTTCATATTTTGAACAAAAAGGGTTGCACTACCAGAAACTTTGAGTTATTTAATTTTCCTTGGATTTTGCTGATTTTCTGCCTATAAATTTCAAATGTTAAACCATATCATATGTAAAAATTGTTCAGCTAAGGATTTAAATGAAATTTTCCATGAGACAATTTTTTGCAAAAAAACTCTGCATCAAATGAACCCCTATTTTTTTTTTACTTGGGAAAAAAAGTCTGATGTTTCAGTCCAGAACATCATATTGTAACAAGTACAAAAGTTTTTATACCTCTTTAACTTAATTTTTAAAAATTAACTTCTAATATATTGTGGTAATATTTCAAAGTTAACAAGCTCAGAAACTTGTTGCACTAATACTATGCTAATATTTACAAGCACTGAAAAATCTACACTCTAAAAGACAATGGAGCTGCCAAGACAGTGATTTTTTAGTGCTATTGCTGTGATTGTTCTGTCCCAGCTCCAATTTCGATAGTGGAAATTCTAATAAGTTAATTTTCTTTGTCAAACTCATCTATTGAAAACTCTTGTTTCGTAAATTAATAAGCTCAGATGAATTAATTTCTGCACTATCATCAAAGCTTTGTCTTTCAGATACATGTTATTTAATAAATTCTACTTTCAAATTAATTTACAGTTTATGCTGAGAATAACAGATCTGAACTTCTTTTGCCCTTATGTAGCTTATTACCTCACTGTTTACACTTTCAGTTTTAGTTGTTATGGCTTCTAAGTTCATGGAAAACAGATTCTAGTTCTGCCATTGGTTGAACTTTGTATTGTAGCTTCACACCATTGCACTCAATCAGTTGTATTTCACTAATACTTAATAAAAAATCTGAAATAAAAATTATTTCAGTAGCCTTTAAAATATTACTTCCATTTCATTTGGTCAAATAAAGTATATTTCTTGCAATCCCCTTCCTTTAAACAGAATTGTCGTAACAATAGTTCTGTTTAGTCTCAGTCTCTAATAATCCATCCCCTAACTTTTCAAGTGACTGATCATCATTATACAAACTTGTAATATAACTTTTTGTTTGTGTCTCCCTCCTTTTTGATGCTTCCAGGTAATGAAAGTGAAAGGGACACACTGTTATTTTAAATCCATGGGAAGAAAAATTAAATTGCTGTTAAATGAAGATCACAGGATGATAGATTGGTTGAGGTTGGAAGGGACCTCTGGAGGTCATCTGGTCCAAACCCTCTGCTCAAGCAGGGACACCTAAAGGTTGTTGCACAGGACCATGTCTAGATGGCTTTTGAGTACCTCCATGGAGGGAGACTCCACAACCTCTCTGGGCAACCTGTGCCAGTGTTCAGTCACCCTCACAGTAAAAACGTAGCTCCTCATGATCAGAGGAAAAAGAAAAATTCAATATGTAACACTTATCCAGATAAACTACTATTTTCTTTAAAAGTAAATTTATTGAAAAGATTGGGACATATGCAATAAATACTATTTTTCACTCATGACAGGTGTACCATAATCACTAGAAACAATATTCACATTAATATTTTGCTAGCAAACAATAGCATTCTAATCGATTTGTTGAATACCTAAATTATCTTTTTATAAGAATTCAGTATCAGACACTTCTTAAAATAAAATGTCATTGAAACAAGCCAATCGACTATCATTCAAATGAAAAATAAAAGAATTGTATTACCCCATGGATAGCTTGCATTTTCAAAGCAAAATGACACAGAAATACTGCATTTGAAATAAATCTTTTGAAAACTGAATTATAGCTAAATTAAAGTTTGTTTATGATGAGTTTATGTTGTGATGTGATTTTAATTAGCATGCATTGCAGAACAGAAGTATTTCTTTAGAAGTTTTATTATATCTATAGGTTTCACAGTTTTAATAATTATCCTAATAGATCTTCAGGAATGCCATTACATGAGTTTGGATAGCATTTAGATCAGCTTCAGAAAAGCAAACCTGGGCATGGAGATAACTTTTGCTTAAAAAAAGCCCTCTTTTTTATTCCTTGAATTAATAATCTGTAAATACAGTGCAAGTGTTTTTCCATGCAATGAAAATTAACTGGTAACTTTAATTAGAAATTAGCTATGGTAATAGATATTTTTTGTTATACCATTCCTTACAAAGTAGGTGTGCTTCATTTGCCTACTGATTGCTATATGTGTGAGGTCTTTCCATCCTTTTCTTAGATTTACATTTTAGGTCATTCTATGTGTATGTGTGTATTTTTGGAGGGATGCATGACAAATGGAAAGAGTTAGTTTTTAGAGCTTTACACAAAGCTTTGTGTATTTTATATTGAAAAATATTATTAAATTAGAAATAGCTACAATGAAAGAAGGGAATTCAGATTATTGAAACATTTTAGTAATATTTCATAATTAAGACAAAGTTATGCGTTTTGAAAGGATTCTTGCACTATAACTTTATGTGCAAAAGATACTAATTTTAAAGGCTGTCTACTAGCTGTCCAAATACATGTCTTCTAGTCTAATATCCTATTTTGGTAACATTATTTTCAAGTAAGAGTAGACTGTAACTCAGAATAACAGTTAGATTGCTCATTTTTCATGGATAATTTTCAAGGATTTGCATCTCATCTTTATGAACCAAATTAATGACATGTCTACCCAAAAGAGTAGTCACAGTGATATGACATAGCATAGGAAATATCACCTACTTACCTTTAAAGAAAAGCAGAAAGCCTCAGATGATAGAAGCAACACAATTTTTCAGTACAGTTAACTCTGCTGACTGCAAACTACTTCAGAATTAAATACATGATTTAGTTCCAGATAAAAGAGCTTTGTTTCCACCAGGGAGATCCAAAACACAATTTGAATAGATATTTGGTTGCAGATTATAAATTTCTTACACCAACAAAAAATGCAGATTTTTAAGATTATAACTATGCACCAAATTTTGTCAGTTATTTGTTAAAGTCATATTAAAACATAAAAAATGAAGCTGGTTGTGCTGACATTCCATTAATAGTTGTGTAAGCTTTAAATCCATGTTCATGCTGTGAGCACAGATGGGCAAATCTCTATCACCATCAATGCAGCTGCAACCAGGTGAAAAAGAGAATAATATTAGTTCACACCTGTTCAGGAAAAGTAGACACTATAATGCCTGAAAACAGACAAAATCTAAATTTTAGTTGACCTGAATAGATTCACCTACACACAAATAATTCTGAACTTTTTTTCAAGTAGTGGATAACAATATTACCATATTTGTGTTGTGTTCTTTTTCTTTGGCTTTTTCCTTGGGAAAGAAAAATGGAATGCAAAGCAGTATATATGAAAGAAAAGGTCTTTTTTTTTATATTGAACATTGTAGAAAGAGTATTTTAGATTTCAGCTTCCTTATTATCAGAATCTAAAGAAAAATGCTGTATATATGTATTTTGTGCACAATGTCAACAGAAAATCAAAATACTGCTGTAAAATGTACAATACCAGATATCTTGGTCGAAATTGGCAAGCAATTAAAGCTAAATGTATTTTATATTCACATATACAAACAAACACATTTACCTTCAGGATCAAATAGTGATTTTCAGTTCTAAGACATTTCTACAAGCAGATTGGCTTTCTGCTGGCAAAAGCATTTTATTTTTTCTTTTGAAAAAGAAAGAAATATGCCATCATCTTCCCTAGTCACTCAACAGCTGTATCAATTTGTTTTCAGGGCAGTGATTAGCATAATTGTGGTGGATTACTTGCATTTGGCACAGAACAGAAATAATTCAGTATTTTTCATCATTAGAGAACTATGCTACATTTTTTCCCCAAGCTATGCAATACTAGGATTTTTAAAGATACTTAATAAAATGAAGTATTCAGTCTCAAAAACAAAATCCAGACTATTTTGCTCTCCTCCAGCCTTCTCTGCAACACGGGCATTCCCAAACTAATTCCTAGCAGTACAGAACAACTGTGTCTCATTTTGTCAGCATTCTCTTCACCTAGAAGACTAAGACCCCTGAAGACCTCTTCAGTCCTCTGCTTCTCATGAGATGCACTTCCAGAGGGTTGAGGTTAAATCCAAAAAATCTGGGGTAACGAACACAAGATTTATATTCAGAATGGGATCCAAACAGTCTTCATGTGACTTACTAGTTAATCTTAGAAGTGCATAAACTCACAGAGACCCTCTCTTTTGCATTACAATGCTCTCTGAGGTCCAGAGCCATACAAATTTTGAGGTAAATTTTAGATTAAATCCCAGTAAATATTCTAGTCACTTGAAAAGCTCACTGAAACCACAGTTATCCCTAGACACACAAAACTACGCTTCTGTACCTGCCCAGATGTCCAGCATCTCACAGATGTTTGTTCTCAGATCAAAAACTAGGGGCAACTTTCAGTTCTAGATAGTAGACACCTATTTTTTTGCTAAGTGAAGTAGTCTACCTGTGAGCTAGGTATCTAGCAAATCAATAGGCATCTAGGCATTTTAGTTAATGCAATCTAGAAACATATCCAGAACATGGAAATATAGGTGCATAAGTTTGAGTATGCAACCATTCTGCAGAACTAGCGAATATGACATAGGACTTATGGGACACCCAGGCCCTCTGGAGCAGTGCTGGAAGTTTTATTCCTAAAACTGTAGCAGAAACCTGTTTTTAAGAACCCAAACCTCTCTCAAAGAACCAAAACCCTTAATTCTCCTGATTTGCAACCTCGCACCATGTCTAGAGCACACATCCATGAAATTAGCTGAAAATAGCCATGAGAGCATTATTCAAAAGGGTTTCAGCTTTATATAATTTCTTAAAAATTCAGAAAAAAATAAAAATAACTTTGTGATTCTATCACTACCAATTTTTCACCTATTTTATCCCCAAATTCCAGTTCCAATGATGAGCTCCCTATGGTGATACCTATAGTGTTACATGTGTGTTAAAACTGATCAGTTATGTATGCACTAGGCCATTTACTTTAATACTTTTGCATGTTTTATAAGCATGCATATATAATCACTGTATGATATTAGACAGACAAATCAAAGAATCATAGAATGGTCTGGGTTGGAAGAGACCTTCCAAGATCATCTAGTCCAACCTCCCTGCCATGGGCTGGATGTAGTGCTCCAGGTGGGGTCTCACAAGAGTGAAGTAGAGGGGGAGAATCACCTCCCTCTACCTGCTGGCCACGCTTCTTTTGATTTAGCCCAGGGTATGATTGGCTTTTTGGGCTGCAAGTGCACATTGCTGACTTACATCCAATTTTTCATCCACCAATATCCCCAAGTCCTTCTGTGCAAGGCTGCGCTCAATCCCTTCATCCCCCAGCCTGTAATGATATTGGGGGTTGCCCCAACCCATGTGCAGGACCTTGCACTTGACCTTGTTGAATGAACTTCATGAGGTTCTCATGAGCCCACTTCTCAAGTCTGTCAAGGTCTCCCTGGATGGCATCTCTTCCCTCCAGTGAATCAATTGCACCACTCATCTTGGTGTCATCCACAGACTTGCTGAGGGTGTATTCATTCCCACTATGTCATTGATGGAGGTATTTAATAGTATTGTCCCTTGAGGGACACGACTCATTACTGGTTTCCACCAGTAACCAATGTAGCCCTTGGTTTCATAACCTTCATTTAACATGTATAAAAAGGATTACAGGATATGGTTGTCTCCTGTTCTAGAAACTGAAGTTGATGATCCCAGAGAACATCTTCTGTCAGTTGTTTCTAAAAGCAACTTAAACTGCAGGGTGCAGAGCTCAAATTAAGTCATGGGGACTCCAGGAGGATGCAAAATTTTGCTGTCACACAGAGCTATTCCTTTTATATAAATACTGAGGAAGGTAGCTGCTGAATGGCTAATGGGAAGGTAAAGGGATATTTAGTTAAAGATACAGATGGTCTTCCCTGGACATACTACTGAATTTTCCAAACAAAACAAACATAACATATTGCAGTCTTGTGGTTAGTAATGATCAGTGTGCTTTGAACCTTGATAGCACAAGGACAACTTCTTACATGTAATTCATTTACACTGGGACCTCATGTTCAAAGGCTTTACTGTTGTTCTTAGAAAAAAACAACATTGAGGTTTTTCGAACTCTTTTTGTTTTTCAAGAGTGTCATAGTTTAACCCCAGCTGGCAAGTAAGCACCACAGAGCTGCTCGCACACTCCTCCCCAGCAGGATGGGGGGAAGAGAATTGGAAAGGTAAAAGTGAGAAAACTCGTGGGTTGAGATAAGAACAATTTAATAATTGAAATAATAATAATAATAATTAATAATAATAATAATAAGGTGATGAAAAGGAAAATAACAGAGAAAAAGAAAACGCAAGAAAGACAAGGGATGCAAATGTAAACAATTGGTCATCACCAACCAACCGATGCCCAGCCAGTCCCTGAGCAGCGGCCCCCCCGCCAACCTTCCACCTAGTTTTATTGCTGCGCATGATGTCACATAGTATGGAATATCCCTTTGGTCAGTTGGGGTCAGCTGTCCCAGCTGTGTCCCTTCCCAACTTCTTGTGCACCCCCAGCCTACTCGCTGTCGGGGTGGGGTTAGGAGCAGAAAAGGCCTTGACTCTGTGTAAGCACTGCTCAGCAATAATGAAAACATCCCTTGCATTATCAACACGGTTTCTAGCACAAATCCAAAACATAGCCCCATACCAGCTACTAGGAAGAAAATTAACTCTATCCCAGCCAAAACCAGCACAAAGAGTTAAAAGTTCCCTGTAAAACTGATATAACACCACTACTTGTTGTTCAGTACAGTAGATTTAAATTACATGAGTCACAGTGATAAAACATTTTCAAGTTCAAGCATTGCAGATAGTAGTAAAATTTACACTCCAGTTCTTTGAATTGAACATGACTCAACTTTAAAAAACGCCTCTAATCAATCAAATGAGCTGCCTATGCAAAACACAGTGTGATTATTTTCTATTTCACTTTCACTTGCTTACTCACAATCATAGAATCATAGAATCATTAAGCTTGGAAAAGACCCTTAAGATCATCGAGTCCAACCGTTAACCTAGCACTGCCAAGTCCACCACTAAAACCATGTCCTCGAGCACCACGTCTACCCGTCTTTTAAATCCCTCCAGGGATGAAGACTCAACCACTTCCCTGGGCAGCCTGTTCCAATGCCTGACTACCCTTTCGGTGAAGAAGTTTTTCCTAATATCCAACCTAAATTTCCCCTGGCGTAGCTTGAGGCTGTTTCCTCTTGTTATGATTCAGTGAACTCCTGTTAGCCATCCAGTCTGCATAACATTGAAATTGCACAATTTTAACAGTTCTTCATTATTGTTGTACAATGCTTTACATAATGTAATATTCAAATTAATTTTCTGCAAAATCAACTGTATTTATGGAATTGTGACTTAGGTAAGAATAGTTTATGCTTCTTAAAGATTTAAGGCAATCAGGACTCATACTTTTATTTTCCAATGGACCTCACCACTGAAATTGTACTTTAACAAAAAAAATCACTAAAAAACTGTTAAACTATATCCTCAAAACTTTTAGTAAAGCTAATGATTTTAGGTAAAAGTGTTAAAATTATTCAATTACATTGCCACCTGAAAGTAAATTTAATGACCTGGGAAGTTTTGGTGTTTGTTATTTCATATTTGAATATTTGCAAATACTTCATATTTCCATTTCTCACTTAGGCTCTTCAGAAATCCACATATCGGTGGAGATCATTAGAGTTTACCTACATTTAAGTACTTTAGGTCAGTCATACTGAAACACATAACTAAATATTGCAATAAAAAAATGAATGCATACATCACTTCAAATTCAAATGGAGGTAAGGAATCCTTCATATTCATTAAAGAATCTGAACATTTTGATTCCAATATTCACAGAAGGTCTAATGTTGAGTGTCTCTATCTTTAATGGCAAACACACTACAATATCAGTGATGTAATTAATTTGTTAAGGTTGGCTTTACCAGTAACATCTCAGCGCAAAGCAGCTGATGCAACTTAATTTATTTTTTCTAGATCAATTGAGTCACAGTTAACTACATTGGATTTAGGATTTCAGAACACTCTTCCTGGACACAAATTTATAGATGCATAGAAAGATGTTGGACATCCTGCAACCACATCCAGACAGACTCTGGTTAAATCCTCGTTAAATTCCCAGGCAGTAGGTGATCAACTCAATTTACTCCACCTGAATTGCTTGAAGAGGATGCAGTTTCCAATTTGGAAAGCTACTGAAATGTTGAGTATCAGCCTCAGTTAATTAACATGACCAGACCATCAGTTCTGGGATGTTCAGCTGATAACTTCATTAGTTGCCCCTGCTTATCAATTATGTTTCAGTATGGAAAACACACCTGCCATCTTTATAAATGGAACAACTTAAAATATAGTTCTTTCCTTCTTTCTGTTTCAAAATTAAGAGAATCAGTGGGAAGAGTGTACACTGTAGACAATGTCAGCACAACCTTTATATCATAGTACAGGTCTTAGGAGTCTACTTAATGGATTTCAGTCCATGCTAAAATTATGCTAATACTTCACCAAGAGAGAAGAAATGTGAGGAGTATTTTTCTCGCATCTAAGAGTGTAAAATACAGTGATAACCCGAAAAGAAAACTAGACATAAGAGTTGAAGGCACTGCTTAACCAGAGGCTGGACTGCTCAGCTGAGCACACTTCCATTTACAGCCATAAACTCTGACAAGAGGAGGCAAAGCAAAGACTTCTCAACAACACTGAATCCTGAGAGCTGAAAAGTAGGCTGAGGAGAGCTGACAGCTCTAAGAATAACAGTTATATTGTGCCCTGATTTTCCTCAGAGAATTAAGAGCTGATCCATTTCCTAATACTCCCAAGACTAGAGCTGGAACAATTTATTCCTGCCTTCTAATATGAAGGCTTTATTATTTCCTCACATTTATTATCATAAATGATACAAGACAGAAGGCTTGATCAGAGTCTGAGAACATGATCAAGAATCTGACAGTATGTGGCTACATCAAAGAAACTACACAGCATCCCACAGATTACCACAGGGCTCCATCTGCACACTC
Organism: Nipponia nippon; assembly: GCF_047370975.1. Taxonomy (NCBI): domain Eukaryota; kingdom Metazoa; phylum Chordata; class Aves; order Pelecaniformes; family Threskiornithidae; genus Nipponia; species Nipponia nippon. Next base: position 53,743,290 of record NW_028262336.1, on the reverse strand, counting down.
AGCTGTCAGGTTGGGATTTTAGACTAAAATCCCACCATTTCAACTAGTTTATACCTGTTATGTAAGATCAAAATCTGAGGACAAAGCATGGGCCATTTTTTTGCTTTCATTTTTATTACTATATTGTGTATTGCCAGCAAGCACTTTTTGCATGCTCTAAATATAAATTGCAGTTTTCTCTTCTTGAGAAAGATCATTGGTTTATGTTGAAGAACTTTAGCTGGAGTTCTGGATGAGAATGATAGCAAGAAAAAAGTAAAAGTGATCAAGGTATGTGGGTTTCTTTCTGTATTTATCTTAAATATGAGAGTAATATATAACAAAAGTCACAGTTACAATCTGCCGAAGCTACCATATCTAGTTATTTTTTTGAACCAACACTGATAATGATACAAACCACTCTCAGAGTTCTTCTGTTCATCCAAATGGATCCCTACTGTCTGCCACAAATACATCTTCAAAGTTAGTTTGGCTTGGGTTGTACACTTTCCTGAAAGCCTTCAGATCCATTTCAATTTGTCTCTTGAAAAACTTCTCATAAGAATATAACCTTCTTCCAGACAAAGTAACAAATTCCTTAATACATATTGGCATATTTCTGTTGTGTATTTTTTTAGTACCTTGGAGTTCGCAGTTGAACATGTATGTTTGTGGCTACATGTACTTCAGGAAATTAGCAAGCAGAGAAGCTGAAATACATTTGATGCAGATTTATAACTTCATTTTCTACTCTCCTGGGCTTTTTTATGTATAGTCCAATTATCACTTCACATGAACAAGGAAATTTTCAAAAGGCACAGCTGGCTTCTGATGTCCCCTGACTTGCAGTGGGAGTTAAAATACAGACATCAACAGGCTTTATCTCACTTTTTCTGCTTTAATGTTGTTTGCTTCTCTTTCTTCTCCTTCTCCCTGACTTTCCCTCTGTGCATTATGAAGAAGAACAAACAAAATGCTGAGAAAACAGTGAAAACTAAAATCACACCATCCCTCAGTTTCCCCTTCAGACTCCTCTCCCCAGGTTCTGTGGGTACTGTTCTCAGGGTACTGTGACAGATCTTGAGATGAGGCTTTCTCACCCTTTTTGGAACATGGTTGTGGCTAATTCTAGTGCAAAACAGTGTAAATCTACCAGAAATTTTTAGTTCTAAAGGAATTAAGTGATTATTTTGACTTTGACTTCAGCTTTGTATTCTTTATATCAGCCTTGTATTCTCTACATCAGTTACTGCCTTTTTCCTGAAAAAAGTCATGAGTTCTCTGAGGAAAGTAAGTAATTGAATACTATGTATGGTATTCATGCATATACTGTTCACTATAGTAACCAGTAAGAGTTCAGCTATGATCATGATCAGCATGGATGCTAAACTATTAAACAGGCTCCTGCTCATAAAGTGTTTTTTATTCAATTACATTTAAATTGCTACAAATTGGAATAAACATAGTTCAGTGATGCAAAAATCACAGTTTTCAAAGCTGTTATTTTCTTTGTCTGATTTTTACACTTCACATAATGGTACCCTCGGATCTCATAAATAACCTGTCATACTTTGAATTATTGCTTATTCACAACTTTATTATCACATCAGATATATCACTATTCCTTCTCCTTGAATTTAGGACCCAATGATAATACTAAATTGAAACGCCATTCTACTGTAGCTAGTGCAATGATTACAGAAAAAGTCACATCTGCTTCAAAGTTCATGGAGCATATAAAGTGAGAAGAAAAAACTATGCATCAGAGAATCTTTTCTGGTCATTTGTAAATGTCTTTCCCTTCTCATTAATCAATGTGTCAAGCACAGTATGAAAGAATGGTAATTAGTTTAATCACAGGTGTTTTATAAATTGGATATATTCTATGAATAGATTTCTAAACAAAACCCTTGTCACATGTTTCATATTGATATCATACAAATGTTTATATATGTGTGTGTATATATGAACATACACATATACCTATGTGTGTGTCTGTGTGTACACTATATATTAAAGTATGTTATCTCATATTTTGCTAATAAAATTAGAGGAAAAGATAGATCTTTATGGTTACAATATGAAACAGTAACCAAGTCCCTTTATTTATACGGCCCGATAAGAACTTTGGAACCCAACCTTGTTTTGCAAACTGAAGACTGTCAGCTCTATCTGGTACAGTGTGGCCTGGAAACCCCAAACCTTACTGATTAGCAGTGTCACAATAGCCAGGTTTAATCCCATATCTTTTAACTACAAAATGACTGGTATCAGTCAATATTTACAGAATTGAAAAATAATAAAAATTTATGCTTACCGCAAATAAGCACATACACAGCACTAATACTTAGAATGTATTGTATTCCATGTCTCATTGTATGAACATGGGGCAAACAAGCATTTTAACTGGATGTACATATTGCAAAGATATATTTCAAACACGTTTAAGAACACTAGCAACAGACGTGCTCTCTTTTTTTTTTTTTTATATTGTTACAGAAAACAGAATTGTTCTGAACATACTTTTAGTACTTACCACTGTGTCGTATTTTTGAGAAGACTTCAGAATTCCCCCATAGAAGGCAGCATGATGTCATTTTAGTTACAGCAAAAGTTTTTCCTGTTAGGAAGAAATATATAGTGCTCTTCAGTTAATGATGGAAAAAAAGGCATACTTATAAGTCACAAATGGTGAAAAAAAGTGACTCATTAAATCACCTGTAATGTTGTTTTTCAAGATTAAAAAAAAGAAAAATCATAATATTGATACTCAGAGAATAAATACATTGATCATAGTTATTGATTTCTGTCATAAAAATTATTAGCAATATTTTTTCTTTGCAGATTGATCACTGTTACAAAACTAGAATTGTCTTTAAACCTGTATACCACAAAACTATACATTTTGGGAAAAAAAGCTAAGGCAAGTACTTCAAAATAAAAGAAGAAAAAAAAAAATCACCATACAACCCTTGGGTTTTACATTATTCCTATACAAAATGATTCTGTAAACATATATTACACATATTCAAGTATAAAATATAAAAATTCAAATATTCAAATATATTAAAATATAAATAGTCAAATATTTTTAAAAGCCATTTGACTATTATTTATTCTTTCCTATGGGTAAATCAAAACTGTAGCTTATACTTCAAATGACATTTAGATAGACTATTTACACAGACTAAACACCAATATTTACCAACAGTCTCTTCTGTCAGGACTATCTTGAGACACTGCAATTTAAAACTCAAACCTTAACAGTATTAAGAAAGTTATTTCAGGTAATTTGCATAGGTTGCAAGACACTATTAGCTGAAATACTTCTCTCAAATCTCAAAGGCCAGCAGAGTTGGTTTTATGGCATTTATAGCTGCACGCATTTTGCAGAGGAAATTAATGCATTGCTTGTATTTTTTTTCTGTCTCTCTCTTAAAGTACCAAGGGAAATCATATCATTTATTCTTATTTTCATTAAGTTGATCAACACAGAGAAGCACTTTTTGTGAAAAATACCATTTCAAAACAAATTACAGGAGCAAGGGTGAGGCAATCAAGTATTTCTGTTAGCTTGCTAATGTGTCAAGCAAACTTATCATTTCTGAAAAATCGCACAATGCATTTGGCCACAGTATAGTGCAAATTAACATTGTAGAAACACTTCTGCAACAAGCTGACAAATATGTTCCACAAACCTATATGGCTTTCAGGGTCCATCTGCATATTATTCATCAGTAGGAACAGACATGACTTCCAGACAACTGATAAAGTATGGACTATCATCACAAACAATGTATCTATACACGCACACACATACAAACACATTCTCTCTAAGTATATGTATTTATACTAGATTTTAAGAAATTAATTTTTAGCAATAAAGATGCTAAGGATCATAGCACTGAGTTTCCATCATGTATTTCTGAAAATTTTCTCATACCATTTAAAGAAAAAAACATCAGATTTTAACTTCACTTTTGACTAAAATCAATGGCGTAATTGTGTCATGGTTTAACCCCAGCTGGCAACTAAGCACCATGCAGCTACTTGCTCACTCTCCCCTGGTGGGATAGGGGAGAGAACTGGAAGACTAGAAGTGAGAAAACTCACGGGTTGAGATAAAGACAGTTTAATAGGTAAAGCAAAAGCCACACATGCAAGAAAAGCAAAACAAGTAATTCCTTCACTACTTCCCATCGGCAGGCAGATGTTCAGCCATCTCTAGGAAAGCAGGGCTCCATCACATGCAACGGTTACTTGGGAAGACAAATGGCATCACTCCAAACATCTCCCCCTTCCTTCTTCCTCCAGCTGAGGATGCTGAGCATGATGTCATATGGTGTGGGACATCCCTTTGGTCAGCTGGGGTCAGCTGTCCCAGCTGTGTCCCCTCCCACCTTCTTGTGCACCCCCAGACTCCTCGCTGGCGGGGAGGTGCAAGGGGCAGAAAAGGCCTTGACTCTGTGTAAGCACTGCTCAGCAGTAACTGAAACATCCCTGTATTATCAACACTGTTTTCAGCACAAATCCAAAACTTAGCCCCATACTAGCTACTATGAAGAAAATTAACTCTGTCCCAGCCAAAACCAGCACAAAATGAAATCAGGGTTTAACACTTACTTGCTACTGGCAGATTCTGCAATCTTAATCACACTGAATAACTCTCTCATGAATGTTTTGACTCACTCCAGCCAAACCACTCCCTATAAGTGCAATTCATTGTAACAGCTGCAAACACAGACCTGGACTCTGTGTAAAGACGGTGATTATCATTATAAACTCGAGATAAATACCAGAGGATGGCTATCCGAATATACATCTGAAAAGGAGAAATTCAGGAATATGGAAGCAAAGCAAAATTCCTTATGAATAAGCAATGTGTGAAATACTAGCTAAACTGTGAAAGTGTCCATCTGGACACTTGCTGCAGGGGAAGCCTGCCAACACTGCAACTTTCATACACACCCATTGAGGAATCAGATGTTGAAGTTTAGGGCAATCCTTATTCCAAGCTATGGTAATGTCTTAAATCTCTCCACATGACAGTGGCACTTTTACTGCAGATTTTACTGCTCACATAGACTTTGACAGCCATTCCAATTCTCCAACAGTAGTAGGTGATTAAACCTAGGATATAAGAAATAAGGAAGGATTTAAGGAATGGCTGGACAGTAAAAATCCACGAAGGCTAACACAGCTTCCCTTCTCAGTTATTTTAAACTTGTATTTCTTTATTTCAGGAGCCTTTATAGCTTAATCCCTGCTACAGGAAGAGAACAAAACTCACCTCGGTTTTACTGGTAAACACAGGGATTGCATTTACTGTCTCTCCATAGCACCAAAACAGTCTCCAGCTTTAAAGGACAAAAATGAATGAAGAAGGTGCTATTTGTGAACTAGGTTTTCCAAGTTTATCTTTGTACCTATGTGTTTGTCCTTTTCACCTTCAGTTTGTCTTAGAGATCTAACTGTCCTTGCCAGACCGATTTTAATTGTAGATGACTAGATTATAGTTTAGACTTTATATATTCTAGTAAACCACACTGTTCTCTCTTGTCCATTTACAGATCATGTTTAGACTTTATCTCCTTAATAAGCAATTGCTCTCAAAAAACCAACTGCAAATACTGCACTTCTTTTGTATCAGGAAGCATGGGCACACAGGTTAAAAGACTAGTAGTCCAATTCTAAGACAAATATAGACATCTTCTGCATATGTTTGTCTTTTTTAAAGTGTAATTTTATCTCTATATTTGTGACAAATGATTTCTTCATAATTATAAAATTTTAACAAAAATGTTAAAGGAATCTGGCAGTCCTTCTAAGCATATTATCCTGAAGTCTAACACAGGTTTTCTCACTAGTTCACAGACTCATAGGTAAGTTATATCTAATGGTGCTATAATGACCCTAGTTTTAATGTTACTTAGTTTAAGCTTACTTAATTGGCTTATTTCTCAGAATTATCACAACAGCCTCTGATTTTATAGCCGACACAACAACAAGCAACTAAGGCTGATGTTCTGTCTTTGTATTTACACAGTTATCTTAGTCTTTACCTGAGAAATAAAATCTCTGTCTCGTAAAAATTTTGTTTTGTTTTGTTTTATTTTGAACATGATGACCCACTCTCCAGCTATCCCCAAAACCTCTGACAGTTCTTGGTAATATCCAGATATAGGCTAAAAATATTTGTTTATTCTTTGATGCTCAATTTCTTTCATCGCAATGACTGGACTACTGTAGTTTACTTCAGTTTGAGCAGATAGATTCATGAAGTCTCTCTGCGAAAATGTACTATTTTAAATGCAGTCTTAGCATCTTTAAATACATTTTTAAAGCTGTAACTTTTACAGTGTTTACATACTTTTCCCTATTGATTCAGTTTCATATCAAGTTCTTTCTTTTGAACATTTGAATAATAAGCTCTCCCCATTGCTAAATTCAAGAATTTCATATATAGCAACACATTCTGTAGCAATTACATTTTCAAATTTTTTGAACTATAAATAGAAAATCACTGACTAAACAATAGGTAAATGTATCTGGGCAGTTCTGTGATGTTCTCTCATTATCAATACCCCAGAAGTCAGAATATCAGATAAGCAAATGATACTATTTATTTCAACTGTTCATTGCCTGGATAGTTTGGGAGGAGGGGGGTGTTCAGAAGAGGAAAGCCAGCTAGAGGTAGATCTCACAGCAGGAAATGGACACAGACCAGCTAGAGGAGTATCAGACATATGCAAATGAAATCAACTTTTTTCCTAATTTAGGTACTTGAAAGCTGAATAAATAAATCTGACCTCTGGCTTCCTTTGTATTTAGTGGGAAAAAATAGACATTCCGAATTGTAGAAGACTTATTTATCTCCATGAGTCAAAGAGTGTGGGCTTTAAGTAAGAAAACAAACAACGCACTCCACATATACCAACTGAGATAATGTTGACTTACAGATATATAAGAAAAGAGTGGCAGTATCTTATTTTCTTTGCTTAAAGCAAATGTAAGTATCAAATAACACAAAGGCAGTGAAATGTAACTTCTCCTTTGCTAAACATGCAGAAACTCTCTCTTTGCCTAGAGAGAGGAAATTCACCAAGAAAAAACTCCCATTTTGGGGACCACTTTTCAACTTTAATCAAAAGCAGCACACCAGAAGAAGACAAGAAGCCTCTCATCCACACACTCCCCCTAAATGAATATATTCCAAGTTGTATTCCTTTTCTTCAAGCAGATCAGAAAGATATGGTGGAAACTTTGTTGCTTCTTTCTCCCTCTGACATAGAAGTTTCCTCACGATTCTCTGCTCATCTCTTTCTGCTTTAAATAGTTAAACCTATGAACCTACCTGTGCTTCTGGTCTTGATTCCTGCCTGTCCCATAAGGATCCCCTTGTGGTAGCACACTCAAGAGAAAGCAGGAAAAAAAAAGACTGACACTCCTCTGTCAGTCAGAGGTAAGGGACTGTATCCTCAGCCGGAAGCAACTAGAATATCCCACAGAACAGGTGGGTGGCTTCAGTGAGAAACTAAAAGAAAAAGAAAGAATGGGAATGTATGAATCTGTGGCAAGGTCTACAAGGTCATGAAAAACCCTAGCAGAGACCAGAGATGAACAGAGAAAGCAGGCAGAACAGCATAACACAAACAACAACCAGAGACTGCTCTTCAGAGAAAATGGGCTGCTACCAAACATACAACTGCAGCAGCAGAGGAACGATAGCACAGAAACAGAAAGGCTGAGGCCATGTTCACAGGATGCAGACCAGGGAGGAGGAATGAAGCTGTTTGTAAGGCATGATGGCAGGTAGGAACAACTGATGTGAATTTGCAGAGGTCCCTATTTTTTCCAAAAAGTACTAACATTTCTTGAAAAATCTTGCTTTCAAAAGCATTTAGATACAAATCTTTCCTAATAAGACCAGCAAAACACAGGTTCATTTCTCATGTGGGCTGCATCAGAATCACCATGAACTACCTATCAAAACAAAGATATGTGTGATACAGCAGATAAGACAGATTAAAAACTCCTTATCAGAAGAATGAATGAGGGTAAATATTTTAATAGTATATTATACACATTTCATTAGAAAATTTGAAGATTTTTCCAACACCAACAAATGGAAATCTAAAGGATGAAAGGATGACAATACCAATACAATGAGGTTCCAAAGAAACTTAATAATTACTACTACAGGTCAAAAACCTGACAAGGTCCAGAAGAAAAAATAGCTCAGGGGAAAAAAAAAACAAACCAAACAAAAAAAAAAAAACACAACAAGCAGTCTAGAAACAAAGATGTTTGTTAGACTCAGTTTAATCAAAACAAAACAAAAGAAATCTTCTGAAGAATTTGCAACCTGCTATAAGAGGTCAGGAAGAATTAAACTCATGAAGCCTGAGCCCAAAACAGCAACACACACAAGAGAAATGCTGATGATGCAGAAGAGAGTGATTTGCCATGTTAAGAAATTCTGAATGGTAAACGGAACGATAAATCCCCTTAGGGGAACTCCAGGCCAGGAAGTAGCAATGCCAAGAAAGCATGTAGAATAAGACATAGTAAAAACAAAGAGCAAAAAAAAGGCTAAGTCTAAGGTCAAAGAGAAGGGGAGAGAGTGCCAGTCCTATGTCAAAAGAAAAGGTTGATTCTCAAGTCAGGGATAAGAGAAAGGCCAAGCCTGAGATTAAGGAGGAGGAGGAAAAGGAGAACAAGATACAGCTAAAGGAGAAACAGCAGAAAGGGGAGAGGAAAAGACCAATCCGAATAAAAAAAGAAAGATTAAGGACAAACCCAAAGTCAAAAGAACAGAATCCAAAGAGAGCCTCAAGACCATGCTGAGACATACTGAAATTAAAGATCAGTTGGAACAGCAAGAGCTCCACATAATAACCCTCAAGCCTGTCAACGTACAGCTTTCAGAGATTGTAGATAGGGAAGCAGATGAATAGAAGACAGAATAATCCACCCAGTGGCATAAAGTTCAGATCATCTATTCAGTCCTCACTTCAAGAATATAGTTAAGTCTCCTTGGGCCTTTTAATATTATTTCTGTGTTTCTGAAACTAACGGCAAGAAATGTGCCAAAAGGCACTGAAACAGCTATTACAGCAAGGCTCTCACTATGCTCGAGGTAATGTTGACTATCTGTGTCACTTCCAAGTTATTACTAGTAAAGCAATTACCCTTGATGAAATCATATATGCCTCTCTGTGCACAAGCAAGCTCTGATAAATATATCTGCCTTTCTCCCATATGATTTTTTTTTAAGAGCCTAGGTAATTCAGGAAGAAACTCTCTTAAAATTTTCATAGCCAGAAAGACTGGAATGACTGAAAATTCATTCAATGAAAACTCATACATGAAAACTCTCTCATAAGTGAACAAGTTTTTCTCTTTACTTTATACAAATGATGTGTCAGATATTATCATTGTTGGTGAATGCACAGTCAAAATATAAGCCACTGAGCTATTTTTCACTCACCCGCCCCCCAAAAATGCAGTGTAAGATGAGAGAAATTTCAATCCTAACCATTAAACTGAAATCAGCGCATCAAAATCTGTCTGCACTTAGGTCTTTGCCTATCTAGCTGCATAAATTTCCATTCCTATGTGTTGTGGTTTAACCCTAGTTGGCAACTAAGCACCACACAGCTGCTTACTCACCCTCCCCCCTCCAATTTATATACTGAGCATGATGTCATATGGTATGGAATAGCCCTTTGGCCGGTCGGGGTCAGCTGTCCTGGCTCTGCTCCCTCCCAGCTTCTTGCGCACCTGGCAGAGCATGGGAAGCTGAAAAGTCCTTGACTGGTGTAAGCACTGTTCAGCAACAACTAAAACATCAGTGTGTTATCAACATTATTTTCATACTAAATTCAAAACACAGCACTATACCAGCTACCAGGAAGAAAATTAACTCTATCCCAGCCAAAACCAGGACACTATACAATCTAAACATCTTTCCGATGGATAGGACATGCACAGGGAGGCTATTCCAGGTCAGTGTGATATAACTGAGAAGTTGCCAGAGATAGAAGGCAGTGGCCCTGATTGACAGCAACATCGCCAGAAGTTCTGAGATTTCCTTTTCTTGACAACTGAGGTCTTACTCATTTTCACCTTCACAGTGTTTCCCAGTTCTCCAGAATGAAAGTAAAATGTTAGTAAATCAAATCATAGAATTCGACCAACCTGTATTGCACCTCCAAAACAAATATTCACAGAAATCTTTTCAGCCTAGCGTGTCCCCGAGGGCACCACCAGCCCTGACTGTCCCAGCCCAGCCCCGTGGGGCTCCCCCCACCCCGCCCAGGGCACAGGACCCCACATCAGCCCCCCGGTGCCGTCAGCCCCTGCCCCAGTGACGCCGCAGCAGGGTCGGTCTCCAGCTCCCCACAGCCCTGCCCTGCCTGCCCATGGGCCCTGCCCAGCTGGGGCCACCCACAGGCCCACATCCTGGCCAGGCCTCAGCCAGGCCCCAGGGAGGTACCAGATGGCCAGAGCTTGGGCTGTCCCAGTGTCCGCCAGCTGCCCTGCTCCTGGCTGGGGCTGGGACAGGTCCTGGCTGCCAGGCCCTGCCCTGCTGCCTTCCATTGGGAGCCCCCAAGGCTCCTGGCCCCTGGGATGCCATGACACCATGTTTCCAAGTTCAGAACTGCAAGTGAACTGTTCATGCAGAAAAAGAATCCATCTTCAACCAGAGCCATGATAAGAGACAAACACGGAGCACCTCCTTCTTGTGGCAGCCGTCATTCCAGCTGTAACAGAATCACCAAAATCCACATCTCCTAAGCCCATGATATATTTTTCCCCAGCCACCTTCATGGAAACTATGTGGATTAAAAGCAAACAAACACACATACAAACAAAAACCCACACCAAACACTGCAGCAGAATAAACACACAATCAGACAAGAATGAAAACAAGTAATTACCACTGAATTTTTTAATAACATTCCCCTATTACTAAAGCTTTTCCTATTTCCCCACCCAGACTAACTAAAACCTCTGAGATAAACCTAAGCACTAAATTCCTTAACTCCAATGAGTACTCAAAATTACAGACTCCACAGAGACATGAATCTTACTATTGTCTCTACATCTCTTCTCTGGATAAGCCTTCATTTTTTGTTATAGCCTATATTCATGTCTTTTTACATGACTGAGCCACATGCTTAAGACCTATACCTGCAACAGAGGTGCTGTCTCTTAAAATGTCTAATTCATAGATTAATTATGTTGTGAAAGGGGTTGTATCTACATTTCCTTAGAAGGCAATGCTCAGAAAATTTGTTGCTAGAAAGTGTTCAGTGTAAAGTTTGCTGCTTCGGTTTCAGCCCCTTAGAAGATGGTCTTCTGCATCCAGAACCTCAGAATTTTTTCAAAGTATATCTGCTGGTTAAATGACTGATGTTAATTCTCTTTACAAACCTTGCTAAACTTTGAGATTACCTACCTGAAATTTTAACACAAGAACTTGCCTTAAAATTGAACAATCAAAAATGAAACAAAAAAAGAATGGCTTTCATCCTAGTAGAAAGCATTATATAAAGAAGGGGCAATAAGGTTACTGGTTCCATCTCTCTGCATTTTGCATTAAATCATCAGGTGAAAATAAATGTCTCAAACTGCAATAAATATATAGAGGTGGTCATCGCTGGACTACAGCCTCAGACCATTTAGACATAATTCCCTTTCATTTACCTTGACATTTTATCTCCTTCCCTATCACTTGCCCCTTCTTCTTCCAAAAGTTATTTAATAATTTGTTTTTTCTAAGTAGTATTTACCTGTGTAGAGATTATCATCACAAGCTAGGGGCAGACATAATCACATTCTACATAGACCTACAGACTAAAACCAACACAATTTAAACTGCAAGGAATGTGTTTTTCCAGCCTCCTTCCTTTTCTCAAAATGATTGGTGAAGAAGAATGAACAATGTTATCACAAAAATAACTTGTGAGGGGGTTGGGGAGTAGAGAGCAATGAACCCAAAGTACAACAGCAATCTGATAGGATCATCTTATCAGTCTTTAAAAACAAACAGTATGGCTAGAAGCATTCAAGTATTGATTAAATAGATTTCTCTAGACATCTTTTCTTAATTCAAAACTTTAGGTGATGAAGCAACTAATCCCAGAATCCATTTCAAGGCACATGGAGGACAAGGTAGTCATCAGGAGCAGTCAGAATGGATTCACCAAGAGCAAGTCATGCTTGATCAACTTCATAAACTATGATGAAACAACTGGCTTGGTAGATCAGGGGAGAGCCGTGGATATTGTCCACCTGGACTTCAGTAAGGCTTTCCCATAAAAACCTCTTAGAGAAGCTGATGACGTCTGGGGTGGATGAGCAGACAGAGGCTCAGGGGGATCTTATTAATGTTTATAAATACCTGATGAGGGGGTGCAAAGAGGACAGGGCCAGGCTCTTTTCAGTGATGTCCAGTGACAGAACTAGAGGCACTGGGCACAAACTGAAACACAGGAGGTTCCCTCTGAACATCAGGAACCACTTTTTTACTGTGAGGGTGACCGAGCACTGGCACAGGTTGCTCTGAGAGGTTGTAGAGTCTCCCTCCTTGGAGATATTCAAACACTGTCTGGACATAGTCCTGGGCAACCAGCTGTAGGTGTCCCTGCTTGAGCAGAGGAGTTGAACAAGATGATCTCCAGAGGTCCCTTCCAACTTCAGCCAGTCAGTCATTCTGTGCATCTGTGATGTGTAAATATATGCACCTTTTTCATGAAAGACAGAATACACCATCAAAATGAGAGTCTTGCTTGATTCAAAGATGCCAGACTCCTGTTGCAGAGGTTATAGCAGATGTTCAGTGTTTGGTTCATGCCAGTGAATCACTTCATCAATTATTCAGATCATTATTTATCCTTATGGAGCAGTATCATTTGGTATTAGCAACTGAAGACCAGCTTGAACTATAATCTCCCACATCTCAGGCGAGTATCTTGGTGCAAAACTGAGCAAAAGCCTGATTCAGGTCAAGTAGAACAGGAATTGCTACAGGCCTGTATCTCCAGGGGTTGTTTTGTCCTCAAAACAGACAAGAGAAGAAACATATTTTAACTTTTTCTCACTTGATTTAAATCATGGTATAAAATCACCTGCCTACCAATGGAAAGTCACAGAGTCAGAACAAGGGGAAAGAAACAGCTCCATCTTCTTCCTGCACTACAAAGAACTCAATGACATGAAACAGGACATAGGCACCCTTACACCTCTCTTAGCCTCCCTGCCAAGAAGAGAAAAGCACTTAAGTCTCTATCTGGCAACCATAGCCTTGTGAGTAAACACAAAGACATTTGAAACCCACAAGACCATGTTTCACATGACCATTATGCAAACTCTAAGTTTGCAGCTTAATGGCTCTGTCTCTACTGCATTCCCTTAGGCCTCATTCCCACAGTTGTCTACATCACAATGCGTCCTAGTAAAATCACAGTTCCTTTCCTTTTTACGTATGGGGGGTTTCCTTCCAACACATAAAATAACTGTAAGTAGGAGTAAACAGGAAGAGACAAGTAAAAGGGACTACAGAGCAGTTCCAGATCATGGCTCAACCTGCGGTTAGCCCGTCTGCCCCAACTGTTCCAAATCCTACCCCAGCTTGCAGTCTGAATACAACCAGAATGTACTTTGGTAACAAAGAAAAACAACAGAAAATTATGGAGAATTTACATCTAAGGTTCCCATTTCTCTTCTCTTAAATTCAACGAGGAGAGAAGTCTTTTGCTAGAAACCTTGCTTCCTCTAATTAAATTCCATTCTGGCTTATCTGGGCTGTACTTGAAACTATCAGTTTTCCCTTCTCTCACTATCTGTTTTCAGGAAAGTTTTGGCAGTTTACCAAAATCATAGTATATAAAAAAGCAAATATTTTAAAATGTGTTTCCTTTTTTACAGCCAAAATGTGACATAACAGCAATGATGGCAGCTGCCACCAGCATTACTATTATATTGGGATTGCATGAGGAGACTAAAAGAGAAGATATCTTGTCTTGACAGGAACCTCATGATCAACCCCATTCCCATTCTCAAGAAGCAAATGAGGCAGGGACAGGGGGTGAGATGGATCTTTTGCAACACAAAACTAAACTAGGTTCCCTCTACAACTGGGACTTGGCACTTGCAGCCCAACCTCCCTCTTCGCTACCAGATTACTCTACTGTCAGCTGAACAATGTGAAGTCCTGTAGCTCAAGCGGCAACAGGCCATGTTGAGTCTTGAAAGTTTGAATTTAAGATGTTTTGCAGAAGGTGTGGTAAATGTTGTACTTAGCATTGTATGGGTTTTGGGTTTCTTTTCCTATAACTTACAATATTATGTGAAGGATATACAAAAAATCAACAGAAAAGCAAAGTCATAAAGTTGAAAGAACATTATTCGTTTTTGCAAAGTTTTGAATTCAAAAGTTGAACTGAATTTACCAAAGCAACCTTAATTTGATCCCCTTATGATTTGAAGTTATTAAAGTATATAATCTGAAATTAAATTACCTGGTTTTTAACTTAACATTCTGGATGCACAAACTGGAATAATTTGTGTTTTTCCTAAGCAACCTTAAATATGCTACTTTCTAACTTCTGAGTGTTTTATCTTTTTCATTTGAATTATACTTGTAGACTAATATAACATAAATAACAAAGCATATCACCATTCAACTCTTGATTGCCATTTGCTTTACATCCTCTACAGTGCAAATTATTTTGCTTATTTCTCTCTCACCTCATCTTCTTAATTTGCTGGATGTGCTAGAGGCAAAAAAAAGAGGTTACTATATGCCTATCAACCTTCTGAACATATGCCATGGTGTAATAGTTTTCCCTTCATCCCTCTCCTTTTTAATATTATCTTCTCTTTTAAAACTAATGGCTCCCTATCTATACTTACATATATACATTCTTATCGTAGTAAACTGATTCACAAGTTCCTTAAATGAATCTTAGACAAGTAACCGTTGAGACAAGAATTTAGTAGAGAACTCTAGGTGCCTTCTTTGCACTTGATGACTTGAGGCTGTCTTCAAACCACATATAACAGGTGAAAATGTGGCCCTAAACCCTTTTGACAAGTTTGACGTATTCAAAAGATATTTGTGCAATAAATGCATTTTGTTTAATGTTACTACTAAAAATTAAGTCAAATGCAGAAAGTTAAATTCATTAATTATAACTTAATCATTCATTATAATTTTATTGTGTTAAATGAACCATGTAGCAAATGTTAGATAAAGGTTAAGAGTAATGATAGATTCCTGGAACACCCACAAGAGAAGCATGAGCCCCTGACGTTGGATTATCTCAATCCTCAGCTAATCAACCACTCCCTGTACTAACTGAATCTATTAGATTTAGAATTCTCCAAAATTAGCACCAGACAGTGTAGAATAATTAATTGAACAAGATAATAACAAACACAATAGTAATAAAAGCCCTTAAATTTCCCCAGGGCAGGAAATCAATATGTTGGTAAATTTATTTAAACTCCATTACATGAACTGAGTAAGTTGCCTAAAATGTTTCCAGCGTCTTGGAATATTTGCTGAGGATTCTAAAGCTTCCCAAAAGTCTAATAAATCGTCTCTTTTCTCCCATCAGAGCAAGAAATTAAAAGATTTCTCTCACTGTAGGGCTATATATAAGGTCATTGTTCTCTATTTAGAACATTCTGGTTTTGGCTAGACCTAGCTTGCTCAAGGCTGTCAGTCATCTTTAGATCTCCTGCCTGCAATAGCAACTGGTTATATCATATGCTGTTGATTACAGGTCATAACAAAAACAAATTTATGATTATCATGAGTCCAGTATCTCCACTCTCCTTCCACTTACATGGTTGAGAAGCCAATTGCTTTTCTCTGTCCTGCTGTTACTTGGAAGAATAAAGATATTCAGGAGTGAAGGAGTTATGAATATGTCAGTCTTTCAGTATTTTAGTTCCTAAAATCAAAGAAAGACTACAGTTGCTTTGAGCAGAAACTAAGAGATTTATCCAGAGCCCTTTGAAGTCAGTAAAAGTCCTCATGAGATCAGTAGACTGCAGAAGTTGGTCCAAGTACCCTTGTCTCATATTTGCTGTCTCATACTTGGCTGCAGCCTATTGGACACATAATTTTGGGAGGAAATTATGACAGGACATAGGTAACTACTGTACTCAGTGGTAGCTGCTAATGGAAAATTATAAATCACACCATGGTTGTGACAGCAATAACTATCACAAGGTCTCAAGTACAGCATTAAAGAGAAACATATTTTAGAAGTCTCTTGCACAAAAGCAAAACTGCTTTCATTTTGCAAACCACAAGACAAATTTTACCTCAAGAACCTGTAAAAACTGATGATATACCCTGAGTTATATAGAGAAGCAACGCTAACTCTGACCAGACTGGTATACCACATGCTACATTGTAGTGCTGTGCAAAGACAACAGTTCAGGTCCCAGAAGCCGAATGTCAGAGGACTTTCTGCCTGAGCAAAGCACCCCGCATCTGGAGGGCTGAACAGCACTGCCCTGTCACTGTACTGATACATGTACTGAGCCCAGCTCTCCAAGTAACTTGGAGTTACGCATTGCACAGTGCTGCAAAATATTTGTAGAAGTACTGCTCTGAGTACACACAGACTCCAGAAACATACATGTGCTGTCAATATTAATATGGAACATAATGATAAAGTATAAGCTCACATCAGGCAGCTAAGGGGCTTGATTTTCAAAAGCTTTGAAAACCTACTACCTCAAAAGATCCCTCTGGTGTCAAACCACTGCAGCAATAAAATCCTTGTCTTTCTTGAGCACTGCAAACTCCGAATGTTGTGTATGTGTATATTTCAAAAAGTAATTGCCTATTTGTAGAAAATTTTCTCACTATAGGTAACTATGCTAACAAAGATATTCTGCATGCAAGTAACCATTCTAAGTTTTTAGAAATACACTAGATCTTCCACTAATACATAATCTATATTACAAATACATGAAAGCATTGCAGTTTGCAGTTCTTTTTCATTCTTTTTTTCTATTAACCTGTCTAAGATGCAATTGAAACTCATAGATGGACAAGTGATAAATGCCTTTATTGTAGTCATCAGCTGGTTTTAGTTAATAATTTAAGTATTAAATCCCCTTAGTAGACAATAGGATACCATGGCAAAAGCTTATTGTTGTTGATGGTTTTGTTTTTTAGTAAAGCTCTTTGCATTACTGTAGGGAAGGCCTTAATTTTTTTTACTAATATTCTCAGAAGCTAAAACTAAACTTGAGATACTGAGAAAAAATCCTATCTATAGAAAACACAGATCATATTACTTTGAAATGAGATTCTTGTTATGTAATCACTTTCAAACATGTGAATAGAAATTGTCACTATCTGTTTATCTATGCACAAAGAAATGCTACTGTTTCACTCAAGAATCCAACTGGAATGTATGCCCTCAGAAAAACAAACCTCACGAGCTGGTATTCAAGAGACAGATGTTCACAGTAAATGAACCACTACAGATGGTCATTTTCTTTTTTAGAATTTGAGTTTGCATTTGTTTCAATTTTTTTTTAAATCACTCATTTAAAAAAAAAAAGCTATTCATAAAAGCCATTCAAGATTATCAAGTGGGTACACACAATCTTTTGTTTGGCAATAAAAACCACCAAACATTTAAAAGAACAGAAGAATACGTATACATATACATATACATATACATTTTTATTAGAACTTGAAAGTTTATTTGAAAAATAATTTTTTAACATGACTTTCAATTAAAAAAAATCCAAACATGTCTAATCCTTTAGCCCTTTTCATGTGAGAAATATTAACTGTTGCTGCTGAATTGAGAGACTTGTGCTGCAACAACCACTATATTAGCTATTCCCTTGTACTCTTTTGTAAAATTTTAAAATAGAATTGAAATATTTGTCATTAATTAGAGCTATATAACATGTTCAACCATGACTTTAAATAATGAAGCTAGTCTTCTGCTTCCAGATTTTCATGTTGCATATTAATTCATAATACCAAAAAAATTGGGGGTTTAGAACATTCAGGATTATCTAGAAATAGATACTGCTGTTTTTATTGCTGCTTTTAGAAGTTTAAATTTTATGTCTTGAGTTAAATACATTTAGGCAGGCAACTCACATGGAGATCTTCCTTCTGAAATACTTATAAAATTTCCAGTGACTATATTGTGAACTTAGTCTTCTAAATGTAAGTGTTCTACATTGCACTTCTCCACCCCCAAAAAACTCAGCCATCTCCACTGTTTTCTGCTTAGCGAAACTTGCAAAGAAATAAGAGACGGTAGTGTGAGTCCTTAAACCTCAGCCACAGTAAAACATATCTATTATAATTATTTCCAATAGATGATATGCCTACTATAATTTTTTTCACCTCTTCTAAATTCAGAGTAATTGTAAACCCTATGAAATACCTCCACACATTTTTTCAAGAGTATGTCTCACACAGAATGTACTTGTAGACCACCAGCCTATAAAATACTCTTTCTTTCATCCATAATGATCTGCATCCATCATAACTGAGTAGCTTCTGTTTTTCACATATGACTAAAACCACTGAACAAGCTATGAAAAACCTGCCAGCATGCAAAAGTTCTAAAAGGACAATAGTCTGACCATTCAGGCCTCTGATATGTGCAGTAATAACCTCAAATTAAGGCTAGAGCCTAGACTATCAATGGCATTCAAGCATATCAGACATCCAATAATCCCACAACTTCATAAGGAAAATGTATTTGAAAATGACACAAATGGTCAAATGTCAAGAACTGTATTGCCATGAAAAGAGCAGTCCTTTATGTTAAAAGGAGACCAGTAACTTTATATAACAGAAATAATGATAAAGCACAATTTTAAGGGATCTTTGCTCCAGAAATAACATGGGTGTCTCAGACAAGGCCTTAGAACAGGAAAGCCAACAGCATATAGTCTGTGGAACAATGTAAACTGACCAAGATCATATTTACATTCATTGATCAGGTTTCACCTGATCAAATGAATTTATTACTTAGAAATATTAATCACAACTGCTTAATCTCATTCTAAAGAAGACCTTAAAAAAGGTAAATTGCATCCCAAAGACCTTATTTCTTCCTAGAAATTGCAATGAGAGCCTAGAATAACTAGTTTGCACACAACTTTCTACGATTTGAAAGCAGAACTCTGTGGTATGCAAGATGAACTATCCCACAGGGGATTCAAGCAAGATCTTTCCTTAAAAACTTTAGAAAAATCTTACCAAGTATCTGCATACACTTTCAGTGATCCTACCAGACAGATAATCAGGTCAGCATCTAATAATACCTAGACTGAAGGAAGAGTAACAAATGTTAAGCTTAGTTATAGTTTTTCTTAGTTACAACCAAAACCCACTGCATTTCCAACAGATTCAGAACTATGATACTGTTTTTCAGTGGCATCTGAGCTAAACTAGTGGTATAAAAGCCTGATTTAGGAAGTCAAGGACACTGGCAGACAGACAGAGCTCTCACTGGTCTGACAGAGACAACTCTGAGAGAGAGAGGCTCATTCACCAGGAGGGAAATCACTGACATCCAGAGGCTGTTGGTGTCTCACGCCAAAATCACCATCACCAAACCAGGTGTAGAAAAAAAATTCAGTGCGAAATTTTTGTCATACAGCTCAGCACATGTGAGAATGAATTGATTATCTAAAATATGTGGACCTAAAACTCAAAATACATTCCTTCCTAGCTCTCCTAGTTTGTGTACTATATTCAATAGGTATTTGATAAAAGTTTTTAAACACAGCCTTACTGAACACATATACAGTTCACAGGGGGAAACAGTGTAGCAACCCTGCAAGGATCTTTCATCAACCACTGATGAGTGAGGCATATGGTAAAATAAAATAGGTTTTTTTTGTTGGGTATTTCAGGGGTTGTTTTTGGGGACGAAGGTAGTGGTGGGTTTTTTTCCCGGTTCTTATATCAGAACAGCCCAGAATCTACACAGTCACAATTTTCCAGCTTCTTCAGTTTGCATCAGCCAACCTCTAAAAATAACTAGTCTGAGACATCCAGACACTGAACAACTGATCTCATGATCTAAAGTAGTTACTTGGACTATTAAGAAACTTTTGCATTCCTTCAATGCATAGCTTTTTCAGGAAAGAAAGGCTTAAAAATGTGATGAAAAAAATCTGCCACTGTTGAGATTAGTTTGGAAGCCTGAATCAGTTGGTATCCAGCTCAAGAAATTCTGTGAGCATTGCTGTTTGCCACTACAAAAGCCAAGATCATCAAGGATAACTCTGTACTCCCTGTTGTTGTACCTCAGTTTCTAATGAATTTAGCCATCTGATCCTGCAACATCATTCCTCAAAGTACATCCTTCTGAACGTGGCATTTCTGGGAATAGCACCAAGATATGGCAGCAATCACTGTATATGTTGTTAATGCCTGTGGCTAGATTTTGTATTTTGGAATACCTCGAGGCATTGGGTAATGTGGATATCAGGCAATTCTTGTGCTGATTTACAAAGTCATAGTGCATTTAAATGTACCATGGCAATTATTGTTTGATAAATTATGTAGTCTTAGGAAGAGAAGACACCCTTCCTTCCAAAGGATACATTATGAAATACTAGAAGTTATAAGGGGATACAAAGTCACTTCATACTTTGAAACAGTGTACAAACAAGTACTGGTTCTAGTTATATGTATATAGCAAAACATAAGGTAAATTCTTTTTTGTTTTGTCTTAAAAGATCACTAAATAGTTTAAAAATAAAGGTATTATACTGATATGCTATGCCTTTTCCTAGAGCAAGGTAAACAAACAAAAAGACCCTTGGAATTCTCTCTACTCTCACTTTTTGAGGAAAAGGCAATATTCAAAATTCTAAGCTATGTCTACATGATCCTAATTTTCATATATCTGATTTTAAGCTTAAGTGACCTAATAGGAATTTTTGATTCCTGAATGCTGTTAAGGCATATTTTGCCTTGAGTGTGCTAGCACTTCAGCCTTAGGAATGCCAAGGATCTACAATTTGCAGCTCTGTAAGCTTTCCCCTAAGCTATTAAGGCAGTGTTTTGCAGAGCCTCTGTAACAGTATTTTTCTTTTTCCCTTGATGTTCTCAGACTCTAGGTCTTGTGTTGTTATTCTCACAGTCTTGCAACAGCAAAACCCAGTAGTTTTGTTATGGTAGGCACTTGTGGAAACAACTACCACTATAGTGAGAATGGTCCCTCTTTTGCCCACCCTCCCACACCAGCTTTCCTTACCTTTTGTTTTGTAGACTTTAGTTTATAACAGATAAAACCAAAATATAGTGTGCAGCAAAATAGGTAATAGTCATTTAAATACCTAGTAAATATTGTCCAATAATAAATTTTAATAATCAATGTGCAACACTTGAACCTAAAAATTACTGTACTCCAATCAGCATTAATAGCATCAAGAACTGAAACAACCCGTGGGAATTTTCACATGGCCTTGAGTGTACAGTGTGAGGGGAGAAGCATGGCAAAAAAAATCATCAACCTTGTCATCTTCATTGTTTCCACTTGCTGCACCAGACAAAAAAAAAACAGAGAAAAGTGCTCATCAGGGACTCCCCACCATTGCCACTGCTTTTCCTGGACTGCCACTGGGGAGAGTCTGCCCTTCTCCTTCCTCTCTCCCATTTGGTTCTTATTTTTCTTGTATTTTCTGCCTAAAGAAACATTCTTCATTAGACCACACTAATAAAACTCTGTGTATGTAAGCCTGTCCCAATACCCTTTGTGTAACAATACTTATGAAGGTCTAGAATGAGAATTCTTTCCGATGTCTCTAGGCTGCCAGCCCAAGAAAAAAGAAAAAAGTTGAAGTCAATTTACCACCTTCAAAATCATGGTGGGTAGGCTGGAGTGACTCCTGGGATGACTTTAGTCACATCCAGATCAGAGAAACCAGAGGCATTTCCCAGTCTGAGTGCTGGAGCTATATCCTGATTCTGTATTTGGGCAAGGCTCACATTCTCACCTTCTTCTCTCCTTCCCAAAGTGGCCATCTGGTGCCTTTCTGAAGCAGGATTGAGTGGTGTTGCAGGTTCGGGGTTTTCTCAATCTAGATACCTGAAAACCATTTCCCCTCCTACAGAACATAAGCCAAATCAAAACTAAACAAACAAACAAAAAAACCCAAGAAATTAATTCCTTTGCTCCTCTGTCCCTCCTCAAAAAAACCCTATTCTCAGAGGTATATGAAAGACACTGGCAAGCATGTAACAGTCTAGACAAAGTCTAGATTTTTTATCTTTTTCTGATCTATTCTATTTATTTTTTGTGGAAAAATGTTCGCGTTTTTGCAAATAAAGACAAAATATTGTTCTACAAAAAATTGAGTTTTTCAGCCAAACTTTTTATCAGTCTTCTCTAGAAAACTACTTCTGGGCTGAGATATCTCCTTACAAAAAATTCAGTGCTTATTTATTCATAGAAACTATGTACTATAAATAATCAATCCTGGTGCATGTCAGAGCAGAAAAAGAAGTTGGTATAAGGTAATAAAGTAGGTTGTAGTGGATTTTTTTTTCCTCCTCCATTTCATTTTTCATCCTCCTGTACATGAAACTTCTACCTGTCTGAACAAAAAATCTGAGTACATACTGGAAGTTAGCATGGGTTCAGAATTTAAAACATTTCCACCTGACTTTAAATTCTGATAAAACAAAATCCTCCTGTTTAACAAGAATCATCTAAAGAGGACAAATAAATTTAAAAGAGAGTTTAATCTCTAAAAATCAGATGTTTAAGTTCTATGCCTATTTACACATAGTAAAATGTGTGTCATGTTCAAGAATCTCATTTTCACCACCTCCTGTCATTCACCTCTATCCTTGTCTCCACTTTTCAAAGTCACAGTGTCAAGAAGGTTAATGCAGTTACATGAATTTGTGGTGGACCATTTCACTCACATTCACTAGGGCAAACATATATGGCTGGCTGGTAAACAATTTAGTCCACAGAGAACAAGTTCTTGTTAGCTGAAAAGAGATCCCTGCCAAATTAATACATTAAATGATGAGATGTTAGCTGAAAAAAGAGGAGAAAAATCCTGGAACCTGACTATGTTTTTTTAAGCACTAAATTAATACTTCTAGACACCCAAATATTAGGCACAGTGCCACTGAAGACAATGGAATAAACCAATGTAAAAACAGTGTTAATGTGATCTTAGTCATGCTTGTAATCTTTTAAATATACAGCTCACAGCAAGTGAAGAAAAATGGCTCTTAAAAGTGACGATGTATGCACTATGTCCATGTATGTGTATAGGGGAATCTTGTTTATTGAGGACATGAAAGGAAGGCTGGTACTCTGCATACTCTGAGGAAAAACTGATTTCTTCTGGCTGCTTTATATATCACCAAAGATCTACTATTTTAAAAGTCAACATTTTGGGGTAGGCAGAGGTACATCAATTCTATTTTGTTTTAAAAAGTGATTAAAGAAAAGATTTGTAGCTATGGAATATCGCTTAGATGTGAGGTAATAGTACAGCAGCCCCTGCACAGACTCTTCAACAACTATTACATTAATATCTTTGAGTGATGTATATGAGTAGGATGAAGATACATTTTACTCTAATTTTCTTTCCCTCCCCCCACCATGTAGCAGTGACAGAACCATCAAAACCCACATAGTTTGTTAAGACTGCCTTTATATACTCCCAGGTAAATTTCTCCACATTCTGCATGCACTTCTCTGCAAGACTAATTTCTCCCAGGAACTGCAGGTTAATAGTAAAATTTGCCATACTGGGGGGGGGGGGGAAGGCAAAAAACAAACAACAAACCAAAACA
The DNA here is from genome assembly GCF_047370975.1 of Nipponia nippon. Lineage (NCBI taxonomy): Eukaryota > Metazoa > Chordata > Aves > Pelecaniformes > Threskiornithidae > Nipponia > Nipponia nippon. The sequence goes on along the minus strand of NW_028262336.1, from coordinate 53,719,463 downwards.
GAAAAAAAAAACCAACCTATGTATTTGAAATGAAACAGAAAAGATGACTTATTATAATTCTCGGGGAAAAATGGGATAAAACCAAACAAACAATCCTAAATAGAAATATATTCAGTGATGATAGCACTGGATATGATTTCCTTAAAAAGCTGTGGTGATATTTTAATAAATGCTTTATTTGGACAAAAAAATATTTAAAATTATTATTCAGAAGAAAACAGACTCAATTTCAAAGAGTACAATCTAGATCCCTACAGAGTGATGATGATACTAAGAATCATATTTTTACCCTGATCCATATAGTGAACTTACCTCTAATATATTGCATTCCCTCAGACTAAACAAAACTCTCATGTCCAAAAGCATCACCTCCTCTTATAAGTCTGCCTTCACTCATATCCCACTATTATAAGCTCTCCAGAATCCAGAATTTGAACTGACACTTAGTACTCTATGCTCTATGCTCTAGTATGTCTGCTGTCGCTATATGCCATCCCTGTATTGCTACCCTTTTCTTACATTCTCATATTGTTTCTTTAGTGAGCACCCTGTATTTGTTTTGAGACTCTGCCCCAACTGCAACTGACTTCTTACCTCACCCCATTCACTCTTCTCCATTAATATTCTTTTTCTGTGAAATCTAGTCCTGTTAACCTTCCTTTGTAACTGGTAATCTGTCTGCAACTCACTGCCTGTTTACAATCTCTGACGAGGATGGGCATCTTGAGGTGATGAGAAATAAGAGAAGGAAAACACCACACCAAGTTAGGGATGATGAATAAGAGAAGGAGGGGTTGAGTCATTTAGGAAGCATCCTCATCATGCACAGAGGAAAAGGTAAGAACTGGAACATGCAGTCTCCTCTTCTTAGACATAATTACGCTCAGTGCTCAGCTTTCAGGCATTAAGAGGTAGAAGTGCTGTTACAAATGCCATCATTGCTTTTAAGAAACCCATGAATTTTCTTCCAAAATGGAACTGGACCATCTCTCCATCATCCTTATTGATGCCTCTGGCTCCAGACAGTATCTTCTCCAACTTTATAAGTTTTGGCTCCTCTTGAATAAACCAGCTCTACCTGGTTTCAGAAAGCAGTGAAGTATCAAGCCTAACCAAATGGCCACCCTCCAGGGGCAAACGGAAACTAAAATCTACCACAGAAGGATGTTTCTGTGAAGTGTTATGGTCCAGTGATCATTTACTCATATACCAAATGCAAGATTTATTTAGCTTTCCATTCTTATCTAGCTAAGAGCTAAGAGAATTCAACACACTACCACTATTAAAACTGCTCCCATCTCCTGTCCTTTCTACAGCATTGCTAATAAAACTTCTACATTGCTAATATAATTTCTATTGCCAAGATCCTAACTACATGCTCTAATTTCGGTTTTCTGAAGCCAGAATTCTCAGACAAGATTGATTTGGGCTGGAGGACAGTTCACTAGAACATCTTATTTCCAAAGCAAATAGGGAAAGGAAAATACAGATTAACATTTCCAAGGAGAAATATTTATTTGCTATACTATAGCGCAAATGAAGATGGGCCACCTCTTATAGTGGGGAACTACTTTTGCTTCTGCTTGCATGCCACTCCATGACGATAACAACTCCATGTAAGATAATGGTACATGCTAACTGCACCATTAACCCACTGCATTTCAGTAACACCTAACCTCTGTACCAGATCAGGGCAGACAAATCAATGCAGCGTACCTTTCACAGTCCAGTAGTATAAAAATCTTACTGATCTTTCTAATTTATTCTGTTCTTTAAATATAAGTGTCAGCTCGCCTGCATTATCAAATTCCTAAGGCACTGTATCTGAAACACTATCTATATGTAAAGGTGACATCAAACCAAACACTAAGCATTTCTCTTCAAAAGTCATAATTCAAACAGAGTTCAGCTACAACATCTTGAGAAAAAGAAAGACATAACAAATGCAAGATTGAACAAAGTACTGTATTTTCTTAACCTGTTCAGATTGAAGCAGTAAATCCACCTATCCTGCACTATAACTTCTGCACCTGAACTAAAGCAAAGTATTATCACAATGAGCATGAAATTATTATGCTAGCTCTTCCCTAAGGAGATCTCCTCCAGCTCCAAGGTTAATTTCCAGTTATGCCAATTGCTATTATTTAATCTGTCAAAACCAGTGGATCTGCATCATCTATCCCCCAATTCTCCACCTGCACATTAGAAGCTACACATATGGAACATTTCTAATTCAGGCAGCAGACCTACTGCTGGTTGTGTTAATACAAATTCACAGCCACGGACACCACAGCTCATCTGTCCAGCTGTGCATAATTTGCAGAAAGTTCTATTTCCCCTCACGCCATTGTGTACTGAGAACTTACCTTTCTTTGCTTTCATGTAGATGATGCAAAATGCAGTGGGCAGACATTATAATAATTACATCAGTGATAGAGATATCTTTGGCTTGGGAGACTCCAACCAACAAATCAGTGACTATGTACCTAACTGAGAAGCAACACTTTGACTGATGAATGTTGTCTTGAAGTACTGCATTGAACTGTCTGCTCTGAAGTTTGGGTGAAGGGAACATTTCATACAGCAATAACTCACTAGCTGCTTCCTCTGGTTGTTGCTGAAATTTTTTTCTTCATTTGCCTGAGACATCCCATGAAATCCAGATACAGTCCTATTACTTTACAAAGTTCAGAGAGTTTTGGTAATGGCAGATGTACCGAAGATTTACATGGACATCATCTCTCCTTCCACAATTCCTCTGGAATGCAGGAGAGGATTTTTGCCCTTTTTTGTCACAATCACCTATAAAAAACATTGAAATCTATGATCTAAAAACAGTACAACTGAACATCCAGGGAGATAACACAACAGTATTACAAAATTAGTTTGGAGATAATGCAAAAACTGTCTTTTAGCACAACCACAAATAACAAGATGACTGCATGGAAAGGTGTACAAACTGGATGTGTGTACTCCAACAGTTTGGTTGCTAACACGTACCCAGCTTCTGTTGAAAAGTAAATCCAAGAAACTTCAGGAAGAAATCACAGATAGTAACAAGTCTGTACAACCATTTGTCTTTATAAACATAGTCACCAACAGAACATGAGTTGAGACAGTACATGCTCCTGCATCACGTAGGGTACTTTTCTAGTGTGCATAATCATCCACACCTATGACAAGCTCTTCAAGGAAGGAATGGAGATGCATTATTTTTCAGAGCCCACTGCTTTCTTTTTTACTTTTCAAAGGTTTGAAAGCAATTTCATTAGCAGAACTTAACATGATCTTGGCAGAAATCTTTTAAGCTGTATGACATTGACAGTTCTATGCAAATGCTCCATACATTTCTATCCAAATACCACTTACTCACAAGACCTGACCAAAAGCCTTTTGAAATTAACAGGAATCTTTACACTGAATCCAACAAGACCTGGCCCCATGACACTTATCTATCGCTGGTCTGCTAATCTCAGTCCCATTACACAAGTCTGTTAATATTAATGGTCGATGCTACATCCAAAAAGAAAAAGAGTAAAAATTTATTCAATGTTAGAGAGCATATGGCTTATATCTTATATGGTTCCATATGAATAATATACTAATTTTGTTTATTTGAAAAGACAGATCTTGAAATCTTTCACGGCAGATCAGAAAAGGTAGAATCATATCTCAAAGCATAAATATACTCCCTATATAATTTTTAGGTAATTTGCAACATGGCCAAGTGCTCAAAAGAGATATTTCATGGATAAGTGATATAGATTGGTGGAGTAAAGTAGTAGAGAAAAAGGAAAAAATGTTTTATTTCTTTTCATAAAAGGAATTTTCAGATGTGTAATTATAATATTCATAAATTTTGAGTAATTTTCAGCTCTTTTTAATAGCAGAGTTCTGTGTAGTGTCTGCAAACAACTTTATTTAACAGATGAAAAACTTTGTAAGCTTAAGTTTTATGGAAATCTTAAAAATTAAGTCTAAAATCAGGACTACAAAAGTCAGCATGAAATGAAGATATAGAAATAGACACGAAGAACCTGGTTCCGTTCCAAATTCTTTATTTCATAATGAGGCTAGCAGCTTTGTCCTTGGTTTGTTACATTTGGATGGATAGGAATTAGGGCTTTTATATATCAAAAGTCAAAAGTATGACATATAATGTAGTATTTGTTTATAGGTATTTGGAGCTGATTACTGCACTGTCTGTTTTGGAATAAAAAAACCCACCAAACAGAAGAGTTATTGAAGTTTGTCCACATACTTTCTACCAGAGTTCAAAAGCATAAAAGCAATCCTGTTACAGAAAATACAACTAGTTTATATGAGCCCCCTCCATAGTATTTCTAAACAGTTTTTGAAAGAAGACTTTTTGCCATTAGACTGAGTGTTTTTTCACTAAGTGAAACTGACTTTAAAACATAAAGACATAAAGAAATTTAATCGCCAACCCAAAGATATCTGACAACAATATCACAAGATACCACATGATGGCACTGATCAACATGGCTGGTCAGTCTTACTTGGAAAGACCATTAACTTGCCAGCAGCACTAGAGAGCACAGTCCCAAGAATTTTGAAACCTGTTCCTTCCAGGTCTGTACTGGGCCTGTAACTGACCCAGACACTACAGCAATAGGCGTTTTCAAAATAATCAAGCCATTAGACCACTTCAAACAACTGTCTGGGACAGAAATCCTATTCATGATTGTCCTCTTCCATTTCTGGCTGTACTAGACCTCTCCTAAATGACAGTGACTAACATCCACTGCAGAATTAGCTATAATTGACTGTTGGCTAATCTAGGAAGAAAACCAAACATTTTATTCTACAAATCTCTTATGTAGTTACATTATTATGAAATTATTACATTCTATCTAATAAAAGAACCATTCTTTAGTACGATTCTCCCTCGATCTGCACAATATTTAAAAATAGTCCCTCTATAAGCAATGAAAAAGAATTCTTTTAAAGGAAGTTATTTGAGTAACAGTAAATTATGACAGCTATGTACTCCTCTAGTTTTCAGAGTGAACTGAATCAGTCCACTGTGATACTGTCTCAAATATTTTTTTCCAATAAGAGTGCCATTCATTTTCAAAGCTTACCTCTCTTGAAAGGCTCAGCCTCCCCATCAAGTCACAAATCTCAGTGAACACATAAATAACAGAAGACAGACAAGCATTGACAATCCTAACCCTCTACTGAAGCTAGTCAGTGGCATGCACTTACCGAAATACGTCCTATGACACTAAGTGGTGTGTGGGCTCAACACAGAAGACAGCCAAAAGAAAGAATCATACATTGTGACATCAGTGACTACAATTTATTTTTAGATTCCTACAGTACAAATCTGAGCATTCCTAGCTAGGGATCGTTCCAGCAGCTAGGGATCGTTCCAGCATGTGGTCATGCATTTGGTTTGAATTAGCTGTATCGTGGTAAAGCCCCACTGCAGATCTCACAGGAAAAGCCAGTGTTCTACAAGGGCTGCTTCTATTCAGGTCCTCATGCGAGCTATACATGCAAGCCATAAAATAATCTTGTTTCATATACATCTTATTTTTAATATAAAAATTCACCTCCACTAGTTTACATGGGTTAAAGAGGGATGAGTTTGCCTGTAACAACTCCAGAATAATTTCCTACCTTTCAAATTCAACCACTGCAAACTGTCAAAAATATAAAAAAAAAATGTATTTTTCAGTTTTCTCTTCTCTACCTTTACATCCATTTTCAAGTTGTGAAAAGTTGATTAGCATTGTGCCTTATCTCACTGCAAATAATTGCCCAAGGGTATTATCACTAAAAGTTGGGTTTCCTCCACTAGACAGCAAGGTGTTTTTTTTTTCTTTGGTGTTTGGGGTTTTTTTAGTGGTACTTTTATTTTCTTTTCTTTCAAATCCAATCTGAGGACTACTAAAACAAATACAAGGAGAAGTAGAGAACTATTAAAAGGTGACAGAGTTGAGTACATAACCCTGTCAGGTGTGAGAATCGAAATGGCTCACAGCATAAATGCTTTACAAACATTGCTTGAGAGCACCTGAGTTCAACCGTGACAAAGGATAGCTGCAGCTGGACATGAGAGCCTTATATTGATCTGTGCAGCTGATGTTTATGTTTTGGTTTTATTAGATTATTTTTTTTTAAAGACTCACAGCCTTATAATTCAGTGCACATAACTAACCGGTCTTACTCATGCAGAAGAGATCTTCAGTCTCCATGACAAGTCTTCAAGTGACAGAATGACTAAATTATATGCTGGTTATAGCATGATGCTTATTCCTGTCCTACCCAGGTGGAGCTGTTCTTTACACTATGTGATTCAGCCATCAAATAGCAGCATGCGTGTTTGAAAGGCCAAGAGGAGGCTGTATTGAGAACCTGTCAAAAACAAATGTGCAAACCTCTACACAGCAGTCAGTGAATGTCCTTTGAATCACTCTTCTATTTAAAAAAGCCAAACAAATCCTTGTTTCTATACGATATCTTTAATACAAAGCTTCAGTTAAACAATTTTCTTTCTGCCTCTTGCCTTCATCTCTACATGACAGCTCTTCAGCTGAAGGATGCCTATTAAGATTGACGTTTTTATCAAATGTAAAAATTGTCAGGTGAATGATCTGCCAAGGAGCATGGGATCAGCTAAAAAGATAAAGTCTTGGTAAGAATAAAGAATATATAGGATAGCACAGCATCTCCAGTAAACCTACAGGTTTTGTCACTTGTCCTAATTTAATCCAGCTGGCCTGTTTCTTTCGCGTCGAGGCTTGCTTTTGTTTGCTTGCATTGTGATGCCTTTAAAAGAAATGACACTTCATCACTGACCACTGCACTTTGCTGATCAAGAAAAAACATCTGGAATTTTTGAATTTACAGTCTACATGCTTGTGACACAGCACTGCATTTTAAAACAATACTAGGCAAGTAATCACTCCCTCCAGAAATACAGAAGGAAGAAAATGTATTTTCTTGTCTACATGAATGTTTTCCAGTAGAGACCAAACCTAAGGGCCATTAAATTCAATTAAAAAAAAATAAAAAGAAAGAAAAAAAAAGGATTTAAATTAGCTGTGAATTAGAATCCTCTTAAGGACCAAGATGTTTTGGATGCCAAACTGAATTTCAGTTTTAGTACCTGGTACAACTTAATAGGTTGTACTTGCACACAGCATACCAACAATAATTGCATGTATATGATATACAGGCATATGAATAGAGAAGAGAGAGAGCAATAACAGCTGTATTTATGCACAAAGGGGTAATAATTTCAAGATTATAAAAATGAGTAGGTCAAAATTAAATTTAATTTTCTATTATTCTTAGAAAATTACATACCATCATAGATCTCACTGTTTTGAGTTACCAGAAACCGTACGGCATGTTTTCATGTTCTCAGTCTTTAATGATTCATTGGAATATGATTCATAAGACAATGCATGCAACCCCCTACTCAGTAGTATAAGCAAAAAATATTTGAAATGTCCTGCCTTAAAGCACATCTATACAGGTGCTACCTGTATAGAAGTCTACATAGGTGATATTAATAGATCTAATATCAAATGCATATTTTGTAAGTAAAATTAAAATAAAATGCAGGGTTCGTTTGACATATGAAATCAACTCACTTTTACAAAGCAAGGTTGTGTTCTTATCTAGGAATTAAAATTAGTGGAAATAATTACTTCTTTTCTTAGGGTGACAGAAAAACAGTTTATTTCTTTAGTTTTAACAGAGGATTTATACATGTAATAATTAATAAACTTAATTTGTGTCCCATGGAATGTGGACTATTGGCCTTCCAATTATGAGATATCTAAATTAGCAGTTATATTTATGTTTTAGGAGGAGAAAAATATCAGAGATTTCCATTTTGGCATAACTGCTTGTAAATTCATCCAATTAAGCTTTGTCTTCTGATCACCTACTTCTAAACGTATGCATATATGCCCTTAACATTATTAATCATTTAAAAACAGAATTCGGTCTAGAATTGTATAGGTGTTTGCTTTCAACACTGATCAAAGAGCTCTTTTTTCTTTTTTCTCTTTTCTTTTTTGGTGGTGGTTTGCTTTTAAGTCCAAAACATCTAAACTTGCATATGCGTTTCTGCCATCCTTATGACAAGCAGTACCTCCCCAAAGCCTATGGATGCGAAAAGCTGAACACCAGCACCTTGTACCACAGTTTGAACGGCTATCATCCGTCTCTGCTGCCTGCATTACCAAGGCCATTACAGTCCAGGCTGGCACGCTCGATCTGCCCAGCCAAGCACTGAGGTGCTCCCCAGCCTGCCTTTGACGGAGTTTTGCGCCCCTGCCTCCAATCCCGCACGTCTTCCCGCCTCCCCGCTCTCTCCCCCACCCAGGTCCGGATTAAAAAAGAAATAAACCTCCCTCGAAAGCCCCGCTGCGGCCTGCCGGGCTCTCCCAGCGCTACGGGGGCGGCCGCGCCTCCCCGCCGGAGGCCCAGCGCGGACACCGAGCGCCGGCGGGCGCGGGACGGCCCCGCGGCGGGGCGCGCGGCGCTGCGGCGCGGGAGGCGGCGGACGGCGCGGCTGGAAGGGCCCGCAGCGCCACCTGGCGGCCGCGCCCCGCCACTGCCGCGCCCGCGTTCTCCCGCAAACTTCGCTCCCCCCCGCGCCGAGCGCCCAAACCGGCCAAGTTTCCCGGCCGCGCCGCCATCTATTCTTAGCCCCGCTCAAGGCACGACGGCGGGACGCCCCCCCGCCCCGACCCGCCACCGCTCCCCGCGCCCGCGCATCCCTCCGCAGAGGCTGCGCGGGGGCGCGCCCTGCCCGCCCCGCCCGCCCCGACCCTGCGCGCCCGCGGAAATGTGTGTGGGGGTGGCTGGGTTGAGCGGCGGGTCCCCCCCTCCCACCGCTGTCTGACGGGCGTCCATCAGGGCCGCTGCAGCGGGGCCGCCCCCGCTCCCCGGGGCGGTTGGGGGCTGGCGGCGGCCTTTCCCATGGGGAAGGGGCAAAGCCGCGGCTCCCGCGGAGGCGCCTCAGGCCGCCAGCCCCCGCCTCGCCCGCCCCCGCCCCAGCTTTGCAGAAGAAGCCGATTTACTGTCGAGCCGGGGGGGGAGGGGGAAGTGGTGGTGGTGCGTGGCTTTTTTTTCTTGCCCCCCCCCCCCGCCACCGCCACCGCTCCGCGCACGCCGGCTCTCCCCAGTGCCAGTCCCCGCTCCATCACGTGCGGAAACCCATGCCCATCACAAAAGCGGGCATTTTACCCGAGTCCAGAAAGGAAAGAAAGAAAGAAAGAAAGAAAAAGAAGAAAAGAGAAGGGGGGGGGGCGGGGGAGAAGGAAAACCCACCATGGAACAGCTAAAGCCAAAGCGGGTGAATCGCTTAATCCAAGAAGAGCCAAGATTTCCTCTGAACAGCCGCCTCCCTTGTTCTCACCCCCCACTCCCGTCCCCTTTTGCTTTTTTGTGGTTGTGGTGGTGTCGAGGGAAGTGGTTAACCAAAAACCTACGTGTTGGTTTTGTGTTTCCCTGAAAACCACAGGCGCACACAGAGCATGAGGTACCGCTCCTGCCCCTCTCCGTGCTTGCAGGAAACTGTGGCTTCGCTCTTTCTCTCTCTCCCTGTACTGCAGATATTTTTCCCTCCTCTCCACACTCTTCTGTTTATTTGGCTGTAAGGCAGAGCTACTTTGTAAACATCTCACACAGAACCCCGGAGCCTTTCCAAATAGCTGATTGCAGCAAAATGCCTCCAAACAAATTATGGTGCAAGGGGGATATAGGGGACGAGACCGAAGCGGATAAAAAAGAAATAAATTTGCATAAATATGCATATGTGACAACGAGATCGCGTATGATGGTGGAGATGGCAGAAAGAAAGTATCGCTTTATCATGATGGGAAAAGTAAAAGCACAGACGACTGCAGCAAACTGCTCGCCCTTTGCCAGAGTACCAACTGCAACACCTCTCCCTCTCTCCCCCACCCTCGCCGAAAAAAAAAAAGGGGGGGGGAAGCAACAGAAAAATGAAAATGAACACTCAAACGGCGAATCCAGTACTCCTACCTTAAGACTGGAATAGCTGCAGAAGCATAGGGGTCTTTTTTACACAGCCAGATTCTTTCAGGAAATCCTCTCGGGCTATCATGCAGCCGGGATTATTCACACACGGTTCCTGCTCGCCTTTTTGGAATCCAACGCGATTCGCTTCTCCAAAGGAATGCAACGACCACGAAGGGGGGGGGGGGGGGGGGATTAAAAATAACAACAAGAAAGACAACAACACTGGATTTGAAGGAAACTCGTGTTCTCGGTTGTAAGCGACCTACATTCAGGCAGAAAATTCATTGCAATCAGTGCGAGAGGGAGAGTTGGGTCTGCGAGTAGGAGCTGTGATTGCCTATGCAGAGACCGAGCCGGGGAGAGACTGATCTGCAAGGCAAGGCGAGCTGGGAGAGAGAGGAAGAGGGGAGGAAGGGGGGGGGGGGGGGGGGGGGGGAGGGGGCCAGGCTGTACCAGGCGCTCTCCTCCTTCTATTGGACCAAACTGAATGAAATTTACACAGCCGGCAGCCAATAGCTCTCCGCAGTCAGCCCCATCACTACAGAAACCGTATCTCCATCCACAGCCTCTTGCGAGGAGCGTCGCATCCCCGCGCGAAGCGGCGGTGGCAGAGCCTGGCCGGAGGCCTGTGGGGCTGAACAGGTGGGCATTGCGCACATGGAGAAGTAAACGTGTGTGTGTGCGTGTGCGTGTGCGTGTGTGTCTGTCGGGGGGGATCACACAATTCAGACTGTTGCTTTCCCTGCTCCATGACCATACACAGCAAGTGCAGTCTTTGTTAACCCTTTAAAGCTGCAGTTTCTGCAGTACCAGCCTGTTGTTACCATATTCACCCATATGCATTTACATGGAGCTAACAGTATAACTGCATACCAACCACTGAAACATTTTGTTCCTGTTCCCCTTCCTCCCACACAAAAATTGCAAAGTAGACATTTGCCCAGTGCCCAATCATATCAAACAGATTTTTTTTTTCATAAGCAGACCAGTTATTTAACATCCATACTTTAGTTAGCTAATCTCTGTTGTGAAGGTCAAGTGTAAGGGCTGAAGAGGGGGCCCAGTGGTTTTTGCTAAGTACTACAACACAGGGTCTCTGATTCACTTCCTGTGAATAATTTCAAACTGAGAGTGGTGTAGCAAATATGTGCTCAGGCCTCCAACAGATATGTCTTGTTTCACTCCACAGCATGTTCCTTTGGTAATTTAATAACAGCACTTAACATTACGCAGAGCATGAGACCCTGAAACGAGACCAGGTGAGGGTTGGCCGAGTTCTCTGAGAACAAAGCAGAGAACAAAATAAAGGGGTCTGGAAGATCTTTCTGTAATTTGAAACAAAAATTGTATTCATGCTTTGATGAGACTTCCTGACACAAGACTTAGATTAGACTTCATAAGCCGAGTTTTTGACATTTTCAAATGCTGAAAAAAATAAAAAAATAAATTGGCAGCTCTTCTTTTCTAGATGCTTTGCTTATACCACCACGTCAGATCCTCAGAAGAGAGCAGATAGATAGTGCTTTATTTTCTCAAATCTGAACTCTGGCTGCGATTTTGGGCTTATCAATCACTTCTATGGTCTCCTGTTTCAAGTGGTAAAGGAATATATACTATCTGATTTAAAGATACCATCTAGCAGACAACAGTAGGCCTGTTGTGTGTCTGTTCTTATATGGTGTTTTGTTATATGGTATGAAGGACACTTCCTTCAGTGTCACTTAGGAAGGCATGTTTTGGTTTTGAATGTTGTAAATCTACGTACGGGTGTAATTCACTGACTTAAAACATTTTAAGCGATGCAATAGCTACATTAAACTGTTAACTTATTTGTCAGTGAAATAATTATTTTAATATTACTTAATTATATGTTTTGCCTTACTTATTTTAAGTGACTCTAGCAGCAGATGTTCATGCAAGTGAATTTTACTGCTTTTGTTATTTTAATAATGCACCAAGAATGTGCAACCAATCATATTGCTTGACTGAGTGAACATTTTGACACATTTAGAAAAGATGTCATCTTGCACTGCCATCTGTCCCAAATTTTGCAGGACAGTCTTTGTTTTGATGAGTATGTCATGCATGTTATAAGATAAATTCGGAGGATATTAAAATATGCACTAGTTAATCTGAATAATGATCTCCCACCTGTGTTGCAATATCAGGAGGCAACTTATTGCAGGTTACCAAAGGATCATCTCTAATGTTTGCACCTAATGTTTGCAACAATGACCCAAATATTCCCAAACACAGCAATAAAGCTAAACTTTCCATAAACTCTACACAAGTATATGATGAAATGATTTAAGTAAAAGGCATTTGGTCAGAACAGTGGAATGCACTATTTTCTTCTTACAACTTTCAAAAAGGTAAATGTACAATTGGAAGCTGTGGCTTATTTGGGAGGATATCTTCAGCGATCCACTGCATATTTATAACAGCAAGCAGGAGTCCAGGAGCAATCATTCAGAGAGAAGAATGCCACTTGCTAAGTAACACCATCACTTCTTACAAGGAGGCATTGTATTCTAGTATTAACCCAACTTGACTCTACTTGTAAACAGTGAAACCTAAAGAAATCACAGTACATGACAGTCTGACTGAAGACAGGCCAAACTCTGCTGGGTTCCATCCCATGCAACCTCTTTTTGTGTCAGTCAAACTGAGGCATGATTTGGTCTCCCATGTCCAATCACTGTAAAATTTCCACAAGTTCATTTCTAAATCGGATATAGTGTGTTGCATACTGATGCTCAAACTAATAGCAAGAAAGTATAACTGTTTAACAAAGAAAAGAAAAGAAAAAGTGCCTCACAAATTTTGTTTGTTTTGTTAGCCGTTCATTCCAAACAATTCATATTAAAAATGCAAACTTGAAGCAGAACAAGAGGGGCTTTCCACAATTGCATGAACAGCAATTGACTCTTCACCCCTCCCTGTTGTCTGCTTGGTCTTCTTACTCAAATATCCACAATGCCAAAAGACTTCCATTCCCCTTTATTCAAGTGTGAACCAGTACGGTCCTAATACACTTTATGCAGTTGGAATGGGATCTTTCACTAGCTTCATGGTGCAAAAGGCTTTTCTTAAGTGGACTGAAACCCACAATGAATCTTCTGCTCAAGTCACTGGATGAGCTCACTTGCTGGGTACAAGGGTGATAATACATAGCAGGCATAGTTCTTCATAAGACTTCAAGTAAATGAGAACTGCAGAAGAAATTCATGCCAAACTGCAGAACAGAAAGGAATTAAAAGGAAATAGAATGAGTCCACCAGGTCCACCAAATAAACAGGAAAAATCAAGAGATCATTTTAAAATGAACATGCAGTAAATTAAGATTTGAGGCAAATAGTGAATGTTTCCTAGTTGAGTAGCCCCAAAATGCTATATACTAAATTTCAAGAAAGAAATTTGTTTCCTACATCGCTTTTCTTCTTACAGTTTGCTGGTAAAAGAAAAAGTTGATCTGTACCTATATTCACATAAAATTACACAGATTAACAAAAATACCACACATAAAAGTCACATATATCTTTTCAAATTCAAAAATTTTCATTTGTAGTAAAATGAAATGCTCACTGTACTGCTGTTTATGCTATATGCCAGCTAAATCAGAAATATACCGTAGAGTCCCACCTGTGTGGCCAATATGATAATTTCAGAATAGTGTACTGTGAGAACAAATACTGACTAGAACTTCCCAAAGATATGATGTTTGCCATGATACATGCCTGACTTTTTAGTTACATTCTAATTGCATTCTCCTTAGCATTTTTTACTACAACTTTTAGTATTATTTTCTCCTTTTGAGAAAGGTCCAAACCCAAAATATTGTCGACATAGATAACAGTACAGAAAGATCACTTTGCCTATTTAGGTCTTTTTCAGAGAGCAAAATACAGGAATTTGTAGTTATACAGCTTCTGAGATACAACCTGAAACTTCATGAGGGGGATACAGACACTGACTTTAACAGAGCCAATGTTTCCATCCTGGAAAAGTGGAAGCAGTTGCTGGGCTCCGGACTTCCTTGTGTAAAGTCAAAGCTGGAAAAGACCACTATAATTATCTACAGAGATCTTTCATATCATTTAGGCTAAGTGACTCATCAGTTTGTTTTTTGTTGGGTTTGGTATTTTTTTTTCCTTTTCATAAATCCATCTAGTTACTGTTGAACAAAAGTATGTAAGTTTTTCCTTAAAAAAAAAAAAAAGGTAAATATTTCACATTGTGCAAATTCTAGAACATCTGAGTAAATTTTACCAGTACATACTTACTGTCAAAATCACATTCCTGACTTGTAGTCTTACAAAACTGAACTTCACTTTGGCTTTGTCTATTAAATTAAAGGGCCATTTAGTATTAACTTCTTTTTTCAACTTAGATACTTTACAGATCATAATTAGTCAACCCTCTAACCTTCTTACTGTTGAGATAATTAGATTCTATTTTGTTAGTCTCTTACTACAAGGCAGGATTTCCAGACTATGATTCATCCTTACAAGGCTTCACCATTTACCAATATCCTTTTAAAACTGTAAACTCTGGAATAGGATATGGAATTGTCATTGGAGTCATATTAATGCATTAAGGCATATTTTACACTGAATTCTCATTTTTATTTATACAAGGATCACACTTGGTCTTGGCTCCTGTGTGAGATGGGAACTCGTGTTCCTGGTTACTAATCATGATTTCAACATTTTTTTCCCTGATTTACAAAAATGCATCCTCTCATCTTGAAGTGTGACCTGTGTTCTCAGTTTTAATACACATATCATTTTATAAAGAGACCAATTTATAATGTACAGATGTTTCCTAACATCAATGGAAAACTGTTTGGTTGTCATTGGTATTTTTCACTATAGATAGTGTTTGCAGACTTTTCCTGCAATTATTTAATGTTTTCATCGAGATGCTTATTAAGATCTTACATGCTTAGTTCTTGCTGATTTTTTTCCACAAGAGAAAGAGAATAACGATGAAAAAGCTAATACTTTGTTGTGTAAAGACCCTCCCTCTGTTATCAATGCGGTTGTCTAGCTTTATTTCACACACAAAAGAAAGTATCTTTATGGGTTGCCAGTGATGACACTGAACTGGAAACTGACTCCAGTTCTTGCATACCCTCTCTTTGCATTCATGATCATTCAAAACAATGTTCTTCCTTTTATCTGAAACTATACCTAATTAAGTAGTCAAACTCCTGACCAATATCTGACAATACCAGAATAACAGCATTTCTATAATGTAGTGTCTTTAATCTTCAAAATATCACTCAGGCACAGATAAGTTAATGATGAGATTAATTTAATGGTTATTCTGATGTTTGGAAACTTGTGAAAAGATTATACAGCGTATTCCATTGGAATATATTCTGGACAGCTCAAAACTTGCTCTGCCCATGTACTTTGCCCAGAAACCACAGCATCTAATCAACACAGCACAAGGTCAGAGGTGATATTTATAACTATAGTGAATCAAGACAATCCCTATGCATACTCACAGCCTATGTCCCTATTGCCATTTAGGTCTGCATCTTTGGAGGACAGACCGTTGTATGTTCTGTATTAGGCATTATACAGGTACAGTGCAATCAGGCTCATTGAGTGCTATGGTAGTCAAAATGATTAATAACATTAAAAAAGCTCCTGCTGCAGGCAAACAGACAAAACCGTGTCTTCTTCAATAATAAGCCTAATTATTCCCTGTGCTATATAATTAGCCCATTTTTAAGGGTTTATATGGTTAGATTTTGATTCAGATTAATACTTTTGAGGTAATTCCATGTACCATTCACATAAATGCTGAAAGTGCAGTTTGCCCTACATACCCATAGAAATCTTGATTGGATCTTGACAAATGTGGTCTGTAACTTTCGTTGATATGAAAGACTGAGCTAACCAGAGGCTAGTTATCCACCCCTGCTTCCATTCTCTTCTAGATTACAGACACAAAGTGCCTGGGAGTCAGACCTTACAAGCTCTGTGTAACCTTTTTAGTTTTAAAGTGCCACACAGACTGATAAGTTATTAATAGTAGAAAGAATTATTTATAGCATAATTTAAGGATTACAGAAAAGCATATGACTAACACCGTATAAAAGCAGTTTACCAGTATGTATGTGCACCTTAAACTTTAACTGCACTTGAATAGCACAGGAAGGAGAGCAGAAATATCATTAAATCAAAGCAAAGAGAAATGAAATGCAGTCCCTAAATACTTAATGCTAATGTCACAGCTCACATTGATTCACAAGTCAGCTCTCTTCAGCAACTTAGGTTTCATCTACAGCCACAATGTTAAGGATCTGGATGTTCAAAACCAAACATAATAGCTCTGCAGGTAACTCCTTTGACAACTGGTGGTCTGTAAGATGTTGCTCATTGACCTGTGAACTTCAAAAGAACACTATAGCTGCAAGCTTCAAATGGCAAGTAAGTTTTCTGCAGAAATCATTCCTGGAATTTGTTAGAAAATCTTCTGCTTTTGGACTGCAAAGAGAGATAATTAGAAGATCAGAAGTGTTGGAATTATTTTCCTCTTTGCAAAATAATTACATAAAAGATGGTCTCAGTAATAGGTAGTGACACCTATTTCCAAAGGCCCTTCTCAATGAATTATACCATTCATGCTTTTCCTGGCCAAAATAATCCTGTTTCTTCTCCTACCCAAACTACAGTTTCAGCTGGAATGTGGAGAGTGCTTTCTGCCTAAACTAACCTCTATTGTACTGCAGTCTTTTGAGAGTATATTTTTGAAACTCTGCAGACTGAGGAAGGCATTGAATCCAAGTCTCCTAACTTCTCTCATTGAATGCTTGAGCAAAAAGAGATATTATACAGTGACCAGGCAATTCTGGAAGCATTAATGTCTCCCACAGTGACTTTCCTAAGAAGATCTGGATATGCACAGATATTCTTTGAAAGTGCCTCAAGTATCAAGCCACTTACAGGGCCTGAGTGTGAGATCCCCAAGCTATGAGAACACTGTCAAGTTCTACCTGTCAGCTGAGCCACCTATTCATAGCATGTTTGTTAGCCCATCCCAAATGTGGGGCAATTTTCTTCACACAGATTTCAAGTAATGTGGTTTACTTTGTAATTAAAAGAGCTATACACAAGCATGAGAGAAACTAGCTCCAGCTTTAGCGCCATACCTCTGCCAGAGATCATCATTCCCTGAAATTAAATCACCAGAAGAAAAGCTTGCATATGTGTTAACCACTTCGTATAAGGCAACAGACTAGATTAAATGAGTAGTGAATAGGAGTTTAAACTAACCTGTAAGAGAACAGGAATATTTGTTCTGCCACGCTGGCTGCAAGGATGGTCTTCAGCAGCAGAACAAGCGCAAACAACTTGGGATAGGGGATTAATGTCTCAAACTATGGCTGTTGCAACTGTTTGCTAAGTGAAAGAAAATCGGACTGCTAACAGAGCACACAAGCTCAGCCAATGGGAGGTAGCTCATTAAGCCACATAAATTTGGTGACATTTGTTTGTATTCCCACAGTTAATGCTCTGGGGGTCTGGCTGGGTTTAGGAAGAGTTAGGTACAAGCTGTTCATGCTGAGAAGGTCTGGGAAGACAAGAAAGAAACTCCCAAATCTAAACGGGAAGTACCTCATGAATTTAGGTACTTAGATTACAGGCAGTAACTTTTGAATAACAACTTTACAGGAGTCTGATCCCCTCAGAAACACTACTTCAATTTGTGAGCCATTTAAAAAACAAATCATCTTAATTTCAGATATGAAAAGGCACAAGATCAATTGGCTTAAGAAGAACAGTTTGAACAAATAACTGACATAAATAAACAGATGAAAGCCACTGAATGGGTTAAATTTGTTATGTCCAAGACACTGCCAAATCTTCAGCTAAGAACAGGAAGTTTATTGGCAATTTTCTGAAAGAGGAGGAATCCAATGATAAAATGTGAGCCATTTGTCTTCCCAGCCATTAAAGGAAATTCACTTTAAGGATGTTTCTGGAGTGGCGGCTGCTGCTGCTGCTGTGCCCATTATAATTTATCAGTGTGTCTGCTACTAGTATTATCATCAGTAGGGGCTCAGGTGGACTTCCATTAGCACTATCAAAGTCCTCATTGGCAAAATATTCCACTGACATAGATAGGATCTATCAAAAGCTTTTAAAGCCTCATCTGCCATGGATATTTTTTCTACTAATTATTTTCAGCAAGTTTGTAAGATAATTCCTCAGGATGAGTTATCTAGAGAAAAGCAGCAATAACAAACATATTTAATAAATAAAACTGTGTCAGTCATCATCATGTTCATTTATTTATAGGTCATATCCTTCTCAGCCTTCATCTTCTTGTGTGACATTTAGAATATAAACTCTCTGGGAGAGATATTTTCTTATTTGTCTCGACTCAGGTCCTAACTTCGGTAGAGGTCTTTGGACACCATCACAGTACACATGTTTAAAACCAATATGGATATATACATTAAATGTAACTAAGCACACTTATTTAACCAATGTTGCATTAGTGTTATAGCTCTGCTGCTTTCTTTGACTTGAAGCTGTGTTAAATTCATGCCAAGTAATGAACAGTCAGGTTTGCATAGTTTCTTTGTCTTACATGTCTACACTTGTGACAGCCTTGGAAATGGAGGGAGGGGGAAGGATACATCTAAGACTAGACAATCTAAAAAAATCTCCTAATTCTTTGTCAAACAGCAACACAGACAGTGTGCTCTACAGGACTGTAAAAAAAAGATGCATTGTTTTATCCTGTTAAAAAAGGTGACCTGCGCAAAAATGCCATCCCTAATGACTGGCTTAACTGGCCATGACCTGCCCTTCCTGACCTCATACTAGTAATAAAATTGTAATATTAATTGATATCTTATTTGCATTAACAGTTATATTTATTGCAGTTTCATCCCATGAGGCTTAGTACAATCACATAAAAAAGGCAGTGTCTACCCTGAAGCCTTTATTACATGTATTTAATATGGGAGGCAACAGGTCTGTGCAGCAGGCAGAAGCAGAGTTGCATAAGATTACAGTAAAAACACTTTTAAAAAGTGGTAAGCAACTATCACAACCATCACCCACAAATTTATTTTTAACAAAAAGAGTGATTTACGGCTCTCTCTTTTCCTTTCTCCCAACATATCATTGCCCTTTTTAGCACTTATTATTTCCTTGTATGGTTGTCAGTCATTCCATGCAGCTGACAGTGTGAGTGGAAACAATCCGCTATGATCAAATGCAGTTACTGTCTCTCAGCACCCCTTGATCACTCACTGGACTCAAGAGAGTGAGGTGAAGGTGGTAGATTTCTATCACTATTTGACATGACTCACAAAACACTTTATAACCAACTTCTAAAAGTGCACTCATCAAGACCAAAGGTGGAAAAAATTGCCGTTTGCCTCTTTACTTCAACTAAGTCAGTTAAGCTAGCAAGCTGGGAAAGAAATGCTGTGTTCTGGCAAAGGTTAACAGAGTGTGCATATAATTTTCCTACATGTTTTGAATAATTGTTATTTCAATACTTTAAAAAAGCTTGTCTCCTGCTTTTTTGGAAAGCTATTTTTAAGGACGATAACTTATATAAAGAATTTCTTAACTTGGATTCCTTGAAATGTAAAATAACAGCTAGCATTGACACTGTTGCTGCTGTGTCTCCACATAGGTTGACCTTTGCAGTTTGGGAGATCATACCAAATACGGTAATACTGTAGTGGCACTCTATGTTAGCAATGGGTATTATCATCAAATAATTTGAGAGGACTCCAAAGCAAGCCGCGGCTTAGCTCTCAGTGGACTATATCGTTACTCCTACTTAACCTGTGGAGTGAAATCAGCATAACTGGGTTTTTAGGTATCTACAGGAGTAATAAATAAATAAATAAACAGAACCAATCAAGTTGAAGCCCTGAGGTTACATGAAGTGAGGTGTGACTTGATAAGGTCACATAAAATTGAAAAGAATGTAAGTTCACTTGCAAGTTTGGTTTGGAGGAAGAAAGTTTTTAAATAACAGCTGATAGATTTGAACAATACAAGCAGCTATTCAGAAGGTGGTTTCTAAGTGTTCTGGCTTACAAGATCTGATTATTCAGGAGGTTATTACATACAGCTGTCTGTCCTGCCACTCTGTGAGGTGCTGCTATATCACAGTGAGATCAACAGAATCGGTAGCACATCTGCTCCTCAGTTTTCAGAGTTTACCAGTTTTCTGTTAACTGAGACTAGCATTCACTGTTATAAGTGGCAAATTTTGTTATAACAACAGTTTACAATGGTTTACCTTTCTACATTGGGCTCTGAGTGAATAAGGCAAAAAACTCCCATTTATGGATCCCTTTGGATTTGACTCGAGTAGCTGTGGGAGCATTACATTGTTATTGTAGACACGTTTTAAATCATTTGGAATCCAGGCTTTGCCCCTCACAAATACAACTTGCATCAGTCTGGCAATGTAAAGGAATTGAACGATATCTTCGGGCAGGAATATCTTGATGCAAGCAAACATTGACTTTTTGCCCACTCCAGACATCATGATGGTATATCAGAGGTGGAAGGGGCTTGAGCAGTGGGCACTGAGTGATTCTTTCTGGCAGAGCAGTTCCTTGGGCATTTCTGTCTGTCAGTGAAGATGACATAAGCCCTAAGGCCGTACTAGAGGCCAGCTGGATCCAGCTAGCACCCAAAATCCAATTTGTATGTTGAACATTGTGCATGGTATGGACATGCCATGTGTGTCTACTGTTTGTCTCTACTGAGTAATTTCAGCCATAGGCAACTTTTCTGTTCAAAACACAGACAAGTTAACCAAAGATGATAACTGATTTGCTCGTTTGCCACAAGCTAACACATCTTCATGATTTTTTTAATGGTTTGTGCTTTCTAATCTCCCTAATCCCAGCTGAGAACTCAGATTTGTAAACAGTGATATAAAAATAATCTTATTTGGAATCTGTTGCATTTGTCAGTAGATGACTAACCTAATAACACACAGTAAGCAATAGATGTGAATCAATTGACCTAAAAATATTTAGACTTCCAGGCAAAAGGCATATTCTTCTGATAGGTTATACTTCTTCTGAGTATGGGAAAAAAAGAAAACTAATGATATACCTTACGGTAAACATCTGGTGCTAGCCGGTAAACAAGCTCCAACCTATAGGAATCCTATGGATTATTTGCAAGTCTGAAGTATTGTGAAATACTTGATCTAATTCCATCTACCTTTTAGTATTTAACATTTATTTTATTGTGTGTTAGTCAAATATTTGTTAGAAAGTAGCCAATGAGAATCAATTAGCAAAGAATGAAGAATGTTAGAGTATCAAATTACCTTAAATAAAATCATGTAGGATTATCTGATAAACTGATATTTTGGGAAAAACCTTGGCACTATTAAAGCCAGTAACAAAGGCAAGTTAGTGTAAAAGAGGCTGGGATTTCACCTCGCACTGAAAAGATGAAGAAAAAAGGGAAATATTTTAAAGGGATACTGTTCCTTTTTTTCGTCACATAGGCCACACATTGACACATTGGGTTGAAAACCCACTACTATTTTCTATAATTGTACCTGTACTAAGTAATCAAGACTGTGATGATATTTGCTCTGCATGGTTTGTGCCTAATGAAAAGACAACCCTTATCCTAAAAATTCTGTGATCTAACACGCTAATGCAAAGAGTAGTGGAAAGATTCCCATTGACTTTAGCACATATTAAATTGTTCCCTAACTATGACTGGAATGTTTCATCATTTAACGGTGCATGCTTTGGAGGTCCTGCGAACGTGGAGAGAGAAAGAGGCCTTTCTTTCTCCCAAGTCATGAATAATTATAACACTTCAAATATTGTCACTTGTTCTTTTGTTGTGACTCTCAAAAAATATAATAGTTCTTTACACCAAAAAAAAAAGTCCAAACAAAAAAAAAGAGAGAGAATATACAAATTAGTATCTATAACACACTATAATTCATTCTGGGTATAATAAATGATTTTCCACCAGGCATATTTTCCTACCTTTTTACAAAAATTAAAAGCAATAATAACCAACTACTATTCATGATAAGGATTCAATGATACTGAAAATAAATACGTCCCCAGATCCATAGGTCTTTGCTCTGGGATGCTCACCTAATCAATCTAAGGTAAATCTATAATTATTGCTCATGTAAAACAAGTGTCATGGTTTAACCGCAGCTAGCAACTAAGCACCACGCAGCCGCTCGCTCACTCCCCCACCGGTGGGATGGGGGAGAGAATCGGAAGGGCAAAAGGGGAAAACTCGTGGGTTGAGATAAGAAGTTTAATAACTGAAGTAAAATAAAAATAGAAGAGTAGTAATAGTAATAATAACAATAATAATAAAAACAAGTAATAATAGTACAACAGTAATACAAAGCAAGCAATACTCACCATCCGCTGACTGATGCCCAGCATGTTCCCCAAGCAGCAATCGTTGCCGCCCCCCCGGCCAACTCCCCCGGTTTATACACTGGGCATCACGCCATGTGGTATGGAATAGCCCTTTGGCCAGGTTGGGTCAGCTGTCCTGGCTGTGCCCCCTCCCATCATCTTGTGCACCGGGCAGAGCATTGGAAGCTGAAAAAGTCCTTGACCAGTGTGAGCGCCACTTAGCAACTACTTAGCACTGCTTAGCAAGAACCAAAACATCAGCGTATCATCGACATTGTTCTCATCCTAAACCCAAAACACAGCCCCATACCTGCTACCAAGAAGAAAATTAACTCTATCCCAACTGAAACCAGGACAGCAAGTTTAGTCTTTTAGTTTTCAGCTGTACTCTTTTCCGTTATGAGAAGTTTCCAAAAGCTCAGAAAAAGTATCGACAAAGGAAAAGAAACAATAGCATGGTCAGATCCATTCAGTAGGTCCTGGCTGTGGCTAATGATGGTCACGAATTGAATATCAAAAATCATAAAATACCATCTTTCACTGACTTATACTATATAAACATACTTTTTTTTTTCTTTGCTTTTGGCAATTGGTCTCTGCTAACTGGCCATCATACTTAAAATCGAGGGAATTAGAGAGAAAGGTTCATGACTCTTATTAGTATTCAACATATATTTCCGATACTGCAGGCTTTCATTGCCAAAACATATCCATGGAAAATGTTGTGATGTCCTTCTCTAAATGCTCCTGGAGTTCAGATTTAACCAATAAACATATTTCATCATCTAATCTTAGTTTTAAAGCAAATATGAATGACCTTTTTAGATGAGTAGGTATTGAGAATTTTGGTGTGTGTAGTACCCCTGGCATTCCAGATGACAGCACAGTGCATGTCACTAAAACACTGAGATAAAATAAAATTCCAGTTATTTGGCCTGCTCATTATCAGAGAGTTGTACTGTATGTTAGCAAATAAGTTGTCCCTGTACGTTAGGGAGTGTTTTGATTGTCTAGAGCATGACAATGGTGATGATAGGGTTGAGTGTTTATGGGTAAGAATCAGGGGGAAGGCCAACAAGGCAGATATCATGGTGGGAGTCTGTTATAGACCACCCAACCAAGTTGAAGAGGCGGACAAAGTATTCTATAAGCAGCTGGGAGAAGTCTCACAATCACTAGCCCTTGTTCTCATGAGGGAGTTCAACTTACCAGATGCCTGCTGGAAATACAATACAGCAGAGAGGAAACAGTCTAGGAGGTTCCTGGAGTATGTAGAAAATAACTTCCTGACACAGCTGGTGAGGGAGCCAACTAGGGAAGGTGCCCCACTGCACCTGCTGTTTGCGAACAGAGAAGGACTGGTGGGTGATGTGATAGTTGGAGGCCATCTTGGGCGTAGCGATCATGAAACGATAAGTTTTTGATTCCTGGAGAAGGAAGGAGGGGAGTCAGCAGAACTGCTACCTTGGCCTTTAGAAGGGCAGACTTTGGTCTGTTTAGGAGCCTGGTTGAGAGAGTCCCTTGGGAGGCAGTCCTGGAGGGCAAAGGAGTCCAGGAAGGCTGGACATTCTTCAAGAAGGAAGTCTTAAAGGCGCAGGAGCAGGCCGTCCCCATGTGGCAAAAGACCAGCTGGCGGGGAAGAAGGCCAGCCTGGCTGAACAGAGAGCTTTGGCTGGAACTCAGGAAAAAAAAAGAGTTTATGACTTTTGGAAGAAGGGGCAGGCAACTCAGGAGGACTACAAGGATGTCATGAGGTTATGCAGGGAGAAAACTCGAAGGGCCAAAGCCCAACGAGAACTTAATCGGGCTACTGCCATAAAAAACAATGAAAGATGTTTCTATAAATACATTAAGAACAAAAGGAGGGCTAAGGAGAATCTCCATCCTTTACTGGATGCGAGGGGAAACATAGTGACAGAGGACGAGGAAAAGGCTGAAGTACTTAATGCCTTCTTTGCCTCAGTCTTTAATAGTCAGACCAGTTGTTCTAAGGGTACCCAGGCCCTTGAGCTGGAAGACAGGAACAGGGAGCAGAATGAAGTCCTCATACGCCAAGGGGAAATGGTTATTGACCTGCTACACCACTTAGACACACACGAGTCTATGGGACTGGATGGGACCCACCCAAGGGTACTGAGGGAGCTGGCAGAAGTGCTCACCAAGCCACTTTCCATCATCTATCAGCAGTCCTGGCTAAGCGGGGAGCTCCCAGTTGCCTGGAGGTTAGAAAATGTGATGCCCATCTATCTACAAGAAGGGCCAGAAGGAGGATCCAAGGAACTACAGGCCTGTCAGTCTGACCTTGATGCTGGAGAAGGTTATGGAGCAGATCATCCTGAGTGCCATCACGCAGCACGTATGGGACAACCAGGTGATCAGGCCTGGTCAGCATGAGTTTATGAAAGGCAGGACCTGCTTGACTAACCTGATCTCCTTCTATGACAAGGTGACCCACTTAGTGGATGAGGAAAAGGCAGTGGATGTTGTCTACCTGGACTTTAGCAAGGCCTTTGACACCGTTTCCCACAGCATTCTCCTGGAGAAACTGGCTGCTTATGGCTTGGAAGGGTGCACTCTCCATGGGTTAAAAACTGGCTGGATGGCCAGACCCAAAGAGTTGTGGTGAACGGAGTTGAATCCAGTTGGTGGCCGGTCACAAGTGGTGTTCCCCAGGGCTCAGTATTGGGGTCAGTTCTGTTTAATATCTTTATCAACGATCTGGATGAGGGGATTGAGTGCACCCTCAGTAAGTTTGCAGACGACACCGAGTTGGGCGGGAGTGTTAATCTGCTGGAGGGTAGGGTCTACAGAGGGATCTGGACAGGCTGGATCGATGGGCCGAGGCCAAGTGTATGAGTTGCAACAAGGCTAAGTGCCGGGTCCTGCACTTGGGTCACAACAACCCCATGCAACGCTACAGGCTTGGGGAACAGAGGCTGGAGAGCTGCCTGTTGGAAAAGGACCTGGGGGTGTTGGTTGACAGCTGCCTGAACATGAGCCAGCAGTGTGGCCAGGTGGCCAAGAGGGCCACTGGCATCCTGGCTTGTATCAGGAATAGTGTGGCCAGCAGGAGCAGGGAGGTGATAGTGCCCCTGTACTCGGCACTGGTGAGGCCGCACCTCGAGTACTGTGCTCAGTTTTGGGCCCCTCACTACAAGAAGGGCATTGAGGTGTTGGAGCATGTCCAGAGAAGGGCAGTGAAGCTAGTGAAGGGTCTAGAGCACAAGTCTTATGAGGAGTGGATGAAGGAGCTGGGGTTGTTTAACCTGGAGAAAAGGACGTTGAGGGAAGACCTTATTGCTCTCTACAACTACCTGAAAGGAAAATGTAGTGAGATGGGGGGTTGGTCTCTTCTGCCAAGTAGCAAGTGTTAGGATGAGAGGAAACAACCTCAAGTTGGGGCAGGGGAGGTTTACATTGGGTATTAGAAAAATTTCTGCACCAAAAGGGTTGTCAAGCATTGGAACAGGCTACCCAGGGAAGTGGTTGAGTCTTCATCCTTGGAGGTATTTAAAAGATGTGTAGATGTGGTGCTTAGGAACATGCTGGTTTAGTGGTGGACTTGGCAGTGCTAGTTTAATGGTTGGACTTGATGATCTGAAAGGTCTTTTCCAACCTGAACGATTCTATGATTCTATATTTCTTCATAAAATTAAAATGTTGCACTCTGTGTATAATCATCCAGCATCATATATAGGTATACAATTGTGGATGTGTAAAAATATTTACACTATATTAAAAATAAAATCCTCTGAAATATTTGTATTTCTAATCATAACACTTAGAAGCTTTCAGAAGTTGTTTGAGGCTCCCCTACCCTCTTGCCACCAGGCAGAAGGAGGGGACTCAAGAGACAGAGGAGGATGGAAGCAGATCCCTGCTCGGCGCAGCATGCAAATCCTCTCCTGGCCTACCTTACCCCCCCAGGTGCCCTTACACAACAGGTATGAAGCCCTGGAACTCGAGGGCCAGGAGGATGAAGATACGGACAGTGATCCATCCAAGGGGTTGACTAGGGGGAACCAGTCAGCCCCACGCATTACAACAGCCACTGGTAAGAAAAAAAGAAGGGTAATTGTCATAGGTGACTCCCTTCTGAGGGGAACAGAGGGCCTGATATGCCGACCGGACTGATCCCATAGGGATGTCTGCTGCCTCCCTGGGGCAAGGATAAGAGACATTACTAGGAAGCTCCCTAGACTAGTAAAATCGTCCGATTATTATCCACTATTTGGTTGTTCATGTTGGCAGTGATGAGGTAGTTGGGGGTCTTTTCCAACTTTAATGATTCTATGATTCTATGATTCTATGATTCTATGATTCTATGATTCTATGATTCTATGATTCTATGAAATATAGATGTTTTTCACCGATGAAAGAATCTCATTTACTGAAATACTTCCCTATTACGTAGACTGTCCAGGACATTGTTAATGTTTAGAATGTGCAGAAATTAAAAGCGAAGACAGGACAGTTTCGATTTTCTCTTTTACAGCTGTATCAGAAGATAAAATGCCAACTTTTCAATTTGCCAAATGGATTAGAGAATCCGCAGCATGTTTCTGATTCCTAACTCAGAAATATCAACCTAAAGTTGCCAGCAACCTCCTGTCAGTGTGAATCCTCCACTCTGACACGTCAGCTTAAGTACATGGAAATGTCTTTGTGAAGTCAAATGACTTCTTTAAGGTCATGCCTCTGAAATAAATACTATGATGTTTGTGAGTCACTGCATTATTTGATAACAGAACATGTTCTTTGTTTCTTTATTTACATTATAAGCTAGCTCTTTAGAGCAGAGGCTTCTCTCTCAGTCACATTTGTTCAGCAGAGGCTGGCTTGATACTGCCCATCCCTCAAAATAATGAATACAATATTGTGAAAAGTAAAGGAAAATGTTATTTGGGACAAGACTGAACCTAGCTATATTATTATCACAAGAAGCTCCCAGATCAAAAATGAGGCCCTTAACACACTAGGTTAAGAACAAGCAGATTCTGCCCCTAAAGATGTATCTATTACTGAATTGAACAAGCAAAACTGTAGACAAATATGCATGTATATACACATGCACACATATCCTTGTTGATGAATCTTATGTGTCAGTAATATTATGGACACTAGTGGTCCCTGTTCTTATTGTTCTATCTCATAAGAAGAAAAGATCTAACATTTTAGTAATATTAAGGCAGGAAATTGAAATGAAAATAATATTTTAATGGTTTTCTTTGTGACATATTATCCTATAATTAAAAGCAATTACACACATGTTACAGATATGTAAGAGTGTGTGTAGACATGTACACGAACTCACAATCACACCAAATTTTGGTTTAATTTTTCGATGTAAGATAATCTATTCTGAATCAGTTCTTACAGTATTGTGTCTGTGTCACTTAATTCAGTTACCCAGTGTTCAAAGGTAAGAAACGGCTGTAGAAAATCAACCAGACAAAAAACCAATTAATGCTTATTGGCTGAGAAGACAGAGGGTCTAGGAGGTGAACTAATAATTTCACCCTGAACAGCGGGTATATGTTTGCCATTAATCATTTAAGTTTACATTTTTCAAAAAAAAAAAAAAAAAAAAAAGAAAAAAGAGTAGCTATAGCAAGGGCAGTATTTTTCTTTATTTTTAAAATCTTTTCTTTTGAATATTACTTTTTCATATGATGTCTATTGGTTTTCATTCTGAAATTATATTTTATATCTAGTAAGGAATTTAAGGAGGTCCAAAATGCGCCATCCCAGTTGTACAATACAACATTTTTTCTTAAGGACATGAAACCTCTGTTCATGGGTGTGTTTGAGTGAGGGGGAAGAGTCATCTGATTTCAGAAACTTTAAGAAGGATTTCAGAATCTGACTTCAGAAATCTTTGAAATATATTATAGATTCCTATACAACATGGAATGTATCCAAATAAATCTCTCCTGATGCCTTACCCTGTCACAATGACAATGTGCAACTGGTGGTCTGATCTATGTGGAAAGAACTGGTTGGGAATGCATTATTAGCAGGACATATAATCCACTCCTAATTTAGCAGAATCAGAGTTGTGTAACCAGCAGCAGCTGTTAAGAAAATCTTGCAATTAGTTTCTGAAACTTTCCTTTAGTAACATTTCCATGATGCTACACTAATGGATTTATATGCTAGAAACAGAAATTGGAAGACAACACAAAGAAAAATTGTAACTGAAAACATTGCTAAAGTCTCTAGAAGCTTTTAAAAAAGATGACTTTTCCATAGTTTTTTGAGATCACTTTTCCATAGACCGATGCAGAAGCATCAGTCAGACATGATCTCATTCCAGAAGGATTCTCTGCAAACTCAGAACAAGGGTTGTGTATTTGAAAAGCATAGCAAAGATAGTTATACGGAAGAATTGTGGTTCTTATGCCATATCCCTTCTTCGGTCATGACAGAGAACTACATACCAAGTTTCATAATTGCACTGAGTGGAAGCCCAAATGGACCCATCAGCTTAAATCCCACATGCTGCTGGGTGTAAAATTGTATTTCATGTGAAAAGTGGCACTAGAATTTGTCTGGAATTTAAGAGAGCAAGTCAGACAAGATAGCAAGAGAAACTTTACTGTCTGTAGCACAAAACCCCACAGTCACATAAAACACCTGTACGAGTCCCTATTCTTATGCAGTTAAAGTCAAATATCTAAAGCCAAAGACGAAATTGCTACAGCTATATCTATTATACATGTAGAAAAGCTTTCAACCATTGCAGGCAAGGTTTGACTTTAAGTATGAACTTTTCCCAAGTTAGTTCTACTACAACATTTGGAAAGTTCAACCAAAATCATGTCATACTATTGGTTTTTGACACAAGGAAACTGATTTTTTACACTTTTTTATTACTTAAGGCATTTATTAAATAAGCTGTTGCCTTTGAACCAACAGAGCTTCTTCTGATGGAGCTACTATTATGATATCTTCTGGATATATTAATAGTCTTATGTCAGTTAGAATTGACACTACAGGTCTTAAGAACATAGTAAATATTCTTGGTTGTACTAGAAGACTTAAGGAATATCAGCACAAGATACTGCTTTTTTATACGGTATATATTTCATCAATAGAATTATGAGGGCACATAACACCCTGCACATGTTTTCTGCTAAATTATAAACAAATGCATAAATATCATAGCTGAATACAGTAAATAATCAACAAAATAAAGCTCCAAAAGTGTAATAAGCTGCACATGAGTAAGGGTTGAATAATAGAAGAGTATTTTAATAATCAATTGTTACTGCAATCTTGAAACTCCATGGGAGGACAAAGGAGATTTTACAGTTTGAAGAACAAGTTAAAAGTGGATCAAAAGAGGTCTCCATTTATTTTAAAGGTTGGCTTCTATTAGAAGAATATAATTATCTGTGAATAGATATAATTTTCTTTAAAGACAGGAGAGCGTACAAGTGAGGTGCAAAGTGAAAAGACCATAAACCAGCACAAGAGATGAGTGGAAGGAAAGACGTACTAGCTACATTCCTGTATGAACAGAAAATCATTTTGAGCCATGATAAGGCATTAATTTAAAAAACAGAATCAGTTTTCATTTTAAAGCTTGGGATTTTCTTTCAGTCGAAGACCTGATGTAGTTTAAAAAAACAAAAACCACAACAAAACAAAACCTGTAAGCCTTTACTGAATTTTTTGTTTGAACACTTCTCACAGTTTCTTTAAAAACAAAATTCAAATTAGAATATTTGATAAGTTTAAGTGACAAGCATATGTGGTACATTCATGAAAGAAGAAGGAAAGAAAATTGCTTTAATACTTTTTGTAATACCTAAGTCAGATTTTTTACTTAGAACAGAAGGATTGGTGTTGGGCATATCAACAGGAAGAAACTATACATGAAAACAGAGGAAATATCTTACTGGGTCAGCCCAATAGTCTCTGTGGCCAAATATTTTTGTCTGTCAGTAGCAATAGGAAGCCTTATTTAAACACATGAGCTTGGTCACTTTCTGTGTTTCGTACCCTTTGTATTCACCCAATATCTGTACCTGTTGTATTAGAAAAGCTAGACAGGACACCCCAGACTGGTCCTTTCAATGCCCATTTATTGTTCTGTTGCACGTGAATTTGTCTAGCCCCTTTATGACCCTACTGATAACATCTACCATGACAGTGGCAATAAAATAAAATACATGTTTGATTATAGTGAGAAAATGCCTAACAGAAAAGTCTGCTTTAAATACATCCCAGTACAGAAATCTCAGTCTTGGGAATATACAATATATGTAAATCATTTGGTAATTATATGAATTAAACCTTACCTACAGCTCTCCTGCAGATGATGGGACCAGTTATTCCTTCTCCATATTTTTACTTCCTTAGGATTTGAACATTCACCTCCTACAATGCAGGAGGTTTAATGCAGTCAATCTTTGTGAAGTGCTTTGGGATGTTAAGAGGAAGCTGTACGAGTGAAAAGTATTATTTCCTGTGATATCCTGTTTGACCAACACTATCCCTTTTCTTTGGAAAAGGCTAGTGGAGCATACTCAAGTTAATTTACGCACTAAGAGTTTAACTTAACAAGGCAAGGAAAAACAAATGGAAAATGGACCTAGGACCTCCATTTTTGGTTTGTTAAGATTTGCTCTACAGAAGCAGAGCAGAGACTGAGATGAAAATTGGAATACAGCAGCAAAGCTATTATTAAAGTCATTTGTTGTTAGATGATGGAGAAAGGGGAATGAAATAGACTGTTGCTAATAGGGACATATTCAGCAAATTTGTGACCTTTTTGTTAGCAAAATGCAAAGCTGTTTCACAAAGAACATCAGTTTAGTGCTACTACTGTTTTCAGTGTATGTTGACTGAACTGTGGAGCTTTGGGATGTATACCTAAAGGAAAAATTCCTCATATGCACAAAGCAGCATGGATTGGAGAAAAGAGGTGGGCCAAATCACTAAGCGCTTACTTGGGCAAAACTCCTGTTTGCCTCAGTGGTATTGCTGCTCAGATAATTGTTGCATGC
Source organism: Nipponia nippon (assembly GCF_047370975.1). NCBI lineage: Eukaryota > Metazoa > Chordata > Aves > Pelecaniformes > Threskiornithidae > Nipponia > Nipponia nippon. The sequence continues at coordinate 53,687,999 of NW_028262336.1, read as the reverse complement.
AGAGATTTTCATCTGATTAACAAGGTATGGAAATGTACACCAGAAGAAGGCAGTTACGCTGTCATCCAGTTTCTGATTTCAGCACTGAAAATCAGATTAGATAAGAGTTTCTGTCACTCTGTATTATGCTTTTACATTTTTGTATAATTACAGGTGTAAATGGCAAGAGCTTCAGAAGAGTTTCTTTAAACGTGAAAAGTTTTCCTCCTATGCCAATATTTGAGCAATGCCTCAGTAACCAATTAAGAGCAAATGACTTCACTTCAGTCAGACAGTAAGTGAATTAACCCGAACCCGTGGTCAAGTTCACATATCCCGGCCTAGACAGCAGCCAGTTTCTGTATTCCACGAATACTCATGCTTGTCACAAGCTGTCTGCATCCAGTTTCTAAAGGAAATTGGTGTGCAGACTGGCTCACTCCATATTTAACGCTAGCTTCAGTAGTAATTAAAAATTAGGAGAGATCTTCAGGAAATCAATTAATTATGCATGCAAAATGTACCAGCTAAATTTGGACGCACAATTAGATGACTAATCATAGTTTGAAAAGGTTGAGAATTGCAGTTGCACACTTATAAGGATGCTGGTGACCTATCCTATCCCAGATGCCTGTACTTTCCTGTTTAGAAGCTTCCTAGTTTGTTTGCTACTAAGATCTGTTAGTCAGATATTTAACACACCTGTATCACAAGATAATGCCTGACAAATTGTTTACGTTGGCAATACTAGCAAGTGTCAACATCAAGAGTCCAGAAACTTCAATGTCTGGATTTCTTTGCTCACTAATGGGAATATCCTTATCCCCAATTTTGCGGAGTTTCAATGCAACTCTCTCCAGAAATCTGCGCTTGCAACAAATCAGTGTTATTAAAAAATGAACCTCCATTTGGGCTGGCATGCAGGGTAGTATTTATCAGCCCAGATTTGCATATGAAGCTCTGGAAGGAATGATAAGTTACTCCTGTCCTGAAACTACTACCCAACTTCAAAACCATTGTTATTTAAAGGCTAATATCAACAAATTTGGGAATAAATTGTTACTTGCAATGCTCTATTTCCCAGTGTGACATCACAACTTGTTGATCTCTAGTCATTTGACAACTTAAATAAGCTGCTGCCTAACCATCTGACTAGGTCACGGCAGATTAATTCCAGTTTTATCTTTTCAGAGATCACTTAATCTTCTCATGGAAGTTCACAGTACAGTTAAATTTCATTTGCAGGAAAACTTCAGTTTTACAATATAATAAGTTATTGCCAGTTAACTCAGAGGCTTTTTAAACTTTTTGTTTTGTTTTGTTTTGCTTTGTTTTGTTTTGTTTAATATGCTTATATCCAGAACATACAACCACAACTGAAGTGTTGCATTTCTCACTGTTTAAGTGCAAGCATGAAGTTCACAACAGCTGTCATCAGCTGTTAAAGGGTTTTCATTCAGCAGATTAGAAGTACAGAACAAGGGTTCCTCAGGTCACAGAGCAAGTGAGTGATAAGAGTGGATGACTAGCAGTCACTTCTCCCAGTGTGTACTTCAGCTTCCACTGCTTTTCTATAGAAGCAATAGCTCTCTTGTATATCTGACTACAAAAAAGATTTAGTGCATGATTCTAAAAAAAACAGAGGAACAGACTAACCTTCTGCTTTTTCCTAGTACTTTTTCTTTCACTGCTACTGGAATCACTTGACATAACGCCTGATGTGAGTGAAATACAGCCCTGAAGGCAGACTATGTAGCTATTTAAGAGTGTAATAATTCACATTATACAAAATATGACAAACAGCATTATATCTCACTCAAATGCTGAAAAGTTTGGGTAGGAAAAATGATTTTTTTTTTAGATTCACCATTTAGACATGAATATCTGTAGAAAGTATTTCCCGTGAGAAATATCACAGTGGTTTGGTCAGGTTTGCCATTTTTATGGCCTTTCCCTCCTTCCCATCAAAAGGGAGAAATATTAAGAATACAGGCCAAATTCCCATGCTGTAATCTACAATGAGTAATATTTTACTCAAAAGTAATCTTTAGTAATCATATTCTCTTGAATGAAACAATTTGGAAATAAAATATCAGTCAAGTCAGTCGGAACCTTTCCCTCTCTTTAGATGGAATAATATTTCTGCAAGATCAGAGTTAACAAGATCAGAAAATTCCTTGGAGATGCCCCTCCAACTAATGTCCTATCAGAAATCTGACAAGTTAAACTGTATCTTCTCCACCAAGACAATTTCATGACCCTCCCAAGTGTGCAGGACAATAGAAAGTAGAAATGAATTGAATAGAAACATGAAGCTGATATTCAAAGTGATTACAGACAGGATATCCTGAATCCAAATGCAAAGGATACATTACGATACACTTACTCAGACTGGATGGTGCCTCCGTTAGTAAGTATTACTATTTCTGTCATACTACTAAACACATCAAATAATAGCAAGCCCTGTCCAATTCATCTTCCATCTAGAAACTGAGCACAGTGACTATAGTCACAACATTGTGTTAATCAAAGCCATTTCTATACCACATGTGAGTCACACTTGCATTGTGATGACCTGCAAATATGACTGAAGGCCTAAATCTCTCATATACGTGGTGCATTACACTGCTCTCCAAGTACTTCCATATAATGGAGGCAGATGAAGATTATTCATGATATCAGTACCTCTGATGCTTTCTTTAAGGACTTCCCATACACTGGAAAATGTATTTTCATACATTTTTATAAACAGAAAAATGTTTTGAACAACTTTGAGTTTGTTATTCAGTCTGCTATCATCACTTTGGTTTTACTAGTAACCAGAGTGATAGCGGCCTGAAGTACATCTGCAAAAAGTAGGCCTCAGTATTTCCTTCTCCTGTATTATATGTGACTGGAGAGTTCCAGTCTACACAGTCTTGGCAATGCTACTTAATCACTGGTTTAAGCTGCAGAACATGTTTTACCAGTGAGTGACAAGTGAGCTCATCGAGCACTCTCCTGAGATGTACATGTTTTTA